>NC_133327.1:292545432-293203765 GCF_042186555.1 Aquarana catesbeiana | reverse complement strand
GTTTCTAAAGTGATGACATATGACCGGACTAGAAAAGGAAGTTCAATAGCTAGTAGCCAATAGCCACCCTTGCGTCGTTTTTGGTCCATCGGACTAGAATACAGACAAGCGTTTTTTTTTATAGGAATCGAGTTCGTCGGAAAGATTTGAAGCATGTTCTATTTCTAAGGTCCATCAGATTTTTTGACAGAAAAGGTCCGACGAACCCCCACACGATCGGAATGTCCGACGGATTAGTTCCGTCGGACCTTTTCTGCCGGAAAGTCCGCTCGTGTGTATGCGGCATTAAAAGCCAATTCAGGTTAGGCTTATCTGATTCCATCAAGGACTTCTTAGTTCACTACCCTGAACCGAAGTCATTGAATGAAGTAGCCATCCGTATAGACAGGCGTTTATGGGAAAGGCGTACAGAGAGGTTTGTTTCTTTGCCCCCTAGTATGCTGCCCACCTTTTGTTATTTTCCTGAGCCCTCTCAGCCTCTTCAGAAGGATAAGCCCATGCAAATTGGCGCTACCCATTTATCCTCTGGGGAAAAGGCTAGAAGGAGATCTCAGGGTCTCTGCTTATATCGTGGCAACCTTGGCCACTTTGTCGCTAGCTGTCCTAATAAGCCGAGAAACTCCAAGAGTCTAGTGGTGGTGGGGTCTGCTTCCATAGACCATACTGTGTCTGTTTCCCTCAGAGATGGCTTATTTGTTCCTGCACAACTGAGTTATGTCAAGTTTTCTCACCACCTCTCCGCTTTCATTGATTCTGGTGCTGCTAGCAATTTCATTGATAGGGACCTAGCACATAGTCTACAGATTCCGTTCACTAAGGTACACAGACCCTTCTCAGTCTTAGCCGTTGATAATTACCCCTTGTCCATGGGTCTGTTGACCTTGTGTATGGTACCTATTACCCTGACCATTGGGGAATTTCACAGGGAGACAATCAGCTTCTACCTGATCTCTTCTCCTGCTTATCCCCTTATCTTGGTGTATCCCTGGCTTAAACTTCACAACCCGCACATAGACTGGGCTGCAGAAGAGATTGGGTCCTGGTCCAAGACCTGCATTCAGAATTGCATTAAGACCGCTGACCAGTTGTCAATGTATAACTCTTGTATGACCAGTACCCCTGTCTGTGTTCACCTGGAAGGTGATTGATCTGATCAGTCACCTGATTTAAGCAAACCGAACACTCTATCCCTTGCTTGTGATAGAGACAGTTACCTGCATTGTTCCTGATGAAGCCTCTCAATTGTCTGTCTTGTTTTGCTGTTGGATTTCCCTGTGTATGACCCGGATCGGAAATTGGACTATTCCCTGAACTCAGTCTGCCTTCACCTAGACTGTCATTGGATCGGATTTTGGACTATTCCCTGAACTCAGACTGCCCTATTACCTGGACTGTCTTAGAACCAGGCTATCTGTCTGCTAAACTGCAAGTAGTCTGTTGTGTGCTCTGTTCACGTCTCCCCTGGTATGGTGGCCAGGCACTATAACATTGTGTGTAAGTCCTGGGGGCAACCAAGTACCGGTAGGCCTGCTTATCTTAAGGGAAAGGGGCTGCTATAGGTGAAGTGCACAGTAGCTAGCTATAGTGTCTGACCAACTGCATTGAGGTAGACGTGACATTCGTGACACCCTGCTTCTTGATAGCTGTTACTTATTGACAATTTATGTGTAAAAAAATATATATAGTTTGTCCATTTGTTCCTGCAAAACAAAGAAAGACAGCTGTAAAACTCTTTCCCATTTCTGTAGAAAAGGAAGATGTTGTGCCACAAACCTGGGTAGTAAGAACTTTGTGTATTGTGGAAAGAATATGTGTGCTTGGGTCCTGTGTAGTGCACTTTGTCTCAAAGTGCACTACACAGGTCAAAGAGTCGAAGGTCAAAGAGTTGTGTATGTGCCACAGAAGGTATGAAGTGGGGTAGTGGTAAAGGTTTATTTTATTTCCACCCACTGTTGAGGTTTGGTGTTTACACCAGTCGAGCACTCTGCCCAAGTTGACAGCTTTATAACATAGTGAGGTATTGAGTAGTCCAAGCCAACCTTCTTTTTTGGGCAAGTGAAGGATAGAATGACAAAAGCTTGCTGTTTTCTTTGCCAAAATGCATTTGGGAAAGAGGGACTGTGCCTCAGGTGCATGTAGCCAGTGCCTGAGTACATCTCAGGTGTTACATCTCTCAAAACCGGTAGGTGAGAAAGATTTACCTTTCCAATATGAATCAAATTTATTTCTGAATTAGACAGAAATTTAAAGTGTAGGCCTTGTCTAGATCACTTTGTACAAAAGTACTTAGGTACCTAAGTACCTAGGTGGCTATGTACCTATGGTATTTTGGGCCCATTTAAAAAGTTGTGTTTCACGAGGGCAATTTCTGATCCATATGTAGGCCAAAGATTACCCACAGAGGCCCTGAATTCATAGGTTTTGTCATTTTGGGTTATGCCTCCAACATCCAGATTGGTTCTGATCTTGTATAGAAGGGGTTGAAGCACCAGGATGAATAGCAGTGAATATTCTTGCAAGGTACCATTTCAAATGGAGAAAGGGTTAAATAGAATGTCATTGGTGTCAAATGCCTTTTCTGCATCTGTGGATAAAATGCAGCCTGAAAGTATTTTACTAAGTGTCTCTGGAGTTTCTATTATAGTATGATAGGTGAAGGGCCATTAAGCCCACACACTTCCAATTTAATGTTAGCTGTTGCCCATGAAAAATCCTTGACCATCATAGAAGCTTCCAAGAATGCATGTCCCTCCTGTCCTGTGTTGGTTTAGGAAGATCAGAAGAGACAATGTAGGAACAGATACATTCTAGTCTGTGGGGTTTCAAGCATCTTGGATAGGCTTCAGGTAAACTAAAAAGGAACTTATAGTAGTTCCTATAGGCTTGGGAGATTTTCTGAGGGAATTAAGTGTGATTCCTATTACAAAAGTCAATTTGTGGGATGTTGGTGTTACACTGCTGTCTATGCACAGTGTTTGCTAAAAGTTTGCCACATTACCACTTTACCTGACTCATAGAACATGCGGAAGCATTTGGTCAGAGATGCTTTAGCTTTGCCCAGGAGTAGTTCTTATGGGCAATTTATGGCTTGGGCTAATTTGGCTTTGTTTGGTTGAGGTAGCAACCCGGGCATATTGAAGTGCACCAATGATCATATTATTTTGCATTAGACAATGTTATTCAACAAATAAATAGTGTGCAGCTATACTAAAGTGAAATTAAGATATATGGGGACCCTATCAAAGAGGCACCCTCATAGATCCTATTATGGGTGTGACCAATGTTAAATCAATTGTCAAAAACTATGAACCATATTAAGGCATGGAAAGTGCCTAGTACTACTAAAGTGCAATAAACATTGTATACTCATAATGTCCCTGAATATATATGAATCAACAGGGTATATGGGGACCTCAACTAATCAGTACCCACAAATGTCCCATTGTAAATGTCATAAATGACTCACACATATATGCATAACGTGACATAAAACACAGTGACTAGTGCAATGAATGAAATCAAAACATATGGTTAACATTTCAAAAGTTCACAATGTGGCAAAATTGCTTAACAATGTACAGAAATGCGTAAGGCTGTAAAGAAAGTCCAAGATAGTGTGACAAGAAGAGTTCTAAAGGATAATGGTCCAATGGAAATGGTTAACTATCTCAAAAATCGGCAAAAGGGTCACTACCGTGAGGGGTATCCACCACCTATAGGAATCAAGGAAGCTTACCAGAGCTTAGGGACCCAATTAGCATATGCCTAATGGGTCAAATGGCAGGGGTAACTATATACCAATGGAGGGATGTTTCCTCAACCACTCTCCGCAGGACACTCCTTATGGCAACTCTAAGGAAGCCACAGCTCCACCACAAGCTCCACCACTCTTTGGGGCGACTTTGAGGGACCTCCAGCTCCACACATAAACAAAAATATTTCTTCTCAATAAAACTCAAGTGAATTTTCATCCAGCAAAAAAAAAAAGGAGAAACAGAACGCTTCCACATAGTGTAATACCGTATAATTTGGGGATTTATTAAAAGTTAGAACACTTACATTTAGCTGATACAAAAGTACTTATCATGTTATCTCACAGCAAACAGCATGGAAGATGCAATGGCTTGGACAAGACTTGTTCCGACGCGTTTCATCTACTTAGACATCATCTGGGGTGTAAGTCTGTCTTAGTCATTGCGTTTAAATAGAAAATATGACCCAAATCAAATAAACAACCTTTGACATGGCATGTGGAAATTTTTAAATCTTAATATCCTGGTGCACATCAAGATGGCGCATATGCGTGTGCATCAAGCCTCGATCTAATTAGAAGGCGTGCGTGCACACCCTCTACATCTACGTCGCACCTCCTGAATGAGACGTGGAAACTTGCATGTCATACCTAGTTTTCAAGCTATAAAATAATTGTAATGGCACCAGAAATGGCGCTTCAAGCCTCACTTCAAGATCAGGAGTGCATGCGCAGTATCTTCCCATAATTAGAATGAAGGAAAAAGCGAGATTCATAACCCAAATCATTGAAAATCATAAATTATAATTAGCTCCAAACTAATTTGCAAAAATTATACAATGCAGAGGCAGACTGGCAAGTATGCATAGGCTACCAAAACTATATATCTTATATCACGGCCGTCATTTGAAGCGGGTCACATAAATGCATTTCACATGAAAATTAAAATACATAAATGTGTCAATACATAAATACACGAAATATCTCCAAATCACATCATTAAAATCATTTATTTATATAAAACTTAAGATGAAAAAGTTACAAAAAAGTACAACCACTGGTAAAATAGTATAACTAAATAGTACTTGAACTGTACAGACACCACAACCAACTACATGTGGAGGTCCAATACAGTATAGCTAGATGGTAATTATGATGTATCGTTCCCATGACAGACTACACAAGAAGAACCAATCTGTCAAAGATAATGAAAGAAAATTAAATACTAACATAAAAGTGAAAAAATCTATTTTAGAAATCACTGGGTCTCTCAGATTCCAAAAATTGGATAAAAGGCTCAGCGTCTGTACGAACTAAGCCTTATTGATAAAGGTGTTAATAGCCCACTCCACGTTAATGCCGAACAGGGAGTGGGATCTTAGTTCATATATCCAAAATGTTTCCAGGCGTGAGACTCCCCTTCTATTTTTTTTACAAAGTTAATAGCCAATCAAATTATGAAAAAATTAGGTTCTGACAGGAGAATTAATTATGTTAGGGGCGATTTTACTTTTCAATGAAGGAGCGCCCCTATAGATAATCTTGCCCTATCGGGTAATAATGGACCCAAAATTCGATTGTTTTTCAAGATATCCCAATGTTTGTTAAAAATATGTTTGATTTGTTTGTGTTGAATTGAAAACGAAGGGAACAAGAACCATTTGAACGTGTCTTCTTTATTTTGACAGGGCTTATCGACCAAAAAGGACCCTATCCACTTCCAGAGTATTTTGGAATTCTGAATCTACCTCTCTATGGTCATATCCCTTGTTTAGAAATCTCTGTCTCATAACATGAGATTCTTGTTCAAAGTCAGGGATATCCGTACAGTTCCGCCGCAGATGTAAAAATTGGCTGTGGGGAACTGACCGTAGCCATGCTTTGTGATGGCAGCTATCCACCGGAATAAAACCATTATGGTCTGTAGGTTTGAAGTATTTTTAAACTTCAACTGCCGGTTAATAATTTCAATATCCATATTGAGGAAGTGTATTTTTTCATGTGATAATGAAATCCCTCTGTCATTCATATTCAAGTGAACAAAATAGTGATTTAGAGATTCTAAACTACCGTCCCAGAGGAGGAGGATATCATCTATGTATCTGGCCCAGAGCATCAGATTAGGTCTGGTCTGGGCATAGATGACATCCTCCTCCCATTTGCCCATAAAAAGGTTGGCCAAGCTATGGGCAAATTTGGCTCCCATTGCCACTTAATTTTGTTGTAAATAAAAAAGGCCATCAAACCAAAAATAGTTGTGTTTGGTGGAAAATTCCAGTAAATCCATAATGAAGTTACGCTGAGGTAGTGAATTATCCAGAGATAGGAAATATTGCACAGCCTCAATACCTAGATGGTGAGGAATGTAAGTGTATAGAGAAGCAATGTCAGCTGTATCTAACATGTAGTCTCCTTGGATGTTAATACTCTCCAATAGCTTAATTGTAACTTTTGTATTTTTAAGAAAAGAGGGGGTTTGTCTGACTAGGGGCTGTAAATAGAAATCTATGTAGCGTCCAATGTGGGAAGTGATGGAATCTATGCCGCTTACGATTGGGCGCCAAGGGGGGTGCAACGGGTCCTTTTGTACCTTTGGTAAGTAGTACATTACAGGGATTCTGGGAGCTAATGACACTAAGTAAGCCTTTTCTTTTTTATCCAAAATATGTCCTTTCTAACCTTAATCGATAAGTTTCAAAAGATCCCTCTTAAATGAAAAAGTGGGGTTCTTTGGTAGTTCTCTGTATGTTTCGTGGTTACTTAAAAACCTAAACATTTCAATTTAATAGTCGGTTTAATTTAAAACCACTATTCCGCTCCCCTTATCAGCAGGGCAGATAACAAGGTCCTTCCTTTCACATAGAGACTCTAAACCTGCATTAACCTTAGAGTGACCATAGGCTTTTTTAAGCAATTTTTCTAGATCCTTAAGGACCAGATCTTTAAAAACATTGATAGCAGGGGCTGTTGGGCCTGGCGGATTAAAGAGGGGGATTAGATAGACCAGAGTAACCAGTTCTGGACGAGACCATTCTTAGATGGTTCCTAGAAGGATTAGAGATGAAATAATGTTGGATAGTAATCTTTCTAATATATTTATGTATATCAATAAAGGTATTCGATTTGTCCAATTTCTTAGCATGGCCAAACTTAAGACCCTTGTCCAGAATTACTTTTTCTTCCTCATTCAATTGTTTGGTACTGAGGTTAAAAACACCCTAGTTGAGTTCTAGCACTCACCCCTGGCCACAGCTCATTCCTTACCCAGTCACTGGAGCTGCCCAGACTGCCAAACCGCTGCCTGCAGATCACAAAGCAGCACTGCTATGCTTCTACAGCCGCCTGAAGGAAAGCAAGACCATGGCTCCAGCTCTGGGAGTGGCAGCCATCTTGCTACACCCCAGCAATTACTCTTGGTTTCCTTGACTCCCCTGTGCCTGGCCAACCACATTTCTGGGCACTGGAGCTCCCTAACCTGTCAGATTGCAGCAAGTGTACCTCTCAACCTGCGGCACAGGTCGTTCTAGATGCTTTACTATTTCATTTATGGGGGGACATGTGCTGATGAGCCCTGTGCTCTTCCAACAACTGCAGGCTGTGTTCCCAGCTAGTCACACCCAACTTACTACCGTACTCCGTACAACCTTGCAGGACTCCTGTAAGGGGAAAGACAAGCTGGCGGCCAGCCCAACTCCAAGATGGAAACTTCTCTCCATTTTGAAAAGAATGCCCTCAAACAGCAGGTCTTGGCATTGGAGACTGCTGTGTCTGCCCTGGCAACCACCCAAGAAGAGCCGCAGAGACAACATTAGGCTGCAAGGTGTCCCGGAGGCAACCTCAGGTACAGATCTCAAACCCACTGTCATTTCTATCCTCAATCAGGCCCTGGGCAGGGAAGTTGCATCCCATCTTGAACTGGAAAGAGCGCATAGAGTGGGGGGCATGGGGGTTGATCGAAGAGACAGTCCTCAAGATGTCCTTTGCCGGGTTCACTATTATACCCTGAAGGAAGAGATCTTACACAAGGCCTGGTGCTTGGGCCCACTAGACTTTGACGGATCCTCAATACATCTATATCCAGATCTTTCCTGAAACACATTGTACATACGGTGAGTGGTCCACCCACTGCTGGATTTCATTCGCCATGTCAATGATACCTACACTTGGGGCCCCCCTTCAGTATCAAAGTAACCCAGGATGATAACAACAAATTTGTCCTGTCAGATCCGGACCAACTTCCTGCCTTCTTCCACTTCCTGGACCAAGACCCTAGCAACATCCCAAGCTGATTGGACTCTCCAGGCAACTGCCAGAGGCTGCTGGGCCTGGGCCCTCCCCCACAACACCGTAGACACCCAAGATCTAGATCGGTATCTTCCGGTCCTAGAGTATGGCGACCCATGTCACCGGAAGACTGACCTGGATTTATTCAAGTGAGATCTGAAATCGTTCTTCTCTCCCTGTCTTCTGCTATACAAGGAGATTATAGTTCTTGCCCTGGACTTCGGCCAGGTTTGCGTTAGCTATATTTCCCTCCTATTGGCTCATGCTCACTATTACATTTAATCAATGTTTTGCTTGGCTCAGGGATTCTTTCATTGCCCTTTGCTGGTATGGTTGTGCCTGGAAGGGAAGTTAGCAAAGTTGCTGCTGTTTATTAATTTATAGGGGACCCATTTGGCACCTGGCTTTCACCCTCCCTGCAATTGATATAATGACAACGACATGAATGCTCTGTGTGTTTCGTTAAACTTAGAGCCTTCCCCTACCATTTGGGTCTTTAAGACCTATGATTCTTTTGAGAGGGGCACAGTCTGGGCCCAAATGGAGCTACCTATTTTCATGGGGTTGTTCCTATTGTCTATGGGCCAGTGGACCTGCGGACAGACTTGGTGTCTCCCGACTCCGGTCCTTTGGCTTGTCCGGGGGCTTACAAGTCTCTCCTCAGTGCTGGGCTAAACTATCCCTGTAGTATGAGACTAGTAGACTTAATCAAAAGTAAACTATGTGCGTTTATACTGATGTATGAGCTATACTATAATAAAGATAGCAGATAACACTGTTATAGTAACTGATATATTCAACCTACACATGACCACATAGGAATACTCGTGCCTTTATTTTGACCCCCAGCATGCTCATGTCCTGCTCTTCACTGATTTTTTTTTCAGTTACTTTCACAATGTTTATTGTAACCCAGTGTTACAAGTGGTGATAGATGACTACAAATGGGCACTCACAGCGTTTCTTCATAATGTGACTAAGGTATACGCTGTGCTCTTTAGTTACTAAGGTTTCAAGCAATAGATGTCACGTTCAATGGGTGTGCTACATATACGTTATATATGCCTGCTATTGTTGAGATCACAACTCAGCTATTCTAACCTCTACCCCTCTCCCTAAATAGGATTGGCACGGTTTGTACCTACCACGTGATATTTTACGGAGTGTCTCGCTATTACAGATTCTTTAGTAATTTTTGAGACAACTTTCCCTGGTGTGCTCTCTGACCAGCCTCTTTCCCACTTCTCTCCTTTCTTATATCCCCTCCCTCCCCAACTTTCCCTTGACCCCCCTCCCTCCTTCTACTCCACTCCCCTTCCTTCCTTATTTTTCATACTCTCTTTTCTTCTTGTCATGCCACCATGGCCCACACAGTAATCTCTCACCCCTGGCTACAATTTTGCTCATACAATGTAAATGGCTTCAATGTTGCCTCTAAAAGAGGACAAATACTCTATCAAATACACCACATGCCAAATTAATGTGCTCCATCTACAAGAGACCCATTTTCACTCTGCTTCCACCCCTTCCTGTTCAAACAGATATTTCAGCAGATGGTTCCATAGTACTAACCCAACCCAGAAAGCGAAGGGAGTATCTATTGCTTTCCATAAAACACTCCCCATAGAATTGCTTGATCATCTCTCTGACCCTCAAGGAAGGTATGCTTTTGTGAAATTCTTGCTATGGGGTACTACATTTACGTTAGCTAACATTTACCTACCAAATGCCAATCAAGTGCCATCCACTTTGCAGTATTTGAGGATTCTGTCCGTCACTGTCACTTTTGGACTAATCCACCTCACGGTCGTGTATCTCATTCCCCAAATTAAGGGCTTTGAAATGTGCATTCTACTATCTGCATCTTGTGGATGTTTGGAGGGTTCATAACTGTCACGTACCTGGTAGGAGTCTGAAATGACAAGGTCAGCCTCTCTTGTATCTCCAACCCAAGCCCCACTGGAGGTGGAACAGATAGTGGCAAGGATCAGGAGGAACACGACTGCCTGTGAATGCTGCGTGCAGAACTTGCAGGAGGTGTTGCAGACTTGGAAGTGCAGGCAGGGTTTCTGGTGAAGAACTGGAACCAGGAAAGCTGAGAAGATGGACGGCCAGCACAGGTACTCGGAAACAGCGTGGAGCCAAGCAGGAGACAGGAGCGAGGTCATCAGGAAAGCCGGGTTCAGCAATGGGCAGGTAGCGAGGTACCAAGGCATAAACAGGAGCAGGGTCAAACTGGAAGCCAGGATCGGGAACCGGTAATCAGAGTAATCAGAGTCCAGAAGCAGTGTCAGGAAAGCCAGGGTACAGCAACAGGAAATCAAGTCAGACAAACAGGGTTCAGAATCTCAGGACACAGCTGAAGGTCAATCAGCACTTTTCAGAAGTCAGAGCAACTCTTAAATAGGCTGTCTGGCGCCAATTGTGGCCAGAGGTGCGCTCCTGCACGTGCACGCAGTGCGTCGCGCACGGGCATGTGCATTGGTGCGCGAGGAAATCTGCCGATGCCCTTGAATACGCGCATGCACACGTGTGCGCGCCGGGCGCGTTCTGACAGTTCTCTTACATTGCCCCCCCTTAAGGGCAGCCTCCGGATGCCCTTCAAGTTTCTTTTCTCTGGGTGGCGTTGAAAAAATGCACTAGTTTGGGAGCATACACATCTGAAGCTGGTTCCCAGGAATTCTCTTCCGACCCATAGCCTTTCCATTTAATGAGGAACTGTGTTTGGTTATGCCTTTTTCTACAGTCCAACACGGCTTCCACCTCAAATTCCTAATTCCCCTTGATGAGCAGCGGAGGAGGAATTTCAGAAACCTGATCTGGAAATGGATTTGGTACAGCTGGTTTCAACAAAGAGACATGGAATACAGGGTGGATCTTTAGATGCTTGGGTAACACCAACTTGAATGCTACTGCATTCATTTTCCTTTCGACTGGGAAGGGTCCCAAAAATTTGGGGCCAAGTTTTCTTGAAGGACAGCTCAGTTTCAAGTTTGTTGTGGAAAGCCAGACCTTGTCTCCAGGTTTAAGGTCAGATTACCTCTCTTCTTCTTGTCGAAGAACTTTTTATTGCTTGCCTGAGTCTTGGAGATTGTATCTTGCAGTAGTTGGTTATTAGTACTGGGGAAGTTTAATCTGTCTTGTACAGCAGGTACAAATGATTCAATGGCCAGCTCAGGTAAGAAAGAGGGGTGGTACCCATAATTGGCAAAAAAGGGTGATTGCTTGGTTGCAGAGTGGATGGAATTATTGTAGAAAATTCTGCCAGTGGGAGAAGTGATAGCCAGTCATCCTTTGCAAAAGAGGAAAAGCACTGTAAGTACTGCTCGAGGGTTTGATTGGTTCTTTCAGTCTGTTCATTAGTTTGTGGATGGTAGGCTGTGGAGAGGCGGAGTTCAATGTTCAGTGCTTGGCATAATGCCCTCCAAAATATAGACATAAACTGCACCCCAAGATCAGAGATGATGCTATCAGGGACACCATGTAACCTTGCAATCGCCTTGATAAAAGCTGAGGCGGTCTCTGTGGCCGAAGGAGTTCCTTGTAGGGGTACAAAATGGGCCATCTTGGTCAGGCGATCCACCACAACAAACACGGTGGTGAAGTCTTCGGATGGGGGGAGCTCCACGATGAAATCCATGGAGATCATGCTCCATGATTTCTCAGTTACAGGGAGTGGCTCAAGTAGACTCCAAGTTCTGGCTCTGTCCGTCTTATTCCGAAGGCATGTCACACAAGAGTTAACATATATTTTGCAGTCTTGCATCAAGTCTGGCCACCAGAATGTACAGGAGATCAGATCGGCCGTCTTACGACTCCCAAAGTGACCCGCTAAGGGGTGATCATGACATCGCCTCTGCACATCAACTCTGAATTGCTCAGGGATAAAGATTTGCTTCTTATTAAAGTACAGACCATCCCTCAATTGAAGAGCCAGATCTTTGGAAGGTGGTTGGTTTACCACATCTGCTTTTATCTGAGACATCAAATCCGCCTGAAGAAGCAAAAAATTTTTGGCTGGTAGAATAGTATCAGGTTCTGAGGATACCACTGGGTCACTGAACATGCGGGACAAGGCATCCGGTTTACCGTTCTTTGAGCCAGGACGATAAGTTATAGGAAACATAAAACGAGAAAAGAAAAGTGCCCACCTTGCCTGCCGGGATCTTAGTCGTCTAGCCGTCCTCAAGTATTCAAGATTTTTATGGTCCGTGAAGATGAGGATGGGGTGAGCTGCTCCTTCCAGGAGGTAGCGCCATTTTTCAAGCACAGCCTTGATAGCCAGCAATTCTCGGTCTCCAACATCATAGTTCCTTTTGGAAGGATTTAATTTCTTAGAGAAAAAGGTCACGCGATGGAGCAAAGATTTGGGACCTTGGCGTTGAGACAAAATAGCCCCCAGTGCACTCTCTGAGGCATCCACCTCCAAAACGTAGGCTAAGGATGGATCAGGATGTTTCAAGAGAGGAGCTGACGTGAATAAAGTTTTTAACTGTTCAAAAGCTGTTTAAGCTTCAGGGGTCCATTGGAAAGGAAAATGCTGCTTTGTTAACTGAGTGATGGGAGTGATGATGCCCGAAAAGAGCTTGATACATTTTCTGTAAAAGTTGGCGAATCCCACAAATCTCTGAACAGCTTTCCTGTCGGCAGGGGCAGGCCATTCCAGGATGAAAGTGACTTTCTGTGGGTCCATGGAGATACCGACAGCAGAGATGACAAGTCCCAGGAAATGTATGGTTGGTTTTTCAAAGTCACATTTCTCAGCCTTTGCGTAAAGGCGGTGTTCCCTCAGCCGACCCAGTACTTTCTTTACATGAGTCCTATGGGATTCTAGAGTTTCTGAGAATATAAGGATGTGATCCCAATACACGATGACGAATAAATAAAGGAAGTCCCGAAAAACGTCCTTCACCAGATGTTGGAATGTGGCATGGGCATTGCAGAGTCCGAATGGCATGACTTGATATTCAAAATGACTGAAGTGTGTTCGGAAGGCCGTCTTCCATTCATCTCCCTCCCTGATTCTGACAAGATTATAAGCACCTCTCAGATCCAATTTGGAGAACACTCGTGCCCCACGCAGCCTTTGAAAAAGTTCAGGGATCAGGGGCAGAGGGTACCGGTTTTTAACAGTGACCCTGTTAAGGTCACGATAGTCCACACAGGGCCCCAGGGTATGGTCTTTCTTTTCAACTAAGAAAATACCAGCCCCTGCTGAACTGTTTTTCAAGGCTTTCATCGATATAAATCCGCCGGGCTTCTAGTTCAGGCTCAGAGAGGGAATGCATTCTCCCAAATGGGATCTTAGCCCCTGGTAAAAGTTCAATAGGACAATCATATATTCTATGGGGAGGAAGAGTGTCCGCTCCTTTTTTGTTAAATACATCCAGATATTCGTGATAGGCAGCAGGGACCAAATTAGAGGTTTCATGGTCAGGGAGGATACCCAGGAGGGGTGTGGTATTGAAAGTCTTTTCAGGTAGGCAGTGAATCTGGCAGTAGTCAGAAGAGAAGGAGATTTCTCCGGTAAGCCAGTTAATGTGAGGATTATGTGCCCTCAACCATGGAATGCCAAGGATGACCGGGAACATGGGAGAAGCTATGATATCCAAACGGAGGAATTAGTGGTGGCCGGAAGAAGTCTGGCAGAAAATAGGTAAAGTCTCTTGGGTAACTGGGCCTGATTTAATGCCGGAACATGGAATTCCTGCTTCTTGGCACATACAGGCAGCTGATGGAGAGAAGCAAATGCAGAGTCCACAAAACAACTACAGGCCCCAGAGTCTATGATTGCAAGTACAGGAACAGTCTTTTCAGAAAACTGGAGCATAATGGAAAGAGAGACATGAGACCGGTCCTTCCCTGAAAGATGCATCATGTGAGGCTGACGGGAAAAAGACCTGCGGGTCTTTGCCGGGCAAGTCTGTATAAAGTGACCAGCCTCCCCGCAATAGAGACACAGATTGTCCTGTATTCGACGAAGGCGTTCATCAGGAGAAAGGGGTGGTCTTCGAAAACCTCTATGAGGAGTCTTATCAAGTCAGACAAACAGGGTTCAGAATCTCAGGACACAGCTGAAGATCAATCAGCACTTTTCAGAAGTCAGAGCAACCCTTAAATAGGCTGTCTGGCGCCAATTGTGGCCAGAGGTGCGCTCCTGCGTGTGCGCGCAGTGCAACGCGCACGGGCATGCACATTGGTGCGCGAGGAAATCTGCCAATGCCCGTGAATGCGTGCATGCATGCGCACGTGTGCGTGTCAAGCGCATTCTGACAGTTCTCTTACAATAACCCCAAGTCTCGTAACTATACCCACTTCTCTCATGTACATCAGACTTATAGTCGCATTGACTACTTATTGAGTGACCATAGATTGAAAGAAGAGAAAGGACCAAAGGCCCAAAAAGGATTCTCCAGAAAGGAACAAACTGGTAATAACAAAAAATAAATAGATATCTTCATTGTAAACAATTCCACCAAAATATTATTCAAAAAAAGGGAAAATACCTCCACCACATAAGTATAAAAAATGATTAACGTAAATATGATGAATGTTATCAAAGCAGAGATGGCCACAACAAACAAACATTAATTAATTCAACCGTCTTACAAATCGTACACCAGCTGGTAAGAATGTGAACCCCTGGGGGAAATTATTCCTCATTTATATAGAAGCAAAAAGCTAATTAGCAATCGCTAGGAAAGTCCATGGGCGTTACAACACACTTCAGCTGGAGACACTGGTACTGTGTATAGAGAACGATTTCAGACAGTTCCAGATGTATTAGGAACAATAGCCATAGAGGGGGTTTGTAAACGAATTCTAGAACAGGGAGAGAAATTTATGATTTTACTTCAAGCGACAGTGATGCTTTCACTATAGGTAAATCACAGTAAGCTGATAGATGGCTGGCAGAGATACAGTTCAGAGACCGAATATAATCTTCACTTCATATATTCTGATCAATACCATCGATATTAATTAAAGTTCTCCCAGTAGATAATTCCACTCCCGTCTCTTACATGTTATCTCATCAAGGCCAATTGAACAGCAGTAAAATAAAGGTAGAAAGGAGAGGTGAGATGTGGGGGAGTGAGTTCCTTTCACTTACCTGATGCAGTGATGATACACACGGATAAAAACTCTCTCCTAACACTCTCCTAAAGTCCAATAGATGGATAGGCTATGTATTTCAAGAAGATTCCCTACTGTTCGGTAGTAGTGGGGGATAGATAGGTTTGTCCACCACTGTGGAATGGAGATCAGCGTGTCAGCGTGTCTGCTTGTAATGCTGTCAGTCATGCTGCAGTCTTTGCTTTGATCCAAGAAGCACTTCTATATTCCAATGGTCCGGCAGACCTCCGTAGATGTCTGATAGGAGAAAAGTTTGTTGCTTTCAAACTGTGTACAGACTACAAATTACAGATAGTGTGGTGGCGTTGTGCTGAGTGACCACTGATGTCTGGATTGGCCTCCTGAGTGCGAAATAGACTCAATGATCTGGTCTGACCACTCTCCTATACACCTGGCATTCTCGCTCCCCTCCCCTCCGATTAGGGAGTGGACATGGTACTTGACTGATTCGTTGCTTACAAATTCGGAATGTGTGACAAAGGGACACAATCTCTAACTATTTTGTTGACCACGCTTCAGATACAACATCGTTGCCCATTCAATGGGAGGCATTAAAATCGATTTTATGTGGAAACTTGAATTAGGAATTCATGTTTTGACTCTATGTATCAGGGATGGGGTCCACAATCAGTTTAAGCAATTAGCTGCGTAGAGGGTCTCTTTAAACTTATGTGGAACCTTTATTCAATTGGGTACACTCCTGAAAAAGGAACGCTCTGCCGCTATATTGGCTGCAATTCAAACACTTAGAAACCTAGAAACTGAGCACAAACGTTCCCCAACAGTGACAACACTTGTGGATGTTTCCAAGGCCCGATCACAACTCAGAGAACCATATGAGACCTCCGCGTGCACCTATGCGGATACGTTTTCCTTTCTACTAGTATAAGTTTCAAGACAAATGTGGTAGGTCATTGGCTCGCTCCCTGCATCCAAAAGTATCTTCCACTTTTGTGCCCCATATTCGGGGGATCATGGAGAATTTATCCCCTCACCTTCTAAAATGGCTGAGGAGTTCAGGGACTTCTAGCAATCCCTGTACAATATATCTGCGACTCAGTTGTCAGGTTCCCCTTCTACCTTGGAGGAAGACAAATTATCCTATGTTTCTGAAATTGTGCTTCCTACTTTTGATGATGACACTATTACTGATCTGGAAACTCCTATCACGGAGGATGAAGTTTGCAAAAGACATTTTGGGTACACCAAGTGGAAAGAGCCCAGGTATCCTAAGTTTTATAAACTTTTCGCTCCCCTTCCCACGCTGTTCCTCACTAAAATGTTAAGCTCTTTGTCAGAGGGCTCATTGTTCCCTCCACAAACACTCGAAGCTCATTTATCCCTCATCCCAAAGCCGGACAAAGACCCGACTTTAATTATAGACGGATATCAAACTTTGATTGGTGTCGACTTAAAAGTCTTCGCTAAAATACTGGCCGAAGGGTTGCAGCCATTCTTACCTGGGTTAAATGACTTAGATCAGGTTGGATTTGTGAGTGGCCGTGAAGCTAGGGACAACAACCTGAAGACCCTTTTCTAATTATGCCCAGACCTATGACATTCCATTATGCCTCTTAACAGTCGATGCAGAGAAGGTATTCAACCGAGTGGATTGGTAGTTCCTTTGGTTATCCCTGCAACAAATAGGTTTAGGAACTAACATGATAGCAAGGATAATGTCCCTTTACTCCTCTCCATCTGCTAGGATCAGATTAAATGGTTCTTTGTCTCCAGCCTTTTCTATCTCTAATGGGACGCGACAAGGGTGCCTTTTGTCCTCCCTCCTCTATGTCCTTACTATGGAACATTTAGCTATCACTTTACGTAACAATTCTTATATCCAAGGTATAACAGTCAGGCCCACTCATACTAAACTCGCCCTCTTCGCAGACGACCTGCTCCTATTCATGACGCACCTGTACACATCCTTGCCCTCAGTGTTACAGGAGTTCCAGAAATTTGGGGCAGTCAGTAATTTCAAAGTAAATTACAGTAAATCGAAAATCCTT
Source organism: Aquarana catesbeiana (assembly GCF_042186555.1). Lineage (NCBI taxonomy): Eukaryota > Metazoa > Chordata > Amphibia > Anura > Ranidae > Aquarana > Aquarana catesbeiana. The sequence continues at coordinate 293,186,587 of NC_133327.1, read as the reverse complement.
AACATTTCCCTGCCTAAGTCGGACCTACAAAGACTTTCGACTACTTTTCCTTCAAAACCGGTTCCATCAGGTATCTCGGCATTCAAGTGCCAGCGAACGCATCCCAGCTATTTTTCCAGAACTTTACTCCCTTACTCCTTAGAACCTAAGCAACTTTATCTACTTATGCGTCCAAATGGCTCTCATGGCTGGGTAAAGTGAATGCCCTGAAAATGGATGTTTTCCCTCAGTTCCTGTACTTATTCCAAACCATTTCTATACACATACCTACAGTAATTCGTACTTCCAGGAACTACGCCAGATGTTTTCCAAATTCATCTAGAATGCTGCCCGTCCCAGAATACGATATGAAACATTATCTCTTCCAAAAGTTTGAGGGGGGCTGGAGTCCCGGACCCCTCATTATACCAGAAGGCAGCAGTGCTCACTCGCATATTAGATGGTTTCACCACTCTTCAACCAAGCTTTGGGTTCACTTGGAAATCCATATGAATCCAATTGAACTCTCCTCTCTCCCATGGACCTTGCCCACGCTTCAAGGGGGCTCAGAACTCCTCAATGACCTTACCCGTCAAACGATTAAGATCTGGGACGGCATGCTGTCCAGAGGGGGGTTTATCGAATCACCTGGGGCCTATGACTCCCTTCTTTGGGACCCCAGCCTTTCCACTTTCTATGTACGTAACAGGATTCGGACCATGGCGAAAAGAATATCATAGGAAGCTTGCCCAAGTCCTTAGAGCAGACTCCACTTTAAGGACGGATACCCCTTCCGGTTCGCTTTCCTGACACCTCATGCAGTGGCTTCAGAGACAACAAACTACTTCTTACATTCGGACTTTCCCGTCCATACCAGACATCTTAGCTGAGCCGACAGGATTTGAGGAACTGCTCATGCAGGCAGAACCTCCAACGCATGTGGTCTCCCAACATATCAACTAAAGTAAGTGTTCTAACTTTTAATAAATCCATAAACTATAGGTTTTTACACTATGTGGAGGTATTCTATTTCTCCTTCTTTTTTTTCTGGATGAAAATTCACTTGAGAATCATTGAGAAGAAGGATTTTGGTTTATGTGTGGAGCTGGAGGTCCCTTAAAGTTTTCCCAAAGAGTTGTGGAGCTTGTGGTGGAGCTGTGGGTTCCTTAGAGTTGCCACCAGGAGTCTCCTGTAGAGAGTGTAGATTGGTGTACAGTCACCCCTGCCTGTTTGACCCATTAGGCGTATGCTGATTGGGTCCATAAGCTCCTCTGGGCCTCCTCGATTCTTATAGGTGGTGGATACCCCTCATGGTAGTGACCCTTTTGGTGACCTTTGGGATAGTCAACCATTTCCATTGAACCATTATCCTTGGGACTCTTCTTGTCACACTATCTCGGACTTTCTTTACAGCCTTCCTCATTTTTGTACATTGTTAAGCAATTTTGGCACATTGTGAACATTTGAAATGTTCACCATTTGTTCTGGTTTCATTCATTTCACTAGTCGCTGTGTTTTGTGTCACATTATGGTTTATGTGCTTTTTGCTATTTAATCCACATATATGTGTGAGTAATTTATGACATTTACAATGGGACTTTTGTGGGTACCGACTACAGAGGTTGAGGTCCCCATATACCCTGTTAATTCATGTACATTCAGGGACATTATGAGTATACAATGTTTATTGCACTTTAGTAGTACTGGGCACTTTCCATGCCTTAGTATGGTTCATATTTTTTGACATTTGATTTAACATTGGCCACACCCATAATAGGAACTATGAGGGTGCCTCTTTGATAGGGCCCCCATATATCTTAATTTCACTTTATTAGCGCTGCACATTTTTTTATTTGTTTCATACACAAATCCATTTGTCCTTTTGTGGTGCCAGCTGCTTTTTTTATAGATTGGGACTTAAGCATGGTACTCTTTTACAATTTACAAATGTTATTCAACAGCTGGGGAAAAGTAATTAGACAAGGTTTGCAGTAGTAAGGGATAGAAGTGAACTTATATGCAGAAATATCCCTGAAGGGTGTTATTTTACATTAACTGCTGTGTGCCTTTGTGATACCAGAAGGAGCCAGAAGGAACACTTATCAGACACGGTGACAGTAATTACTCAACATGAATAACAATTCATAAAACAGTGTAATTTCCTAAAACAGTAACTTAAAGGTTAGGGAAGTGGCTTAGATTGGAAAATTTTCCACACAGGGGATGCAAAGCAACTTTTGTACTGTCCCTTTGGGACATAAAACTAGTAAAAATGAGCATAGGTATGGTAGCAAGTCCCCCAGCAGGTTGGAGTAGATTGCCTGGCCTGTGATAGCTAGGTGACAACTGCCAGGTAAAATGGTGGGCAATGAGTCTCTGCTGTATGCGAGAAATGTCCAAATGTTCAAACACATATTCAGGTTGCTACAGTATTTCTGTGGGAAAATACGAACCAGGTTAGTGGAAGAAACTATAGCAAAGCCATTATGCCAGGAAGTCATAGTGACCCGTCTAGCCTACAGTAGCTACAAACAGTAGTTAGGGTGGAACTTGGATGGAAAATCTCCCCAGTAGATCATGGGTTTCCATGTCTGGTCATTAAGGGCAGGGTTGCATAGTCCCATGGTCCAAATAGAAGGGCCAGAGTCTGCTGAATTTATCCAACAAGAAAGGAATGAAAAGGGTCTGTCCATGTTTATTTCTTAGGACCAAATTGGTTTTCTGAGTCTGTCATGCCTGCGATGCAAAAGCAAAGTGGAACAGATTGTGACAACTTTTCCTCCTAAGTCTCTAGATTTACTGGTTCCATCAGCAGTCCACTACTGTTAGGACACCTGGAACATGACCTTTGGGTCTTTGAGGCCTGAGAGGTTGTTGTGAAAGGTCTGTGATAGTAAAGAGGGTTTAAGCCAGTTTAGGACCACAATTGCCTCCACATCTAGAAATGTGAATAGGGAGGGTAGCTGGAATGGTGTATGAAAAGAAAACAATCTGCCTACCTTTTTCAATTGTAGGTTAAATAGGTATCCATATTTATAGGTCACTCTTTTGACCATAGCTATTTCAGTTCTGAGAGCACTGAGTTTCTGTATTGTGGAGTGAGCCAGGTCAGGGAGCACATGAATAGATGCTTCATAAAAGTCAACTCTGGCACATAATGGTTTCTTTGACAGAGTTAAAAGCTATCCAACACAGCATGTCTCTTGGGTGGTCTGATGAGGGTGAATGTAAGCCCACTATGCGGTGAACCTTATCTATCTCCAGTGGTCTGGTTGGTGTCTAGTCTAGCAGGAGAGTCATCAGGGTGATTCCAAAAGGCACAAACAGCTCTGACCTGTGTCTTTCAGGTCAGAGCTGTTTTCGCCTTTTGGGATCACCCTGATACTTACATTATTGTGGTGATTCTGCTTTTCACAATCCTGAATTTGCACCTATTTTTATTGAAACCTCTGGGTATAAGAATCGTGTGCAGACTCTGAGGCCGATAGGACTCCTGAGTGGGACTAGTAAATAGGGATGAGCCGAACACCCCCCCCCCCCCGGTTCGGTTCGCACCAGAACCTGCGAACGGACCGAAAATTTGCACGAACGTTAGAACCCCATTGACGTCTATGGGACTCGAACGTTCAAAATCAAAAGTGCTCATTTTAAAGGCTAATTTGCATGGTATTGTCCTAAAAAGGGTTTGGGGACCCGGGTCCTGCCCCAGGGGACATGTATCAATGCAAAAAAAACTTTTAATGATGCTTAAAGTAAAAAAAAAAAAAGTGAAATATTCCTTTAAATGTCGTACCTGGGGGGTGTCTATAGTATCAAAAATAAAAAGAAAAACTGCGCTGCAGAGCAAAAAAGGTCAAAAGTAAAAGCTGCACACAAAATACACCAATATCTGTGTATACCATGAAAAATAAAAAATAAATAAAGTGCGCTAATTATATGAAAATACACACATAGATGTGAATACATGTGGGTGGTAGTAAAAACCCCAATCTACTGAAAGCAAGTAAATGACTCCATGAGTGGTAGAAACATATAAGTGCAAAACATAAAAACTCAAAGAAGAAACAAAAAATGTGTACATGTGAAGTACAATGATATTAATAGCGTGAAAATCTGAAAATCAAACAAACTCAGTCCATGGGTTCAAACATAAAAAGTTCATCAGTGAAAAAAAGCTACCATCCACTATACAGCTCAGCAGCAACTAATCCCCCTATGAGTGGATTGACAAAGAAGAGAGATGTGCAGGATGGTGCAAATCCACTGACGGTGACTCCAATAAGTGAGAAAGTGATAAAGGTGGACTCTTACCCTCCGTGTTGGACCCCCTCCTTGGCAGGGTCTATCAGGCATGCAGATTTTTGCCCTCTGCAGGGACCGTGTAATGAGAAGATCTCCCCAGCAGCTGTCAGGAATGTTGTCTCCGATCCGGGCTGGTGCAAGTGAAACGCCTGGAGAGGGGGGAAGGAAAGCTCTCTTGCTCCCAGTGTGGCAAAGGAAAAAGCAAAAGAGCGGAGCTCCAATAGTGTAAAACGTTTCGGAATTTATTCAATAAAAGTACAGACCGCAACGGAGAGTGCACGCTCCGTGAGGTAAAAATACAATTAAAAACAAGCCGGCATATAAGAATCATAATAACCCGTGCATAACATGGGGCAATCGTGACGGCTTACAACGTAGCCACGCCCTACATGTTTCGTCATTAGTAGACGTCTTCAAAGGGGCACGGGCTACGTGTTAAGCCATCCCCTATATAGTATAACAGTGCACACCAAGCCTCGTTTTCACCTCCGCTCTCAGGGAAGGGAAAACCCAAGCCTCTACCTGGTGCTCCTCAGTGAATGGATGTTGCCAAGGTGACACATAGGACTGAAACTAAACAAAACTTCAGCCACTCCCAGCAGAGCCAATCTCTTGCGCCATCTGGAGGAAGAAGCCCAGTATTACTAGACAATTAATATGTCTTACAGATGCTAATTTGGAACGTAAAACTGACAGAGCAGAAAGGAGAAAATCACTGAATCTCACCAAGAGGCACGATGTGGTGGTTAATAATAATAAAAGTGTAGAAAAAAAATTGTAAATATATATGGAAATGTACGGAAAAGAAACAACGTTCATCTCCGTAAATAAAACCACATTCAAAAAACACATGTATGAAAAAAAAAATATATGTATTAGAGTCACACCGTAATAAATGGAGGCCCATCCATGAACGTGAAGAGCACTCGGTATCACAATGATGCGACTAAATCATTATAATGTATAATATTTAAACATATCACTATGCTCCCATCCTCTCAAAATTCCTGGAAGCCCTAATCGCTAGATCCTCCCAATGTCCCGGAGAGTCAACCAACCAGCAGCATGTGAGGAAGGAATAGATAAGACACCTTTATCCAACCGTTGCTAGGAGCAAAAGTGAATAAATGGAAAGGTGAAAAAAAAAATAAAAAATAAAATTGCGAATGGATGAAAAGATAAAAAAAGTGAATGGATGAAAAAAAAAAAATTGTGAATGGATGAAGAGATAAAAAAAGTGAATGGATGAAACAAAAAAAAAAATTGTGAATGGATGAAGAGATAAAAAAAGTGAATGGATGAAAAAAAAATGTATACAAAAGAAGGGAAGAAAGGAAAGGAAGCACAGGGCCCAAAGCATCACCTATGAGTTATCAATGAACGCATTCAACTCAATATCAACATTTAGGCCTAAGGGTCTGAGGGAGCGGATCTTATAAATCCACTCCATCTCGAGTTTAGAGATGGCCCGTCTTTTAGATCCCCCTCTCCATGGAAGTTTGAGTTTATCAATGCCCATGAACAAAGTACCGCTAGGGTCTTTTTTGTGTTTGTCTAAATAATGTTTGGAGACTGGGTGGCCCAAAAAGCCCCTTCTAATATTTCCAATATGTTCCCCCAGTCTAACCTTTAATGATCGGACCGTGCGGCCCACATAGTGGAGCCCACAAGGGCAAGTGAGTAGGTAAACCACATGGGTGGTTGAACATGTGATAAAAGATTTAATATGGAAATTAAGCGGGGAATTATTGGTAATGAATTGACACACCTTTCTCTCCGTTAAAGCATTAATAGCACAAACCTCGCAATTTTTACATTTGAAATAGCCTGTCATATGTTGAAAGAACATAGGTTTATGAACCGGAGGGTCACATGCAGCAGATACCACCCGTGAACTGATTGAGGGGGCACCCCTAAAGACCAGCTGGGGTCTGTCAGGAAGGGATGGTCCAAGCACGGGATCATTCTTAATAATGTGCCAGTGTTTGTTCAACATCCTCCTGCCAGAAAAGTGCTGGCAGGAGTATCTTGTGATCAAGGGACAGACCAGCTGACAGTCCCTCTGTGCCCTGGTTTTATCAGCCAGAAGAGCGTCCCTGTCCAGTGATACAACCTGATTGAGTTTTTCAGTCAGAAACTGCGCTTCATACCCCTTCTCTATAAATCTGTCCATCAAAACCTTTTTTTCATCCATACACCTTTTTTTATCTCTTCATCCATTTACAATTTTTTTTTTTCATCCATTCACTTTTTTTATCTTTTCATCCATTCACAATTTTATTTTTTATTTTTTTTTTTCACCTTTCTATTTATTCACTTTTGCTCCTAGCAACGGTTGGATAAAGGTGTCTTATCTATTCCTTCCTCACATGCTGCTGGTTGGTTGACTCTCCGGGACATTGGGAGGATCTAGCGATTAGGGCTTCCAGGAATTTTGAGAGGATGGGAGCATAGTGATATGTTTAAATATTATACATTATAATGATTTAGTCGCATCATTGTGATACCGAGTGCTCTTCACGTTCATGGATGGGCCTCCATTTATTACGGTGTGACTCTAATACATATATATTTTTTTTTCATACATGTGTTTTTTGAATGTGGTTTTATTTATGGAGATGAACGTTGTTTCTTTTCCGTACATTTCCATATATATTTACAATTTTTTTTCTACACTTTTATTATTATTAACCACCACATCGTGCCTCTTGGTGAGATTCAGTGATTTTCTCCTTTCTGCTCTGTCAGTTTTACGTTCCAAATTAGCATCTGTAAGACATATTAATTGTCTAGTAATACTGGGCTTCTTCCTCCAGATGGCGCGAGAGATTGGCTCTGGTGGGAGTGGCTGAAGTTTTGTTTAGTTTCAGTCCTATGTGTCACCTTGGCAACATCCATTCACTGAGGAGCACCAGGTAGAGGCTTGGGTTTTCCCTTCCCTGAGAGCGGAGGTGAAAACGAGGTTTGGTGTGCACTGTTATACTATATAGGGGATGGCTTAACACGTAGCCTGTGCCCCTTTGAAGACGTCTACTAATGACGAAACATGTAGGGCGTGGCTACGTTGTAAGCCGTCACGATTGCCCCATGTTATGCACGGGTTATTACGATTCTTATATGCCGGCTTGTTTTTAATTGTATTTTTACCTCACGGAGCACTCTCCGTTGCGGTCTGTACTTTTATTGAATAAATTCCGAAACTTTTTACACTATTGGAGCTCCGCTCGTTTGCTTTTTCCTTTGCCACACTGGGAGCAAGAGAGCTTTCCTTCCCCCCTCTCCAGGCGTTTCACTTGCACCAGCCCGGATCGGAGACAACATTCCTGACAGCTGCTGGGGAGATCTTCTCATTACACGGTCCCTGCAGAGGGCAAAAATCTGCATGCCTGATAGACCCTGCCAAGGAGGGGGTCCAACACGGAGGGTAAGAGTCCACCTTTATCACTTTCTCACTTATTGGAGTCACCGTCAGTGGATTTGCACCATCCTGCACATCTCTCTCCTTTGTCAATCCACTCATAGGGGGATTAGTTGCTGCTGAGCTGTATAGTGGATGGTAGCTTTTTTTCACTGATGAACTTTTTATGTTTGAACCCATGGACTGAGTTTGTTTGATTTTCAGATTTTCACGCTATTAATATCATTGTACTTCACATGTACACATTTTTTGTTTCTTCTTTGAGTTTTTATGTTTTGCACTTATATGTTTCTACCACTCATGGAGTCATTTACTTGCTCTCAGTAGATTGGTGTCTATAGTATGCCTGTAATGTGGCGCGTGTTTCCCGTGCTTAGAACAGTCCCTGCACAAAATGTCATTTTTAAAAGAAAAAAAGTCATTTAAAACTGCTTGCGGCTTTAATGTAATGCCGGGTCCTGGAAATATGGATGAAAATCAGTGAGACAAACAGCATGGGTACCCCCCAGTCCGTTACCAGGCCCTTTGGGTCTTGTATGGATATTAAGGTGAACCCCGCACCTAAATTAAAAAAGGAAACAGCAGTATACAGGCTCTGTGCTCTGAACAGCAGTATACAAGCGGTGCAAACAAGACAGGGACTGTAGGTTTGTTGTTAAGTAGAATCTGTTTGTAATTTTGATCTGGTACATTTTTAACATGTTTAGCTCCAGCCAAAAAATCTATTTTAAGCTTTTTGGAAAACATAGGAAGGGTTATCACCCCTGTGACATTTGTTTTGCTGTCTGTGCTCCTCTTCAGAAGATTTCACCTCACTTTTTGTCCCAATGACAAATGTTTTTTGAAAATTTGGGGTTTTTTGTGAAACAAGGATTGGTGATAAAGCATCAGTGGAAAGGAGAAATGTTTTTTTCCCATATTAACTCTTACAGGAGAGAATTTCCCTTCCTAGGGGTAGATTTCATCTCACTTCCTGTTGTCTCCTTCCATTTGCAAGTAGGAGTCGTTTGTAAGTTGGATGTTTGAAAGTAGGGGCCTCCCCTATATACTCAGCAGAAATTTGGGCCTTAGGTGTTGTTGTGGCCACAACACTGTAAGCCCTCACAGGGCCCTGCTGTGAAATATTAGATCAAGAATTGTAATTACATGCCCCTGTTGAACAGGGGCAAAAAAATTGGGCCTTTGGTGGTGGTGGTGGTGCTGGTGCCACAACACTGTAAGTCCTCACAGATACTCTAGATGGAACGCAGGAATGAGCCCTGCTGCAAAGTATTGCATCAAAAATTGTAATTACACGCCCCTGTTAAACAGGGGCTGAAAAATTGGGCTTTAGGCACTGGTGCTGGTGCCACAACACTGCAACCCCTCACAGATACTCTAGTTGGAACGCAGGAACGAGCCCTGCTGCAAAGTAATGCATCAAAAATTGTAATTACACGCCCCTGTTAAACAGGGGCAGAAAAATTGGGCCTTTGGTGGTGGTGGTGCTGGTGCCACAACACTGTAAGTTCTCACTCGCTCTTGGTGGGCGCAGAAATGGGCCCTGCTGTGAAATGTTAGATCAAGAATTGTAATTACATGCCCCTGTTAAACAGGGGCTGAAAAATTGGGCCTTAGGCACTGGTGCTGGTGCCACAACACTGCAACCCCTCACAGATACTCTAGTTGTAACGCAGGAACGAGCCCTGCTGCAAAGTATTGCATCAAAAATTGTAATTGCACGTCCCTGTTAAACAGGGGCTGAAAAATTGGGCCTTAGGCACTGGTGGTGGCGCCCAGAACCAAAAATGTTCTTACAAGCTATCAGCGTGATCATTGAGGTGGAAGAGGATAATTACTCAGGATAGTCACTCAGCATCAGCATAGGCAGTCTTTGAAGGCATCTGAGATTTTAAAAAAAATTATTCGGTTACATCAGCATCAGGTGCTTGGTAGCTGGTGGTGATCCAAGACTGATTCATTTTTATGAAGGCCAGTCGATCGACCGAGTCGGTGGACAGATGCACCCTGTGATCGGTTACAAAGCCTCCAGCAGCACTGAATGTGCGTTCTGAAAGAACGCTGGATGCAGGACAGGCCAGTAGCTCAATTGCATACTGTGCAAGCTCTGGCCAGTGATCCATCCTCAAGACCCAGTAACCCAGAGGATTTTCGGTGGGAAAAGTCAGATCTTGCCCCTAGGTATTCCTGCACAATGTAAAACAGACGCTGGCGGTGGTTGCTGGAACCGATTATACTTTGGGGCTGCGGACTAAAAAATTTTCTGAACGCATCGGTCAGGCGGCCACCTTCTCCACTGCTCCTTCTTTGACTGACCGAAGCCTCAGCAACACGTTGTCCAGAAACAGGAGTTTGTAACCTCCCAGTCTCTGGGACCGCATTGCACAGACCTTTCTACAAGGCCTCCCGAAGATATTTCATCCTCTGCTCCCTCTGCGATGGCAAGATAAGGTCCGCAACCTTACCCTTGTAACGTGGATCAAGGAGGGTTGCCAGCCAGTATTGGTCCTTCTCCTTGATACCACGAATACGAAGATCCTTACGCAGGCTTTGCAGGATCAGGGAGGCCATGCAGCATAGGTTTGCTGAGGCATTCGGTCTGGAGTCCTCTGGGTCACTAAGGATGACATGGTCCGCAGCCACCTCCTCCCAGTCATGTACAAGTCCATGTGTTTCTTGGGACTGATCCCTTAAAGACTGCTGCTGATGCTGAGTGCCAGGCTCCACCCCGATACTGACACAATCCTCCTCCTCCTCCTCCTCGTCCTCTTCCTGTGTGATCGGCGGGCACTGAGGGCCTTGAGAGCTAAGGAAGTCCTCCTCTTCCTGCCTCTGTTCTGCCTCAAGTGCCCTGTCCATTATTCCACGCAGCGTGTGCTCCAACAGGTAGACAAGGGGGACAGTGTCACTGATGCATGCACTGTCACTGCTCACCATCCTCGTGGCCTCCTCAAATGGTGACAGGACAGTGCATGCATCCCTGATCATGACCCACTGGCGTGGGGAAAAAACCAAGCTCCCCTGACCCTGTCCTGGTGCCATAGTTGCACAGGTACTCATTGATGGCCCTCTGCTGCGTGTGCAGCCGCTGCAGCATGGCCAACGTTGAGTTCCACCTGGTGAGCATGTCACAGATTAAGCGGTTCTTTGGCAAGTTAAACTCCTTTTGGAGGTCTGCCAGCCGAGCACTGGCATTATATGACCGGCAGAAATGCACACAGGCTTTCCTGGCCTGCCTCAGGACATCCTGTAAGCCCGGGTATCTGCCCAAGAACCGCTGCACCACCAAGTTAAGGACGTGAGCCAAACAGGGCATATGGGTCATTTGTTCCTGTCGGAAGGCAGAGAGGAGGTTGGTGCCATTGTCGCAAACCACTATTCCTGCCTTAAGTTGGCATGGCGTCAACCACCTCTGAACCTGCCCCTGCAGAGCTGACAGAACCTCTGCCCCAGTGTGGCTCCTGTCCCCCAAGCACACCAGCTCAAGCACCGCATGGCATCTTTTGGCCTGCATACTTGTGTAGCCCCTTGAACGGCTATGGAGCACCGCTGGTTCCGAGGACAAAGCACAGGAAGGGGCCATGGAGGAAGAAGAAGAGGAGGGGGTGGAGGAGAGAGGTGTGTCACAATCAGTAGTGGCATTTTGGAGGCGTGGTGGCGGAACAACCTCCAACACTACTGTACCTTGTCCTGCATCCTTCCCAGCTGCCAGCAGAGTCACCCAATGCGCGGCGAAACTTAGGTAACGTCCCTATCCATGCCTGCTGGACCATGAGTCAGCGGTAATATGCACCTTACCGCTGACCGCCCTGTCCATTGAGGCATAGACATTGCCTTCTACATGCCGGTAGAGAGCCAGAATCGCCTTCCGTGAGAAAAAGTGGCGTTTGGGTACCTGCCACTGAGGAACCGCACATTCTACAAACTCACAGAAGGGGGCAGAGTCTACCAACTGAAAAGGCAGCAGTTGAAGTGCTAGCAATTTTGCCAAGCTAGCATTCAACCGCTGGGCATGTGGATGGCTGGGAGCGAACTTCTTTCGGCAGTGCAGCAGCTGGGGCAGGGAAATTTGCCTGGTACAATCTGACGTCGGTGTACCGAAAGCAGATTGCCCACAAGTACTTGGCTGTGACACACCTAATTCTACACCTTCATTCCTCTCAGTGCAGGTCTCAGAGAGGACTGAAGGTATAGTGGGGTTGGAGATCTCAGCTGATGAGGAGCAAGGAGAGGTCCTCTTTGTTCTTTGGTGTGGGTCTTTTAGATACGCTTGCGAATGAACTTCATGGCAGGTCAACATATGTCTGGTCAAGCATTTGGTGCCACGCAAGATACGCTTGAGACATATGTTGCAAATAGCAGCGATGCGATCTGATGCACTCGTCTCAAAAAAAGGCCCACACCAAAGAACTTTTGGAATAACGCGCAGAGACTGCAGCACCCTGCACATGCGGAGCTTTGGGGTGTGATGCAGTCAGTGTGCTGCCCTTAGGCTGGCCCCTGGAGGGCATCCTGCCTCGTTGGTGATGTGCCTCCTCCTCTCCTCTCCTATCAGGCACCCACATTGAGTCAGTGACGTCATCATCCCCTCCCTCCTCATCACTGGAGCAAACCTGGCAGTATGCTGCAGCAGGGGGAGCATGACTGCCAGATTGTTGTCCTTCTTGGGCACCCCCTCTGTCCCTGCTCATGTTACTGCCTTCATCTAGCTCAGTATCATCATCAGAGCCTTCTAAACGCTGGACATCCTCCTGGAGCATGTACCCAACACTGTGGTCAAACAGTTCGAGGGACTCCTCAGGAGGACATGGTGGGGCTAGGGAAGGAGTCACTGATGCCATTGAGCCGAGGGAAGAGGCCGCGTTGGCAGCTGCTTTGCCAGACAAAGTACCCTGAGCATGGGTGAGAGGAGGATGAGGATGGCTTGGTCATCCGCTCGACCAAGTCTTCCGCATGTTGCAGCTCAACATGGCCAGCTGCCGAAAAAAAGGCCAAGCGTGTCCCACAGCCACGTGCTGATGAGGATGCACCATCTCCACGACCAGCATTGTTGCCTCTAGACACATAGCCTGCTTGCCCACTTTTTTTTTTTGGCTTGTGACTGTCTGCCTCTCCTTGTTGGCCTTCCAGACATACTAATGGCCTGTAGCTGCACTAAGCTGGGATATATATATATATATATATATATATATATATATATATATATATATATATACTGATACTGCAGCTAGCAAAACAACTGCCTGCCTGTAGTATGAGAACACCACCAACCTTCTACAGGTAGCTTTAGCTGAACACTGTGCAGAGCTCGCAAAAAACTAACTTGTAGCTTATTTAGCTGCCTGCGGTAGTGATAGGATCAGGAAAACACCACCAACCTTCTACAGGTAGCTTTAGCTGAACACAGTGCAGAGCTCGCACTACACTAACTTGTAGTTTTAGCTGAACACTGTGAGGAGGACGCACTGCACTAACTTGTAGCTTTAGCTGAACACTGTTCAGAGGACGCAATACACTAACTTGTAGCTTCAGCTGAACACTCTGCAGAGCTCACACTACACTAACTTGTAGTTTTAGCTGAGCAATGTGAGGAGGACGCACTATACTAACTTGTAGCTTTAGCTGAACACTGTGCAGAGGTCGCACTACACTAACTTGTAGTTTTAGCTGAACACTGTGCAGAGGTCTCACTACACTAACTTGTAGTTTTAGCTGAACACTGTGAGGAGGACGCACTACACTAACTTGTAGCTTTAGCTTAACACTGTGAGGAGGATGCACTACCCTAACTTGTAGCTTTAGCTGAACACTGTGCAGAGGTCACACTAAACTAACTTGTAGCTTTAGCTGAACACTGTGAGGAGGACGCACTACACTAACTTGTAGTTTTAGCTGAACACTGTGCAGAGGTCACACTAAACTAACTTGTAGCTTTAACTCTTTAACTGAACACCGTGAGGAGGACGCACTACACTAACTGTAAATAGTCTAGCTGCCTGACTGTGGTACTAATAGGATCAAAAGAACACCAGCAATTTTCTTCAGGTAGCTGTAAATACTGAAACAAGACAAGCCTGCCTGTCAGTAGGAAGATAACAGGAATGGATCTAGCTAAACTGAATACAGTATATATATATATATATATATATATATATATATACAACACCTGGAATGCATATATTCTGCCACCTGATGTCTGCCACCTCTAAATTTTGCGAGGCTTTTAATTCCAATGGAGATGGCACAAAAAGTGAGGAGGGTGTATGTACTGTATAGGGCAATCAGGAGGAGTATCAAGTATCAGTGTGACTGCCAGTTCCTGGTCAGCTGTCTGTGCTGCAGTCCAGCGCTGTCTTAATACCAAGGCATTACTGCTAGTGGCTGAAATAGTTAGCTAGCAAAAATCACTGTGTCCTTCATTGTGTGCTTTACCTGCCAAATCCCCCTGCTGAGATAACAGAATGGCTCTGCGGAAGGGATTCCCTCATCAACACTGGCTGCTGTGTTGATTGGGGAATTGGGCGATTTTCTTTCCTGCAACCACAGAGATACCACAGAGAAATTTGCAACGTCTGTGGTCGGTCTAAAATGTGAGAGGCTTAACTGTCATTAGTTAAAGCAAACTTTTCCAGAAATAAACTTTCTTATAGCAGTCATGATAGGATGCATATGCAATAATTACTAAAATTTACTAAAATCACTAAAAGGAATTAGGGTTAAATGAATGCTGGAGATAGGATTTAAAAGCTAAGCTCACCTTATGAAGAACATTACCTATGCCCCGGTAGATAAAAACAAAAACTGTGCAGTTTTGAAAAATGCTGAATAAAGAAATTGCCATACCTGTAGGCTATTTGCACCTCCCCCCACAATACTTGGCCCAAAAATTACTTTTGTTACCATTCCGCTGTCCTGCCTTTTTGCTAGGGTGCTTCAGCCATTGGATGCTTACATCCAACATCACTGGAATGAGCGCTCTACCTTATTCCAAACATCACACGTGCACCTCTCTTCCCCTGTTGAAGTAACAGTGAGCTCAGCAGCTGCTGTAATGCGTGAGAGAAAGAGCGCATGCCAGGGCTTAGACCAAGGTTGAGTGATCACCCTTGTGATTATGGTTGGAGCATCCTAGCAACAGGGCAGGATGGAGGAATGCTAACTATGGCATACTGTGTAACTGTGGGAGTACTGACAATTACATTGATTGCATAAGCAGTTTTTTTGAAAAAGTGAATTTAGCATGTTTATATCATCTTTCCTTAACATACTACATTCATCATAGTTAATTATCCCAGGGAATTGCCTACTCATTGCCTAGCAGTATGTTATTCGTCCAAAATGTCAAGTAGTTTAGAACCTTTTGCTGTTTTTAAATATATATAAAACATAACCGTTTCTGTCCCTTTCCCTTAGGTTGCAGAACTGCTCCAAATGATCTAGTTTTTATTCTAGATGGCTCCTGGAGTGTAGGTCCTGAAAATTTTGAATTACTAAAAAAATGGGTTGTTAACATTACAAGTAATTTTGATATTGGACCTAAATTTACTCAAGTTGGAGTGGTTCAATATAGTGACTACCCAGTTCTTGAAATCCCACTTGGAAGACATGAATCTATAGAAGATCTTATCAGAAGAATGCAAGATATTGATTATCTAGGTGGGAATACACGGACTGGAAATGCAATTCAGTTTGCAATAGAAAACCTTTTTGCTAGGTCATTGCGACCATTAACCAAAATTGCTATTGTTCTAACTGATGGAAAATCTCAAGATGATGTAAAGGACATAGCAGAAGAAGCAAGGAAAAATAAAATTACTCTATTTGCCATTGGGGTGGGATCTGAAATTGAAGAAAGTGAGCTAAGAGCAATAGCCAATAAGCCTTCCTCAACATACGTGTTCTACGTTGAAGACTATATCGCAATATCAAGAATACGAGAGATAATGAAGCAGAAGCTCTGTGAAGGTAATCTTATAATAGTAAATTGTGCTTATAAAACAAAACAAAAAAACAAAACAAAAAACAACTAACGAACACAGCAATTGTTGCAACAACTTCAGTGTTCTATTATTTAAGTCTCAGTATTAATGTGATGGAGAAATAATAAAGTATACGTAAAGTCAAATAATTTGTTTTTCAATTTTGATTACAGTAGGGAAGGGTTAGATCTCCTGTTTGTCTTTTATTGTTGTCTTTGTCCTAGCTGGGGACACTCACTACTGGTCCTGCTGACCATTGTCTCTGGTATAGTAAGTGATGGGAAATCCAAAATGTTTGAGTTGTCATTGAAACAGACAGTGGAGGAAAATCCAAAGGGTAAACCTGTTATAGAAACAACTTTTTTTAAGATGGAATATTGCCTTGTTCCTGCTACGTCTCTGGGGCAGGAAGTGAAGTGCAATTTTGTACTCTATTCTAAACTAATATAAATAAAGGTTTGGCTTTACATACTCTTTAAGCACTAACAAGACCTTAAACAGCACAAAGGGCTTGTGTAGCATGGTACTGTATATGCTTTTTCTTTGTAAATCAGGCATTTAACCTTTAAAGAAACAGTGGACTGATTATAGTGGAATGTATCTTTAAGGGGTCACATTATGTCTATTAAGAATAACACCTACTGTACCTAATTCCAGAAAAAGACTACTGCACTTTGATGTTTACTGATATAGTAAGAAATTTAACTTTTATACTGAAATAAAGGATCATTAAACATTCCTGAAGCTTTCAGCTGTAAAAGTAAAGAAGTTTACCTGAAGAACAGATGGGTCTTCATTCAATTTAAATCCTTAAACTGGTCGAAGGTTGCAAAGAAGAAGTGAGAGGGGTACAAGTGGCCCAACAATAAATGTGGTGGTTTAAACCTGAACTCTAGAATAGGCATTTGCTGATTAGCTGATAGCTGATTGGCTACCATGCACACCAGATTTTGCACTCTCCAGTTTAAGCAAATTAACGCCTTTTGTTTCTGTGCAGGAACTTCCTCTAATAAAGGCCAGTGACTGTTGCTCCCTCTACTTGTGCAGGTTGATTGGTCTTTGATCAGCCTCCTTCCTCTTGTTTTCTGCATGCAGCTTATAGTGTAAAGCAGTGGTTCTCAACCTCAGTCCTCAAATACCCCCTTTGGGCCATGTTTTCAGGTTTTCCTTTACTTTGCACAGCTGCTTTAAATCAATATCAATGACATGGTATTGATAAGAGCTATTTTATCTAAGGGAAGTTCCCAAAACATGGCCCATTGGGGGTACTCAAGGACTGAGGTTGAGAAGCACTGGTGTAAAGACCCTTCTTGGTCCCACTCCCATCTCTTCTTTCTACACAGGCTATGTGAAGCACAGTGATGATTCACTGTTAATTTTATATGGTAATTACTGGCTTTGCCAAGGAATTTGGCGCACGCAAAGCAGTTTTATATCCTCTGTGGCTTTTAAGGAATATGTTTAAATAAAAGTTTTTTTGTTTTTTGCCTGAAGTTCAGCACCAAAACAACATGTCTGTTGTAAATAAAAGACCTAGACCAGTATACTGAGTTAAAAGCTGCTTATTTCAGCCCAAGAATTAACTTTCAGAATACTACATTTTAACTCAGAATTAAATAATCTAAAATAAGATAAGATGCCAAGATACAGTATGCTTCCTTGATGTTATTAGTTTATGTTTATGTAAGTTCTTTTTTTGTTGGTATTTTCTTAGTTTGACGGTGCTGTCAATAGCTTGAAAAAGTTTGTTGGATAAACTGCAATAAAACAGAACATTTGTGAAAATGGTGGATGTTTAAAAATGTGTAATAGAAAAGGTGAAGGATATAGCACTTATGTGATGTCATGGGGATTTGTCTTTAGTAATTAATATTATGGCTGCACTGCATAACACAGACCAAATGCTGTAAGAAGAAAAAAACATTTTGCAATCTAATAATGTTTTTGGAAGTAATTCACTCTGAACTAAGTTGGCTGTGTGGATCATGTTTTTTTCACCTTTTTTGTAAGCAATAATTATGCATAATGTTAAGAGCTTTAAAACACAGAACATAAGTACTAACATTTAGAAAATTATATTTGAAACTTTCTAATGATTGTTGTTCTCTAAAAACCTTTTTCTTACCTACAGCAAGCTTTTCCTTTGCAAATATTTACAAAAACTGCTGCCAAATTTAAATTATTTAGCTCATTAACAATTCACTGAAGCATAATCAGTGAACAAAAAAATGTACTTTAGTCTGTGCACCTATCACAAAATATTCCCCTATTGGCCATCACCATTTGCCTCTTACACAATATAGACAAGCTAAAGTTGAGTTGTCAGTCACAGCTCACATGTCAAAGACACTCTCCAGGTAATGGTCTCATTTTACTTTTCTGTACACATGTAGTCAGAAGGACCGGTCAGACCTAGAGAGAGGGGCTTTCCTTTTGACTTTTGAAAAAAGTCAAAATTTACAAATCAGCAACAGCATGTTTAGTTTACTCAGGCTGCATGTTTTAAAGGAAAAAGGCTAGGGGCATAGGCTCCTGCTGCTGTCCATCAAATTCTATGACGAGGGAGCAGGGAACTTAGCCAAGCCACGCTACTTGTGTCTTTGGATGCACACAGCTCGGCTCAGGAGCGTGCCCACACTTGTGCCCCCATAACACACAGCTTGCTATGGGGGCACTCAGAAAAGAGATGGAGAGGACAGCATGGGCGGAGGACTGCTAAAGAAGATGTAGGGGAATGCTCTGGGTACATATAACATCTTTTTTATTTTAGGGGGAAAAAATGGAACCTTTAGAACCACTTTAACATTTTTTGTTAGTCATGCACAATAACATTGACCAGCTACAAGTATGAGTATTTATAAACCAAATCCTTTGTGCTCACCAATATATTGATAAAAAAATATAGCTGCAGCATACAAAGTTTTTAAACTTTTGCAAATATACTACATCTAAAGTGCCGTGCTAAACTAGTGGAAAATTTGATCAAGAAGTGAAATAAAATGTGAAATCTGAAAATGAAAAACTTAAACTGTGAACTACAGCAATACAAACACTAAAGTCCAAAAATAAATCGAACTGTCCATTCATCCACATGTCCATGCTAGTCTATAACTTATAATGTGAAAGTATCTTCATTAAATAATCCAACATGCAATTGAGAAATCCATCACCAAAAGGCAAATTAATAAACGCTCACCTTTTGATGTAGATCTTTAAATAATAAAAAGTCATACAGTGTGTGTTCCCCTTTAAGCTGGGATAGCTGTGAGCACCTAGCTGAATATTGTCAGCTTTTCCTCCAGTGAACGGCTCCAGGAGTTATAAATATGCAGGCCATAAAAAATATAAGGATTCAATAAATAGTGCTTTGCAGATAATATATCAATTCAAATTAATAGAATGCGAGGCTAAACTTAGATGCTCAGAGCAGGTTGTCTCCCATGGCTCTGTGGAGAAACCTTTGAAGAAGTCAGTATCGAAGTAATGTGTAGGGTGGAACTTATCGAGGCTTAGAGCTAAGCATTTCCGGTATACAAGCCACTGCCCAATCTGGGTATCAGAGGTGTCAGCCAGACTGCACATGGATCAGTGAGCCATGGGAGGCAACCCGCTCTAAGTATCTATGTTTAGCCTCACATTCTATTAACTTTGTTAATGTGTTTTTATCATTTTTATAAACTGCATTAACATTTTATTCTGAGAGCACTATTTGTTGTATCCTTATATTTGTTATAGGGTGCATATTTTTGACTCTTGGAACCGTTCACTAGAGGAAAAGCTGACAATATTCAGCTAGGTGCTCACAGCTATCCCAGCTTAAAAGGGTAACTTACACTGTATGACCTTTTTATTATTTAAAGGTCTGCGTCATAAGGTGAACAGTCATTCATTTGCCTTTTGGTGGAGAATTTCTCATTTGCACGTTGGGATTCATGGTCATATTATAAGTTATGGACTAGCGCGATGGACATGTGAATGGATGGACACTAATGCCACGTACACAAGGTCAGACTTTCCGACGGGAAATGTTCAATGTGGGCTTGTTGTCGGAAAGTCCGACCGTGTGTATGCTCCATCAAACATTTGCTATCAGAATTTCCGCCCACAAATGTTTGAGAGCAGGTTCTCAAATTTTCAGCCAACTTCACTTTGTTGTAAAAGTCCGATCGTGTGTACACAAGTCCGCCACACAAAAGTTCACGCATGCTCGGAATCAAGCAGAAGGAGCCGCACTGGCTATTGAACTTCCTTTTTCTCGGCTCGTCGTACGTCTTGTACGTCACCGCATTCTAACGTTCGGAATTTTGGGTCAAAATTTGTGTGAGCGTGTGTATGCAAGACAAGTTTGAGCCAACATCCGTCAGAAAAAATCCACGGATTTGTTGGCGGAAAGTTCGATCGTGTGTACGAGGCATTATATTTATTTTGGACTTTAGCTTTTGAATTGTTGTAGTTCACAGTTTAGGTTCGTTTTATTTGCAGATTTCACTTTTTATTTCACTTTACTTCACAATCACAGTTGGCACTTGTTTAGCACAGCACTTAAGATATAGTATAAATACAGGTATTTTACTGTCTGACTTAGTTAAACATTTCTGAGTGAGGTTTCACATGTTTCTTCAATGATAAATCCAGCTCTCAGAATCATGTATTATGGTAAATGTAACATCCACTGGTCCCAGGTGTTTTTTTTTTTTTTTTACCATTCACTGATCCCATATGATGAATCATTCATTTTTATTACATTGGCCATTGATTCCTATGGATGACCTGCCATGTTTGATCCCACATGTTATACATATTCTCTGCGTATTCGATGCCCTGAAAATCAGGATTGTAGCTCGAAATCTGCAACTACCACCAGTAACCCCCTGCCCCCAGTAATGCTAAATGTAAGAAATAATGTGAATATTGTGGGTAGGGGCTTGCAATAAAGTTTGAATGTGGAATCTCAATTGTAACTACTGTATGTTTTTTTCTGTGTACAAATAGATTTTGCTGTGCTATTGCCATCCTAGACATGTTACTATGATTGTGGAAAAAACTTAATTCATCCTCTATAAACTGACCCCTAAAATGCATTTCAGAACATTTGATTTGCATTTGCTTATTTATATTTTCCATATGGAACTAACTATCATATTTTACATAAAATTTCTATGATTTGTAAGAGTAGAATTCCCACATTAAATCTTAAAAGGGACATGATTGTTTAGGGAGATGTTTGCTTAGTTCCAGCACAGGTTGCCAAATATTTCATTTATGCAAGATTTTTCTTAGAGAATTTCTGAGGAAATATGGCAATGATCATTCTGTTATAAAACTCACTTGGCAATATTAAGAGGCAATACTTAAGTCATTTGAGAGGCTAGCTTATCTAAATATGCTGAATATAGTGCTTTCTGTCTGTCCTACTCACTGTTATATATTTTTTTTCTCCATATTTGATGTAAATAATCTACCAGAATGTGTTCGTTTTTAATTACAGATGTACGTGAGAGCAGCCATATTGGCCTATGACATATACACTACATGCACATGCTATTCTTCCTTTTGGAAAACATTAATTGTGCTATAGACCTCATCATAATTGGTGTTAGTCTGGGAAAAAATTTAAAATCAATATACCTAAAGTGTATTATTGGCCAAACTATAAAATCATATATGAAAGGGTTATTAAACCAATGTATTATATGGCAGCCTACCAATCATTTCATGTGGTGACTGCATTTGTTTTCTTATCTTAGGCTTTTTTCCCCTCTGTTTTCACCTGGTGATCTGGCCAGTAACACACCTTCTGTATTAGAGTGCCCCCATTCTGGATGAAGAAGCACAGGGGGCTCCTTTGTACAGCAGCATTGTCAGCCTGTGGGGGAGGGAGTGTTAGATGCACTAGCAGATTTTAATAAGCTAACAAATTTAAGCCAAACACCAGTCAATACTTTATAAGCAGTTACAGCAAACTGTTTTTTTTCACCTTTTGTGATAAAGGTTTTACATAAATAAATAAAAGCTGAGCATTAAAAGCACCCATGCTAGTGGTAAATGGTTTGTCTCATCTCTGTAACTGATACTTTTTGCTGGACAACGTGTTCTTTTAAAAAACAACAGACTTACTGGCTGGATCACCAGATGAAAATAGAAGAAAGACTAAAAATGAAAATTAATGCAGCCATCACTTGCAAGAATGGGTATATATAATATAATAAATGTTTGCTTTTGGGTTTAATACCACTTTAACTTCCACATTCACAATAAATTTGAATTATTTATAACATATTCCTTTAAATTTGAATGATCTTAATGTTTGTAAATGTACTTTGTGAAGATCCCCACACATTTACTTCTTTGAATGCTGTGAAAGATATTCAATATGCCCTGTGAGTAGGCACTGCTGTGTCACGCATTTCACAGAGCCTGCCTTCTGAACCACTACTTCTGCTGAGAGGAGGAGTTTCAGGAGGCGGGGTCAGTATGGAAATAACTGCTTACAGGCAGCAAGGTACCATGAAATATGTAGATGATAGAAATTGAAAGTAAACAGCAGAGGAGAAGCTGCAAAGCATGCTGGGAATCCCGGAAGTTGTAGAAAGAGATGGCCATCAGACAGGCACAACTCAACAACACGAAAGGAGATTTTTTAAGTAAGCTTATATTAGATTGTCAAAAATAATTCTGATTCTCTGGTGTCTGTGGCCCAAGGATTTCAAGGGTTATAACTTAAAATGAGCAAAAATGAAAATTCTGCCCCGCCATTGGCATTCATTACTCTGCTAAAATAATATTTCCTTCACCTAGAGTATTAGTGAACCATGTAAAATGAGGTTTAGTTATGTCTTATGCAAATGCATTTTCTTATCTGTATTGCCTTACTTAGGCCTGAAGATTTTGTTTTAACAACATTGTCATATTAACAATTTATTTCTCTTACATGGCATATGCATACTTGTAACTACACCCCAAAACACATTCTGCTACTCCTCCTGAGTATGGTGATACCACATGTGTAAGACTTTTTCACAGCCTGGCCACATACAGAGGCCCATCATGCAGGGAGCACCGTCAGGTATTCTAGGGACATAAATTACATATATCTAATTTCTTGACTACCTATTATACTTTTAAAGGCCTAGGAGCACCCGGACAATGGAAACACCCACAAAATGACCCCATTTTGGAAAGCAAATGGGCCATAATGAGTCTTTTGAATTTTTTTCCACAAGTTTTTGGAAAATGTGGAAAGAAAATGAAAACACACTGTTTTAATGTATTTTTTACACATTTTTACAGCACTGAGGGGCACTGATGAGGATCCACTGATAGGGTGGCATGATTAGCACTCACTGATGGGCCCTGATATGCACTATTGGGCACTGATGAGCACTAATAGGCACTGTAGTGGCACTTATGAGCACTGTAGTGGCAATGATGAGCACTAATAGGGCACTGTAGTGGCACTGATGAGCACTAATAGGGCACTGTAGTGGCACTGATGAACCCTTTAGTTGCACTGATGAGCACACACTGATGGCACTGTAGGGCACTGATGTGCACTGTAGGGCACTGATTGCACTTCCTGATGGGCACTGTAGGGCACTGATGGCAAGGTAGGGCACTGTTGTGCACTGTAGGGCACTGATGGCATTGTAGTGGCATGGTAAGGCACTGATGAGCACTGTAGTGGCACTGATGAGCACTGTAGTGGCACTGATGTGCAGTGATGGCACTGATAAGCACTTACTGATGGGCACTGGTGGCAGTGTAGGGCACTGATGTGCACTGTAGGGCACTGATGGCACTGTAGTGACACTGTAGGGCACTGATAAGCACTGTGGTGGCACTGATGTAGCGGTGTGAGGAAAGCGCTGAACAGGGCATGACACCTGTTTGTTGCGATCGCTCCGCCATTGGACAGAGCGATCACTTGGTAAAAGGCCGTTGTGATTGGCCCTTTACCCCGAGCCGTGAAGCGCTGGGTCCCGGGGACCCAGCGATCACAGACACTTCAGGATGCGCACCCCAGGGGGCCCACAAGAAGCGTAAGCATGGGAGGCTGTCAAGTGGCAGCCTGTCAGAACCGCGCTGTAGCTATCATTCTGCAATAGCACGTCAGCAAGTGATTAATAGAAAACATGAGGAAAGTTTTGAAGAATGTTCAATAAAATAAAAACCTGAGAACATAGATTTGAGTGTTTATGGCCAAATGTATCAACACAATTTGCACTGAGAAAATCCTTCCCATCAGTTACCAATCAGATTCCAGCTTTCAGGTTGGTCTGATACTGACTGGTGTGTGAGGAGCAGAAACTCAAATTCTTATCAGGAACAAGTTGGTACAGTTGGTACAGAAAAGCCCTCAGTGCCCAAGCCAAGCTTGCTAATCGTGCATGTAAAGGATTATATAATAATTACTTTGATTAGCAGTTGTGTTCATCTTGTGTTTACAATGTAAATTCTGTATTCCTTTTTTTTTTCTGCAATATGTTTGTCTAAACATGCATGTTCATTAGCAGGTAATGTTAAATATTAAAGTTTGTTCATGTGTCCATATATACTATAAAGAGGAATGATTGTTTCCCACATCCATCTGATGCAATGCTACAGTCCTAAGCATCATTTCTGTACAACACTTCTTTAGGGCTACAGCTACGGGAAAATGAAATGTGCTGAGGTGGAGAGTTTAGGCAGGCTGCACTTTTTTAGATATGGTTTATTCTTAAAAACATTTAACTTTGTCACACTTATGCTGACTGTGGTAATATGCTGACTGTGGTCCTGTACAGAACAAAAACCTTTATTCTGAAAAGTGTTTTTTTTTTGCAAAGTGTGTGTTCACCTAGCTTCCTAAATAAGGTAAGCTGTGTTAAAGGCTAAACCCACCTCTTGGGGTATGTTACACGTTACACCCATATTAAGGGAGACCGGTGACAGTGGCTGAGGGTTCCTCTCTTAGCACTTGTGTTCACTTTTCATAAACAGCATGGCTTTAGCCGCACATCCATCTGTGAACGAGATATCTGCAAGTCCTGTCTGCCTCTCAGCAGTTTCAATGAATGGTGAGTGTCCTGGTGAACATGCTCATAGTTCATTCACAAATCCCCACAGCTTTCAAACTAACACCCCATAACGTATGGGCTGAAAGCTGTAGGGATTGTTTGCATGAGTCTGACATTGCACCTGTGATCTACCAATCACAGGTGCAATGTTTGCAGGCTCTTGAGGAAAAAACACTCAAAAATATGTCAATGTATTATTTTTTCCCAAAATGTGAACTTATCCTTCAACTTTAGTCATCTAATCATGTGCAAATAAAAATCCAGTTAGTTTTAAATTCCCTTGCATATGATTTGGTATAGCAAGTGAACACAGCGAAGTTAAAGTGTGCCTAAACCCAAGACATAATGTTAGTTCATGAGTCAGACATGGAGGCTGAATTTGTTTCCTTTTCCAATTTGTTTCCTTTTTTTATTTTCTGTCCTAGTGTGACAACAGTTGCTGACCATACTGTATCTATGGAGGAGGAGTTTTTTCTTCTTAGGACTAGAAGTGTGTTAGGACTACAGAACACCCCCTCCCCATCTTCATATCATGGGGAGAGGAGTTCTCTAAACCTACCACATTCTCTGATAACAGTGATCACAGATTACACTGCAGAGTGCACAGGATAGGGGGCAGCACTGGATTTCTGGCAGCATCAACACTTATTTATTGACATACATCAGGTATAACGAAACTCGTTTAATGGTACACTTAACTGTCCAAAAGGGGGCAAAGAAGAGAAATTCATTGTTAGGGCTTACATATTCTTTAAAGCTAAATGCCGAGTATGGTTTTTATTGCAAAGTTACATTGGTCATGCTTAAACTATTGTAAGTATATATATATATATATATATATATATATATATATATATATATATTTATTATATATATATATTAGGGCTGTGGAAATTAAAGCGGGGGTCCACCTATCTATCGTTTTTTTTTTTTTAGTTCATTCACAAACTATTCTTCTCAGCATTACATACTCCTATATTGTGTGTAATATGTCCGCCTGTGTCAGATTTCGTCGGAAAGAATAACTTATATTATTCACTGCAGGCAGTTTCCATCTTCATTGTGGGCATTTGAAGCCCACAAGCATTTATTTCCTGGATGCGGTGAATGCTGTGCTCCCAGCATTCACCGCTCGTTCCCGCACATGCTCAGTGGCATCCTGGGAAGCCTGAGACTAGCTCCCTGGAGTCTGTGCGGAGTCTGGGAGAGGCTAGAAACATGCCTACTCCCACGGGAGGAGAACCAGGAAGTGCAAAGAAGAATAGAAAAATAAAAGGTAATTACTGCGATTTAAATTTTTTTAAACGGCATGTCAGCATCTAGGCAAGGAAGAGAATACATACAGATATTGTTCAAAATTTGGGTGGAACCCCGCTTTAAAGATGAATTCCTCGATAAATCGTTCATTTTTCAAATTCTTTTGATTGGTACTCACCTCTCTGCTGGCTTCTGGGTCTTCAGGGAGTTCCGTCGGAGATCCGGTGATGTCGCGGTCATCGACGTCACCGGACTCCTCTCCCCTTCCCCAAGTGCCTCCGTCTGCTAACGAATGGAAGGGGGGAGGAGTCCGGTGACGTCGATGTCCGTGACGTCACCGGACAGCCTGGACAGTGATGGTACATATGGATGTGGTTAACTGGGATCATTCAGTGAGCTAAGTGTAGGCAAATATGATAACCAAATTTGACAGTCAAAATACTAGATAAGTTTTATAATCAAAGTTAAACTAACTTTCCACGTTTTTCTTAAAGTTTAATAAAAAAAAAATTACTTACGTCAGTGCTACAGTTTGAATTTAAAACGTATCTGTGTGAACTGTGAAGTTAAGTCATGGATTGTGGAAACTAACTAGTATCAAGTGATTGTATATAGTGTATACCACATTTACCACTGACTAATGCAGACTTGCAATGCAAGGAGATCAGCTAAAAGTAGTTGGATCTGTATGTGCGTTATAATTAATCAAAATGAGTCGATTAATCGATTAAAAAAAAAAACGATTAATCGAACACGAAAATTTTATATAATATATATATATATATATATATATATATTCCAAGCCTGTGAATAACTGTAGTAATCACATTCTGTATATATATATATAATGGTGTTCCGCGCTTAGGACGGGCCAGTGACCGAACTGCAGCCCCCCTAAATGAGAAAGCACCGAAAGGTGCGATCCGATGATTATGTAGTCTGAAGAGATAGGGGATTGGCGCTGTTCACTGATAAAGACTGATAATAAATCAATAAACTATACAAACTCCTAACAAAAGGAAAATATAACAACCCAATACTAAGTGGGTAAAACGTGTAACACAATGTGAATTATTATTAAAAAATAGATATACGTGCTGAGAATGGTCAAAAAATGTGCAGAGTGCCCAAAGAAATTTTTTTACAAAATAAAATTGGTAAATAAAACTCCAAGCATTACCAACGTAAATGACAAAAAACACAAAGAATGTGTATGTGTGCAATGAAAGATATAGGTGGGTCTACCTAAAAGGGGACAAAACCCCGTGTTCCCCACTGAAAGTTAATATGTGTGCTAGTGAAGCTGAATCGTGATGACGTCTTGATGACGAAACGCGTAAGGCGTGGCCTCTTGGTACGCATACGTCCTTTCTCACTTCTGTTTTGTCCTGCACTTCCGGTTCCGGCAGACGGCTGTGGAACGCAAGCCGCTCACACTGCACTGTCTGCGGCTTCTCACGTGGAGCCGGTCGGCAGAGCGCTATTTGTTTTTAACTCTTGAGTTTTTTACTTTTTTATTTTATTCATTTCTTTTTGTTGTTTATTTGAGTTTAATAAATATTATTCGGAATCACACTATGAGGCTCTTCTCTTCTCCCTGCACATGGTAACTGTTCCGGATGGATGCCTTTTGAAAGTGATCGGGTGACACGGGTGGAAATTAGGTGGTGAGGGGGACACCAACCGCTTGGATCATCGGATCATCTACATGCTCATTACCCCTGCAGGGGTTGGGCACTCTGGTGAGTGGGGGCACTAGAGGGGACTCCACACGGGACAGCATATACTCATTGGGACAGATCTACCCGCAACCTTTGAAGATACATCAGCCTGCTGCATTAGAACTGTTTTTTATTCACGGACATAGAAAAAAAAATTTTTTTTTTTTTTTTTTAAACTATTTATCTGGTTGTTTGGACTCTCTTTTCTTTTTGGTTTTTTCACTTTTTTGATTTTTTGTGCACCAAGATTGTTAGCACACCACATGCCGATTGTTCCTTTTTTAGTTTATAGATATTCTCATATTTAATATTTTTTTCAACACGATTCAGCTTCACTAGCACACATATTAACTTTCAGTGGGGAACACGGGGTTTTGTCCCCTTTTTAGGTAGACCCACCTATATCTTTCATTGCACACATACACATTCTTCACATTCTTTGTGTTTTTTGTCATTTACGTTGGTAATGCTTGGAGTTTTATTTACCAATTTTATTTTGTAAAAAAATTTCTTTGGGCACTCTGCACATTTTTTGACCATTCTCAGCACGTATATCTATTTTTTAATAATAATTCACATTGTGTTACACGTTTTACCCACTTAGTATTGGGTTGTTATATTTTCCTTTTGTTAGGAGTTTGTATAGTTTATTGATTTATTATCAGTCTTTATCAGTGAACAGCGCCAATCCCCTATCTCTTCAGACTACACATTCTATATATATTTTAATGAGGTGTAGCTTTTGCACAGTACTATATACAATACTGTGCAAACATTATGGGGTACTTGTGACAAAATGTGATGGAGTGGGAGAAGGTCTGGTGGTGAGCAATGTGCTGCTGCAAGTTTACACTACTTGGATATAAGGAAAAAAGAATGGAAAGATGGCCTGTTTGTTTATAAAAATGAGAATGCTTAAAAAATAATGAAATTGGTAATTTTTCTTTTATCAATGAACAACTTACAATGTCCATAAATAGAGAAAAAGTAAATCTAATTAATATTTGATGTATTGATCCTCTAAACCACATAGATTCTCCTATGTACACTTGCACCCAGTTTTTAAAGGAACTTGGCAGGCAGGATAACTAACCACAGATCTTCTGTGGATTTCGGCTGTCTCAATTGTTTCTGTCTCTTTATGAAATCCAAGCAGACTCAAAGATGTTGAGATCAGGGCTCTGCGGAGGCCATACCATCTCATTTATTTTGATGAAGATAGTTATTTATTACTTTGGTTATATTTTAGAGGGCATTGTCCTTCTGCAAAATTAATTTGGGACTGATCAAATGCCTCCCTATTGGTATTTCAAGATTAAAAAGTGCCAGCCTGCATTTTTCAGCATTAGGGAGACCATTAATTCCGACCCAATCCACAACTCCATGTGCAGAAATGCAGCCCCAAATCTGTAAGAAAGCTCCACAATGCTCCATTGTTGCATGCAGATATTCATGCCTGTACTATTTTCAAGGCCTTAATGTAAAAAAAGTGCCTTGTGTTACAGTGCACCTGCTGCAATTTGTCTGCACACCATTTTTTGTGTTTTAGTGCATAGATGACTTGCTTGGACTTGTTTCCATATTGTAGATATGAGTGACATGAAAGTCAATTTTTTCCGTGAAGAGTACTCCTGATCAGACATATCCCTGTAGATAGGTGTACCAGGGTCAAGATGGTTTTTTTTAAATCTGAGCCGTTGCAGCTGGACATCTACTGATTGTAAAAAGGAAGTCAGCATGATGTATCTTTCATCTGCCGCAATAAATTTCCTTGGCCAACCACTGCATTTAAGTCCTCAAAGTAGCTTGTTTTTCTCAGTTTCCGAAAAAGAGTTTAAACAGCACATCTTGAAACACATGTCTTTTTTTAACCACTTAAGGACCGAGCCTCTTTTTGAGAGTCGTTGTTTACAAGTTAAAAACATTTTTTTTTTTTGCTAGAAAATTACTTAGTACCCCCAAACATTATACATTTTTTTCTAACACCTTAGAGAATAAAATGACGGTCGTACTTTCTGTCACACCGTATTTGCGCAGCGGTCTTACAAGCGCACTTTTTTGGGAAAAAATACATTGGAGGGCACCGGAGCGCCGCTGGGGGCCAAAAAAGAGGATAACGGGGTTATTGCAGCTAGCTTCTGCCATAACAACGATATTCCTCTTCAACCTCAGGACGTATAAGTGGTTAAATGTCTACCTGTGGGAGACCTTGGTGATGCAGTAAGGCCACTATGTGTCTTAATGCGGTGCTCAGTCCAGTTTATTGTTTAATTTATTGATTGTATTTTAAACTACATGTTATCCTGTTGATCATTAGCACCTATTTGATATAATTGTTTAATCATACACTGCATGCAAAATCCTTAACTGTGTGCAAGTGTACCTGGAACAATTTTAGCTGCTGTAAAGTAAAAAGATGGAAAAAACAAATATTAATTAATATTTTTTCTGTTTATGCACTTTGTAGGATGTAAAAGCCTTGTTCACACAGGCATACTTAAATTTACACCCATATGAGGGTCGTGCTTTGCCTGCACAGGATGCACAGGTGTTCTGCGCATCTACATGGAACCAGTCCCTTATATGTCAATTGAGATGAAGCAGCTGCACATGTCTGTGTTCAGGGAAATACACCTGCACCCACACAGATGTCAAATTTGCAGAAATGTCCATGCAGCCACTGCATCCCAATTGACATGAGTGGGACTGCCTGCATGCCAATACACTGAACATCTTTGCATCCCGTGCAGGCAAAACTTGCAGTCCCTGTACAACAGAGCACAAAGTAAGAAGCAGCACAAGAAGCCAAATGGTTTATATACTGATAAAGGATTAGGCCTCTTTCACAAGGGCGGACCGATGAGGTCCGCCCGTTGTCATTTTGGGCGGACCCGATTGGACCATCCATTGTCCTCTATGGAGCAACAGGTGTCAACAGATATGTGTCTGTTGACACCCGCCAACATCCGATCCAATCCTATCCGCTAAAAACAATCTGTTCATAGTGATACAGGGACACACTGATTTAAATGGGACTTTTTTGTGGACTTTATGATGTTTACAACCTTTATTTATATTTAACATATTTATAGTGTTATAATTCACTCTATAGCATTTTTTCTCTTTATTTACAGCACAATACTCTTTTATATATAAATTTGATGGGAGTGACACTTTCTCTTATGTGTTTGCAGCCTTAGTAGTATTTTACTTTGTTAATTTTGCACAAGCGCACAGTTATTTTTTCTTTCTATTGCACATATTAAATAATTTTGACTGGAGTTCTACTTTAATTAAGTATACCATGTTCATCTGATCTGTGTAAGATTGTAGTTGTTTGCTCAGTTATCAAGAAAGCCTTCCTGTAAGAACAATACCAGTGTGTTCTTAATTGCTTCAGTATGTTCTTTATTATCTTAATTACTATAAATGTGTGCAATATCAATGAACAATATATGTTTACCTTTTTAAAACAACATAGGTTATCCAGATCCTCCCTTTTCAGAAGCAGTTTATCGCAGCAGTAAGCTCCGTGAAGGTATATTGCACAACCTTTAGTTTTGTGCATGGGATGTGTTGCAGCAGGTTTATGCAATTGCAAATAATGTGGCTTATTTAATAAAATATTATTAGTGCATACCTGGTGCTGAAATGTGAATGCAGATTTTACAAGAATGGTAAAGCATTTATGAAAGCTGGAGAAAATGCAAAAGTAATAGTTTTGTTCCTAGGAATATGATATTTTAAGCAGTTTTAATATAATACAGTTTTTTAACCTGTACTAGAAATATATAATCTAGTTGGGTAGAATCCACAACACAGACTTTTTTCTCCATTTTTTATAAATTAAATAAGTAGTTTTCTGTGGTTTTTTTTTTACTTTTTACCAGTGGCGGCTGGTGTTTTTTTTTTTTTTTTTTTTGGGGGGGGCCATAAGCAATTGTCCCAACCCCCCCAGGAGGGTGGGGAGAGCAGGGAGTGAGCTGGGTTTACACAGATCCAGCTCTTGTCATTGAGCTGTAGCGTAGGAAAGGGGGGGGGCAGCCAGCAGCCAGATAAAGATGGCTTCCATCTCTGCAGCCCACTCTCTCTCATACCAGCAACACAGTGGCAAAGGGAGGGGTGACATCTGGTCTGCACTTACCCCATCCACGATCGATTCCCTTCCTTCTCGGCAGACTACTGAGAGCAGCCAGGTGGGCAGAGCCAGGCTGCGGCACACCATCTTCCTTCTCCCTGCTCAGGCTGCTCTGCATGTCACCTCCGGAGACTGCACAGTCATTGGCTGCTGCCAGCACCCCTGCCTCCTCCTCTGCTCCAACCACCGGTGCACACATCACAAAACTGGGTGGGCTCAGAGTGCATTTCTTTGTGCCCCAAGCCCACCTTTTTTGAAGCCAATTAGAGGAGCCTCTGGCTCTAATCATGTGCTTCAAAAAACAACCCCCCCATTGGAATCCATGCATTCGGCGCCCTGCATGTAGATCAGGGGACCGGACGCATGTATGGGGGCGGCCCATGTGCCTCTAATGGATGGGCCGTTATTGCTTTTTACTGTTGCTAATCTGCATTTATTG
The DNA here is from genome assembly GCF_042186555.1 of Aquarana catesbeiana. NCBI lineage: Eukaryota > Metazoa > Chordata > Amphibia > Anura > Ranidae > Aquarana > Aquarana catesbeiana. The sequence goes on along the minus strand of NC_133327.1, from coordinate 293,154,298 downwards.
TTTACACCATATTTGCATAAAATTACACATTAAATAAGCGGAAAATAAAAGCTTGCTTATAATGCATATCATTCTAGTTTCATTAAAAGATTTCATAATATTACTTTTAATGAAGTAGAATATAAAAATGTGTTTTATATGAAGAATAAGTGCACATTAATTAAAATATTTATCAGAATAACAATAATCAGTTGTTCTCAAAACCTACTCCATTCAATGTCAGCAGTCCTTAACATTATTTCTATACAGAACAGGCCTTTGCTGAAGTGTCTGGAACCACTTAGAAAAGGAAATGGGCCCAGGTGGGCCTCAGCTGGTGACAAAGGCTGTTTTATGAAAGGAGCCTCCTTAGTATCCCTTTTGATATGTATTTTGTACATTTGCTCATGCCTGAAGAATACCGGTAATTGTAAGTTAGCCTACATGGTGCATATATTTAAAGGGATACCAGACATACACCTAAATAATATTTTGAGAACCATATATAGTATATGAGAAGAGCTTTAGGAAGCAAAAGGGAATTTAAGGCTGTCAATCCTACCACAACTATCTGAGGATAGCAAGAGCAAGGAAACTATAAGAGATCACATTTGCAAACATGTTTGGTCTTGGTTGGTGTATTAAAGTGTTAAGGTGTGTTTAAGTGCACTTATTCTTGAAAATGCATGTAGATTTCTATTCCATTTTGAAAAACGACCTTCTTGTAAGGAACTTGGCTAATAAAATCTTGCATCACTAAGATTGTGTGACATGGCTGTTTTATGGCACTTTGTCTGTTGGTTGTGTATAAGGTGTGCATATGCATCAGCTTATGCCTTAAAACTGTGATGATACAGGTTTTGGAACTCCTGAGCTGTCAAAATATATAAGCCATGAACCTGTTTCAAATTTGCTGTTGCGTGCCATATTTCTTATGCTCAGTGTGAACAGTGGCTGCATGATTTAAAATATGCCAGAACCCTCAACCTGGGATTTTTATATATTCATAAACGTTAGAATTGTTGAATTTATGTTCTGTCGTTGCTTAAAAAATTGAAAGCCATCATTTCTAATTATGTGTAATGTACTTTTACCTGTTGCCTCGTTATAAGCAAACCTTTTTATTTTTTTTAACTAGTAGCAAATAACTTTAGCGGCTGCTTTACAACTAAGTTAACAAAAAAAGCTCTATGTCCTTGATGAAGAAATGCTGCACTTTTCTTGTTACTGAAATGTATGTAAAATATGAATGGTTCAATAAAGTTTTTTTAATGTTGGAAAAATAAACCTGTGTAATATGTCAAGAGACTGACATATTTGGGAAATTGTACACATAACTTAGTTAATATAGCTGTATGGTTTTGTCTGAATTGTTCACACCATCTTGGTAAGTGGTTACATTTTATATGGAGACACAGAAAGGAACAAAAACACATTTCCCAGTGGGTTGAGGAATGTTTAGGACTTCTCTGAGGATTTAAAGTGGAACTGAACTGAAAAAAAATAAGCTTTGCTATGTTATAGGGAGCATTTAGAAATTTAAATTGTGCCTAAGCAGAACAATAAAAAATGTACCCTTTGTCTTGATTTTATCCCGAAAAAACACCAGTGCAATTTCTAGTATGTGCCTACAGTATCAAAGGTGTGCAGCTGCAGTGTAAAATGACTGCTGCCTCTGACTGCTAATCTTAACCACTTGCATATGACATCTTCAGTTTGTAGTGGCTATACGGGGATAATGCCTGCAGCTACAGGCATCATCCTGGTATCAGAATTTTCAGCTGGCGGTTCCCTGTATGTCAGAAGTAATTTGGCAGGGTTGAACAACCACTCAATCACTTCTGGAGAAAGTGGCCCCCTCTCTTCTGTCCGATAGCGGAGTGCTGCGACCAATAACTACGGCTGCACAGCACAGAAAGAGAGGAATGGACTTTGTTCCTCCCTCTCTGTGACCCCCAGAAACCTGAAGCAATGAGGATTTTGTCACTTCCAGTTTCAACTTTGTTTACCTGGCCATTAGTGGATAGCAGCTGATCAGACCAATCTATATCTGATTGGCTGCTTTGGAGGCCAGAGGAGAGATTTGGGGTTGAATAGACCCCATATATCTCCATAAAGAGGACCTGTCATAACCCATACTGTCTCAAGGGATGTTGTTCATTCCTTGTAATAGCAATAAAGTCGATACAAGCAATACATTTAAGAGATAGTGTAAATAAATGGTTTTAGATAAAATAAATAATAAAAATAAAAATAAATTTAAAACGCCTCCTCCTCCGTGCTTATGTGCAAAAGCAAACGCATATGTAAGTGCTGCACGCACATGTAAACGGTGATTGCACCACACATGTGAGGTATTGGAGTGAGCAAGAGCAATAATTCTAGTAGTGCCAGATCTCCTCAATAACTCTAAACTGGTAACCTGTAAAAATGTTTAAAGCATCGCCTATGCAGAATTTTAAGTAGTGTAGTTTGGTGTCATTCCACAGGCATATACAATTTTAAAGCATGACATGTTAGGTATCTATTTACCCAGCATAACATTATATTTTATATTTTACTATACAATGGGTATTATATTGTGTTTGTGTGCAATAAAATTCGTTAAAGTGTATTTTTCCAAAAAAAATTGTGTTTGAAAAACTGCTGTGCAATTACCGCGTAATATAAAAATTTGCAAAACCCATAATTTTATTCTATAGCAAATTGAAAGAAGAAATTCCTATGGGTGGGACTTTGAACAGGGCAGATGGCAAATGAAGTGTGAAAAAAGTATAAAAAATATACATTTTTTATGAAAAATATCATAAAATAATGAGCACATACATAGAATACAAATGCATAAAAATATGGAAATGAGAGACAATGCAATACATCGGAGTTGTACAGACAATAATCGGAGAGATCTGCTGAATAAAAAGTAGATCCAACAGAAAATCTGATGCGTTTCAAAATTTGCCTGGGGTACTATTTCTTCATCAGGGGTATATGTGATTTGTCGCAGAACGTAAAAAACCTCTGCCAATAAACATATGAATATAAATTATTTCACATAGATATGCAATGAGAATATGACTTAAAGATAAACAATCATCATATCTTATCTAAATTTGTATACTGAACTAACCGTACAAACAGTATGGCTCTTGAATTTACATCATATCCAGAACAGTGTTAAAAGATGAATGTTGCAGCTGTTGGCTCAGAAGGCCCTCAGCTCCGAAGGGCAAACCAATGCATCACTAGCAGAACCAGCAGGCCTAAAGGAACGGGGAAAGGTCCCACACAAAGGACGACTCGGTGTGACCCTCTGAAATAGAAAACCCTCTCTATCAGAAAAAAAAAAGGGCAATTCAGCAGGCACTATTGGTTCTTTCCCTTCACTCTTTAATGCTAATCTTGATACACCTGTTCCTAAAGCACAAGCTACAGGTGTGAAACCAGCACTCGATAGCTCATCCAAACAGAGCAACAACATTGACCCACAATGAATTGCGGCTGGAGGAGGTACCATCTATAACTCACCTACAGCCCCCCCTGCAAATGATCTGAATGTTATCAACCTATCCTCCTATACACTTGATCCCATACAAATCCAGGTTTTGGCACGTGGCCTCAGCTTTTGTCCCAATCAAAACCTGGACAAGTTTGAGGTCTTAAAAAATGTACAGCTATTTGCCAGAAAACTCATACTGAAACAACTCTACTCTAAGGAAACACCCATCAAACCTGAATTTACATCTGAAGAATTATAGGCTCTCGATGCCCTGACCGATCTTCTCGAAGAGAATAATCCCCCAGACTTGATCGATCAGATCGACCTTAAGTATCTTCTGGGTCGACATGATCAAACTGAACCAACTACAATTCCAAAATCTTCACTCAAAAAGAAATCGGACAAGTTTCTTTCGTTAGGTACTAACACCAATGTCCTAACATTCATTAAACTCACTTCTAGTGAAATATGCAAGATTAAGACCTCATATCCCAATCAGGATAACTTGTCCAAGATTGAAAGAGAAGCACTTAAATCACTGACTGGCAATCCATCCATAACCATTAAACCATCTGATAAGGGTGGGAATATAGTGGTTATGGACAACACTTTCTATATGAATATGTGCAATAAAATTCTTAATAACAGAAATTGGTATCAAAAAATTTCTGATAATAAAATCACGAGGTTCAATCAGTGGACAAGGCCTTAGCCGCTAACATCCTGAGCATAAAGGAATGGGAGTATGTGAGAACCAGGAATCCATGCATACCTACCTTTTATTGTTTGCCAAAATTACATAAGAGTCTCCAGAAACCTTCTGGTAGACCAATCATATCAGGCAATGGTTCAATTTCTGAAAAACTAAGTGAATATGTGGACAGACACCTCCGTCCCTATGTGGCACAGCTTCCCAGCTTTGTACAAGACACCTTGAAATTACTTCAAAACATCGATGGGATCTGTATCCCGCCAACAGCCATTTTGGTAGCAATAGATGTGGAAGCACTTTACAGCAGCATTCCACATGATAAAAGACTTCTCTGTATTAAGCGTATTCTATCACGTGATAATGAGATCAGTCAGCAAACCAAGGAGTTCATTCTGGGAGCTCTTGAATACATTCTTCACCATAATCACTTTGTCTTTAATGGTTCCCACTTCCTCCAGGTACAGGGCGTAGCGATGGGGACCTCTTGTGCCCCATCGTACGCCAATCTGTACCTGGGGGAGTGGGAGCTTGCGATCAACGGAGATAACGGTTTGAGCCCCTTTATGGAGCACGTGTTGATGTGGATGCACTACATCGACGACGTGTTCCTGGTGTGGGATGGATCCTTGGAACTGCTACATGGTTTCATGACTCGGCTCAAGCATAATGAGTTTAATCTCAATTTCACAATTACACATAATAATTCCAGTATCACTTTTTTAGACGCGACCATACATAAAGATGAAGGTGGACGTCTGACCAGTAGTCTTTACAGAAACTGACGGCAGGAAACTCCATCTTACATGCGAGCAGTTTCCATCCCTGTGCGCTCATAAATTCCATCCCCTACAGCCAATACCTGAGGATCAGGAGGAACTGTACAGATAGCACTGTATTCAAGAAGGAGGCCGATCTCCTAAGGACAAGACTCGCGGATACTCTAAGACCTGTTTGAAAAGAGCCTTCAATATTGCATGCAATAGATCTTGGCACGATATACTATACAATCCATCTTCTAAAACTCAAAAGGAGAACCCAAGATCCATTATTACTGAATTCTCCAATCAACACCAAAAAATTAAAGCAATTGTGCAGAAATACTGGCATGTCCTAACAATGGATCCAATCATAGGTCCCTTTGTACCAAACACTCCCTCATTTACTTTCAGACGTGCCAGGTCACTTCGTGATCATCTGGTATCGAGTGAATTTAAAGAACGAAGCCAGAGTGATCCTTGCAAACGCTTCGGCACATTCACTTGCGGTGGATGTGGCTACTGCCGTTTCATTAGCACCTCTAAAAATGTAATACTCCCCAATGGTGAAAGATATTCACCAAGACACTACGCAAACTGCAATACGCCCGGTGTAGTTTATCTTCTTCTATGTGATTGTGGGTGCTTTTACGTGGGCAAAACCGCCCAAGAATTTTGGTGACGCGCCTACCGCCACCTGGCATCTATGCAGACTGTAACCCTAGTCCCCCACTGGGGAGACATGTCACTAATGTCCACGATGGGGTTTTCCCTCCAGTATCCTTTCTCATTCTTGACCACGTCCACTCTGGTATGTGAGGTGGGGATTGGAACAGGACCCTGCTCCAACGTGAACAGAGGTGGATTTTTCGTTATAAATGTCACCTCACCACCTGGCTTAAATGGATCAATATCCTTCAAACCATTTCTAGAGGGCTTTTCCTCTGGAGGGTCTGAGTGGGAACCCCCAGACCCTACTTAAATCCACCTATCTTCATACTTTATACATATGTATCTTGGGGTCTTGCTGTATCTTATATATTTGCTTAGTTTTCTTTCGTTTCTCCTTTTTATTATCCTTGGTTGTAATATCATTGCATCTGTAGACAGATAACCATTTTTTCATGAATGTTTTATTCTGGCCTATCTCAGTATTAACCATGTATGCTTGTTTTTGTTACAAAATATATACAATGATGTTGCCATTTGATATGAATCATACGTTTTGATCACCCACTTAGGTATCATTGAATGATCACTTCGTTTTGGTGTCCCTTTGTTCCCCTGTGCTATATTATACATCATCTTTCCCTTTATATATCCTTTATGGTTACTAATCCCTAGTTCATCTTTGGCTCTCTTTGCCCTTGACTTTGATGTGGTACTTTTGCATTGTTGCTGCAGGCCTTTTGGCTCTGGTTCCCCTACTCGGTGCACGGGGCCACCTGTTGCCTCACCAGCATGAGCGGCTCTTTATTTACACTATGTCATGTGATGGTCGTTTCCGGGTCACATGGCTTGTGTTTGTGCACTGCGGGTCGGTAACTCGCGGCGGCGCAGCCCACGCACCGGCTTCCCTTCTCTGGGATTCAGGGCTTGACGTCACTGCGTCTTCCCTGACACAGGGCGTCACCATCCATGCCCCCAGATGTGTTGGGTGGCGCCGTGGGCGCGCCGTCGTCTCAGGGGACGCTTCGGCTAGCCCTGCCCCTCTGAGTGGATATAGGCATGGATTGGCCATTGCCGACCATTCCAGTATTCAAAACCCCTTCACTTGGCAGCTGATCTGTGCTGCTGTGTGGAGGAACCAGGGCTGTCTCTGCAAGCTTGAGTCTGTCCATATGCCAGGTAGATGAATATCCATACCGTTTTGCACTTTGTCTTGCTGGATTTGGGGGAGACCTTTTCTCTCTCAGGTACTTAATCTGTGCGCTCTCCCCCAGCAAGCCTTCAAGTTCAACTATGATGTATCCACTATTACAGACTTTTGAACGGATTCCTACCTTTTTCCCTCTCTTACTATTTATACTTCATTTACAGTTTTCTAGTGGTTGACCCCTTTCAGGGTCTTTTCAAGCCCCCTGGCGGACAGACTCCCTCGTTTGGGGCCCAGGCTCGCAGGTTCATGACCCCAGTTACCCCTCTCTGCTCACCCAGTTCCTCGGCTCTCCTCTGGCCAGGTAGATCATATATCATCTTGTATTACTCCCTCCCTTTATAAATCCATATGCATAAGTATGTATTCATGTGCATTTGCATGCGCATGCAGATTGTATGTGTATGTATGTGCAGATTCAGATATGCATACATGCATTTATATTTTTTGCCTTTACGATATATTTTTACATAATCTTAGTGTCCCAATCCTCCTGTTATTGGTTTCAATGAGCCCTTTGTCACTGGCAACAGGTGTGGTCCTTTGCCTGCACACATATGTTTATACATACATGTGGTGTATTCAGACAGGACTCAGAGGATATCTACACATACCACTGTAGTTCAATTGAGGTTTGTTTGTTTTTTTCTGACAGAGAGGGATTTCTTTTTCAGAGGGTCACACCGAGTCGTCCTTTGTGTGGGACCTTTCCCCATTCCTTAAGGCCTGCTTCTGGTAGTGATGCATTGGCTTGCCCTTCGGAGCTGAGGGCCTTCTGAGCCAACAGCTGCGACGTTCATCTTTTAACACTGTTCTGGATATGATGTAAATTCAAGAGCCATACTGTTTGTACGGTTAGTTCAATATACAAATTTAGATAAGATATCTTTAAGTCATATTCTCATTGCATATCTATGTGAAATAATTTATATTCATATGTTTATTTGCAGATGTTTTTTATGTTCTGCGACAAATCGCATATACCCCTGATGAAGAAATAGTACCCCAGGCAAATTTTGAAATGCGTAGGGTTTTCTGTTGGATCTACTTTTCATTCAGCAGATCTCTGCGATTATAATCTGTACAACTCCAATGTATTGCATTGTCTCTCATTTCCAGATTATTATGCATTTGTATTCTATGTATGTGCTCATTATTTTATGATATTTTTCATTAAAAATTTATATTTTTTATACTTTTTTCACACTTCATTTGCCATCTGCCCTGTTCAAAGTCCCACCCATAGGAATTTCTTCTTTCAATTTGCTGTTATTAGGGATGTGGGGCAGTCTAGCGCAACTTTGATGATAAGTAGCAATTTGTTCAAAATCATTTTATTTTATAGGGCCTATATATATATTTATATACACAATGTTTGGGGTTCTCCTCATATTATATCCTGGTGATGGGTGTCAAACTGAAAAGAAATAGAAAATTAATCTCTTCTGTGGAGACAACATTTAACAGCTTATAATAGCAACAAGGACACAGACTGCATTCAGAATATGGCAGATATACTAACCCTTCCCCACACTATAAAAAAATAAAAAATTGGGCTGGTTTAGGCTTCAGCAGTTTCACGGTAAAGCAGATTTTCTGGGTCTGATACACAACACAGTAAATAATCCCATACTAACATTTCCATTGCTACTGTAATGATTTTTCTTTTACATATTTAGTACAACTGCGTGCTATTTTGGTCGATGAAACAACACAGAATTAAAACCATTTTAGGACCGGAAGGAAGCTATATTATTAAATATTCTAGCACAGCTAATTATAGTGTCATTCTCTTTGGTTTCTGTTATTTATCTTCTTTGTCTGATGTTAGCTGGCAATACTCAACCAGTGCTTTTCCATATTTTCTGGTTTGCATTATCTTTATGGGAAATGATTAGTTGTCCTTTTATGTGAAAATGTGCATATGTACTTTGTTTTCAAGTAAAATCACTTGATTTAGAAGGATATCAAAAAACAAAAAAGTTAAATAGATATATAATTGGAAGAGTTCCCTATCATCCCGCTATAACATATTCTTAAATTGCCTGCCAAATTATCCACTGTCTGCCAATAACATGCTGACTCAGAGAATATCCAAAGGGAGGGAACTGCTGAGTCGTTTTTGCCAGCTACACCCTGCAGACAGTGAATGTGACTAAATGTCTACTAGAACTAAAGAAAGCTGAAGGTCTTAAAGACACATTAAATGGTGCAATCCACTAAGAGTTATTAAACGAAAGCAAAAGGAGTGATGCAGATTGTTTTTTGTAATGTTTCAATACCATGCAGATGACCGAGTTTCAAGTTGATGTGTGAAAATTTGTAGAGAATTTCAAGAGAGACTTATGTTAATCAACACAATAAGATTTTTGTAAGGATAAAAAACCCATCAAGAAGAAATGGTAAATAGTAGTGAAAATATGCTGCAAATAATATCTTCATGTATGTTATAACTGCCTTTTAATGCCTCCCTTGCATGCAACCCGATTTGTGGGTGTTCCTATTGTGGAGCTCAGTCGTTACCTTCCCTCTGCTGTGAGCACACTTAAAGAGTAAAACATTTCCCTCTGGGGGATCAATGTACATTACAAGGATTTTAATAAACTTTGTTGCAGATTCCTACCTTTTGTTTTTTCAAAGAAATCCCTGTGTGTTTGTCTGTGGTATGTGGTAAGTGAATCTAATGGGAGTGGCTTCATAATCATCAATCAGCTGCTGCACTTGCAGGGCGCTGCATCCCTTTAGATGTGATTTCCTATTGGGAGTATCTCACCAAAAAATGTAATTTTTGTTGCAGGGGATGCCTGATATCTGACTTGTGTCTTAGTGTAGAGTTCTGGCAAAATCAGTGAGCCAATCACACAAGTAGGAAATTATGTTTCTGGGGGGTGTTCTGTACATTCTGTGTACAGAACACCTCCAGGTAGCCATATTGCATTGCATTTTACAGAAAATTACAGAGCTGCAGATTGAAAAGGAAAGGTAATTTTTAATAACATTGAATTACAATATAACTTGAGGCACAATTGTGTACGCTTTTGCACCATGCAATTTCCCGTAGCAGAAAATGAGCTGCATTTTCAGATGTGTGGGGTGCCATTAGGAAAGAATGGCAGTCTCACGCACCTGCAGTTTGGCTGAGGGTAGTTCTGGGTGTGGGATTATGTGCCTTTTACATGCTGTTGCGTACCCGCAACCACCCGCTGGAACCTAGGCTTACAGAGAGTGACGCTGATCCCTCTTTGCCTGTTGTACAGTAAGTGCATCTGAGTTCAGTAGTATTTTATGTTTACACAGAGTGGTGGTAACACTTTCCCCCATAGCTCTACAAGGTGTTGTGGCAGTGCTGGTCTAAGGCTTTCAATCAGCGCTGGTGAATTAGGCTAGGTTCACACTAGAATAAGGTGCAGGGAAACTCACAATCCATGCTGTTGTGATCTACAGTGAGTGTCAGTTAAGTTAACGACACACCAAATGCAGTTTGCAAACACAGTGCTTTTGCCTGCATCGGATTGCATGGTATAAATGTATGTATATATAAACACCAAGAGAAAAAAGGTGACAGGGAGGGAGCTCCAGCATGCAGCCTGTGATTGACAGTCTCAGCTCTGTTCCTGTGTGCTATATGAAGGGGGTGTCCTTTCTCTCCTTTCAGTGCTCTCCTCACTCTGCTCTGCAGTGCGTAATTTCAGCTCTTTGCCCCCTGTTTTCTGACAGCTCAGACAACCTTTAAATAAATTCTGCACAGATGTAGAGAAGGGAAGACTGAAGATAAGCAGGAACAAGGTACAGTGGATTTAAAAAGTCCACATAATGAGGGGTGGTAATACTCTGTATATACAACAATGGTATGCCACCCACACCTTATAAATACAAACAGGTGATATTAATTGTGATTCATATCATAATGATAATGGTGATATATAAAGTGTAATGACCTGTACACACAGTCGGATTTTCCAATGGAAAATGTGCGATCGGAGCTTGTTGTCGGAAATTCCGACCGTGTGTGGGCTCCATCGGACTTTTTCCATCGGAATTTCCGACACACAAAGTTTGAGAGCAGGCTATAAAATTTTCCGACAACAAAATCTGTTTGCATCAATTCCGACCGCGTGTGGACAATTCCGACACACAAAGTGCCGGGCATGCTTAGAATAAATTCCAAGATGGAACTGCTCGGCCTGGTAAAATTAGCGTTCGGAATGGATATAGCACTTTCGTCACGCTGCAATGTTTTAAATTGTTCAATGCAGCGCACTCTCTTCTTTATAATGCTAGAAGAATGAAGTTGTTTTGCTGCTCATATTCACACAGACTTCTCACAAACTTCTTTCTTTACTATTTATCGTGATTATATTAATATAATATTTTTATTTGTCACATCTACCGAAATTTTTTTTGTGTTTTTAGATTAAATTTTTTTTTTTTTTGGATCTTTTAAAATACTGATCTTGTGTTTTTTTTTTTTAATTTTTTTTTTTAACTCCAGAATAGTTTTGGTGTGTTTTGTGTGTCAAGTTACCACAACACCATTATTATCTTGTATTATTTAATCTCAAGGAGATTGCTTGGTGTTGGTCTCTCTTGTTAATTTCACATTGTCGTTTTGAAATGTACCTGCCTCCTCACAAACAAACTGTCCTTTTTGAAGGAAAACACACATAGGCGAGTATAATAAAACAAACCAAAAATTTATTAAAGGATCCCAACCAAAGAAAGAGGGAGGCAACGCTGGAGAAACAGCAGAAATTGGCGAAGCCTTTGGCCCCCAGGGCACACGTCAACTATTTTACTGCAAAATTGTTGGCCTGAGGAGTCCATATATAAGGGAGTACAATCTGGTCCAGAAGTCCAAGAGATCGTGAACAGCAGCAGATGACATACATGTCCCCAGGCTGTGGTCATACAAGAGCCTGCATCTTTTGTCAGACCAGATTGAATGCAGGCCATCACTTTCTTGTCTTCCTTCCACTCTTCCTTCCACGTTGTGTCTGTGGTGGTGGAGCTATGGTAGGAGAAGGAGGAGGATGCAACTCACACAGGTGGGTATTGGGTGTGATTTCGCCCCTCACCCCCTTAGTTAATGTTTTATAAAGGATGTCCTCACACATGAGGTGTTGGCCCTCCTACATGTCCTGCAGTTTGGTGGCAGCCATGCAGGCAAAGGCCTCTTCACGAGTGGGGGTGGCTCTGAGGGACGCAGAAGCCTCCTGAATCCTCCACATTACTCCCCTTCCTGGGTCTTTTGTTTGGAAGGCGGAGGGGAGGAACCTGGGATTCTGTGAGGCTCCTACTGGGCCTGGCCACCTCCTGGCTGCCACTTACCCCTGCCTCCTTCTGGCTTCCACTAACCTCCGCCTCCTCATGGGGTCCACATTCCACAGCCTCCTCCTGGCTGAGGTCTTCCTGTGTATGAAAAAGGGACATAGTTTTATTTTTTTCTTCATCAATCACACACAATTTTCACCTCATGACTGTTGCAAATTCAATGTTAACAAATATAACAGACTATCATTCTGAGCCCAGTATTTTTCATTCTTGTTCCAATTATTTTTGCCCACTAATGTCTATTGATATGTAAAACACTTTGTTAAATCAATAATTAGTGATCAATAATAACATCTAGTAAACATCATTTATTTATTGACCAGAAATCTGTAGAACAATGCTATACCTGGCTCAAGCTGGGCTCCTCCACTTCTTCCTGGCTGGAAGTCCCAGGTTGGACATCGGAAGCCTCAGCTGGGGTGGAAGGTAGGGTGGAAGGAAGAGTGGAAGGAAGGGTTGAGAGTAGGGATGAGCTGAACACCCCCCTGTTTGGTTCGCACCAGAACTTGCGAACAGGCAAAAAATTTGTTCGAACACGCGAACACCGTTAAAGTCTATGGGACACGAACATGAATAATCAAAAGTGCTAATTTTAAAGGCTTATATGCAAGTTATTGTCATAAAAAGTGTTTGGGGACCTGGGTCCTGCCCCAGGGGACAAGGTTCAGTGCCAGCAAAAGTTTTAAAAACTGCATTTTTTCGGGAGCAGTGATTTTAATAATGCTTAAAGTGAAACAATAAAAGTGTAATATCCCTTTAAATTTCGTACCTGGGGGGTGTCTATAGTATGCCTGTAAAGGGGCGCATGTTTCCCGTGTTTAGAACAGTCTGACAGCAAAATGACATTTCAAAGGAAAAAAAGTCATTCAAAACTACTCGCGGCTATTATTGAATTGCCAACTCATTGATAAAAACGGCATGGGAATTCCCCACAGGAGAACCCCGAACCAAAATTAAAAAAAAAAAAAATGAAGTGGGGCTTCCCCCTAAATTCCATACCAGGCCCTTCAGGTCTGGTATGGATATTAAGGGGAACACCGGCCAAAATTAAAAAAAAAAAAAAAAAAGGCGTGGGGTCCCCCTAAAAATCCATACCAGACCCTTATCCGAGCACGCAACCTGGCAGGCCGCAGGAAAAGAGGGGGGACGAGAGAGCGCCCCCCCCTCCTGAACCATACCAGGTCACATGCCCTCAACATTGGGAGGGTGCTTTGGGGTAGCCCCCCAAAACACCTTGTCCCCATATTGATGAGGACAAGGGCCTCATCCCCACAACCCTGGCCGGTGGTTGTGGGGGTCTGCGGGCGGGGGGCTTATCGGAATCTGGAAGCCCCCTTTAACAAGGGGACCCCCAGATCCCGGCCCTCCCCCTGTGTGAAATGGTAAGGGGGTACAAAAGTACCCCTACCATTTCACTAAAAAAGTGTCAAAATGTTAAAAATGACAAGAGACAGTTTTTGACAATTCCTTTATTTAAATGCTTCTTCTTTCTTCTTTCTTCTATCTTCTATCTTCCTCCATCTTCTTCTTCTGGTTCTTCTGGCTCTTCCTCCGGTGTTCTTGTCTTGGCATCTTCCTCCGCGGCGTCGGCATCTTATTCCCTTCTTTTCCGGGCCGCTCCGCATCCATGATGGCATGGAGGGAGGCTCCTGCTGCGTGACGCTTCTCTCTTCATCTTCTTCTCTTCATCTTCTTGTCTTCATCTTCTTGTCTTCATCTTCTTTTCGGGCCGCTCCGCATCCATGATGGCATGGAGGGAGGCTCCCACTGTGTGACGCTTCTCCTCTTCTGACGGTTCTTAAATAACGGGGGGCGGGGCCACCCGGTGACCCCGCCCCCTCTGACGCACGGTGGCTTGAAGGGACTTCCCTGTGGCGTCACGGGGAATGCCACAGGGAAGTCCCATCAAGTCCCCGTACGTCAGAGGGGGGTGGGGTCACCGGGTGGCCCCGCCCCCCGTTATTTAAGAACCGTCAGAAGAGGAGAAGCATCACACAGCGGGAGCCTCCCTCCATGCCATCATGGATGCGGAGCAGCCCGGAGAAGAAGGGAAGAAGACGCCGATGCCGCGGAGGAAGATGCCAGACGAGAACACCGGAGGAAGAACCAGAAGAACCAGAAGAACCAGAAGAAGAAGAAGATGGAGGAAGAAACTGAAGGAAGATAGAAGATAGAAGAAAGAAGAAAGAAGAAAGAAGAAGCATTTAAATAAAGGAATTGTCAAAAACTGTCTCTTGTAATTTTTAACATTTTTGACACTTTTTTAGTGAAATGGTAGGGGTACCCCTTACCATTTCACACAGGGGGGAGGGCCGGGATCTGGGGGTCCCCTTGTTAAAGGGGGCTTCCAGATTCCGATAAGCCCCCCGCCCGCAGACCCCCACAACCACTGGCCAGGGATGTGGGGATGAGGCCCTTGTCCTCATCAACATGGGGACAAGGTGTTTTGGGAGGGCCACCCCAAAGCAACCTCCCAATGTTGAGGGCATGTGGCCTGGTACGGTTCAGGAGGGGGGCCGCTCTCTCGTCCCCCTCTTTTCCTGTGGCCTGCCAGGTTGCGTGCTCAGATAAGGGTCTGGTATGGATTTTTGGGGGGACCCCACACCGTTTTTTTTTATTTTGGCGCGGGATTCCCCTTAAAATCCATACCAGACCTAAAGGATCTGGTATAGATTTTGAGGGGGACCCCACGCCATTTTTTTTTTTAAATTTTGGCTGGGGTTCCCCTTAATATCCATACCAGACCTGAAGGGCCTGGTATGGAATTTAGGGGGACCCCCACGTCATTTTTTTTTAAATTTTTGGTTCGGGGGTTCCCCTGTGGGGAATTCCCATGCCGTTTTTATCAATGAACTTTTATGTGTACAGTCGGACCGGCAATTCATTAATAGCCGCGAGTAGTTTAAATGACTTTTTTCCTTTGAGATGTCATTTTGCTGTCAGACTGTTCTAAACACGGGAAACATGCGCCCCTTTACAGGCATACTATAGACACCCCCCAGAAACAAAATTTAAAGGGATATTACACTTTTATTGTTTCACTTTAAGCATTTTTAAAATCACTGCTCCCGAAAAACGGCCATTTTTAAAACTTTTTCTGGCATTGATCCATGTCCCCTGGGGCAGGACCCAGGTCCCCAAACACTTTTTATGACAATACCATGAATATAAGCCTTTAAAATTAGCACTTTTGATTTCTCCCATAGACTTTTAAAGGGTGTTCTGCGGCATTCGAATTTGCCGCGAACACCCCAAATTGTTTGCTGTTCGGCGAACTTGCGAACAGCCGATGTTCGAGTCGAACATGAGTTCGACTCGAACTCGAAGCTCATCCCTAGTTGACAGGGATTCCCTGACTTTTGTCTGGTCTGACAGAAATCGCAGTCTCTCATAGTACCACAGCCTGGGGACATAAACGTCATCTGCTGCAGCTCCTGATCTCTGGGAATCCTAGACCTTCTTGCGCTCCCTAAGATAAGTGCTCCTCAGGCCACCAATTTTGGCTTTTAAATAGGGGATGGTTGCCGTGAGGACCACCGGCTTCACCAACTCCAGCAGTTTCTCCAGCGCTGCCTGCCTCTTTTGTTTATGATTATAATGCGGGTGTTTCACCTGCCACAGAATGGGCAGCTCCCTGTACTTGTCTATGAATAGGGGGAGGAAATTGTGGTCATTGAAGCCATCCATTTTATCTGCAATACACAAGACAAATCCTAATGTCAGGCTAAAGTCTCCTAATGTTGTCCCAATATAGGCCTCAATCTCTAAGCAGTATAGGCCCAAGTTTAAATATTACCTTCATTATCATGATCAGCGCTTCCTATACTCCTTCCTCCGCTCACAGATCGCACGTACTACGCACACATGTTACGCTTTATATACACTGCGCATGCGTGAAACTCCGCCCACCCCTGACGTTCTTTATAGTCTATTCCCGCCCCTTCTCGTTCAGCGCAGTGGGGAAGAGCATATGGCGGAGACAGAGCAGGTGCATGATAATTACAGCAATGAGGAGGAGGAGGAGAAGGAAAGGCCAGAGCCAGAAACATCACGATCCCGGAGGAGACGATTTAAGGCATCAAATATGTCCTTTGTGGAGATAGTGGAGATGGCCTACATTTTGAAGAGGGCCGACTATGACGGGAAGTATGGACCTTACCCCAACCCCAATGTCAGAAAGGTCAAGATCATGGCGAAAGTTGTGAAGAGTCTGCACCGTAATTTTGGGGTACGTCAATCCAAGGATCAACTGAGGAAGCGGTGGTCGGACCTCAAATTAAGGGAGCACGATCAGTATAGAAGGATCAGGAGAGTGCTGCAAAAAAGTAAATACTTGTCCTGTGTTCCTATTCTTTATTTTTATTACATTCGTGCTGCTCCATGTGCTTTTCTTTATACTGTTGTACAGTTTAAAATAGCAACTTTCATGTTCATGGACACATTATTCGTTCGTAGGAAACATTGTTCGTTTGGTCAAAAACACCATGTTTTGTCTAGATGCATTTCAATACATTTTTTCTGGCCTACTTCTCTGAAAATAATTTTGTTGTCTAGATGGGTTTGTAACTAGAATGAAATGCAAACTAGATTCTGGGTAAGGAGAGGACACTCAGCAGCTGTTTACACATGTGAACGCTGGAGCACTAGTGTGGGACACCAAAACACCCTTTTTATTAGGGGGCCCACACAGGTGCTCCAGTGGATACTATAGGGGTGTCTCCATCTGTGAAGCTTGTACAAAACAAGTAAGTACTCAAGCTTGACAAAGGAAAAAAATATTTCTTCATCTTGGATCAAATATCTGTGTGCTAAGTATACCTTTTTTTTTACATAGGGGAGAAAAGACTCAGAGGACACCACTCATCAGAGGAGACAACAGACCCCCCACCTCATGAAGAAGGGGAAATCCCCCAAACCCAACCAGAGGAGGAGGAGGGAGACGTGGTGGAAATTGTTACCACAACAGGTGAGTGTCTGCGACCACAGGCTCAGGTAAGAGATGGATTCCGGCATATTTATGATACATTGTGTGTTTTATCCTTTTATTTTAGGTGATCATGATGTTGTGAAGAAGGTCATTTCACCAGTGAAAGTGCCCAGATCCTCATCGGGGAGATAATAGGGTATAATAGGGACTTGTAAAACATCAAGCAAAACATCAATGATGTTCAAAACAAAATGAAGAACATCATTGATGTTTTAGGGAGAATTTAAAACCCCTAGAAATCCCTCACTTATTTATTATTTGTTTTTTTGTTTTTCTGACAATTTTGTGAAAATTTTGTGACATATTATAGAAAATCCAAATTTTGAAGATGCACACAGTGTGTCAACATGTGCTATCTGCCATCACGGGAGATCAATGTACGCGTTTTGTGAGTGCAACCCCTTTCTCAATAATAAAGTAGCTGAGAGGAAGGGGTGGCACCCACAAAATACGTCCCTTGATCCCCCATGATGGCAGATAGCACATGTTGACATTCGGCAATTTGTGTGCATCTTCAAAATTTGGCTTTTCCAGGGGTGACTTCACCCCATCTGCTGAACGCACTATCAAACACAGTTTATAAATACTCATGTCTGATATTGCCTTCAATTTCTAGAAAAGTTGAACTTTGTAAGTTCCAGAGTTGTGTATTTCTTGTTGGTTTTAAACATGCCTGTTTTCGTGAGATCCGTGAGAATAATCCTGACGATTAGGCAATTTCGACTTTTTAATGTGACCTAAAAAATTGTTATACAACAAACATGTTGGTTTGTTTTAAAAACCTTTTAGAAATGCACATGTGATTGTGCTTTGATTAAAAAGATTGAGAATCAAGAATGTGTGGCTTCTTCTTTCAATGCTCAAAAGCATTTTTTGTAGTAAAGTTGGTGTTTTCAGTGACAATGATGGTTATTTACTAAAGGCAAATCCACTTTGCACTACAAGTGCAGTTTCAGTGCAGTCTCAAGTGCACTTGTAGTGCAAAGTGTATTTTCCTTTAGTAAATAACACCCAACAGTGCTTTATAATTTTACACAATCACCCTATTTTCAGGACTCCCCAAATTTCAGTCATGGTCAGCTAAAAGAAAGCCAAGCAGTAAATCTAAGCAAATATTTGTTCAGTTTAAAATTTATTTTTATTTAAAAAATGTCTCAGACATTGTCTGGCATATTGATGGCCCCCCTACCCGCAAAGTATTCCATGTATCTTAGATGGACCTCATGGGCACTCTGCGGGGACGGCCAGCTTCAAGCGCCATCAGGTTTGGTTCATTCATATTAATTCCGGCTTCAGGCCCAACTGAGCCAGCATAGTTCACAGAATTTCTCCTTAAAAAGTTGTGCAGAACACAGCAAGCCAGGATGATGTGATTGAGTTTATATTCCGCCATGTGTATCGGTGTAAGAAATAGGCGGAACAGGCTGGCCATTATTCCAAACGTGTTCTACACCACTCTTCTGGCTCTGGCCAGCCGGTAATTAAAAACCCTCTGGTCCGGGGTGAGGGTCCTCCTAGGGAATGGCCGCATAAGATGGTCCCCCAGCGCAAACGCTTTATCCGCAACGAAGATGAATGGGAGACCTTCCACATGTCTTCTGGAGGTGGCAAGCCCAAGCTGCCATTCCGGAGATGCCTGTAGAACTTCGTGTGGGTGATTACTCCACCATCTGACATCTGGCCATTTTCCCCCACGTCCACATACAGGAACTTGTAAGTAGCCGACACCACCGCCAGCATCACAATACTATTGAACCCCTTGTAGTTGTAATAGTATGACCCTGAGTTGGGTGGTGGGATGATGTGAACGTGTTTCCCATCAATTGCCCCTCCGCAGTTAGGAAAGTCCCACCGCTGGGCAAAGTGGGAGGCCACAGTCTGCCATTCCTGTGGGTTGGAAGGAAATTGTGGAGTCAAACAAGAAAAAATAATTAATCATTTTGCACATAAACATGGAAAGCAGATTAGACACAAACATTCTTGGCCAACATCAGTATAACATTTATTTTAGGGAGTATTTAAAGACAAAGGTATAGGGTCCACCTATCAGATCCCCCCTCTTATGGGCCATTTTATTAATTTTAGGGGGGGAGATGTTTTGGCCAGGTAACCCTCTCCACTTCATTGAGAGATGAATGCCTAAATAATGTGTATTACTTTGGCCAGCCCCTCCTTACTTACACTATTGGCAGCCCACTGGACAGGTAAGAAGTGTCATAATACAAAGAGATAAATACACACTGTACACATTTTAGCAAATTTTTACATTCTGCTATTGCCTAGCAAGATAATAATAGGATAAAAAAACTTTAAACATTACCATTTGAAAGTATTCAGGCAGGCCCTTGCACTACATGCTTTGGGGAATTCATCCATAAATATGACCACAAAAGAGGTGGGTATAGTGTGTATGGGTTTGGCAAAGTCAGCTGGTAGAGGATTGAGGATAGATAGAGGATTGGTATCAGCTGAGTTAGCAGTTGGGGGGAGGGAGGGTTGCAAATGATTTTGGGACCCAAAAAAAAACCCTCTGGCACTCTGCCTGAATTTAAAGCACAAATCACAATTTTACACATTTTAGGGCGTGTTTAGGGTAAAGCACTACTATGGAGCTGACAAAATACATTGTTAATTGAGTAGACGAGGCGGATATAGGCCCGGGAGAGCATGCTGGGGAGGTTAGTGAAGGCAAATATGTATTAAGGACAAAAAAAAAATTCCAGCATGCATGAGGACAAAGGGGACATTCACAGCATATTACAATCATGGTAATTAGGGAATGAGGAAAGAAATATAATACATTAGCAAACATTAAATACAATAAAATGTGATGTTAAAGGATAAAAATCTTACCCTAATATACTCCTTCTGCAGGACCTGAAAGATGGCAGAACAGGTCTCCGGGATAATGATCCCCAGAGCCTGGGGGGAGATGCCTGTCGAGAACTTGAGGTCCTGCAGGCTTCTCCCCGTCGCCAAGTACCGTATGGTGGCGACTAGCCTCTGCTCCAGAGTGATGGCTTGCCTCATGCAGGTATCCTGCCTGCTGATATAAGGGGTTAGCAAAGCCATCAAACGTCATCCGGAAAAAGTTCCTGAAATCATCAGGATTATTCTCACGGATCTCACGGAGCAAAGGCATGTGACAGAACTGGTCACGCTGGAGCAACCAATTCTTGGTCCATGAACTCCTCCTCGCCCTGTTCATGGACTGGGTTTGTGTCAAAGTAAGGACCCCAACACCAAGCCCCTGCACAGCACGAACTCTACGATGAATACGTACATGCAACATGGCTAGAAAACGGTCAGCTGGTCAGAAGTAGGTAACAGAACGCACTGAAGAACAGCAAGGCCTGTGAAGAGCGACCTGAAAATCAGTAACGAACGGACAAGAACACAATGATAAGTCAATGGTAACTCGCTGCACGCACTGAAGACCAGATACAAACCCACAAGTACAAACTGAACAGCAGAAATACGATCTGAAAACCACGAGTCTGAAAAAGCGCGAATCGTCTCTCACCAAACTTTTACTAACACGAGATTAGCAAAAGGAGCCCAAAGGGTCGTCGTACGTGGTGTACGTCACCGCGTTCTTGGCGTTCGGAAATTCCGACAACTTTGTGCGACCATGTGTATGCAAGACAAGTTTGAGCCAACATCCATCGGAAAAAATCCATAGATTTTGTTGTCGGAATGTCCGATCAATGTCCGACCATGTGTACAGGGCATAATAATGCACACACCAAAGGTTGGGAAGAAGTGGGAGAAGACATTGCTGGAAGTGGCAGCAGAGGAGGATCTATCCCTGGGATTTCACTGAACATTTGCTGGAAACTGTGATTGGAAATTCCTGAATAGGAGATCGGCTTTGGACATCCTGATTTGGAGGACTGACCAGATGAGCCATTAGGGGATACCACGCCAGGCTATCGGTGAAACTGCTGGAGGACCTATCAAGGAACATCTAACCCCCCGGTTATCTACATATGCCATTTACCCCTGTAGGGGTAGTGGGAGCTGGTGAGTGGGGACCCTTAAGGGGAGCACAAGAGTCACCTGATCTGCTAACTGTGGTCACTTTGGAGCCTCTGGCAACTTGTACAGCAATTTTGCACATCACCTGTATTGAATAGCTATTTTTGCTAACACTTTAAGTTCACATTTTCAATTTTTATGGTGTTGTATCTCACAGTTGGTATGTAGGTATCACTTGGACATTTAGGGTATTATGCAGCAGATGATTCTAGTATATTATCCTTTGGTGTGTATTACACTTCATATATCACCATTCTCATTATGATATGAATCACAATTAATATCACCTGTTTAGTATTTATAAGGTGTGGGTGGTATACCATTGTTGTATACACAGAGTATTACCACCCCTCATTATATTAGGGTAGCGCCACTCACCCCACCTCTTTTTATTATTTTCATTATAGCCCCTTAGGAGAGCCTATTAGGGGGGGCTGCAACCTGGTTTGATCCTAAGTGCAGAATTTACTACTTTCTTGCATAAAAAGTCTACACACCGGTGTTAAAATATCAGGTTTCTGTAATGTAAAAAAATGAGACAAGGATAAATCATTTCAGAACTTCTTCCACTATTAATGTGACCTTTAAACTGTACAACTCAATTGAAAAAAAACCTGAAATCTTTTAGGGGGGGAGTAAAAATAAAAAACTAAAATAATGTGGTTGCGTAAGCGTGCACACCCTCTTATAACTGGGGATGTAGCTGTGTTCTGAATTAAGCAATCACATTCAAACTCATGTTAAATAGGAGTCAGTACACACCTGCCATCACATAAGGTGTCTCTGATTAACCCCAAATAAAGTTCATCTGTTCTAGTAGGTCTTTCCTGACATTTTCTTAGTCGCATCCTACAGCAAATCCCATGATCCGCAGAGAGCTTCCAAAGCATCAGAGGGATCTTATTGTTTAAAGGTATCAGTCAGGAGAAGGGTACAAAAGAATTTCCAAGCCATCAGATATACCATGGAACACAGTGAAGACCGCCATCATCAAGTGGAGAAAATATGGCACAACAGTGACATTACCAAGAACTGGATGTCCCTCCAAAGTTGATGAAGAAAACTGGTCAGGTAGGCTGCCAAGAGGCCAATAGCAACATTAAAGGAGCTGCAGGAATATTTGGCAAGTACTGGCTCTGTGGTACATGTGACAACAATCTCCCATATTCTTTATATGTCTGGGCTATGGGGTAGAGTGAACCCTGGCTAAATTTTGCAAAAACACATCTGAAGTCTCCCAAAAGCATGTGGGAAAATGTGTAATGGTCTGACGAAACCAAGATTGAACTTTTTGGCCTTAATTCCAAAAGATATGTTTGGTGCAAAAACAACACTGCACATCACCAAAAGAACACCATACCCACAGTGAAGTATGGTGGTGGCAGCATCATGCTTTGGGGCTGTTTTTCTTCAGCTGGAACAGGAGCCTTAGCCAAGGTAGAGTTCCAAATACCAGGCAATATTGACACAAAACCTTCAGGCTTCTGCTAGAAAGCAGAACATGAAGAGGAACTTCATCTTTCAGCATGACAATGACCCAAAGCATACATCCAAATCAACAAAGGAATGGCCTCACCAGAAGAAGATTAAAGTTTTGGAAAGGCCCAGCCAGAGCCCAGACCTGAATCCGATTGAAAATCTGATAGGTGATCTGAAGATTAAAGTTTTGGAATGGTCTAGCCAGAGACAAGTGGGGTGGTTGGTTTCATGTCCATGTACATAGTGGGCTGTTGATGTGATCCTGAATTCACTTCCGGTGTCAACGATGCACTGAGGTATTTAAAGATGTGGTGGGTGACGTCTGGCCATAACCTCCTCTCCCAGTCGATGCCTGTTTAGGAGAAACGTAGCGTTGGGTGGAGCCAGAGGACCTGATGTCACCACACCCTCAGCTGATCGGCTTCGGCGTCGGCTGTGTTTTTTAACTGCAACGGTGTTTTACCCTGCCAATGCTTTGATGTCAGTTGTCCATTCATGGATTAAAGCATTTTAAACAACTGCACAATGAAGTGCCTCTTTTTCTTTTAAAACATACCATTTCCTGCTATGAGTGGTCTTGCTGGAGCAGCTAATAGAGGAGAGTGTTCCTGATTGCCGCCTCTGAAATCTCAACTACCAGGCGTGGAGGGAAGTCTGTCTCTATTCAAAGACCAGCTGTTCCTGACCCCGAGAGGAGTTCTGTTCAGGCTCGCATGATCTCTGTGGTGGGGATCCATCAAATTTGGTAAGCAGCCCCCCTTTCTTATTCCTGCACTGTCTTAGAAGATCCATAGAAGATTTACTGAAGACTTAAAGAGGAATCACACCTCCGGTTTATGATACCATCATTTTCCATATGAACTATAATTTTTTCATTTCTTTATATTCACATTATTATTTGGTTTTAATTTGAGTAGCGCACTGAATTTTTTTCTTTATACTGTATAAAACCTCATGTTCAAGGTTTTTTAGTTGCAGCACTCAGGATTATTTAGGTTTCATATATTTGCGATTTTGTGTGTTTTTTATGCACTTTTAAAATAGAGTTTCACTAATTGTCTGCCATATATTCAGCCAGAGCCCAGACCTGAATCCGATTGAAAATCCGATAGGTGATCTGAAGAGGGCTGTGCACAGGAGATGCCCTCGCAATCTGACAGATTTGGAATGTTTTTGCAAAGAAGAGTGGGCAAATATTGCCAAGTCAAGATGCGCCATGCTGATAGACTCATACCCAAAAAGACTAATTGCTGTAAAAAAATCAAAAGGTGCTTCAACAAAGTATTAGTTTAAGGAAGTGCACACTTATGCAACCATATAGAATGCATTAGGATAAAAAAAAACTTCTGACTCTAGAGCCACTTTAAGAAAAAAATAGAGTATGAAATGTTATATATATGCATATATTTTATTTTCAAAGCTAACCATGGATAACTTTGTTCTTTTCCAGCTGCACAGGGAACACAAAAACTTGCATCCGCAGTGTACAGCTTCTTTCTACTAAATAATTTTCAGAATTACTATCTTCTGATGCTATATGTTAGGCAGTTAATGGAAAATGGTAATTTAATTTGAAGACAGCAGATCTGAAAAACTGGACAGAATTGCGTAATTTGAAGCACGTAGGAGCATAAATCTTGCATATGATTATTTTTGTTCGCAACTCCTGCAGTGATGTTAGGAATGTGTACATTGTTGGTGAATGCTGGGCCTTGAATGGGCTAGCCTGGTACTTGGATCACTGAGTGTAAATTAATTTCTGTTTGCACTGCAGAATCTGTTTGTCCCACAAGAATTCCAGTGGCAGCCAGAGATGAAAAGGGTTTTGATATACTGTTAGGACTGGGAGTAAATAAAAAAAAAGCCAAGAAAGTTGAAGGCTCTATCCTTACCACCAAAGCATATGAAATAACAAAGCAAGTTGATCTTACAGAATTCACAAGGTAGTATTTATGTTATTGCTACTATTATTTTATGCCAATTTTTGTGCAAGGATAGAATATCTAGAATAATTTGCCTATTGTAAACTCCATTATTTGTTTGCAGAAATGTTTTTCCCGAAGGTCTTCCTCCTTCTTATGTCTTTGTGTCAACTCAGCGATTTAAAATAAAAAAGAAATGGGATTTGTGGAGAATTGTTGCACTTGATGGTGCCATACAAGCAGCTGTTTCTGTAAACGGAGAAGATAAAACTTTATCATTTACCACAACCAGCCAAACAAATGACAATCAAGTTATCACATTTGTAACACCTGGAGTAAAGGTATTATACTTTCCAACATGTAACCTTTGCAAAGGCACTGTCAAAACATATGTTCGCTCTTGTAGTGTACTTGTGTGCATTTCACCCCTGAACAGTTCTTTAAACAAGGGGCCAATATCCTATCAATAACTCTTTCACTACTCTAATGCCGCGTACACACAGCCGCACTTGCCAACGGGCTAAACTCTGTCGGAATTTCCGACGGAAAGATTCAGAACATGTTCTATATCTGAGTCAGTCGGAAACGCAGACAGAAAAAGTCCGATGGGGCATACACAAAGTCGGAATGTCCGACCGAAAGCTCCCATCGGACTTTTTCTGTCGGGAAGTCCGGCTGTGTGTATGCGGCATAAGGCTCATATACTTCAATTACCTAAGCCTCGGTTTAAGCAATGGATTTGAGCTAAAAGTAGTCAAATCAATTCTTTCTTCCATATTTCACAGGGATTTGTCAAGCATTTGTCTGTCAGGAAAACGAGATATGTCAGCCCTTGTGCAATAGGTATATGCAAATAAGTAAATTATTTAAGAAAAAAAGGAAAAAAAGACTGCATGGAAGGCACTTGGTTAGTTTTCACACACTATTGGGCAGATTATATTTGCAGAGCTAAAAGCCTTTTGACTAAAAAACATACAAAACACTATTTTCCTATTGCTTTCTTCCAGCACCCCCCCAAACCTTTATTCCTTTTGGCAGCACTTTTGTCTGGACACAGTGTTACAACACTTTGTTCAATTGAGTCCTATACCTACCAAGAAATTACAATGTAAAACATAATTTTCCAATATTAACCACTTGACCTCTGGAAGATTTAACCCCTTCATGACCAGGCCATTTTTGCGATATGGCACTGTCTTACCTTAAAGCGGAATTCCACCCAGAAGTGGAACCTCTGCTTATTTGCTTCCTCCCCCCCTCCGGTGCCACATTTAGCACCTTTCGGGAGGGTGGTTTCCTGTTTTTGACAGGTCCCCGTCCCCACTTGCGGGAGTCCCTTGGAAGTTCGGCCCCCCTCCTCTGCTGCTGGACCAATTAGAAAGTGCAGTGCACTTCGTGCATGTGCAGTAGGGAACTGACCATGAAGCCAAAAATTGGCTGGGGTGCCGACATCGTGGGCTCCCTGGACAGGTAAGTGTTCATATATTAAAAGTCAGCAGCTACAGTATTTGTAGCTGCTGACTTTTAATTTTTTTTCCCCAGACGGAACTCCTCCTCCTTTTGGTGGTATTTGTTCCCCACTGGGTTTTTTTTATTGTTTGTGCTATAAACAACAAAAGACTGATAGTTTTGAAAAAAAAACATATTTTTTGGACTTTCTACTACAAAACATGTCCAATAAAACATTTTTAGAAATCAAATTTGTTCGTAAATTTAGGCCAATATGTATTCTGCTACATATTTTTGAAAACAAATCCCAATAAGCATATATTACTTGGTTTGCACAAAAGCGTCTACAAACTATGGTATGTATACCGAAATTTAAAGTTTTTACATTTTTTTATACTAGTAAAGGCACTGATCAACAACTTATAGCGGAGCTACAATATTGTGGCGGACAGTCTGACACTAACCAACACTTTGTGGGAACCAGTGACACTAATACAGTGATCAGTGCTAAAAATATGCAATGCCACTGTACTTATGACACTGGCTGGGAAGGGGTTAAACATCTAGAGTGATCAAAGCGATAAATGTGTTCCTAACCAGTGTTTATATGTATGGTGTTTTTACTAAGGGGTGTGCTGGATTTAATTCCCTGCTTTACAGGGAAAGAAAAGCCATCACATCCCTGCTGACAGGACAGAGTCCTGAATTGTTTACATATCCAGCACAATTAGTGGACATCTATTGGCCGGCACCTGCTGATCGGCTTCTGCTGTGAGAAATCACAGCAGAAGTAGCATGCACCCCCTAACAGGAAGTGCAGAATCCCTTATATATATATATACTGTATATATGTGATTCTGCACTGAACGGCCACCCTGTAGCAGTAAGTCTGCTATGGGTCGGCCAGCAAGTGCATCTAAATGTAAAATTGCAATTATTGCAATTTACTAATCCTTAGTGTTAATGGGTGATTTTGTTTTTTTTTTTAGGCTTTTTTCCCCCTTTTATTCACCTGGTGATCAAGCCAGTAATACACCTCCTTTTTTAGAGTGGGTACCCTCACTTCTTCACTGTATCTATAGAGGAGCAACATAGTGTCTTTTGAACAGGAGCATTGTCAAGTCTAACTCCAGCTAACTTGTTTAACCGCTTTCCGCCTGCCGGCTGTCATATGATAGCCAGGCGGCGCGGCTCTCATTCTGGGAGGGCATCATATGACGCCCTTGCCTTCTCAGCCCACCAGGGGGCGTGCGCTTGCCCGCCGATGTGCGTGCCCGGCGGCCGCGATGTCCGCTGGGCAGCCGCGATTGCCCAGTAACACAGCAGGACCCACAGATCCACGTCCTGTAAAGACACAGATCCACATCCTGATAGAGGAGAGGAGACCGATGGTGTGTTCCCAGTACAGAGGAACACCGATCGTCTCCTCCCCTTACAGTTAGAATCACTCCCTAGGAACATAATTAACCCCTCGATCACCCCCTAGTGTTAACCCCTTCCCTGCCAGTCACATTTATACAGTAATCAATGCATTTTTATAGCACGGATAGCTGTATAAATGTGAATGGTCCCAAAAATGTGTCAAAAGTGTCCAATATGTCCGCCGCAATATCGCAGTCACGATAAAAATCGCAGATCTCCGCCATTACTAGTAAAAAAAAATAATAATAAAAATGCTATAAATCTATTTTGTAGACTCTATAACGCAAACCAATCAATATACGCTTATTGCGTTTTTTTTTTACCAAAAATATGTAGAAGAATACATATCGGCCTAAACTGAAGAAAAAATTTGTTTAAAAAAAAAAATAAAAATTGGTATATTTATTATAGCAAAAAGTAAAAAATATTGTGTTTTTTTCAAACTTGTCACTCTTATTTTGTTTATAGCGCAAAAAATAAAAACCGCAGAGGTGATCAAAAACCACCAAAAGAAAGCTCTATTTGTGGGGGAAAATGATAACAATTTCATATGGGTACAGTGTTGCATGACCGCGCAATTGTCATTCAAAGTGTGACAGCGCTGAAAGCTGAAAATTGACCTGGGCAGGAAGGGGGTGAAAGTGCGGTGTATTGAGGTGGTTAATAAGTTACAGAAACGTTTTCTTTTTTTTTTTGGAATAAAAGTTTTAACCAAATGAATAACCACTGATAATTCTAAGCACTCTGTCAGTGTTAAATGGTTTGTCTCAACCCTGTAACTTCCACTTTTGCTGGACAGTAGCGATGAGATGAACTGCCCCGGGTTTGGCTCGGCAGGGATTCACCAAAATTCAATGAAGTTTGCATGGCAAACCTGAACCTCATTGAAATCAATGGGATCTCAAACTGTCAAATAAAAATTGGCCAATAGGTGGGGGGGGGGGGGGGTAAAAAAAAAAATCGCATGAGGATGTGTGCACTACCCTGAGAAATATGAACCAAAGCAAACGTGTTTTTCTAATAATTCCATACGGCTGGGAGCAGTGATTTTTTTTTATCACTGACACTTACAAAAGAAAAACAAGTTTAAAGTTACCAGCAAATTACATCTCCCTCTCGCTCTTTTATTTAAATGAAAAAACAGCACACAGACCCCAAAGGTCCCCCAACATTCATAAAAGGCCCCTAAGAGTCTGTTATGTATTGTGGGGGGAACTTTGGAGGGGTTTGTGTCCGTGCAGTTTTTTTGCCAGCATTTTTTTTTCACTTTAGCACATCCTACAGCAAGCTTGAAAAGAAAAAGTTCCTCCAAAATGCATACGAACCCCTTTGTAAGGGGGAGGGGGGGTGCTTTTCCCCTCTCCTGAACCATATCAGATCACATGTACTCAAAATGTAAGGGTGCTTTGCCAGGTGGAACCTCACCCAGCAAAGCACCTTTCATCATGTTGATGCAGACAAGGACCTCATCCACACAACCCTTGCTTGGTGGTTGTGAGAGTTTGTGGGTAGAGACATATCAGTATCTGGAAGCCTCCTTTAATACAAGGGGGCCCCAGATACTGCCCCCCCCCCCCATATATAAATGAGTATGGTGTATATAGTAAACCTACTCTTTCACAAAAAAGTTGCAGTCTAGAAATAGAGAAACCCAAACATTTGACAAGTCCTTTACTGAAAAATAAAAATACCAAAACACTTCCTCATTGCAAATACATCATAAATCACAATGCCCACCACTGTTGCCCAGCAAAAAAAAAAAAAAACGATGACCTGCCTCAGCACTTTTGCCTGTGACTGCTAGTTTTTAGAAATTTGAACTGAGATTTGGTGATGCTTACTGTTCTCCTTTACTGAGGCTCTGGCATGAGTGGGCAAAGCCCTGCCTCTACCAAGATGGTCACCTCCACACTGAGACACAGTGCAGAACAAGGCATGGTAAGTCAGTAATGGGGGGGAAAGATTGGCTACAGGGAGAGCACTGGCAATACTGACTAGTGACTAGTCAATTTCCCTCCCTCTGCATTTTTTTGGGGTACAGCTTCCAGAGTTTAATTCCTCTTAAAAAACCTTGGTCTAGCAGACCTTTGAAAAATACAAACTTGCTTTTGGTTATGCTTATCTAGCTAAATTACATGTTTATACAGCTGTAGGTTTGACAATTATCTTAATAGTTCAGTTACTGTTTGGCTATTGCTTGTGTCATAAAATGTTTTTAGCAAATGTAATTATTAAAGTTATTAATCAGTGTTGTACAATTAATTTCTCTTCTCACATAGAAGCTATTTGATGAAGGTTGGCACCAAATAAGACTTTTAGTAACAGAAGAAGATGTGACTTTATATATAGATGATCAAGAAATTGAGACAATAAAATTACTTCCAGTTATAGGAATCTATATCAGTGGAAAAACTCAGATTGGAAAATACTCTGGTAGAGAAGAATCTGTCCAGGTAAGTGTGGGTATAAAATAAAACCTACAGAATGCTTTTTATTTTTTTTTTTGAATTTAGGAATTCCATTATTTACATGTTTTTTTCAAACAATACAAACATGTCAGAACTATCATATAACTATAACTATAACTACCATAAAACTTTAGATGTGTCATATCACAGAAGATGTAAAGGTGAACTAACCCTTCACACCCTCCCAACCCCCTGGTCCCCACTGTACTTACTTCTGGGGTTGCCAGGCTGTCAACTGTCAACCCCAGAGTTAAATACAGCGGGGGCAAGGAGGTAGGGGTTGGGGGGTGGGGAGGATGTCCAATGTTAGTTTACCTTTAAAATTGATTTTGTAAAGATGAACACTTTAACAATATATTACACAGATGCATCACATACCACTTTCCTCTGCCTTTTTTGATTATCTGTGCTTTGAGAGCAGTTGTCATAGACCAATAGCAGAGTAAGCATTGCTTTATATATATTTTGCTTGTCTGCCTCTACACCAGCCCTCAAAAATTCCACTCGCCTGCTCGCATTTTGCGAGCTTGGTGAGATAGGGAGCAGGGGGGGGGGGGCAGCGAGCACTGCCGGCAGGCGGGTTCTATGGGAGTCCTTCCCAGCGCTCGCGGAAGGGAAGAGAGGAGAGCAGGCAGCCGGATCATCAGAGCTGTCACACACAGCCCCATCTCCTGGTCCCGGGGCTTTGATAGATAGATCACCCGTCCAATCCCAGGATGAGGAACATGTATCAAAGTTCCCTGACCAGGGGGCAGGGCTGTACGTGACGTTGAGTGGCGGGAACGCTCTGCTATTGAAATGAAAGCTGTTCCAGTGATGTTCCTAGGCGCTCTAATCATCCGGCCGGAAATCCTCTCCTCTGTTCCCCTGCATGGTGGACATCGGTAGGCAGCATGGTAAACACAGGTAGGCAGCATGGTGGACAAAGGTAGGCAGCATGATGGACACAGGTGGGCTGCATGTTGGACACAGGTCGGTAGCATGGTGGACACAGATAGGCTGCATGGTGGACTCAGGTAGGCTGCATGATGGACACAGATAGGCTGCATGGTGGACACAGATTGGCTGCATGGTGGACACAGGTAGGCTGCATTGGTGGACACGGCTAGGCTGAATTGATGGACAAGGGTCGGCTGCATTGGTGGACATGGGAAGGCTGCGTTGGTGGACATGGACAGGCTGCATTGGTGGACATGGGCAAGCTGCATTGGTGGACACAGTTAGGCTGCATTGATGGACACAGGTGAGGCTGCGTTGATGGACACAGGTGAGGCTGCATCGATGGACACAGGTGAGGCTGCATTGATGAGCACAGGTGAGGCTGCACTGATGGGCATGGATAAAGTTGTTGTTAATATTTATTTTTAGAACTTAATTCTGCATAAAACATTTACGTGTCATTTCATGAGATAATTTATGAGGGTGTCTTTAGGGGCGGAAATATGGGCGGGGCGGGGCAGAGTAGGGGTCGGTTGGGGCAACTGGTGGCGAGTAACCCTTGAGGCCTGGCTAGTAGCTCAGGACTTAAAATTTTGAGTCCTGCTCTACACTGTAACTGCAGACAAAAAGTAAGAACAAGGAAGGACTTTTCTTTATAGATCTCTTTGCATTATTGTCATTAGTACCAGCAGCTATAAACGATAATTTCTGTTTCACTCCCTTGGCCTCTGTGATTCTGATTTATCCTGGTTCTCCTCCTACATATCTCAGTGCACTTTCAGTGTCACTTACAACTCCATCTGCTCGGTTCCTCTTCCTCTCTCTGTTGGGGTACCCCAAGGCTCCGTCCTTGGGCGCCTTCTATTCTTGCTCTATACCTCTTCCCTGGGCCAGTTGATAACCTCCCATGGCTTACAATACCACCTTTAGGCCGATTACACCGAGATCTATCTCTCCACTCCTCAACTCACCCCCTCGATCTCCTCACGGATCACAAACTTACTGAATGACATATCGGTATGGATGTCACACCACTTTCTCAAACTCAATCTTTCTAAAACTGAGCTGGTCCCTCCACACATGCCAGGGTGCTGGGTGTAATCCTTGACTCTGACCTCTGCTTCAGCCCCCACATCCAATCACTGGCTAAATCCTGCCACCTTAACCTCCGCAACATCTCCAGAATTTGTCCCTTTCTGACTAATGACACCACAAAGCAACTTATTGGCCTACCCTTACGCAGGCTATCCCCCCTTCAGTCTATGAATGCTGCTGCTAAACTAATACACCTCACTAATTGATCCCTAACTGTTGCTCCTCTCTGCCAATCCCTTCACTATCTTCCCCTACCCCATTGTATAAAATTCAAAATGCTAACCACAACATACAAGGCTATCCACAACATCGCTTCCAGCTACATCACCAACCTCATCTGCAGATATTGCTCTAATCGCCCCCTCCACTCCTCCCAGGACCTCCTGCTCCCTAGCTCCCTTGTTACCTCCTCTCATGCTTGCCTTCAAGACTTCTCCAGAGCCCCTCCCATCCTCTGGAACTCCTTGCCCCGGTATTTCCGATCAGCCCCTAACCTGTCCACCTTTAGGAGATCCCTGAAAACTCACTTATTCAGGGAAGCCTATCCTACACCCACCTAACAACTGTCCCCGAGCCACTCCCATCAAATCATTCCCTGCATCTATTACCTTTTGTACCACCACCCCCTCCCTTTAGAATGTAAGCTACTATGAGCAGGGCCCTCCTGTCCCTTCTGTATTAAACGGTACTGTAATTGTGCTGTCCGCCCCTCTACATTGTAAAGCTCTGCATAAACTGTTGGCGCTATATAAATTGTGTATAATAATAATGATGCTAAAGTGACTTTATGTTATAGGTGGAGATTACAAACTGCTTGACATTGGTAGCCAACCCCTGTCTATTCTATATACTGTGTAATGTGATCCAAATAGTCAGGTATAGAAAGCAAAAGGCACATTTAGAAGTATCTCTGATATGTTCTCTGTCCTTGTTCTTTTTTCTGGGGACATGTGTTCTCAACACTGTAGTCATGCAGAAGCTGCCTACCATTAGTGGCCTGTGATCTCCAGTGATTTCATGGCATGATAGAATTTATCATTGGTAGCACCTGAAATTGAAAACAGAGAACTAAACAGGTAGTTGAAGCAGAGATTTTTTTTTTTTCAAGTTTCTTGTCCGGAGTTGCAGATCAGACACAGGCAAACTGAGCATGGGGTCCATTATGTAACACTATGATGATCTAGGTGGTGATCATTTGAATTTCTTTTCAACTCACTTTACACTCAGGTCAACATGCCTAAGGGTTTGGATATGTGTTATTGGGCATTGTGGACGCATTTAAGATGCAATAAAGTTTACAATATGTTTACCATGCATTAACAGTGACATATTTAGACACATAAAAGTTAAACTCAAACGGTGTTACAATATCTCAAAACACCATCCACACTAGCCCTGTAGACATTTTTTTTCATTTAAAGCAGGGAAGATTCAGAACAGATTCAGGCAGGTATTGATGTGAATCCAAAAGTTTATGCTTTCCACTGGCACAAGAGTAGAGTTGAAATCCTAAATAAATCCTATATCCTATAATAAAATCCTTTGAGAAACCCTAAAAACTTACTTAATCTATCCAAAACCAAAAGGTTTTAGCTGATGTTTTACTTTAAAGTAACTAGAATCTAGTTCCTTAGGATGGATGCAGTTACCCTAATTATAGTCATCAGCGTCAATCAAGATTTTGAAGATATGCTAATGACATTTGCAAGTAGTTCTATAATCAATTTGGTGCCTGAAAGCAATCGTCTCAGTTAATGTGTTTGTAACCCCCCAAAAAATTATGTATTGATCCTGTTCCTTTAACCACTTCAGCCCCGGACCATTTAGCTGCCCAAAGACCAGAGCGTTTTTTGTGATTCGGCACTGCGTCGCTTTAACTGACAATTGCGCAGTCGTGCAACGGGGCTCCCAAACATAATTGATGTATTTTTTTCCCACAAATTGAGCTTTCTTTTGGTGGTATTTGATCACCTCAGCAGTTTTTATTTTTTGCGCTATAAACAAAAAAAGAGCGTCAATTTTGAAAAAACGCAATATTTTTTACTTTTTGCTATAATAAATATCCCCAAAAAAGATATAAAAAACATTTTTTTCCCTCAGTTTAGGCTGACGTGTATTCGTTTACATATTTTTGTTAAAAAAAAAAATCGCAATATGCGTTTATTGATTGGTTTGCGTAAAAGTTATAGCATCTACAAAATAGGGGATAGTTTTATGGCATTTTTATTAATCTTTTTATTAGTAATGGTGGCGATCCGCGATTTTTATCGTGACTGCAACATTATGGCGGACACAGCGGACACGTTTGGCGCTATTTTGGGACCATTCACATTTATACAGTGATCAGTGTGATTAAAAATGCACTGATTACTGTGTAAATGTGACTGGCAGTGAAGGGGTTAACCACTAGGGGGCGCTGCAGGGGTTAAGTGTGTCCTAGGGAGTGATTCTAACTGTGGGGGAAGGGGCTGTGTGTGACACAACACTGATCACCGCTCCCGATTACAGGAAGCTGTGATCAGTGTCCTGTCACTAGGAAGAATAGAAAAATGCTTGTTTACATCAGCATTTCCCCGTTCTTCCTCTCCGTGAGACGATCGCGGGTATCACTGTAGACATCGAGTCTGCGGGACCCGCGATCACACTCACAGAGCTCGCGGTGGGAGCGCGTGTGCCCACAATGCAGCGCCTTAAAGGGCAACATAAAGGTACGTTAGTATGCCAGTACATGCCCTTCTGCCAACGTATATCGGCGTGAGCCGGTCGGCAAGGGGTTAAAGCAGTGCTTGTGCTGTGTAATAGACATGTTCAGTTCGTTTAGTTCTGAATTGAAATTTGGACAAATTTTTGTTTTTCGAAAATTCGGATGTATTCAAATTTCCAAATTACAATAGTACCGAATTTGAACAAATCCAAAACAATGGGAAAAAAATTTAGATGGAAATCAAATCGATTCGAATAGTTTTTGAATTCGAAAAGTTTTAAAATTCGAATAGTTTTCACATTCGAATAGTTTTTGAATTGGAATAGTTTTCGAATTTAAATAGTTTTCGAATTCAAATTCGCATAGTTTTCAAATTTGAATAATTTTCAAATTCGAATTTGAATAGTTTTCAAATTCGAATAGTTTTCCAATTTCCAAAGAGAATAAAATAGAATAGAAAATAAAGGAATAGAACTGAAAAAAAAGGAATAGAATAGAAAAGAATATAACATAAAATAAAAGAATAGAATATAATAGATTAAAACAGAACAAAATAGAAAATAAAAGAACAGGACAGACTAGAATAGAAATTAATAGAATAGAATAGAATAAAAAAGAATTGAATAAAATAAAAAGAATATAACCATCTTCTGAAATTCGAATTTCAAATAGAATAAATTCAAATTTGAATACATAAGAAAAGAATAAAAAAAAGAATAGAATAGACTAGAATAGAATAGAATAGAATTAGAAAGACAATATAATGGAATAGAATAGAATAGAAATAATATAACCATTTCCCAAAATTCAAATATAATCAATTCAAATTTTAATAGAATAGAAAAGAATAGAGTAGAATAGAATAGAAAATAACAGAATAGTATAGAAAAAACAACAGAATAGAAAGAATATACCGTATTTATCAGCATATAACACGCACCGGCATATAACACGCACCCCAAGTTTAGGAGGGAATTTTAAGGAAAAAAACTTTTAGGAGGGAAGTTTAAGGAAAAAAAACTTACATTTAAATGCCCATCAATGCAGCGTTATCGTGTCCATCTGCAGCCTTGTCAGTGCAGCCTTGCCCCAGTGTCCAGTGCAGCCTTGTCAGTGCAGCTTTGCCCCAGTGCAGCCTTGTCAGTGCAGCCTTGTCAGTGCAGCTTTGCCCCAGTGCAGAATTGTCAGTGCAGCTTTGCCCCAGTGCAGGTTTGCCCCAGTGCAGCCTTGTCCCCAGTGGTCAGTGCAGCCTTGTCCCCAGTGGTCAGTGCAGCCTTGTCCCCAGTGTACATTTTATGATCGCCGCCGACATACACAAGTTTAATTTGTATTTTTAAATATGGCGCCGCGGAGTTCGGAGGGACTCGGCGGCGCTCGTTCAGCTGAACGAGCGCCGCCGAGAACACAGTGACTGGGCGGAGCCGAGATACACATAGCCGAGGAGCCGAGATACACATAGCCGAGGAGCCGAGATACACATAGCCGAGGGTTCTCGGCTCTTCTCGGTGCCGTTCACAGTCACGCCCAGTCCCTATGATGGACATAACACAGGTCCAATGGCGGGACTGGGCGGGACTGTGAACGGCGCCGAGAAGAGCCGAGAACCCTCGTCTATGTGTATCTCGGCTCCGCCCAGTCACTGTGTTCTCGGCGGCGCTCGTTCAGGTGAACGGGCGCCGCCGAGTCCCTCCAAACTCCGCGGCGCCATATTTAAAAATACACGCTATGTGAATGTCGGCGGCGATCGCCACGATAGATCACAAAATAGCGGGGATCGGCGTATAACACGCACCCACGATTTTCCCCTGATTTTAAGGGGAAAAAAGTGCGTGTTATACGCCGATAAATACGGTAACCATCTTCCGAAATTCGCATTTTGAATAGAATAAATTTGAATTTGAATAGAAAAGATTAGAATAGAAAAGGATAGAATAGGATAGAATGGAACAGAATAGAAAATAAAATAAACAAATAGAAAAGAATAGAATAGAATAAACAAATAGAAAAAGAATAGAATTAACCACTTCCCGACCGCCGCACGACTATATACGTCCTAAGTTTGAACGGGGATATCGTTGTCTGCCATAACCCCGGTATCCCCGTTTTCGTGCGGTGGCCGGCTTTCAGATAAAAGTGGTCCCTGTGGCGGATTCGCCGCAAGATCACTTTTATCGGTGGCGGGAGAGGGGCGCCCCCCTCCCGCCGCGATCCGGTGCCCTCCGCCGCTTACCGGAGCCGTCGGTAGCGGCGGAGGCGATCGCGTCCTCTTCCGTTGTGTGTCAGGAGACAAGTGAGGCCAAGATGGCGCTCACTCGTCACCAAGATACTGCTGGGCGGAAGCGACGTCAAAACATCACTTCCGTCCACGCCTCTTAAAGGCATATTTTTTCAAATGTCATTTTTCTAAATGACTTTTTTTTTTTTTTTTATTGCATTTTAGTGTAAATATGAGATCTGAGGTCTTTTTGACCCCAGATCTCATATTTAAGAGGTCCTGCCATGCTTTTTTCTATTACAAGGGATGTTTACATCCCTTGTAATAGGAATAAAAGTGAAACAATTTTTTTTTTTTAAACAGTGTAAAAATAAATAAAATATTTTAAAATAAATAATAAAAATAAAAAAAAAATTTTTTAAAACCCCCCTGTCCCGACGAGCTCGCGCGCAGAAGCGAACGCATACGCGAGTAGCACCCGCATATGAAAACGGTGGTCAAACCACACATGTGAGGTATCACAGCGACCGGTAGAGCGAGAGCAATAATTCTAGCCCTAGACCTCCTCTGTAGCGCAAAATATGCAACCTGTAGAATTTTTTAAACGTCGCCTATGGAGATTCTTGAGGGTAAAAGTTTGACGCCATTCCACGAGCGTGCCAAGCTCGTCAACATGTCAACAAGCATGACATGTTGGGTATCAATTTACTTGGCGTAACATTATATTTCACAATATTAAAAAAAATTGGGCTAACTTTACTGTTGTTTTATTTTTTTATTCAAAAAAGTGAATTTTTTCCAAAAAAAGTGCGCTTATAAGACCGCTGCGCAAATACGGTGCAAAAAAAAGTATTGCAATGACCGCCATTGTATTCTCTAGGGTGTTAGAAGAAAAACCATATATAATGTTTGGGGGTTCTAAGTAATTTTCTAGCAGAAAAACCTGTTTTAAACATGTAAACACCTAAAATCCAAAACGAGGCTGGTCCTTAAGTGGTTAAAAAACACAATAGAATAGTATAGAAAGAATATAACCATTTCTCAAAATTCAAATTGAATCAATTTGTTTTGAATGGAATAGAAAAGAATAGATTAGAATAGGAAGCCTGGTAAAGACTAGTTACAGTCCGATTCCTAGAGGCCTATTTCGCTTCTTATTGCAGATGTGAAGTTACTAGCTCGGATGCTAGCCACTAGACTCTCGGGAGTTAATGCGGATTTGGTCCATGCTGACCAATCCGGCTTCATCCCCACCTGCTCTACGGCACTGAATATCCGTAGACTATTCCTCAACACTCAGATCCCGGTTAACAACCCAGATAATAGAGCCGTCTTTTCCCTCAATGCTGCCAAAGCTTTTGACAGCATGGAATGGAAATATCTGTGGGAGATTCGGATTGGGGGATACATTCATCTCTTGGGTGCAGCTGCTGTACGCTGCCCCCACAGAGAGTGTAAAAATCAATGACACCCTATGTGAGGCATTTCCTTTGTTTTGAGGCACACGGTAGGGGTGCCCATTGTCGCCCCTGATGTTTGCCCTTGCATTGGAGCCTCTTGTGGCTATGATGAGGGCCTCCCCTAAAATCGTGGGCTTCCGGCGCAGCTGGAGTAGGCTACCATTATCAGTAACTGGGTGGGTAAATCTTATCAAGATGATCTGGGCACCGGAACTATTATACGTTTTACTAAACACACCAATCTGGATACCACAATATTGGTTCAGACGGATTGACTCACATTTTAGGGCCCTTATTTGGAGAGGCGGAGTTACACATATTAAGCTTGCCACTCTACAGCTCCAAAAAGATCAAGGTCGAATGGCTGTCCTGCACCCACAAATGTATTACTTTGCTGCCCAGCTACAACACTTTACGGGATGGGGCCTTGGGACGGTCAGGGACCCCTCCAGGAGTCTTCTAGTTGGCCTGGACGTAGCTTACACCTCCCTGTCTCATATGGAAATGGGATTCCTTAATACCCCCTTTAATTGCTCCACAACTCAGTTACTAATGAAAATATGGAAGGGGATCAAAAGTACACTTGGAGTGATGGGCTATATGCGTCAAACCCCCATCTGGCATAATCGCCTCTATGTGGATCTTGCTAAGGTTCCAAAACACCCAATCTGGGAGAGAGCAGGGATTAAATTCCTATATCAAGTTCTGGATGGCTCCACACTGAAACCATACTCTCAATTACTAAGGGAATTCCCCGTACTCAAAGGTCACCACTATCAATATGTTCAATTACATTATGCTCTGAGATGCCAAGGTAAACATTCTAATAGGAAACTAGATGACTCAGCATTCCCGGAATCTATATTTCCTGAACCTGAAAAGAAAGGAATTATCTCTTTAATTTATACTCATCTTTTATCACATATACAAGCTTCTGACCTTTTACCATGTAGGGAGAAGTGGGAGAGAGATGTTGGCCCTATTGATGGGGAACAATGGGAGCAGATTTTGGAGGTGGGACCACTGGTGTCAGTATCTGTAGCACAAAGACTATCCCATCTGTTCATATTGCATCGTGTGTATCGTACGCCGGAGCAATTGCACAAATGGGGCAGGAGGGACACCCCTATTTGTCCGAAGTGTCAAGCCCAATCAGGAGATCTTATCCATATGCTCTGGAGATGTCCTAAATTGGTGAGGTATTGGAACTCCATTGTTACCAAAATCAATAACATTTTCCAGGTGCAGTTGGAAGTAGACCCACTGACATGCCTACTGGGGAGCCTTAATGAGGAACTGTACTCCCCTTTGGTGTGCATTGCCCTCACGAGGCTCCTATATATAGCCAGAAAGCTGATTGCCCGTCTTTTTGCTCTCGGCAAATGCACCCACAATAACACAATGGATCCAACAAGTTAATACCACCCTTATCCGGGAAAAAAAATACGTATCATTACAGGAAATCACCCAAAAAATGTTATGGTATATGGCAGAGTTGGTTGAACTCGCCTGATGTGGCACCTCCACAACTGGCATTAGATAGACTACTACTAGGATAGTAGCTTTGGCACAGGAGCTCCTGGGACACATATGGCAAAACGGGGGATATATCAGAAGAGGTACTCCAGTAACCTAATGTTATTATTACCATTACACACATTGCCAGTGAGACGGAAGAGAGTTATTTTATCTTATTTTAAGATTTTTTCTTTTTTGGCTTTCTTTTTTCTATGTATTTTTTCTTTTTACTGTTTTTTCTGTTTGTTGCACCCCCCTTGGTTGCGGGTGCCGAATGCACTCTGGGTATTATACAATAATCTCTATGCTATGGAAATGACAAGATGGCTATACATCTTCAAATATCTAAAGATTGATTAGTACAAAATACTGTTGTGCATTGATTGTATACTTATGCAATGATACCTTGTAGTGCCTTGTGTTCTCATCAAATTAAAACCTTTTTGTTGATTAAAAAAAGAATAGGAAGGTGGTTATATTTTTTCTATTCTATTCTGTTGTTTTTTTCTATACTATTCTGTTATTTCCTATTCTAATCAATCGTTTTCTATTCTATTCTATTGTTTTTTTAATTATATTATTTTCTATTCTATTCTTTTCTATTCAAATTTCAGAAGATGGTTATATTCTTTCTATGTTATTCTATTCTTTTTTTATTCTATTCTATTATATTTGTTTCTATTCTTTTCCATTCTATTCTGTTATTTTATTTACTATTCTATTTTGTTCCGTTTTACTCTATTATATTATATTCTTTTACTTTCTGATATATTATTTTCTAGTTTATTATATTTTTCTATTTCATTCCTTTATTTTCTATTCTATTTTATTCACTTTGGAAATTGGAAAACTATTTGAATTCAAAAACTTTTTGAATTTGAAAACTATTTGAATTCGAAAACTATTCAAATTTGAAAACTATTCTAAATTAATTTGACAACTATTCGAATTGATTCGAATTCAAATTCCAAAAAATTTGAATAGATTTGAATCATATAAACGAAATGAATTATGGAAACGAATAAAACGGGTTAAGCGAATTTAACTAAACGAATTTATGTAAATAACTAATATAAACGTAACTAAACTAGACAAATTTTTTCATTCTGCACATGTCTATTGTGTAATTTGACCCCTTATATAATCTAAAATACCTGGTTGATCCTGCCTGGTGCTGCCCTCCCCTCTGTAAACTGACCACAGTTTATCATGCCTGCTGAGCCCTGACACCATGGTCAGTTTACGTGCCTCCGTCATCTGCTGCTCTCCTCTGTCCTCTTCCCCTCCCTGCCTGTCAGCTCCTATCCGATCCCCGGCCCTCCCCTCTTGCTGCTATCATAACTGTGTCTTATGCCTACAAACTCCTCTGTTATCATAAATGATGTGCCCCGGTGAATGTGTTTTTTTTTAAAAATAAGCCACTGTATACCTTATTTTATAGCGCCGATTGGCGCTCACGTGACTGTTCGCCTCTCTCCTCCTCCTGGCTGACATCAGCAGGGGATTCTCAGCCCCTTCCGCTGTAGCTGTAAGACGCGGAGAGGAGAGTGGCAGGCGGTCACATGAGCATTGAGCGGCACTATTAAATAAGGTATACAACGGCTTATTTAAAAAAAAAACACATACACTGGGGCACATCATTTAAAATAACAGAGGAGATTGTAGGCATAAGACACAGTGGGGTTGATTTACTAAAGTCAAATTGACTGTGCACTTTTGAAAGGGCAGTTCCACTTTGCAAGTGCAGTTGCTCCAGAGCTTACTAAATGAGCAAAAGCTCTGCAAGAAAAATGGTGTTCTTTTGTTTTCCTTGTATGTGATTGGTTGTTCTTTGTAAAGTGAAGTTTTACCTCATTTACTAAGCTCTGGAGCAACTGCACTCACAGAGTGCAACTGCATTTTCAAAAGTGCACACTCTATTTGCCCTTAGTAAATTAATCCCAGTGGCTTAACAACCACTTTAATAATTACATACACAGTTTGCAATAGTTAAAGATATTCAGATATTTTACTGATAAGATAATGCACTACACAGCAGCAGAAAAAGCACGCTTATAAACAACACACACATGCACACATACAAAGCTTATAAGCTTTACAAGCTATTTTAGCAATTGCTAAACCACAAAAAGCCAGAAATATGTAGATTACATAAGAAGCTTGGTGGCTTTATGGATGCTTATATGTTGGCAGCCAGATGTTATCAAATTAAATTATGTTCAATTATTCCTGAACAATTTCCAAAAAAAAAAAAAAATCAGATTTGTATAGTAAGTAGCCCAAAGGTTATTATAACCAATCTGAACATTTTTAAACATGTGCTAGTACTTTAGTATGCCCTGGGAAACCACAATCCTGCAAGTGATATCCTGTGGGTTCCATTTAAGGGATTTGCAGGGTTGTAAAATACACACGTTTAAAGTGCAGTTTTTCATTTCGGAATATAATGTTAGGTCTAATGTTTTCTTAATAGTGATGTGTGAAAGCCTTACTATGTGGTTTGCATTTTTTTCCTTTTTCTCAAGATATTGGACTATAAAGCTTGGGGGGGGGGAAAAGTTACTCAGTCTTTTTCTGCCGAACTGAAAAAATGGTGCAGAAAGAACGCATTCAACTACATCTACTGTATAATCATTAAGCACTCAGGTAGCATAGGTTCAATAAAAAGGAACATACTGTAGCAAAATTGTTCAGTGTAAAAAGCCAGGATATTAGTTGGCTGTTGAAAGGCACAGTCACCAATAATCAATTCTTATTCCAAAGGTATGTCCTTGCCCTAATAATTACATTGGGGATATTTTTTGTTGGAACACCAAGACTCACCTTTGAGTTAAACAATATTTTATCTAAACATGCAAACAATAATTGCATTTAGGACTTGTTACCAGTCACGCATAAAATGTGAGCATCCAATTAGCATGCCATAACCCAATCACCAATGTAAACTCTGCCAATAAAACTGTATCAGCAGATATACAGGAAGGGCAGATGGGGACTCTAAAGACGGTTGGCTAATATCAGGTCAGTAGTTCCACCTCTCACACCACCTAAATGGCATCCTAATTCCCACTCTAGATGGAGTCCAGCCAATGGTGACATGTACTGACACAAAGTTTAAAACCTCGTACACGTGATCGGATTTTCCAACGGGAATGGTGTGATTAATGGCTGTTGGTGGAAAATCCGACCATTTGTACGCTCCATCAGACAATTGTTGGCCAACTTTCCATGGACAAATGTTGGATGGGAGGTTCATAAATTTTCTGCGGACAATGGTCTGTTGTCGGATTTTCCAATTGTGTGTACACAAGTCCATCAGACAAAAGTCCAAAGACAAACACGCATGCTCGGAAGCAAGGACAAGCCGTAAGCGGTCACATTCATGACGAGGCAAATTATGAAATCTCGAAATGCAGCGCACAATTCTCTTCTTCTTTAACGGGGTAATAATGAAGCTGCTTTGCTGGTGATACTGATGGAGTTCTGCCAAACGTATTTTAAAAGGTTTGTTTTTTCTAGTGATATCAAGAATAATATTATTATTCTTGTTTTTGTTTTTTTTGGCAAGTTACCACAACACCATTATTCCGTAGTTTTTAAGATCAAAGATACAACTATGTT
This sequence comes from Aquarana catesbeiana, assembly GCF_042186555.1. Taxonomy (NCBI): domain Eukaryota; kingdom Metazoa; phylum Chordata; class Amphibia; order Anura; family Ranidae; genus Aquarana; species Aquarana catesbeiana. The sequence goes on along the minus strand of NC_133327.1, from coordinate 293,110,832 downwards.
GGTGCCCCTTGTTAATTTTACATTTTTTTTAAATGTAACTGCCTACTCCCAAACTGCCATTTAAAGTAAAACACATAGCCAAGTATTATTCTCCACAATTTTTTTTATTGTGCATTAAAAAAAGAAAACAAATAAAATTAGACGTGCTATCTGCCAATAGAACTTAACCAAAAAAGTGCATTCTATGTATCCAAAAATCTAGAAAATATACCAAATCAAATTTTTCAACCAAAAAATAAAATCAAAGCCTCATGCATGTGTCCTGCTTCTTAATATAGGGGGTCAACAATGCCATAAGTTGGTGAAAGCAGGGGTCCATCATCCAGAGATAATTCCAAAAAACATCCGGATAATTCTCCTGGAGCCCCCACAGCAATGGCATATGATATAATTGGTCACAATTAATAAAGCAACCAATTTTTTGTCCATGCAATCCTCCTCCTTCTGTTCCTGGACTGGACTTGGGTCAAAGCAATAACTCCAAGGCCAATAATAAAAAACATGTTATCTCCTTCAATTCCGCAACATGTCTGGTTGACGAACGGCCGTTCAGAAACGAACTGTAAAGCACGAAATGAAAAGCGCGAATCAACACTCACCAAACTTCTACTAACACGAAATTAGCCGAAGCAGCCCAAAGGGTGGCACCTGACAATTGAACTTCCTCTTTATCGGCTCGTAGTACGTCTAGTACGTCACTACGTTCGTGTTTGTTGGCCGACAATTGTGTGCCATTTGTACGCAAGACAAGTTTTTGGTCAACGCCCTTCAGACAAAAGTCTGAGGCTTTGTCTGCGGTAAATCTGATCGTGTGTATAAGATTATAAAGAAGGGTTACTAGGGACAACCTGTAATCGTGACAGTTGCTGACAGTTTAGAAGCACTTAATCTGAACAGCGAGCAATATAAAAATACCTTCTGAAATATGTCAATGCACAAAAAAAGAGATATTAACAACATTCTATTCTTTTACAGCCCTTATAGGTGACAAATATTCACAAAAAACATGTTTTTACCGCCAATTCTTTTTTTTTTTTTTTATTTGTTACCTAAAGCTCCTCAGAGCTCTCTGAAACTTTAAAGAATGAACAAATGCAGCTTCATATTCACATTTCATGTCTTGCCAAACCACACTCTGTGGCAGCGAAAGCACAGCCACCGCAGCTTAAGTGAATGTGTATATTACGATTATTCAAACCATACTCTGGTTTTGTGTGTGTGCTTTTTTTTTAAAAAGGAAACCATTATTAAAACTAAGGATAATTATATTTGTAGAGTTAGTATAAGTTACTTTTAATCTAATTAAAAGGCAGCATATTTATAGCATATATATAGCATTTATACAACTTCAACTATTATCTTATAGAATACATTGTTATATACATGAAAAGCTTCAAATAGCAAACTGCAAACTGTTATCCATAGTACTTATTTTTCCAGAGTCAATTTCTAACAAACACAGAATGTAAAAGGGGGGGGGGGGATTCTGCAAGCACAGGAAGTGAACTGAAGGGGGTAAAAACGGTAAGGCTAGGTGCACACCTTTTCGTCTGCATTTTCCTGTGTTTGGGGGGGTTGTGGGGGTATTGGATGATTACGGACTGCCTGTCCCTTTTTATCCGATCCACCAGACATCCATCCGTCTGGATTTTGCCAAGCGGATCGGATTGGGGCGGATTGGATGTCAGTGGACATGTCACCTCTGACATCCGACGCTCCATAGAGCTGTATGGAGCGACTGTTCAGATCCGCCTGGAAAAACTGACAGGCGGATCTGAACGGTCCACATGTGTGAAAGGGGCCTTAATCTTATCCTTGTCATGCTACATAAAGAGGTCCTGCCCTACTATATTCAGACGGAAGTGATGTTAATTCTTTCCCACTTCTTTCACTCTCTGTTCCACCATGGGGGTGTGATTGGCTGCTAAGCTTGTGTGGTTTGCTAGCTATGCCCCTCCTCTCTTATATGCCACTGTGTCAATAGCAATTCATGGGTTATTCATTCCTTACACACAGTGTTCTATGCTTTTAGAGGATATGTAGTACCTCACGATTCTCTATTACACACAGATGCTCACACCTATATGCGGGACCTCCTACACATGGCGTCCCACATCTCTTTACTACACACAGTACTTGACAAACCCTCACATCTACTATGTACAGTGCCGTATGCCTCTATTATATGCAGTGCCTCATACTTCTCTTTTGCAAACAGTACCTTGTGCCTAAAGACAGCACAGTTTATAGACTTAGCCAGACAACAGAGGGAAGGAGATATAAGTATAACATTTTTTGCTATGAATATGAGCTTGTCTTGTGGCCACATAGTCTCCAGAGTGTGTCATTCTCTAGAGGAGGAGGAAGTTACATTACATTGACAGTAATATCATCAATATTGTCAAAATTAGATAAATAGATCATTTGTGATATACAGACTACTGCGGGTTCACACATTTTTCAGCGAGTGGCCAGTCACACGTGCGAGATAACAGGTCTGAAATTTGGAGGGAATCTCTCAATACCAGTATGGAGTATTGCGAGTTCAGGGTTGGGCTGCATTATAAATCCTGTGAGTGAAGAGATTAGTTAAAAAACTTGGTTCCAAAAGCTTTTAATGCTTGGGCATCCCCAGAAGGTGTGTAGAAGGTGACCTGGCTGACCACAATTGCACCAACAAAGAGCGGAGGTGTTGGGAAAGATTTTTGCTAATCTGTGGGTGGTGCATTGCCATCTATTGTAAATTCTGAGCATCATTTCCCAGTGACTAACACAGTGGGAAGCTTTAGAGATTTCCCTGAAGTTCAGATCTGACTCCCGTTTAGTGAGAGTTTTTGATTTGGGAAAGACCTGCTTCTCTTGGACAGTGTTGTAAAAACCGATATACCACTGGTTTGGGGAAGAGAAAATTGCCATATTTTGTTAGGAAGATGCAGATATGGAATGGGGTATGCTCCCAGAAAGTGCAATATATGAGCACTAGAAAAGTGTAAACTTCTTGGCAGACCATACTCAGTCATTAGCCGCTCGACACTCTTTGGCCTAGAACTGGATACAAAATATTGTAAAGTGGTGATACCATAGGTTTCGGAATAATTTTGTAGAGAGCATGGGGATTTTGGCTTCTAAAACACAAAGTGGGAGTCTGTATTCCACTCTTGAAGATTCAGTGGTGCCAAGACTATGTAAAAACCTCCAGGCCTGTGTCAGAAACCATGAAATCAGACCAAGACAGAAGTACAGTTAAATCACACTTGTTTAATAATAAAAGTAAAAAGAACAAACATAGTCAAAACATAGCCAAAGTTCAGTAACCGGAACAGATTGTCAGCCAAGCCAGAAGTCAGGGATCAAAATAGTGGAACAGCAAGCAGGATCCGGAGCCAGAAGGGATGTCAGTAAAGCCAGTCTTTAAACAGGAACGCAGGAGATGTTTCTTGTGATGTTAACCAAGGCGAAGGCAGAGCTCCTCTGGACTGGCAAGCAGGATATCAACAACAGCTGAGTAACTGTGGAGAGAGATGGGAGCTGGCAATTAGCCGACAGCTGAGCGGCCAGCTCAGAGAAGGAAGGGCTGAGCCCAGCCCTGACAGTACCCCCTCCTCAACGACCCCTCCCCCTCAGAGGACCACCAGGCTTGAGGGGAAAATGTCTATGGAAATCACAGAGGAGGACAGGGGCATGTACGTCCGAGGATGAGACCCAAGAGCGTTCCTCCGGACCGTACCATTTCCAATGCAACAGGTACTGTATGCGCCCACGGAACCTACGGGAGTCAACAATGGACTGTACTTCATACTCCTCATGGTTCTCAACCTGTACAAGGTGAGGACGTGGCATCGAGGTGGTAAAGCGGTTGCAGACCAAAGGTTTTACTAAGGAGACATGAAATACATTCAAAATACGCATATTAGAAGGAAGGTCTAATCCGTAAGCCACTGGGTTAATCCTGCAAAGAATATGGAAAGGCCCAATAAACCCACGGTGCAAACTTCAGTGAGGGAACACGAAGTCAGAGATTGTGAGATGACAGCCAGACCCTGTCCCCAACCTGGTAGGAAGGCGCAGGCATGCGTCTGTGGTCAGCATGGAGCCTGTACCTATCATTAGCATGACACAAAGCCTCCTGGACTTGTGCCCAAGTTGAACGAAGATCACAGGGATGCTCCTCTAATGCAGGAATACTCTGCGGAACAAACGAGTCGGGCAACATGGAAGGTTGGAAACCATAATTCACCATAAACGGGGACAATCGGGAAGCAGAATTCAAGGCACTGTTGTGAGCAAACTCTGCCCATGGTAATAGGTCTGATCAGTTGTTATGATGGTCAGGAATATAGCAACGTAGGAATTGCTCCAAGGACTGATTGGCTCGTTCTGTGGCCCCATTAGACTGCGGGTGTTATGCAGAGGAAAAAGCAAGCTGAATTCCCTACTGTGAACAAAAGGCTCGCCAGAACCGGGGCACAAACTGATTACCCCTGTCTGAGACAATAACCTTGGGTAGCCCATGTAAGCGAAAAAGATCTCCCGAGCAAAAATGGAAGCCAGTTCCTTAGAAGTGGGCAACTTCTTAAGTGGAATACAATGACACATCTTTGAGAACCGGTCAGCCACCACAAGGATAACTGTGTTGCCCTGGGAGTTGGGTAACTCCACAATTAAATCCATAGACAGGTGGGTCCAGGGTCTCTCTCCATTGGGTATGGGTTGTAGGAGGCCCACTGGAAGGTCTTACTCTGAGCACACGGAACAGGCAGCTATAAAGGCAGTTACATCAGCGCGTAGACTAGGTCACCAGAATTGCTGGGAAGTGGCCCAAACAAGTTGATTCTTTCCAATGTGGCCAGCTGCCTTTGGAGAATGGTAAGTCTGGAGCACGGCAGTACGGAGACTCTCTGGGACAAAGCAGCAGTCACAAGGTTTCTCAGGAGGAGCATAGACCTGAGCAGCAAGAATTTTGTCACCCAAAGGAGAAGTGAGACTGGTGCGAACCGTAGCCAGAATACGATCAGGAGGAATCACAGGTACTGGAACCGACTCCAACTTGGAAGTGGGGGAAAATTGTCGTGACAAGGTGTCAGCCCTTACATTCTTAGTACCGGGTAAGAATGAGACAATGTAATTGAAATGTGACAACAAAGGAGCCCATCACACCCATCAGGGAGAGAGGCGTTTAGCCTCAGACAAGAATGTGAGATTCTTATGGTCAGTAATGCCGCGCACACACGGTCAGACTTTTTGACAACAAAGGTCCGACAGTCTTTCCAACGGACTTTCGACGGAGTTACGACGGACTTTCGACGGACTTTCTAATGACCGGACTTGCCTACACATGATCACACCAAAGTCCGACGGATTTGTACGTGATGATGTACGACTGGACTAAAATAAGGAAGTTGATAGCCAGTAGCCACTAGCTGCCCTAGCATAGTTTTTTGTCCATCGGACTAGCATACAGACGAGCGGATTTTTCTACCGGACTCGAGTCCGTCGGAAAGATTTGAAGCATGTTTTAAATCTAAAGTCCTTCAGATTTTCAACCAAAAAAGTCCGCTGCAGGTCCGATGAAGCCCACACATGGTCAAATTGTCCGCCGGACTCGGTCCGTTGGACCAGTCCGGTCAAAAAGTCCACTCGTTTGTACGCGGCTTAAGAATGAGAATCGGCACAGTGGTACCTTCGAGGAGATGTCTTCATTCTTTCAGGGCTAAAATGATCGCCAACAGCTCTCTGTCACCAATCTCGTAATTGCACTCCGCAGGTAACAATTTCTTGGAAAAGTAGCCACAAGCATGCATAGCGCTCTCAGAGGTAGGACGTTGAGACAGAAGGGCACAAACAACGTCTCAGAAGCATCAACCTCAAGGATAAACGGTAACGTAGGATCAGGATGTGCCAACACAGGAGCAGAAACAAAGGCAGCCTTGAGACGTTCAATGGCCCTAATGGACTCCGGAGACCAACTCTGTGGGTTACCATCCTTTCTGGTCATATCAGTCAGGGGCTTGACCAGAGAGGAGAAGTTATGAATAAACTTCCGATAATAGTTGGCTAAGCCCAGGAAACGCTGCAGAGGACATAAACCCATGGATTGGGGCACTGTAGAACTGCCGAAAGTTTCTCTAGGTCCATCGAAAAACCAGCAGTGGAAATGACATCCCAGGAATTTAACCTGTTCACGATGGAACTCGCACTTCTACAGTTTACAATAGAGATGGTTCTCTCTTCGTTTCTGAAGCACACGACAGACATCTGTGTGGTGGCTCTCCAGGGACTTGGAAAATACGAGGATATAATCGAGATAAACCACCATACATACCTGCAACAAATCTCGGAGGACATCGCTAATAAATTCCTGGAAAAATGCCTGGGCGTTACAAAGGCCAAAAGGCATTATGAGGTACTCATAATGGCCTGTTCTGATATTAAACGCAGTTTTCCACTCGTAGCCCTCCTTAATCCTCATGAGATTGCATGCCCCTCTCAAATCAAGCTTTGTGAAAACCGTTGCTCCCTTGAGGCGGTCAAATAACTCTGTAATCAATGGAATCGGATAGGCATTGATAATCGTGAAACGATTGAGACCCCTATAATCAATACAAGGTCTCAGTTCACCATTCTTCTTCTTCACAAAGAAGGAACCAGCACCAGCAGGAGATGAGGATTTGAGGATGAAACCTTGAGAAAGTGTGTCTGTAACATACTCCTCCATGGCCTTATCCTCCAAGACCGACAAAGGGTAAACCTGGCCATGAGGGGGTATGGCACCAGGTTGAATGTCAATTGTGCAATCATACGGCCAGCGTGGAGGCAAACTACTCGCTTGACCTTTGTCAAAGACATTGCTAAAATCCCGGTACTCCTCCGGCAGGGAGGAGAGTGAAGAGGTGCACAGGACCTTAGCTACCTTCTGGAAGCATGTCTCACTGCATTGTGGTGACCAGGAGAGAACCTCAGCACGGAGCCAATCAAAAGAGGGGTTGTGCCTCTGTAATCAAGGATAACCAATAACCAGGGGAAACTTAGGTGAGGAAATAACTTGGAATTAGATTATCTCATGGTGAAGAGCCCCTACGGCCATGGACAACGGAACCATCTCATGAGTCACATGGGCAGGCTGTAGAGGTCTCCCTTCAAGAGCCTCAATGGCAAGTGGAGTGTCACGCAGCTGCAGCGGAATTGAGTGCTTCGATACAAAGGCAGCATCAATGAACAGGCCTACAGCCCCAGAGTCGATTAGAGCCTGTGTCTCGACGGACGACTCAGCCCAAGAAAGGGTGACCGAAACCAGGGGCTTATCCTTCTGGATAACTAGGGATGAAACAACGCCACCTAAGGTCTGTCCATGACAGGACCTCAAGGTTCAGGCTTTCCCTGGACGGGTAGGAAAGGACTTTAAAAAGTGACCTGCCTGGCCACAATAAAGGCAGAATCTCTCCCTCCTCCTAAAGGTTCTCTCATCTGCAGAGAGACGTGCGAAACCTAAGTGCATGGGTTCACCTTTACTGCCCAACTCGGTACCAGGATGCATGGGAGGTGAGGGAGGCATGGGCGGGACTGCAAAGCTCGGAGACAAACATACAGGAGGCTTCCGCAAGCATTCCTTAAAAGAGAGTCTTTCTCTGAGTCTGGAGTCATTGAGGATGGCAAACGTGATCAACTTATCCAGCTCAGTGGGTATATCTCGGCTGCTATCTCATCCTTGATGGTATCCGAGAGACCATGAGAAAAAGCAGCCACAAGGGCCTCATTGTTCCACGCAACCTCTGCTACCAGAGTATGGAATTCAATGGGGTAGTCGGCAACAGTTCTCGTACTCTGTTCGATGGACATGAGGCACTTGGCAGCAGAAGTGGAGCATGCGGGAACATCAAATACGCATTTAAACAAAGCCACAAACTCAGGTTAACTCAAGACAACAGGTTTTTGCGTCTCCCATTGAGGGTTTGCCCAGGCCAAGGCTCTCTCAGAAAGCAAAGATATCACGAAACCTATTTTGCTTCTGTCCGTGGGAAACACCTGGGGCAGTATCTCAAAGTATATCTCAACCTGGTTAAGAAACCCCCTGCATTGGACTGAATTGCCCCACAAATCGCTGGGGAAGCAGATCGGAACCAGACATAGCTCTTATAGAGGTAATACTCGAGGCGGGTGCCTGCACAGAGACTGGAGCAGCAGCAGGGTCGGCCTGCAACATAGGTTGTATCAGGGCGGCCACAGTGGGAGATTCCAGGTGAGCCGTGTGACTCAGGAGCGTTTGTAACGCCATGGCGAACTGATCCATGTGGTGATTCAGTTCATCCAATCTGAAAAAAATATTACCAACAAGTGAATTGACTGCATCTTCTGAATTCATAGCCTTCGCCTACTGTCAGAAACCATAAAATCAGACCGAGACAGAAGGACAGTTAAATCACACTTGTTTAATAATAAAAGTAAAAAGAACAAACATAGTCAAAATATAGCCAAACTTCAGTAACCGGAACGAATTGTCAGCCAAGCCAGAAGTTAGGAATCAAAGTAATGGAACAGCAAGCAGATCTGGAGCCAGAAGGGATGTCAGCAAAGCCAGTCTTTAAACAGAAACGCAGGAGATGTTTCTTGTGATGTTAACCAAGGTGAACGCAGAGCTCCTCTGGACTGGACGGCTAAAGTAGGCAGGACTGACGAGCAGGATATCAACAACAGCTGAGTAACTGTGGAGAGAGATGGGAGCTGGCAATTAGCCGACAGCTGAGTGGCCAGCTCAGAGAAGGAAGGGCTGAGCCCAGCCCTGACAGCCTGTAATGAAACTTATATATTATTATATTATTATTATACAGGATTTATATAGTGCCAACAGTTTGCGCAGCACTCTACAACATAGAGGAGGAGAGGTCCCTGGTGTCCCATGGCTTCCAGAGGTCACCTACGAGACACGCCAATAAATCTTTCACTGGGGCTAGCGTTTTCTCCATCTCTAACCAAAGTGGTACTTTACCTTCGCTGAACCACCATCTAAGGTGGTCCAATCTGACTGCCCGAAACCTGTCCGGTTCGCACCAGAACATGCGAACAGGCAAAAAATTTGTTCGAACACGCGAACACCGTTAAAGCCTATGGGACTCGAACATGAATAATCAAAAGTGCTCATTTTAAAGGTTTATATGCAAGTTATTGTCATAAAAAGTGTTTGGGGACCTGGGTCCTGCCCCAGGGGACATGGATCAATGCAAAAAAAGTTTTAAAAACGTCTGTTTTTTCGGGAGCAGTGATTTTAATAATGCTTAAAGTGAAACAATAAAAGTGTAATATTCCTTTAAATTTCGTACCTGGGGGTGTCTATAGTATGCCTGTAAAGGGGAGCATGTTTCCCATGTTTAGAACAGTCTGACAGCAAAATGACATTTCAAAGGAAAAAAAGTCATTTAAAACTACTCGCGGCTATTAATGAATTGTCGGTCCGACATGAGTTCGACTCGAAGCTCATCTGTACCCATAAGTAATCCCAGCTCCTCCTATTTGCCTATGCATGATGAGGTTAGAGCACGGGCATCTTGCTTTTTTACTCCCCCAGGTGAATTTCCACATGAGACTCGACAGGGTTTGAAGTTAGTGGGAGGGAGTGGGGATAGGAAGAACACGAAATATGTAGAGTTCAATAGCTGATATTGATGGAAAGAGTTTAGTTACACTTTAGGCTGTTTTTGCATTCCCATTGACTTAAATGGAAGAAAATCCATTCTGATGTGAACAAAAGCTTTTGCATGTAGGCCTTAAGATTGGTACCTACAGTATCTATATAGGAGAGGTTTATGTGAAAGGTTTATTTGTTTAGTCTAGGAGTGTGTAAAGTAGAGGAGTTCTTATTCCTTGCTCCCCTGGCAGCTGGCACTCTCCACTGGTCTCCTCTACTTACTGTATATGTGTGGGCCATCAACATCCTTTGGAGAGTCCAGGGCAGGATGTCTGTTGAAGAGAAGTGGGTCTGGTGTGTGACGGAGGAATAAGGTAAGTATATCTCTACTCTACACACTCCCTAAACGAATTGAGCTATTAAACCTTGTTTTCCAGGGAAAGGGAGCACATGGCACCAACATTTAACTATTGATTAGATTTCAGCTTGACACATTGTAGAGCATGGCACAAGTTATTAAACCATAGAGATCAGGTTGCTTGGTTTACTGAACAAAATGTTTACAAAATGGGACAAGTCATGGAAATGTAACAATTTGTGATGCTCACAGTTTAACACATTACTAACCAAGATATAGCATTTATTATTATTTATTTATTTATTAGTATCTGTGCTGTGCTGCTTTGATCTGCATAGTTCAACACAGACTTAACTCAAAGATCACATAGAAAACAAGTGTATTGTTCCCACAACACTACACTGAGATAGGTTGCATTGTGTTTTTGTGTGTAAAAATGCAGACATGCTGCATTTCTATGCAGCACAACTCACTGCACCAGGTTATCATACCGTACCTGCTCATGCTACTTGCTCCTACACAACAGGCACCAGATCATGTGTGTTTTAACATGCAAGCTCATATGAACAAGTCCATACTACAAGCTTTATTGTGTAGTTTAAATATTGTTATCAGTGATGATTTTACATAAAGTAACTTTGCATTTAGGTACATTTTTCCTTTAGAAAAAAATCAGGATAAATGAACTATCTTTGAACTACTGCTACTACATGTCTGCCATGGAAACACATTTAAAATGACAATTTATGAACCACCATGTTGATCATTCCTAGTGGAACAATTTATTGCTATCTAATTGATTTATCTGTTCCTAATCAGCAACTACGGTATCTATTGCAGACATTGCTGAAAATACCCTTACATTGTCTCTTATGCAATGCTTTCGTTATTGTATTACTTTACATAACTCACTTCTTACACATTGCTGCTCGGTATGCTTAGTTTACTGTCTGAGAACATGGATTCATACCAGATATGTGCAGAAATGAAAAACAGCTGCAGTGCTGAGTAACATAAATCATGTTCATTCACACTATAGATCCACAATGGATGAAGACTTAGGCACCTTCCGAACTGAATATAAGTGTCTTGTTTATTTGTATAGTTATGATATACAAGTTGTTTAGAACTTTCCTTCTGTAACTGTTTTTCTTGCCATATTCTGTAGTGTTCTGCTTAGCTATTTCTAGTCTGCATTTTATTTTTAGGGCTGTGAACATACTTACCCTTATCAGTGAGTAAAATGCAGAGGCCCCTGAAAGCACAGGGGAAACATTTTGGCAGGATGAAGTGTGTTATGAAAGCATCCTTATGTTTATGTGCACGTTTCAAGTGATACAGGGCAAAAAAAATTATTTCTTATGAAACAATACATTGTGGTGGTTCATTTAAAGGACCACTATCATGAGCACCATTGCATTCTGAAAACTGTGCAGTTAATTAATGTGTTGATAGTCACAGTGAGAGTTGTGACCATTTATAACACTGCCAATGATGCTTGGACGTTGCAGCAACAGTTTTTAACCATTTGAAAACATGGCAACAGTTTTAACTCCAAACTTTGCCTTCTGATTGCCCAATCAGAAGCCTCGGCTAAGAGCTGCTGGTGACAGTTTAGTCATTATGCTGGGAGCATGCAGTGAGTATGTTCTCGGCACAGAAATTAATGCATGCTTGGATCCATATGTGTGGTGACTGGGTGTCAGAGGCCCTACTTTCTTGCTACAACATATACAGTATATCTGTTACATGGTTGGCAAAAGGTTACCGAGGCACAGGTGGAAAAATGTGTGTATGTAGGAAGCCTTGTGTCAAATTAGTGAAAACCCCTTCATTGTTAGTACTAACGCATGCAACAAATTTAAGTAGCTCGTATTAGTTACTCTTGAACAGATATTTGATCGTTTTGCATTACTCTACCAACTTCTCCAAACAGCTTCTCTGCCTTTAGAACTTTACTACATTGCAGGAGTGATGTTTGTGACAGTTTTGGGAGAGTTGTGACAGTCACCTTACTGACACATACACAAATCTGTCGATTGGCCTGCCATTTGTTGCTGTAAGGCTGGGTTCACACTGGTATGACATGGCAGTCGTACCACTTTTGATCCGACTTTGCCCTGCGACTTGAAGTCCGACATGCATCCGACTTCAATGAACAGGGATCAGACTTTGATCCTTGACAATACCAGGTACTGTGTCTGGTATGAATCTTTAGGGGAAACTCCACGCCAAATTAAAAAGAAAAAAAACGGCATGGGTCCCCCACCAAAATCCATACCAGACCCTTATCCGAGCACACAGCCCAGCAGGTCAGGAAAGGGTGTGGGGACGAGCAAACGCAGGTTTTTAAAGGAATTTATTAAGGCAATTCCGTCGTCTCTTCCGATCTCTTCTCCCCTCTCCGAATCTTCTGCATCCTCCGCTGACGTCTTCTGCCTCTGTCGGTTCTTCTTCCCTCTCCAGAAAAAAACTGTGTAATGTATTTTAATTTTGACGCTTTCTTTTAGGTGAATGGGTAGGGGTACATTGTACCCCATACTCATTCACATAGGGTGTTAAAGGGGGCTTCAGATTTTGATAAGCTCCCCGCCCACAGACCCCGGCAACCAATGGCCAGGGTTGTCGGGAAGAGGCCCTTGTCCTCATCAACATGGCGACAAGATGATTTTGGGTGGGGGGCACAGGGCCCCCCCTGCCCCAAAGCACCCATCCCCCATGTTGAGGGCATGCGGACTGGTATGGTTCAGGAGGGGGGCGCTTGCTCGTCCCCACCCCCTTTCCTGACCTGCCGGGCTGTGTGCTTGGATAAGGGTTTGGTATGGATTTTGAGGGGACCCCCCATGCTGTTTTTTTGGCGTGAGGGTTCCCCTTAAAATCCATACCAGACCAAAGGGCCTGTTATGCTATTGAAGGGGAAACCCAATGCTGTATTTTTTTTTTTAAATTTGGCGTGGAGTTCCCCTTCAAGATCATCAGAGCACAAGTGGCAGGCCAAAGTCGGATCAGTTAAGACAGCGATCCGACTTTGATCCGACTTCAGTGATATTCAATGGGCTGAAGTAGGATCAAAGTCAGACCAAAGTAGTGCAGGGAGCATTTTCAAAGTCGGACCGACTTGTATCGGACCAGTTAAGATGGCTCTCATAGGGAACCATTGATTTTTTGTCGGAGCATTTGGCGTACTAGTGTAAACCTGGCCTAAAACACATTTCTAAAGAATAATTATGACATTCAGAATTCCAGGGTCTTTTCAAAAATACTGTACATACATAAAATGTTTGAAATTAGCACTTGATGGTGCTCTTAATATTGGCAATTCATTATGCCACTTTTATGAGTGTCAGAGGCTTCCTGAGTTAAGCCCGGTAGTGATCCTAATGCCACCAATGTGACTGGCTGCTGCTTGTGAAGCTTTTCATGCCTGAGGCTGTGTGTGGGAAAGTTCCTGCACATTATCAGTAACAGCAATGAAATTTGATGCTCAGCCTATTCCTTGCTGTCACTCACAGAGTGCTTGAGGCTTCACAGGCAGCAGCTGGACACCTTGGTAAGCCAGAAAGGGTAACAGAGGGAGCTGTATGGCTATCTAGAAGTGTCAGAGGCTGAGGGAAACTACATTCCAGTTACTGACAAAAGACATAATTAACCACTGTACCAGGGGAAGCATCAGTAAGTGCTTATTGTAAACATTTTAGTTGCTGTATATGAGCAGTCTTAAAAGTGTTTTCGCAACAACAGTGACTCTTTAACCACTTGCCCTCTGGGCACTTATACCCCCCTTCCTAACCAGACCAATTTTCAGCTTTCAGTGCTCTCACATTTTGAATGACAATTACTCAGTCATGCAACACTGTACCCATATGAAATATTTTTTCTTTTTTTCACACAAATAGAGCTTTCTTTTGGTGGTATTTAATCACCACTGGGTTTTTTAAATGAAAAAAGACTGAACATTTTGTAAAAAAATTTCATTTTTCTTTGATTCTGTTATAAAATTTAGCAAAATAGTCATTTTTTTTTTTTTTTGTAAATTTTGGCCAAAATTTATACTGCTACATATTTTTTGGTAAAAATAACCAAAAGCAGTGTATATTATTTGGTCTTTGTGAAAGTTATAGAGTCTCCAAGCTATGGTGCCAATCACTGAAAATTGATCAGTGCAGGAACTACTTTTCTGAATCGGTGCGGCGCCGCAAAGTCAGCATCGCACCAATTCGGACGGTGCTATTGCTGGCAATAACTGCCGATTTGGTATGCGATTTGACATGGCAAATCGCAGGCCAAATCAGTCCGATGTGAAGGTGGGCTTAAGCTGGGTTCACACTGGTGCGATGTTAGACATCACATGTGATTCGCACCGCACTGCTGTGCAGATCACATGCGGATTGTATGGCTGAATTTGCATCGCATTCACACCAAAATGGTGCAGGGCCTTTTTTTTGGTCCGCACTGCAATCGGATCACATGAGTGTTCACTCCCATGCGATCTGATTCCTGCACCATTTGACAGTTCGCACTGCGATATGCAAACCAATCTGGGGGTGTCATTAACTTTAAATTGACACCTGCAGTGGTTCACATAGGGCATTGTGACCTGCCTGTGAGTCCTATGTGATGCGGGAACCGGCACTGGAATCATGCTGGTTCCTGCATCGTGCTAGTGTGTACCGGCACTAACAAGCCAGGACAGTGCATATAACACCCAAAAGACCCCGTTTTGGAAAGTAGACATTCCAAGGTATTTAGTAAGAGGCATGATGAGTTTTTTAAAGTTGTAATTTTTTCCCACAAGTCTTTGCAAACTGAAGATTTTTTTTTCACAAAATTGTCATATTAACAGGTTATTTCTGAAACATGATATATGGATACTTGCAACTACACCCCAAAACACATTATACTACTCCTCCTGAGTATGGCGATACCACATGTGTGAGACTTTTACACAGCCTGGCCAGTAGCCACATAGAGGAGCCCAACATGCAGGGAGTACCGTGAGGTGTTCTAGGAACATAAATTACACATTTAATTTCTTGACTACCTTTTACACTTTTGAAAGCCCTGAAGCACCAGGACGATGGAAACACCAAAAAAAATTACCCAATTTTGGAAAGCAAACACCCTAACACATAATCTAGGAGGCACAATGAGTATTTTGTTTATTTTTTCAAAATTGTGGAAAGAAAAATGAAAATGCATTTTTTTTTTACACAAAGTTGTCGATTTATAAGATATTTCTAACACATAGCATATACATAGCAGAAATTACACCCCAAAATACATTCTGCTACTCCTCCTCAGTGCGGCAATACCACACGTGTGAGACTTTTACAGAGCCTGGCCACATACAGAGGCCGAACATGCAGGGAGCACCTAGGGTATTCTAGGGACATAAACTACACATCTAGTTTTGTGACTACCTATTACACTATTACACTTTTGTGAGGCACTGTAGGGCACTGATGGCACTTATGGACACTGTAGTGGCACTGATGAGCACTGTGATGGCACAGATGTGGCATGGATGAGCACTGATGTGGCACAGATGAGCACTGGTGTGGCATCTTTGTCAAGCTTGTCAGTGTCAGTGTTGTCAGAGAAGTGCAGACTACAGTTGTGGGTGCTAGAAGCACCGGCCATCCAGGATTCTAGGATCCCCAGCTCCCTGCGGACCTCAGCTGACTGACCGGGTTCCCCAGCAGCCCTAGCATCATCATGAACGGTATCGGCTCACCTCGACCCCCTCTCTCCATCGCGCCGGCCGCTACCGCTACTGCCACCGCTGCCCCGGCTCCCCAGCAGTTTCTCAGCCGTCCGACTGGTTCCCCCAGCAGCCCCTAGCAGCCCCAAGCTCCATCCAGGAATGGTAGCGGATCAACCCGGCCCCCCTCCATCGCGCCGGCCGCTACCGCCGCCGCTGACTCTGGACGTCTGTCCAGCCATCCAGCCTCCAGTCCAGGACCCACTGTGGCTCCGGCCTAGCGTGCCGCCCTAGCCTGGCCTGGTCGCCTTCCTCCCCTGTCCCCCCGCTCCACCTGATCAGCAGCCCCCCCTCTCCTTACCCTAGCCACCAGTGTTGACACGATCGTTGTCCCGTCTGGGATCACCACCTAGGATAGACCGCGGCTCGGGCCTAGTCCGGCGGCCATCTTGGGACACCCAGACGCGGTGTCAGCACCCCTCAGCTACCCTGAGCGCACTTCGCACTCACAGAAGGACCCACCGGGACCTCGGTCCACCTCACCCTCTCCCAACCTCTACCCTTCAGTGCTCCTCCACAGCATTGATCCCACCACGGCTCGGGCCTAGTCCAGCGGCCATCTTGGTACCCCCAGTTGCGCCGTAGCTCCCTACCGACCGCCCGGATCCCTTCCCGACTCCACAGCAGTACTCCACAGGGACCCACTAGCCCTCCCACTGGTGCACCGCAGCCGCCGTCTAGTCACCTTGTCCCTAGCCGCTAGACTCGGGGGACAGACCACAGCTGTGGCCTAGCTCCGGCCCACCTCCTCAGCTCACCCCTCTCTCTACGCAGGCAGGGTGCCATCCATACCCCTAACACCACCTCCGACGCACCGGACCTCACCGCAGAGCACGGGGTGATACTGAGAGCAGGACAATCCTCAGCTCAGGCCTTGCACTGGCGTTCTTCATGATCCTTCCAGACGTGGCGCAGTACCAGTAAGTACTAGCCTAGGTCAACCCTAGTGCCCGCTCTTGCCCGACATCCACCCCCCCTCTCATCACCGACCTACCCGGGTCAGGTGATGACGCCACCCTGAAGCAGCGGCATTCTTCAGACCATCATCTTCTCAGCAACAGAAGCAGCTGCACCCTTCAGGACCACCAATTCCTAAACAACTTCACCATCGCCATTTCAGTATCATCACTGAATCATCCTACCATCAGCAATTTTCTCATCATGTGCAACTTCAAGTACTCAGCGGACGCTCTCCACAAGCTAAGAAATACCACCTCAACATTAACAACTTCCATACATAAAATACTACAGAAAGAACAACTTCTAAAGAACGACCTACAATCAACCATCAAATATATGAAGACAACAATTCAACCACAACAAATAGCATGCGCACTGATCAACACCAGATCTGCAGTCAAGCACAGACTGGAGGTACACGACTTCATCACCCAAAACAACATAGATTGCCTCTTCAGTACGGAAAGTTGGCTAAAACTCGACTGCAACGCCATCCTAACCGAATTAGTACCTGAGAACTACAGGATCCTAACGGAGCACAGAACAGGTAAAAAAGGAGGAGGCCTAGCAGTGATCTTCAAATCTCACCACGCGCTCACCAAACCAACTGTACAGAATTCAGTGCCTTTCATGGAGACACTCAACCTACATCTTCAAACAACACCCCAAGACACTATCCACATACTTCTATGTTACAGACCACCAGGACTGAGGACCAATCTCCTTACACCCCTCACAGAATTCATGTCAACACACACCCTAAAAGCCAAAAACTTTTTAGCACTTGAAGATTTCAACCTCTGGGCAAACTCCACCCAAGACCCTATCGCCACCGCCTGCATTAACCAACTGAAAGAATTAGGTCTTCAGCAACTGATAAATGCTCCTACACATGGTTCAGGACACATTCTGGACCTCATCTTCAAACAAAATATGGACGTCAACATATTCGACAACCTACCGCTACCATGGATGGATCACCACGCTATCAAATTTGAAATCGCCACCAACACCACTCTCCAAAAACGGAAACAGGCAAATACAACACGCTGGACAAGATCTCAGAAGAAACTACACTCCGAATTCTTCAAAACCACACTATCAAACAAAATAGCAATGCTAAACTTAAACCACTCAACGGAACAAACACTCAACTCCTTAAACAAGGCATTACTACAAACAGCGGACTCAGTGGCTCCAAAACGTAGAACACACAACCGCAATATAAACTCTGGATGGTTTAATGGCACTCTTACTTCACTAAAGCAGGAACGCAGAAGAGCTGAAAGAGCCTGGAGAAGAAACTCCAAAAAGGAAAACCACACAAACTACAAAGCACTCACGGATAAATATCACAAAGCAATCTTCAGAGCAAAAAAGGAACACTTCTCAAACACCATCTCAACAGCCCTAAACCGCTCTCGGGAACTCTTCAAAATAGTCACTAAGACTATGAACCCTACCTGCCTAGAGCCCCCAGGAAACGAAACCCAAGAATTCTGCAATGAGTTATCAGATTTTTTAATCGACAAAATCGACAACATCCAGAAATCAATTAAACAGAAAAAAACAACCAACCCCATCCAACTAAAGCAAAAAGAAAAAATCGATACGATCATCACACAAGCACCAAATTTTTCGCTGATCCCAATCACCACTGACACCACCAAAAACATCATCAGATGCCTCAAAGACAGCACATCACCAAACGACATAATTCCCACAAAACTCCTAAAAGAATGTTCCGACATCTTGGCTCCTACTATAACTCACCTCGTAAACCAGTCATTCAAGGAAAGGACTGTCCCAACTGCCTTCAAACATGGCATCGTCAAACCCCTCTTAAAGAAACCCAACCTCGACCCTAAGGACCCTAACCATCGCAGACCGATAACAAGCCTCAACACCATCTCCAAGATTATGGAGAAAGTAGTAGTACAACAGCTACAACACCACCTGGACACACACAATCTCCCGGATCCTCTACAATCAGGCTTCCGCCCAGGCCATGGAACAGAAACGGCACTCCTCAAAATATGGGACGACGCCCTCGAAGCAGCTGATGATGGAGAATCTTGTCTCCTGGTACTGTTGGACCTCAGTGCAGCGTTCGATACAGTGGACCACAATACTCTACGCATCCGCCTCACAGAGGTAGCAGGAGTCACAGGTTCAGATCTACAATGGTTTGCATCCTTCTTAGGGAATCGCTCTCAGACAGTGAAACTAGGAGAATTCTACTCTGAAACCCGCACTATCTCTTGTGGAGTCCCTCAAGGTTCACCCTTGTCACCAGTGCTCTTCAACATCTACATCCGCCCACTCCTCAAAATCATCAGAAATTCGGACCTCTGCTTCCACTCATACGCTGATGATACCCAACTCTACCTCTGCATCACCGGGGAAAAAGACCACCTCCAGCAACTAGAAAAATGCCTCACTCTGATAGACGACTGGATGACTACTAGCTCTCTCAAACTCAACGGATCAAAAACAGAGCTTCTTCTCCTACATGGAAACCAAAATTCCAAAACCAAGACCCCATGGACAACTCCCACCATCTTTGGACAGACCATCTCACCAAGCACTAAAGCCAAGAGTCTCGGAGTCATTTTTGACTCAGAAATGTCAATGGATGCACAAATAGGATCAGTAGTCAGCGGATCTCACCATCTCCTCCGCCTGCTACATAGACTCATCCCATTTGTGCCAGAAGAGGACAAAGCAGCAGTAGTCGGAACAATCATCAATTCCAGACTCGACTACGCAAACTCCCTCTACATAGGACTACCCCAATATCAGCTTGCACGCTTACAACTCATCCAAAACACGGCGGTAAGACTGTTAACAGGAAAAAAAACCCTGGGAATCCATCTCCCCTTCCCTGAGGAGCCTACATTGGCTAACCGTAAAGAATTGGATCACTTTCAAGACCCTCTGCCTCACCCACAAATGCATATACGGAAACACTTCTCACTACCTATGCGAGAAAATAAAACGCTACACACCAAATCGCAGTCTTCGATCTTCTAACCATAACCTCCTCCTTATTCCAAAAACCCACTACAAAACAAAGGGAGAACGAAGATTCGCAGTCCAAGGACCACGGCTATGGAATGCGCTACCTACTCACATTCGCATGGAAGAAAACCATCAGGCCTTCAGAATGGAACTCAAGACCTACCTCTTCTGAGAAGCTTGACAACACAGGACAGATCCAGCGCCTTGAGGCGATTCAATTCGCAACTGCAGCACTATACAAAACATTCATTCATTCATTCATTCATGGATGAAGCACGGATGAGCACTGATGTGGCATGGATGTGGCACGGATAATCACTGATGGGGCACAGATGAGTACTGATCTGACATGGATGTGGCACAGATAAGCACTGATGAGGCATGGATGAGGCATAGATGAGCACTGATGTTGCATGGATAAGCAGTGATGTGGCACGGATGAGGCATGGATGAGCACTGATGTGGCATGGATAAGGCATGGATGAGCACTGATGTGGCATGGATGAGCACTGATGTGGCATGGATGTGGCCCTGATGTGGCATGCATGAGGCACTCATGCAGCATGGATGAGGCATGGATAATCACTGATGTGGCACAGATGAGCACTGATGTGGCATGGATGTGGCGCGGATGAGCACCAATGTGGTAATGGATGAGGCATAGATGAGCACTGATGTGGCATGGATGTGGCACGGATGAGCACTGATGTGGCGTGGATGAAGCACGGATGAGCACTAATGTGACATGGATGAGGCACAGACGAGCACTGATGTGGCATGGATGTGGCACAGATGATCACTGATGTGGCATGGATGTGGCACAGATGAGCACTGATGTGACATGGATGAGCAATGATGTGGCATGGATGTGGCACGGATAATCACTGATGGGGCACAGATGAGTACTGATCTGACATGGATGTGGCACAGATAAGCACTGATGAGGCATGGATGAGGCATAGATGAGCACTGATGTTGCATGGATAAGCAGTGATGTGGCACGGATGAGGCATGGATGAGCACTGATGTGGCATGGATAAGGCATGGATGAGCACTGATGTGGCATGGATGAGCACTGATGTGGCATGGATGTGGCCCTGATGTGGCATGCATGAGGCACTCATGCAGCATGGATGAGGCATGGATAA
This sequence comes from Aquarana catesbeiana, assembly GCF_042186555.1. Lineage (NCBI taxonomy): Eukaryota > Metazoa > Chordata > Amphibia > Anura > Ranidae > Aquarana > Aquarana catesbeiana. Next base: position 293,089,965 of record NC_133327.1, on the reverse strand, counting down.
TCACTGATGTGGCACAGATGAGCACTGATGTGGCATGGATGTGGCGCGGATGAGCACCAATGTGGTAATGGATGAGGCATAGATGAGCACTGATGTGGCATGGATGTGGCACGGATGAGCACTGATGTGGTGTGGATGAAGCACGGATGAGCACTAATGTGGCATGGATGAGGCACAGACGAGCACTGATGTGGCATGGATGTGGCACAGATGATCACTGATGTGGCATGGATGTGGCACAGATGAGCACTGATGTGACATGGATGAGCAATGATGTGCCATGGATGCAGGGCCGGATTAACATAGGGGCTATTGGACCTGCAGCTCCAGGCCCCTTACCTTAAGTTAGGCCCATTTGCCAAAAAAATAATATACATATATATAAAAAAAAGACCGAGTTTTGAGGGTCGGAGATCTACGCCACCACTGGTCAAAATGTGGTGGTCCTAGGACCTATGGCTCCGGAGATATGGGCCTCCTTACACAGCCTGTCAGAAGCTACATATAGAGCAGCCAGTTTAAATACAAGATGGCATACACTGTTTGCAGCAGACTGAGAGGATGAACACACAGTGCCTCTCCTCACTTCTTGTTAAAGGCACTGAGCTCAATGGACAGCTTGGAGCTTTGGACCAATTTTAAAGCACCATTGGCCCCAGCTGTCCAATAAAAGACGCATGCTCCCGTTCAGCCCAGCCCTCTCAATTACAAGGAAATACATGGGTTTATGTGTATAAGATTTACCCACAATTCCATGTTTTTCTCACACAGTTAAGAGGTAGAATGAGAATCGTCTGCTGCTGAAAAGGTACTGATATAATCAAGCTAAATCATATACAGTTGTGCTCATAAGTTTACGTACACTGGCAGAATTTATGATTTCTTGGCTATTTTTCAGAGAATACGAAAAGTTTACATTCCCTGGTGATTTTGGTCTGATAACATGCACACAAGTTGACACAAAGGGGTTTGAATGGCTATTAAGGGTAACCACCCTCACTTGTCATCTGTTTGCTTGTAATTAGTGTGTATAAAAGGTCAATGCGTTTCTGGACTTCTGACAGACCCTTGCATCTTTCATCCAGTGCTGCACTGACGTTTCTGGATTCTGAGTCATAGGGAAAGCAAAATAATTGTAAAAGGATCTGCAAGAAAGGGTAGTTGAACTGTATAAAACAGGAAAGGGATATAAAAAGATATAAAAGGAATTGAGAATGCCAATCAGCAGTGTTCAAACTTTAATCAAGAAGTGGAAAATGAGGGGGTTCTGTTGAAACAAATCCACGGTCTGGTAGACCAACTAAAATTTCAGCCACAACTGCCAGAAAAATTGTTCGGGATGCAAAAATAATCCCACAAATAACTTCAGGTAAAATACAGGACTCTCTGAAAACATGTGGTGAGGCTGTGGTTTCAAGATTGTCAGGTACTCACCAAGGCTGAGTTGCTGAGAGAGGCTCCCCTTGCAGCTGGGCGCACGATACCCTCTGGAAGTGGCACAGCGGGTATTGGGCACGAAGAAGCACGGGTCACTGCAGAGTCTGGAGATGAAGACTGGAGCAGGTTCAGAGAGGAGGTCGAAGGTAAAACACAGAGGCCAAGTCCAGAAACAAGCCGGGGTTCAAACACGGGAAGTCAGGCAGGAGTAAGCAGGCTGATGATCAAACACTGGGATCAAGGCAGAGTCAAAGTCCAGGAACAGGCCGGGGGTCAAACACGGGAAGTCAGGCAGGTAGAGAAGTCCAAGAGACAAGCCAAGGGTCAAAGTGCTGGAGAGGTTCAGGCGAGGTCAAGGTCGATCCGGGTCACAACAGGCAGGCACAGGTACACAGGTTCAGGAACAGGTTACAGGAGCTGAAAAGACAAACCAGCAATGATACCATGCACAAGGCTGACTTTTATAGGCCTGCCCTGGAGACTTCCGCTGTGCACACAACGGCACGCACGTGCCCGTGCCCTTACGCTGCATTGTGCGCTCGCATGCGCCGGCCCGCAGAACTGTGTGTTTGGAAGCGTGAACCCGCCGGATCGCGCACCCGTGCGCGCCGATGGGTGCGCGATGCTGGCAGGTCAAGCTTTTACTATTTCTCTGACAGTGCCCCCCCAAGGGGCAGCCTCCGGATGCCCAACTGGGCTTGCATCCTGGGTGTCTTCTGTGGAAGTTCTGCACTAAGCGAGGGGCATGAATGTTATTAGAGGGTTCCCAAGAATTGTCTTCTGGGGGATACCCCTTCCATTTAACTAGATATTGGACCTGTCCCCCCCTCTTCCTGCAGTCTATTATAGCTTCTACCTCAGATTCCTCTTCCCCTTCAATCTCAATTGGAGGGGGAGGTAGTTCTTCTCTTCCCAAAAAAGGATTTGGAGTTACTGGTTTTAGTAACGAAGCGTGGAACACTGGGTGAATCCTATATGAACTGGGTAGAGCTAGTTCGAAAGCCACAGGGTTTACTGCTCTCCTAATCTCAAAAGGGCCCATGAATTTTGGGCCTAGTTTACGTGAAGGATAGGGAAGCATGAGATTGACAGCAGATAACCACACTTTATCTCCAATCTTGAAATTCGGGTTACTCCTTCTCCCTCTGTTGTAGTATTTCTCATAGTTATTTTGAGCTTTTTTCATGGCTTCCTGAATCTGTAAAAAATTAGTTTGAATAAAGTTTATCTGATCCTGTACTGCAGGGGTTGATACTTCAAGGATGGCGTCTGGTAGGAAGGAAGGATGAAATCCATAATTTGCCCAGAACGGTGTTTGGTTGATGGCAGAGTGTATGGAATTGTTATAGGCAAATTCTGCGTAGGGCAGAAGGGTAGACCAGTCATCTTGGGAGTAGGAACAAAAACACAGAAGATATTGTTCCAAAGATTGGTTGGTCCTCTCCATCTGACCATTACTCTGAGGGTGGTACGCGGACGAGAGGGAGATTCTGATATCCAGGGACTTGCACAGATCCTTCCAAAACTTAGACGTGAACTGGACTCCCCTGTCAGAAACGATGTTGAGAGGGACACCATGAAGTCTTACGATCTCTTTTATGAAGATATCTGCGGTAGCTGAAGCCGAGGGAGTGCCCATCATGGGCAAGAAGTGAGCCATCTTAGAGAGACGGTCGACCACTACTAGAATGTGGTAAATTTCTCAGAGGGAGGTAGGTCCACGATGAAGTCCATGGAAACTTCTTTCCAGGGACGTTCAGGGACAGGTAAGGATCTAAGAAGTCCCCAGGCTTTGGTGTTTGATCCTTTACTGCATTGGCAAATGATACAGGATTGTACATAATTCTTGCGGTCTTGCCTCCAACTCGGCCACCAAAAAGAACGATTAATTGGTTCGGAGGTCTTTTGTATTCCAAAGTGCCCTGCTAGTTTGTGGTTGTGAAAAGTCTGCATAATTTGGAGTCTCACTGAGGGAGGAACGAATACCTTGTCCTGGGCCCATAACAATCTATCCCTCCTTTCTAGAGAGGATATTTCAGATCCGGTGCATTGACTGGAGGCCTCTTTGATGGTCGACTTGAGATTGGGCTGAATGAGGCAAAGGAAGTTGTGTGGGGACAGGATGGTTCCAGGTTCTGTTGGTTCACATGCTTCAGGGAACATACGGGAAAGTGCATCCGCCTTCCCGTTCTTGGTGCCTGGTCGATAAGAAATGTGGAAGTTGAACCTCGAGAAAAATAAGGCCCAATGGGCTTGTCGAGGTCTAAGGCGGAGGTACTCCAAGTTACGGTGGTCCGTGAAAATCATGATGGGCTGGGAAGCCCCCTCCAGCAAGTATCTCCATTCCTCTAAGGCGAATTTTATAGCTAGCAGTTCCCCAGGTTCAGGTTCAGGTACACAGGTTCAGGAACAGGTTACAGGAGCTGAAAAGACAAACCAACAATGATACCATACACAAGGCTGACTTTTATAGGCCTGCCCGGGAGACTTCCGCTGTGCGCACAACGGCGCGCATGTGCCCGTGCGCTTAAGGCGCATTGCACACCACATGCGCCGGCCCACAGAACTGTGTGTTTGGAAATGTGAACCCGCCGAATAGCGCAACTCTTCTGCGCAGGCGCACAGGAAAGCGCCGATGCTGGCAGGTCAAGCTTCTACTATTTCTCTGACAAAGATGCACAATAAAGAGGCAATTGAAGAAAGATGGGCTGCATGGTCGAGTCACCAGAAGAAAGCCATTACTACGCAAATGCCACAAAGTATCCCAATTACAATACACCAAACAGCACAGAGACAAGCCTCAAACCTTCTGGCACAAAGTCATTTGGAGTGATGAGACCAAAATTTAGCTTTTTGGCCACAACCATAAACGTTATATTTGGAGAAGAGTCAACAAGGCCTATGATGAAAGTTACGGAGGTGGATCGCTAATGTTTTGGGGATGTATGAGCTACAAAGGTACAGGAAATTTGGTCAAAATTGTTCGCAAGATGAATGCAGTATGTTATCAAAAAATACTGGAGGAACATTTGCATTCATCAGCCAGGAAGCTGCGCATAGGATGTACTTGGACATGACAATGAACCAAAACAACAAGGCCAAGTCGACCTGTCATTGGCTACAGCAGAATAAAGTGAAGGTTCTGGAGTGGCCATCTCAGTCTCATGACCTCAATATCATTGAGCCACTCTGGGGAGATCTCAAACGTGCAGTTAATGCAAGACAGCCCAAGAATTTACAGGAACTGGAGGCTTTTTGCCAAGAAGAATGGGCAGCTTTACCATCTGAGAAGATAAAGAGCCTCATCCACAAATACCACAAAAGACTTCAAGCTGTCATTGATGTTAAAGGGGGCAGTACATGGTATTAAGAACTGGAGTATGTAAACTTTTGATCAGGGTCATTTGGGTAGTTTCTGTTGCCATTATGATTTAAAAAGAGTAAACACAGTTGATTGATAATAAATGGCTTCAGCCAAACACTAACTATGAGTGAAAGAAATGTTTTTGTGTTATCATTCATATTCTCTGAAAAATTGCCAAGAAATCATAAATTCTCCCAGTGTATGTAAACTTATGAGCACAACTGTATTATATGCTATACAGTATGTTATAACATAATAATGTATTATTTATCTATTTACTGTGAAATTACTGGTTGGAAGTTATAACTTCAAACTTCACTAATTTGTTCGTTAAGCCACCTGCTTAAAGTACAGTTTTTGAAAATATAGTAAATTGCCTTAAAAACAATATATAATAATTATTTGTATATTACTCATGCTAATTAACCCCTTGCCACCCAGGCCAATTCTGACACTTCTCTCCTACATTTAAAAATCATAATTTTTTTGCTATAAAATTACTCAGAACCCTTAAACATTATATATATTGTTTTAGCAGACACCCTAGGGAATAAAATGGCGGTCCTTTCAACTTTTTATGTTTTTTGGGATACTATGAAAGATGATGTTGCGCCGAGTAAGTAGATACCTAACATGTCACGCTTTAAAAATGCACACACTTGTGGAATGGCACCAAACTTCAAAATCCCCATAGGCGACGCTTTAAAATTTTTTTAGCAGCATAGTCCAACAATGTAAAAATAACATTCAGCCATGTAAAACAAAAAAAAAACAAGGAGGCGGCAGTAGCACCTCATGAACGCCTGTCAGCTGCTGCTATACCACTCATTGAAAAGCAATCCCCCACAGATCACTTTTCAGAGGGCAGTAAGCATCACCGCAAATGTGAAAGAAACTTGAAACACATCATCCATTTCACACTCACCACCAACCAGGTCACTCTCCAGCCACTTCCCATGTTAGCCACTCCCTTCAACTTATATCACAGGTGACCATTTCCCAACCTGCAGATGACAGACCCTACTCCAAAAGATATCACTCCCAGTTACTCCCCCCCACCCGCTGATTGATATCCCTCCATGACCACCTTACACCCCCCTGCTGACAGACCTCTCTCCCCAGACTATCCCCACATACCCTCTCACCTGCTGACCTGTGGATGGGGGAATCAATCCTGCAGTGTTATTGTGTTCTGCCAGTGGGGAGCCTTCCCTACCCACACAATACAAGGATCAGTGTTGCTAACTATAGCTGCAGCACTGATTGTTTTGGGAAAAACCTGACAGCGTGGTTGTACTCAAGTTGATTAATAGATTGACCTGTGTACAACCAGCTAGCCCATACATAGATTAACTATGGCTGGTCTCTGCTTAATTGGCTTAATTTCAATCCATGTATGGCCCGCTTAACCTCTACAGAGTCCCTAAACATCCTTCCAGAAACCTTTACCTTTTTCCTTCCCAGATTCCTTTATCCTCCTCAACTATACAGAGTGACCGCTGTCATACCCTCCATACTCCTCTCCTGTACATACTTCTCACTGAAATACCCCCCAAACTTCACTCCTGTACATACTGCCCTCTGTCATACCCTCCACACTTCTCTTCTATACATAGTGCCCGCTGTCATACACTTCTCTCCTGTACATAGTGCCCACTGTCATACCCTCCACATTCCTGTCCTGAGCATACTACCCACTGTCATACACTTCTCTCTTGTACATAGTGCCCGCTCTCATACCCCGCAAATCCTCTCCTGTACATACTGCCCACTGTCACACACTTCTGTCCGGTACATAGTGCCCACTGTCATACTCTCCACACTCCTCTCCTGTAAATACTGCTCACTGTCATACCCTCCACAATCGTTTCCTGTACATACTGCTCACTGTCATACCCTCCACAATCCTCTCCTGTACATACTGCCCACTGTCATAAATATATATAAAACACAAAGCGCTGTGATGCTAAATAGCTGATAATTACACATAAAACCAAGTGAGGCTGCTATCAAAAGAGAGTGTTTTCAGAGTCACTTAAAAAGAATAAATAATGATATTTGAAGCGCTTCACAATGTGCATGAAAATGAATATATAAGAATAAATATAAATAGTCAAATAAATCCAGCGGTGAGTAAAAATTCCTAAAAAATCCAGCAATCAAAATAGTGTAAAATTATAAAAAATTAGTGACACCAAATGTGTAAAAAAATTCACATAAAAAAATCCGCATAAAAATAAATATATAGGGATGTATTCAGAAGGTTCAATTATACAGGTGTAGAATCCTGATTGGTATAGAGCTTTTGATCACTAGCAAAGCTGTTTAAAAACACTTGCTTAATCAAGGTGCTCATTGACCTTCATAGTAACAATGTGCTTTTTGCTTCTATTCACAACCAATGTGAGAATCATAAACAGGCAGATAAGAGAAAAAAACAATCATTGTGCAATAGTTAGGATACCAAGGTACACAGGCAAACTTCAATCCACTCACGTGTGCCTTATAATGATAAGGCATATGCAGGTTTTACTATAGCGGTCAGCCGCCTTAGACAGGAGCAGATTCAGTGCAGTACACTGTGTGATACTGCTGATCTGCACAGAGCGTCCTTGGCTCCTCCCATGCGTTACATCACAGTCACGTGACTTTTTCAAGGATAATACAAGCTCTGACGGACTCAGCTTTATAGCACAACAGCAGAGTGGTTGCCATGGCTACAGCATGAGTTTATCATCATTCTGCTTCCTGCATATACTTCAATCCTGTTAAAACCTACTTTTATTAGACATGTAATTCATATGAATATCGTTGGTTTATCAAAACCACGATTCCATGTGTAAAAAACAGTGTGTAAAAAGTAAAAAATATATATATTGATATCTCTAATCACGTTTACTTTTTCAACTCCCTCCAGTGGTCACAATTGGTATAACATCTCACAGAGGGAATATATGGCAAAGCGTTGTCTCTAATGGTTTTGATAATTGACCAGTGCCCCATGATATCACAAAAATGGGGTATCCACATGCTCTGCTCATAAATGTATGGAAAACGGAGTAAACAAGATGACATGATATATATATATATATATATATATATATATATATATACATATATATATATATATATATATATATATATATATAAAATATACATATATAAAATTAAAATAAGATATGATATAAGAAATAGGGAAATAATATTAAAATGTAAAATTAAAATCTAAAAATTCCATGATAGAATATTGCAAAAATGGATGATGACCATTATTTATATGCTAGAACTGAACCAAATATTGCCACTCAGAAAAAACTGGTATTGGACAAATAATGAGAATATTGGACCAAAAAATAAAAAATAAAAAATAAAATATAAAAAATAAAATTAAAATATATACCATAAAAATATATATATATATATAAATCTGAAAAATCTCTAAAAATCTGAAATAAAACAATTCAGGTCGAATTCAATGTTCAAACCATGGGGTTCTAATGTACCCATCTCGAATATCCATTTGGATTCATTCTTGCTGAGTTCCCTCACTTTATGGGAACCCCTCCAATGAGCCTTATACTTTTGAATAGCCCAGAATTGGAGACCCCTAGGGTCTCTGTTATGATACCTATCAAAATGTTTTGAAACACTGTGTTTTGGATAGCCTTTTCTAATGTTCTGGATATGCTCTCTTATTCTCTTCCACATTGGTCGCTTCGTTCTGCCAATGTATTGGAGGGAGCAGGAGCACTGTAAAGCATATACCACCCCCTCAGTCCTGCAAGATATAAAATCCTTTATTTCAAATTCTTGTCCAGTATTTGTTGAAGAAAATTTCTGACATTTGTATCCATTTTGATTAGTATTTATGCAGGCATAACACCTTTTACAGGGATAGAATCCTTTACCCTGAAAAAAGGTTAAATCAGTTATTCTCTTGGGTGGGTTGGGTACATTTTTAGCTATGATGTCCCTTAGAGTTGGAGCTCGTCTATAAATGAATCTCGGTTTTTCTGGGAGTATATTTGCCAAAGTAGTGTCAGTTTTTAAAATAGACCAATGTCTTTTTATAATCCTCTCCATCCTCCTGTGTTGTATACTGAAGTCCATTATCAGAGGTATGTCATCTGTTTTGTCATTTACCTTGATTTTATCTTGGATTAGCGCTTCCCTTGAGGTTTGATTGACTTCTGTTATTTTTTCTTCTATAAAACATTTATTGTACCCTTTTTCTTCAAACCTCTTACCTATCCACTGAGCTTGTTTAAGATAGTCATTATTTTCTGAACAATTTCTCCGTAAGCGAATAAACTGGCCCTTCGGAATGTTGATTAACCATGGCTCATAGTGGCAACTCGTTACTGGTATATAGCTGTTCCTTTCCACCGGTTTGAAGAAAGTTTTTGTGCTGATGATATTGGCTGTTAGTTTTATTTCAAGATCAAGGAACTGGATTTTAGTCTCACTAATTTGATGTTCAAGTTTAATATTTTTTTGGTTCATATTCAAACGTTGGAAAAAGGATCTTAAACTCAGTTTATCACCCTTCCAAATAATAATACAATCGTCTATGAATCTTTTATATAGAACCAGTTCCTTCGGAGTATTTAAAAAGATGGCATCCTCCTCCCATTTTGCCATGAATATGTTGGCTACACTTGGGGCATATTTAGCTCCCATCCCAATACCCGTTAGTTGTCGAAAATAATTGTCATTATACCAGAAGTAGTTATGTTGAATACCAAAGGCCAGGCTTCTAAGAAGAAATCTTTTCTGTTTAGAAATGAGATGGCTGAATGAATCCATAGCCCATTTAGATGCTTCTATTGCATCGCTATGTTCAATTATTGTGTACAGTGAAGCAACATCAGCAGTTGCTAACAGATATCTTCCATTAGGGTCCAGGGTCAGAGATTTTAATATTTGTAATAAATGTTTGGTATCACGCAGATAGGCTTTGGTGTTAGGTACTAGGGGTTGCAAGAATTTGTCCACATATTCCCCTAGTCTTGCATTGATCGACTGAATCTCATTAATGATGGGTCTTCCTGGTGGTGCCTCAGCATTCTTATGGATCTTCGGGATGGTGTAAATGATTGGAACTCTACATGTATCCGGTACTAAATATCTAGATTCTTTTTTGGATAGAATATTTTTGTTGATTCCTTTTTGAATCAAAGAGGACAGATCTCGTTTGTATTCTCTAATAGGATTGCTACTGAGTTTCAGATATGTGTTATTATCGTTAAGTTGTCCCATCAGTTCCTGGTGGTAGTATTCCTTAGTTAGTACTACAATGGCGCCCCCTTTGTCGGCTGGTCTAATTATAATATCTTTATTTGCTTCCAATTGTTTTATACCTTGTTGTATATGCTGGGATTCCGAGATTCTACTGAACTTGAGTTGTTCCAGGTCTTTGATCACCATTTTTTTGAACACCTCAATATGTTCATTATTTGTAGAGGGTGGATTGAATAGTGAATAAGTATTTCTTGATATTCAATTTCCTGGTGTATTTTTGTATGTCAATACACATCTGGAATTTGTCCAGATTCTTTTTTGGTGCATATTTAAGGCCTTTGTCCAGTGTGATTAATTCCGCTCGTGTGAGCTCTTTGCCGCTGAGGTTGTAGATGCCTTCCCCTAGTACTCTCTTTTTCTTTTGGGTTTGCCATCCTGCTCTGCATTCCCTTTTATGGTGTTTGGACTTCTTTCTCTGTTTGTATATTCCTGTAGGGGTGGGGGATCTTCGTTTCTGCGGAAATCTAAAAAAGATCTTGACTGTTCTTCCTCTATGTAATTTCTAAGAGGCTCGTATCTATTGGTGGTAGGCAATGGGCTCCTCCTATCAGGATATCTGTATTGGTCGTATTCTCTGGTCCCATTCCTATTACCATTGGACTGGTGGTCTCGAGATTCACCATTGCTCTGTTGATAGTCCCTATGATCTCTCCTATCCTGATCATACCGATAATCCCTTGGCTGATCCCTATAAGGTTGTTGGTAGGAGTTTCTGGGGTCATTTCTGGAATTATATTGATTTTCTCTTGGTTCGGTTCTAGTTGAATGTTGATAGTATCCTTGTTCCCCATACCTGGGGTACCTGCCATTTTCCACCTGATCATATTGCGATTCATTACCTGATTGGTGCGATCTTGATTGATTGTAGGGTGGATAGTGGGGTTTGTTTGGTCTTTTATTGGCATTATTTTTCCAGTAAGGTCTTCTTGGTGATTTATTTTTTGTTTTGTTCCTCCACCAAGGTTTTGATCCATTGTCATGTGTGTTACTTTGTTCCCATTGTTTCTGTTGGTTATATCTTGGGGTTTCTGGTGTCCTGGATCTCCTTTCTGGAGTCCTATAATATGTATTTCTCCTGGGGCTAACTATCCTCACCTCTCTATCTGGTGATGAGGCTATAGACCCAGTTTTACCTTATTTGGCATTGATTTGCCAATTGAAAACCTGTTCTAACTGATAATCATTGGTATCTCTGAGGTATTTTCTCTTTTTCCTTTGTTTCAATTCAACATCTTTCTGTTCTAACACTTTATTCAGTTGTTGAGTTAGTGATGAAAAAGGTGCTGTCTCTTTAAAAGGGTCCAGTGTGGTTTTGCATTCAGCAATTTGCTGGTTAATCATGTTTAATTTCCTTTGTTTCCTTTTTAAGGCAAAATGTACTAGATCCAGACCTTTATCGTTAAAAAATTTATACCACTCATTAGTTGCATCTTGATCTGTCAAACCATCACAGATAGGTACATCCCATCTCAATCTTCTCGGGACAATTTTATCTTTAATGTATTGTTCATGAGCAGCTATGTCCCACCATAGGCTCACCTTTTTTTCATTAGGTGGCCGAATTTCCTAAAATTGGTGTCTAGATCACCCTTATCGGTGCTAGGTGCAGTGGAAAAAACATTTTCCAAATTAATTGTGCGTTTTTCAATAAAATCAAAAATATCCATCACTGCAGCTATATGTGAAAAAACTGAAAAATAAGTGGAAAAAATATATATAAAACACAAAGCGCTGTGATGCTAAATAGCTGATAATTACATATAAAACCAAGTGAGGCTGCTATCAAAAGAGAGTGTTTTCAGAGTCACTTAAAAAGAATAAATAATGATATTTGAAGCGCTTCACAATGTGCATGAAAATGAATATATAAGAATAAATATAAATATAAATAGTCAAATAAATCCAGCGGTGAGTAAAAATTCCTAAAAAATCCAGCAATCAAAATAGTGTAAAATTATAAAAAATTAGTGACACCAAATGTGTAAAAAAATTCACATAAAAAATCCACATAAAAATAAATATATAGGGATGTATTCAGAAGGTTCAATTATACAGGTGTAGAATCCTGATTGGTATAGAGCTTTTGATCACTAGCAAAGCTGTTTAAAAACACTTGTTTAATCAAGGTGCTCATTGACCTTCATAGTCAGAGTCCATTCACACAGGGACGACTTGTCAGGCGACCTAGTCGCCTGACAAGTCGCCTCCCGTTCTGTGCTATGGAACCGTTCTAAGGGGAGCGACGCAAGTCGCTCTGACTTAGAAAAAGGTTCCTGTACGACTTCGGGGGCGACTTGGGGCGACTTGCATAGACTTCTATACAGAAGTCGCCTTGCAAGTCGCCCGGGCAGTCGTTTGCAGGTCGCCTCAGCAAGTCGTGTTGCCCCTGTGTGAATAGGGTCTAACAATGTGCTTTTTGCTTCTATTCACAACCAATGTGAGAATCATAAACAGGCAGATAAGAGAAAAAAACAATCATTGTGCAATAGTTAGGATACCAAGGTACACAGGCAAACTTCAATCCACTCACGTGTGCCTTATAATGATAAGGCATATGCAGGTTTTACTATAGCAGTCAGCCGCCTTAGACAGGAGCAGATATATACCAATCTCTATACCAATCAGGATTCTACACCTGTATAATTGAACCTTCTGAATACATCCCTATATATTTATTTTTATGTGGATTTTTTATGTGAATTTTTTTACACATTTGGTGTCACTAATTTTTTATAATTTTACACTATTTTGATTGCTGGATTTTTTAGGAATTTTTACTCAGCGCTGGATTTATTTGACTATTTATATTTATATTTATTCTTATATATTCATTTTCATGCACATTGTGAAGCGCTTCAAATATCATTATTTATGCCCACTGTCATACCCCCCACACTCCACTTCTGTACATACTGCCCACTGTCATACCCTCCACAATCCTCTCCTGTACACACTGCCCACTGTCATACCCCCACACTCCTCTCCTGTACAACCTGCTCACTGTCATACATCCCACTTCTTTAAATACTGCCCACTGTCATACCCTCCACACTCCTCTCCTGTACATACTTCTCACTGTCATACACTTTTCTCCTGTACATAGTGCCCGCTGTCATACCCCCCCAGAATCCTCTCCTATACATACTACCCACTGTCATAACTTCTCTCCTGTACATAGTGCCCACTGTCATACCCTCCACATTCCTCTCCTGTACATACTGCCCACTTTCATACCCTCCACATTCCTCTCCTGTACATATTGCCTGCTGTCATACCTTCCACACTCCTCTCCTGTACATACTGCCCACTGTCTTACCCTCCACATTCATCTCCTGTACATACTGCTCAGTATCAGACCCTCCACACTGCTCTGCTGTACATACTGCCCACTTTTATAGACTCCTCTACTGTACATAGTGCTGGCTGTCATACCTTCCACACTCCTCTCCTGTGCACACTGCCCACACTCATACCATCCACACTTCTCTCCTGTACATACCGCCCACTGTCATACTCTTCACACTCCTCTCCTGTACATACTGCTCACTGTCATACCCCCACACTCCTCTCCTGTACAACCTGCTCACTGTCATACATCCCTCTTCTTTAAATACTGCCCACTGTCATACCCTCCACACTCCTCTCCTGTACATACTTCTCACTGTCATACACTTCTCTCCTGTACATAGTGCCCGCTGTCATACCCCCCCACAATCCTCTCCTATATATACTACCCACTGTCATAACTTCTCTCCTGTACATAGTGCCCACTGTCATACCCCCCACAATCCTCTCCTATACACACTACCCACTGTCATACCCTCCACATTCCTCTCCTGTACATATTGCCTGCTGTCATACCCTCTACACTCCTCTCCTGTACATACTGCCCACTGTCATACCCCCACACTCCTCTCCTGTACAAACTGCTCACCGTCATACACTTCTCTCCTGTACATAGTGCCCGCTGTCATACCCCCCACAATCCTCTCCTATACACACTACCCACTGTCATACACTTCTTTCCTGTACATAGTGCCCACTGCCATACCCTCCACATTCCTCTCCTATACATACTGCCCACTGTCATACCCTGCACACTTCTCTCCTGTACATACTGCCCACTTTTATAAACTCCTCTACTGTACATAGCGCCGGCTGTCATACCCTCCACACTAATCCCCTGTAAACACTACCCACTCTCATACCATCCACACTCGTCTCCTGTACATACTGCCCATTGTCATACCCACCACACTCCTCTCCTGTACATACTGCCCACTGTCATACCCACCACACTCCTTTCCAGGACATACTGCTCACTGTCATACCCTTCACACTTCTCTCCTGTACATACTGCCCACTGTTATACCCCCCACACTCCTCTCCTGTACAACCTGTTCACTGTCATACATTTCTCTCCTGTACATACTTCCCACTGTTATACCCCCCACAATCCTCTCCTGTACATATTGCCTGCTGTCATACCCTCCACACTCCTCTTCTGTACATACTGCCCACTGTCTTACCCTCCACATTCATCTCCTGTACATACTGCTCAGTATCAGACCCTCCACACTGCTCTGCTGTACATACTGCCCACTTTTATAGACTCCTCTACTGTACATAGTGCTGGCTGTCATACCTTCCACACTCCACTCCTATGCACACTGCCCACACTCATACCATCCACACTTCTCTCCTGTACATACTGTCCACTGTCATACCCACCACACTCCTCTCCTGTACAACCTGTTCACTGTCATACATTTCTCTTCTGTACATACTTCCCACTGTCATACCCCCCACAATCCTCTCCTGTACATATTGCCTGCTGTCATACCCTCCAGACTCCTCTCCTGTACATACTGCCCACTGTCTTACCCTCCACATTCATCTCCTGTACATACTGCTCAGTATCAGACTCTCCACACTGCTCTGCTGTACATACTGCCCACTTTTATAGACTCCTCTACTGTACATAGCGCTGGCTGTCATACCTTCCACACTCCTCTCCTGTGCACACTGCCCACACTCATACCATCCACACTTCTCTCCTGTACATACCGCCCACTGTCATACTCTTCACACTCCTCTCCTGTACATACTGCTCACTGTCATACCCCCACACTCCTCTCCTGTACAACCTGCTCACTGTCATACATCCCTCTTCTTTAAATACTGCCCACTGTCATAACCTCCACACTCCTCTCCTGTACATACTTCTCACTGTCATACACTTCTCTCCTGTACATAGTGCCCGCTGTCATACCCCCCCCCCACAATCCTCTCCTATACATACTACCCACTGTCATAACTTCTCTCCTGTACATAGTGCCCACTGTCATACCCTCCACATTCCTCTCCTGTACATACTGCCCACTTTCATACCCTCCACATTCCTCTCCTGTACATATTGCCTGCTGTCATACCCTCTACACTCCTCTCCTGTACATACTGCCCACTGTCATACCCCCACACTCCTCACCTGTACAAACTGCTCACCGTCATACACTTCTCTCCTGTACATAGTGCCTGCTGTCATACCCCCCACAATCCTCTCCTATACACACTACCCACTGTCATACACTTCTTTCCTGTACATAGTGCCCACTGCCATACCCTCCACATTCCTCTCCTATACATACTGCCCACTGTCATACCCTCCACACTCCTCTCCTGTACATATTACCTGCTGTCATACCCTCCACACTCCTCTCCTGTACATACTGCCCACTTTTATAAACTCCTCTACTGTACATAGCGCCGGCTGTCATACCCTCCACACTAATCCCCTGTACACACTACCCACTCTCATACCATCCACACTCCTCTCCTGTACATTGTCAGTAAAATTCCATTCTCTCACTGATCAGTCAACTCCGGTCATGTTGATTAGAAGACAGATTTATTACAAATGTATCGATACACAGGGGTGAGCTCTGTTCACAGCAAGGAATTTCAGCAGAGTCACACAGGAACCCTTTTACACATGTCATTTTATAACAGTATTTGGCAAGCTACCATTGGCTAAGGCACACTGGTGACTCATGGTGCATCGTCAGCTTTATTTGTCAAAAACCAGCGTGTATTTACACAATATTTCCTATTATGGTAAACTTTTGCTAGTTCTTTAAATATTGTTGTAGGTGTTGGTCAGAACTAAGCAGATTGCATAAACAATAAGTCAGCGCCATTTTAGCTAGAAAAAAGCATATAAGGAACAAGGCAAATGTTGATATCACTTGTAATTCTTTACATATTTCTTATCATTCCCTCCTCTGATATCTATATTTGCTTCCTCAATTTATTACTTCAATGCAGGTCTGTTCCACAACTGGTTTTTCAGACCTTAGCAAGACCTTGACCTTGGCAAGTCCAGTCCATTTCCCAAACCAACCTTCAAGCAAATTTGTGAATGGATCATCAGTACCTGAGTTTTCCGCTAATTCATTCGATAAAGCTGTCAATCCTTCGAGGGCTCTAGTCACAGTTCCTCCAGGAGCTGTAATGTTAGAAATAAAAGGTGCACCACATACCACCAAACATTTTACAGACCCCTCCTCTTTCTGCTAGGACCATATCTAATGCCATCCTATTCTGCTATGCCGTCAGAGAGGTAGGGGCTAATTGCTCTGTCAATCTCTTAACTGCATCCCTGGTGTAGTTTACAAATCTTTGTTGGTTATAATATATATATATAGTTAATCCAGACAACATTTTTTTTGTTTACTGTCACCCACCAGAGAAGAGACTCAAATCCAGCTGCCACTTGATTCCTAACTTTGAACTCGCTCGGCACCCCACGCAGAACCCCAATCTCATCTATATAGATCTGGGGGTCAAAAGACCCCGCAGGAGAGGTGTCCCTTCTGCTCCTCTGGTGACCCGTCTTCCAAGGGGACTCTGACAGTAAGCGCAGAGGCATTGCCAGCTGTACCAGGGCACAATCCCCTCTGGAATTGGCTCGGATGCTCGCTCTGAGCCTCTTGTCTCCGCATAACCACCAGATGTCCGCCCTCTGGGTGTCGTGCTCAACCCAGTTGTCACCCTCTCCCTTTAGTATTCTGTTAATCCTCTCCATGCAGTAGTCATCCGGTAAAGACCCCAAATCTTTGCCACTCTCATTCCCCGGAAGTGCAAAACAAGTAAAGTTGTCAGGGTATGCCGTGACAGCAGGGGGTATCTGAGGTCTCTGAACCTGGGGAAACAACAAACTTAACGTGTGACAGGGAGTGTTGGTGTCAGGTTTGTATGTTTCTTGATATAGCTTTAGCATACACCCTAACCCATCTGGATCTATATTGTTTAGGGGAAAAAGCACTGTAGCCAGCTGGGGTCTGGCCACTGCACAGACCAAGCAGTTCTCTTTTTTTTTTTTTTTTTAGGATGTTAGCAGTATAGATTAACCATTTAAGCCATTCATTCTTATCCTGGTATCCTGTTTCTAATGTGTTAGCTTCTTCCACTGTGAGATTGGTGAATCTCACTGTGGGTCCTAATACCTCTACTTTAAGTCTGTCCTCATTATCTAATTCTTTCTTCTTGTTTGTCTCATTCTTTGGTTTGACTTCAAGAAAGAATTTTCCCAAAGGGTCAGTTCCTGATATCCAAGCTCCTAAACGGTATAACCTCTGATCTTCTAGTTTTGGGTCCTTCAGGGAAATCAATAATATATTGCAATTCTTTGATTCTGTACAGGGAGAGTGGGCCGCTTTAGTTATGGTTAATCTATTCTTTAAATCTCCTGCTGCTGGGATCTCATATCCCCAATCCTGCTGCAGTTATCCACATGACTGAATCCCAAATAGTACACCTGGTAGTTCCAGCCAGGTAGCACACGTATTTATCTGCCCAGGTCAGCTTACTTGGTTCTACCTTATCTCCACAATCTGTCATCTGGTAGAAATCCACCTGTATAGTACTGGTGGTTCCTTCAACAAAGGTGAGGTTCAATGCTCTTCCTGTCTCTTCCCAATTGATTGGTTCCACTATCTTCCCGTGTCTCCTACCTCCCCGTATAGAGGCCTCTCCTAGAGTCACCAATACTCCCACGAGGAACAAAATCCCTATCAACCTATCTGAAGTGAGGGGGGCCTAGATAGGGCCTTTTCTTCACCAAGGTTGAGACAAGCAGACCTTTTATCTGCCTCCCTTTGTAGTTGGACTTTCCCCCTCCTTCAGTCTCTCTGTCCCTACTCTGTCTATATTTACCTTTTTATAGTGGGATTGGTGAATCCAGATAGACCTTTCAGCAATTCTTACTGCAGTGGGACTAGTAAGGAGTACTTGATATGGCCCGTCCCACTTAGGGGAGTGCCAATGCTTCTTTTTGATCACCTTGATGAGCACCCGATTTGTACTTTGTCTTCTCCTATGGGCTCTCCTTCTGGAATGGAACACTCTTGGTTAATTTGTTTCTGTTTTAATAACCTTGACATGTATTCTGCTAAGGTTCTCTCCCCTTCCTCTGTGTGGGTTTCATTTGGTAATAAAGGTATTTTATAAGGTCTACCATACATCATTTCAAATTGACTCAGCCCCTCTTTAGTGAGGGTGATGTGCATGCTTAAAATAGCTAGTGGGAGACAGTACATCCAATTTTTCCCTGTCTCTTCCATAGCCTTTTTTAGCTTGCTCTTTAATATCCCATTATGTCTTTCTACGAGCCCTGCTGACTGAGGGTGGTATGCACAGTCGTTCTTTTACTTCTATACCCATCACTTCTGTTAGGTGTTTTATAGTCTGATTTACAAAATGTGGACCATTATCGCTATAAATCTTCTCTGGTATCCCAAATTGTGAAATGATATCTTTTAGTAAGGCTTTGGATACTGTTAAGGCGTCAGCACTTCCTGTGGGGAATATCTCTACCCATGTGGTCAATGCATCAATGATTTCCAAACAATATTTCTTCCTTTTCACATTTGTCTAATTCAATAAAATCCATGCAAATGTGTTGGAATGGATATTGTGGTGTGGGGAACTTCCCTTTCTGTGGTCTTATGCCTCCCTGAGCATTGTGTCTTGCACATATAATGTATTGAGAACAAAAAGTTTTTTTTAGTAGTTTGTGAAACCATAGGCTGTACATACCTTATTTAACACCTCAGTCATCCCCCTGTTTGACACATGAGTTACTCCATGTGTCAATACTGCTGCATACCTAAATAAGGATTTTGGCAATACCAGCTTTCCTTCCGGTGATGTGTAGATGTTATCTATTATTGTGCAACCTTTTGTTTCTCCCCAGGGGATATATTCTGCTGTATATCAGTAAGGACTGTATGATCTATCACTATGGTTTCCTGTTCTGTCATGTGTCACTTCTGCATATCCAGTTACACTTGTGCCATCTGGATTTTTTGTACTGGAGCCATCAACAAAAAGTGTCATGTTAGGGTTAGATAACGGTACATCTTTCCAATAACTCCGTGGCAGTACCTTTTCAGCGATGGCAGCAGTACAGTCATGTTTATGACCATCAGTTGGAAGTGGTATTAGTGTGGATGGGTTTAATGTAGTACATCTCTGTATTGTTAAGTGAGGTTGTGTCAAAAGTATTGTCATACAGTAAAGGTGTCGTGCTGGGCTCAAATGTATGGACCAAAGGGGCGTGGTCAGTATTGAATAGCCAGAAATCCAAGCTCTACAAAAATTTGTCATGCCCAAAAAAGACATCATTTGTTTCTTTGTTTCTGGCTTCGGCACCTGGTGGAGGGCTCAAATTCTCTCCTCATCCAGGTGTCGACCTTCTTTTGAGATATTATACCCTAAGTATTTCACCTGCTGTTGCCACAACTGGAGTTTAGTTTTATTTACCTTATGCCCTTGGTATAACTGCCTGGTTAACAGCTTGTAAATCCTGTAATATTCTCCAGCCTGTGGAAGGCGGAGCCTTCTTAACAGGAAAAAGAGGGGTATTGCAGGGGCTATACCCTTCTCTACTTCCTTCTTAAGGGGGTATCTCCTTCATCACCTTGCACAAAAACCTTTACTTTCACATTTTTTCCATCACTTTCAAATACTTCTCAGAATGATTAACATATTGCAAACATCTAAAACTGATGCAGTTCAGTAAGTAACCAAGTTTTTAACAATATAACCCTTATGATCCTGTTTTAATCCATTAACAAAAGCTATCTTTAGCTGTTGTTGATATGCACTTTTCACATCCTCAGCTTTGGGGAGCCCAGAGAACGCTTTAAAAACTTCTCGTAGTTTATTTAGATAATCGCTGACACTTTCCTTGTTTTCCTTTACAGTCATATTAATCTTTTGCCAGTCAGTTCGTTATACCCATCGGAGATTGCATCTCTGATAGAAGGCAGTCAATCTGTCTGTCAAATCTTTGCTATCAAGGGCCAGTGGTTCCCCTCTTTGTTGAGGGGGCACTGTGACTACACAGGAGTCCCAATTTCCCTTTACTGATGCCCCATCTGATCCTAGAACCCTCCTTAAGGCCCTTTCCACTTCGACCCCGTTTAGCCTATAACTGTTCCTCAGACCTTCTATATTTTCAATGATTTCTGGGGCCCCAAACTTAGGATGTTTAATATGCTCGGTAGCCTTCTGCATGTCACTCTCAGTCCATGGTTTAAAAACAGTCATAGTTAGGGGCTGACCGTTTTGTCTGCCTCTTTGTCCACTAGGGGCATTTGGGCTTGGCATTTCTCTTTTGTTCTCCTTCCTTCTACTCTAATTCTAACGTGCTCAAACCAGTATTCCGCCATTTCTAATCTTTTACTTCTTCTTTTTTTTTCTATCTTTGGGTCCTAACAATTTAAGCTTATCCACCAACTCCTGACACCTTTTCACAGTAAGTTTACCATTGAATCCCAACTTCCTTTCTCACTTAGCACAATATTTAACAGATTTTGGTTATTTGCTATGCATACATTTCTTATCTCCTTCTAATGGGGAAACTATTCCCCATGTCTCTATTTTTTTTCCTTGAGTTTAGAATATAAGACTGGTAATTCTACTCTTGAACTTTGCCAGAATCTATATAAAACAGCAAACAAAGTCTAAACTCTCCAAACAGGAAATAACATATATATATATATATATATATATATATATATATATATATATATATACACACACATATACATATACACATACACACACACATACATATACACATACACACACACATACATATAAAACAACTTATACCTTTGCCTTATTTACTACAAAGTACAGTTGGTCAAAACAAACAGTATTCTTAACGTTCTGATCAGATTTTTTTTTTTCTAAACACACTCACACAAAAGAGGAAGTGCACTTAGGTGTCCGTGGGGGGGGGGGAGAGAGTGAGTGAGTCCAGTTTTTTTTTTTTGTAACAACAAGTTTGCAGCCAGACAGATCATAAAGCAGGCCTTTTATCAACCTGTAAACCACCAGACTAGAAACCCTTGGATCACAGTAAAGCAAAAATATCAAGTTAGCAGTTATGTTAAACATGAGGAGGAAAGAGTGAGAGTTAGTCTCATGATTTAACAAATGCAGCAAAAGGAACAGTGCAGGAAATGTTACTCTCGAGAGAAAAAGAGAAAAACAATCGATCTATGGGGGAAGTGTTTCTGATCAAGTTAGATTGATTCCTGCTCGTACATTCACTTCCTTTTTGTCCCAACCACCACTCAGTTAGAAAAAAAACCTTAAATGGCCACTGTGACTCTCTGTAATCTATCCAAATTACTTGTAGTCACTATTCACAACAATTATCAATCATCTATCATCTTTCGGTACCTTAAATTTTTTTAATCTGTCTCGGACAGCGGGCTACGTCTATTTACCATAGGCAACGTCCTCAAGTGCCGCTGTCTTCGGCCCCTGTGTCACCTAGGTCTTTTATAATCAACTTACAGTGCCGGAATACTCAATAAAAACCCAAATCACCTCAAGTAGAAGAGAAAAGAAAAGAAAAGAAGAGAAAAGAAAAAAAATCTGTCTTACCTTTCACAGACTCGGAGGACTGGATCAGAAGTCCAGGAGTAGAAGTCAGGTGTGGATCCCGGAACCGACCAGCCTCTTTTTACCACTTAACTTGAGTGGGAGGGCCTAGGTCTCGGCAAGAGGTAGTCTGATACTCACTGATATTTTGGACGGAACCGTTCGATCCACCACCTAATCCTTACTTCCGGCTCGAAAGGACCATGATGTCGGTAAAATTCGATTCTCTCACTGATCAGTCAACTCCGGTCATGTTGATTAGAAGACAGATTTATTACAAATGTATCGATACACAGGGGTGAGCTCTGTTCACAGCAAGGAATTTCAGCAGAGTCACACAGGAACCCTTTTACACATGTCATTTTATAACAGTATTTGGCAAGCTACCATTGGCTAAGGCACATCGGTGACTCATGGTGCATCGCCAGCTTTATATGTCAAAAACCAGCGTGTCTTTACACAATATTTCCTATTATGGTAAACTTTTGCTAGTTCTTTAAATATTGTTGTAGGTGTTGGTTGGAACTAAGCAGATTGCATAAACAATAAGTCATTTTAGCTAGAAAAAAGCATATAAGGAACAAGGCAAATGTTGATATCACTTGTAATTCTTTACATATTTCTTATCAACATACTGCCCATTGTCATACCCGCCACACTACTCTCCTGTACATACTGCCCACTGTCATACCCACCACACTCCTCTCCTGTACATACTGCTCACTGTCATACCCTTCACACTTCTCTCCTGTACATACTGCCCACTGTCATACCCCCCCACACTCCTCTCCTGTACAACCTGTTCACTGTCATACATTTCTCTCCTGTACATACTTCCCACTGTCATACCCCCCATAATCCTCTCCTGTACATATTGCCTGCTATCATAACCTCCACACTCCTCTCCTGTACATACTGCCCACTGTCTTACCCTCCACATTCATCTCCTGTACTTACTGCTCAGTATCAGACCCTCCACACTGCTCTGCTGTACATACTGCCCACTTTTATAGACTCCTCTACTGTACATAGTGCCGGCTGTCATACCTTCCACACTCCTCTCCTGTGCACACTGCCCACACTCATACCATCCACACTTCTCTCCTGTACATACTGTCCACTGTCATACCCACCACACTTCTCTCCTGTACATACCGCCCACTGTCATACTCTTCACACTCCTCTCCTGTACATACTGCTCACTGTCATACCCTCCACACTCCTCTCCTGTACATACTTCCCACTGTCATACCCCCCACACTCCTCTTCTGTACATACTGCCCACTGTCATACCCTCCACACTCCTCTCCTGTACAACCTGCTCATTGTCATACATTTCTCTCCTGTACATACTTCCCGCTGTCATACCCTCCACACTCCTCTCCTGAACATACTTCTCACTGTCATACACTTCTCTCCTGTACATAGTGCCCACTGTCATACCCCCCACAATCCTCTCCTGTGCATACTGCCCACTGTCATCCCCCCACACTCCTCTCCTGTACATATTGTCTGCTGTCATACCCTCCACACTCCTCTCCTGTACATAGTGTCCGCTGTCTTACCCTCCATACTCCTCTCCTGTACATACTGCCCACTGTCATACCCTCCACACTCTTCTCTTGTACAGACTGCCCACTGCCATACCCCCACAATCCTCTCCTGTACATACTATCCACTGTCATACACTTCTCTTCTGTACATAATGCATAGTGCCCACTGTCATGCCCACCACACTCATCTCCTGTACATACTGCCCACTGTCATATGCACCACACTCCTCTCCTGTACATACCGCTCACTGTCCTACCCCCTCACACTCCTCTCCTTTACATACTGATCACTGTCATAACCTCCACACTCCTCTCCTGTACATACTGCTCACTGTCATACCCTCCACACTCCTCTCCTGTACATACTGCTAACTGTCATACCCTCCACACGCCTCTCCTGTACATACTGCTCACTTTCATACCCTCCACACTCCTCTCTTGTACATACTTCCCGCTGTCATACTCCCACACTCCTCTCCTGTACATACTTTTCACAGTCATACACTTCTCTCCTGTACATAGTGCCTGCTGTCATACTCCGCCACAATCCTCTCCTGTACATACTGCCCACTTTTAAAGACTCCTCTACTGTACATAGCGCCAGCTGTCGTACCCTCCACACTCCTCTCTTGTGCACACTGCCCACTCAAAGAATAGGTCCTTTGTTTGTAGTTGATTTAAAAATACCACTTACTTTGAAATACTTCAATGGAGTTTATTGTAAGGAACTCATATAAATGTTTGGTAAAGAGGTCAAGGCATAGCTTCTACTCTGAGCATTTAGGTTCTGTTCACATTAGGTTATTTGGAATCCATGATTTCACATTTGGGTGCCAATATTGTTCATGGCACCTCAAATGTGATGTAATTCTGCTGTAATTTTTGCACGGCAGAATTGCATACAAAAATTGCACCAAGCTTGTGGTCCAAAAAAAGCAGGAGATTTTGGCCATCAAACGAGCATAGGTCAGCCCATTGAAGTGAATGAAAAGAAAGTCTGCAATGAGAAAAGTTGTCTGACTGAGGAGCAGTTTCAATCAACTGAAGATAGTAGCCACCCTCTGACTCCCTAGCTCCATATTATTTCTGTATTATCAATGTCCTTATTTTTACCAGTAACTATTATTTACTGGTTGTTAATTATTATTTAAAGTAAACCTGTGCCTAGAACATGAGCACTAAGGCCTCATTTTTGAGCTATAACAGGCATTGGCGTTTTTAGGCTTCAAAAAAAAAAACAGGATCAGCGGGTTCTAAGGCTCCAGCGCTAGAGCTGTAAAAATGCCAGACGCGTTAAAAGGTGTTAAACGTGGTTTTACAAGACTTAACGCTGTATACACATCGTTAAGCCTCGTCTGGCGTTTCTCTACCTCTATTCAAAATCAATGGTTCCCTATGGGAGCCCATTGATTTGAAAAGAAGTCGCACCAGAAGTTGGATCAAGATGATCCGACTTGCAGTGCGACTTGTGTGCTGAGAATCTTGAAGGGGAACCCCGCAAAAATGTAAAAAAATATTTCTGCATGAGGTTCCCCCCTAAGATGATACCAGACCCTTAGGTCTGGTATGGATCTTAAATAGAATTCCCCCATGCTCAAAAAAAGGCGTGGGGGTTCCCCAAGATCCATACCAGACCCTTATCCAAGCACGCAGCCCGGAAGGTCAGGAAAGGGGGGGGTGAGCGAGCACCCCCCCTCCTGGACCATACCAGGCCACATGCCCTCAACATGGGGGGTGGGTGCTTCAGGGCAGGGGGTGCTTTTGCGCCCCCCCACCCCAAAGCACCTTGTCCCCAGGTTGATGAGGACAAGGGCCTCTTCCCGACAACCCTAGCCCAGTGGTTGTCAGGGTCTGCAGGCGGGGGCTTATCGGAATCTGGAAGTCCCCTTTAACAAGTGGGCCCCCAGATCCTGGCCCCCCACCCTAGGTGAATGAGTATGGGGTACATTGTACCCCTACCCATTCACTCCAAAAAAGTGTTAAGAAATAAAAACACTACACAGGTTTTTTAAGTAATTCATTAAATCAGATGCAACATCTCTTCCGATTTCTTCTCCCTCATGGTTCCTCTCCCTCTCCACGCTGTCTTCTCCCTCTTGACCTGCCGGGCTGCGTGCTCAGATAGGGGTCTGGTATGGATCAATATAAGTGTATATTGATTGGTTTGCACAAAAGTTATAGCATCTACAAAATAGAGGATAGCTTTATGGCATTTATTATTATTATTTTTTTTACTAGTAATGGAGGCGATCTGCGATTTGTATCATGACTACGATGTTGCGGCAGACAGATCGGACACTTTTGACACTATTTTGGGACCATTGACATTTATACAGTAATCAGAGCTAAAAATAGCCACTGATTACTGTATAAATGTCACTGGCAGGGAAGGGGTTAAACACTAGTGGGCGATTAAGGGTTTAAGTGTGTTCCCTCAGTGTGTTCTAACTGTGGATGGGATGGGCTCAAGACAACATGACAGAGATCACTGCTCCCGATGACAGGGAGCAGTAGATCCCTGCCATGTTGCTAGGCAGAACAGGGAAATGCCTTGTTTACCTAGGCATCTCCCCGTTCTGCCTCTCCTAACCGCAAACGCGGGCCGCTGCCGAACATCAAGTTTGTGGGACCCGCAGGCACGCTTCTGCGGCACGCAGCGGGTGCGCTCCCGACGGCGTGCGCATGCCCGCTAGGCGGGAATTTCAAAGGGACGTATGGGTACACCCTTTTGCCTGCTGATGTAAATCGGCATGCGGCATGTGGTTAAGCATTATTTTTTTGCATTGATACATGTCCCCTGGGGCAGTACCCAGGTCCCCATACACTTTTTATGGCAATAACTTGCATATAAGCCTTTAAAATTAGCACTTTAGATTTTTTACTACGGTTTGCATGTTCTCTAGAACTTTTTGCCTGTTCGCAGTGTTCTGGTGCGAACCAAATTGGGGGATGTTCGGCCCATCCCTATTGCTCATCTACCACTGACAGTGATTTCTCTACTATTTTTACATTTAAAAACAAAATTTTAATATTCATTGTCATTTTTGTGTTTTACAGTTTACACTTCAAAAGCTGAGAATATATTGTGATCCCGAACAGAACAAACGTGAGACAGCTTGTGAGATTCCTGGAATTGTAAGAGCATGTTTACATTTTATATTGATATAAAAATGCATAACATCCATCTTTATGTTCATCCTTTAGAAGCAGGGTGCATGCCCTGGAGACATAATATGAAAGCCTATATACAACAAAATGACTTATAGAATAGAAGATTAGCTTCCAAATTTGTCCAGATACAGTTGGCTTTAAACAAAATATTATGATCTTTTGATGCATCTGTATTCTAACCAGCAAATTATTTTTAACCTGCAATTTTATTATGTTTGCCTACATGTCAGAAACATAGAAACATGATGTTCTGATTCAATTTACTGCATAGTATTAATATGAGTAAGATATTTTTATATTTTAAGTAGAATCTTTTCTTTTACTGTTTCTATATCGTTTTAAAGCTAGGGCATGATTTTCTAAATATATACATGAAAGGTCATTTTTGCTGTAGTCCAGACTACCAGTGTTCACATAAATAGAACTCGAGTCAAAATAAAAGCCACCAGCAAACTCGCTTTACATCAGGCACTAGTGGTTTGCTTTATTTTTTTAATTTTTTTTTTTACTGTGAACCACTATATTTTCAACCTCAGTGACTATGTTTGATGTCACTGCGATCCCCAGTCCTTTGCTTACATGGCTTGGGATTCCTGGCCATGGAAGCCAATGAGTGACGCCTACTTCCTTAGGAACCATTGATAACAAGAGGCTGTAATACATCGAAGTGGTCGAAATACTGCCTTCTACTGTATATGATGCTTGACTGTGGCTGAAAAGGGGTGAACAGGCAAACATTTGGGTGTTCATCCAAATGCCAGAAAATCCAAAGTTTGGTCCGAATCTAGGTTCGGATCAAACTGTTGGCTCATCCCTTTTTTACAAAAAAAATGGAATGTATGTTACATTTGGTTTGTTCTTCTAATGCTTCTGAATGTTTTGGGACTTTATTTTTATATTAGTATGTTATATTGCTGGACTTTTTTGGATTATTGTGTCACAGTATATGTTACATGACTTTGTGTTATCACATTCTTATCACATTTGGTCATATATTTATTGCATGTACAAGCGCTACATTCTTACTATCAAGAGGCTTAAAGCGGAGTTCCACCCATTTAAAAGTTTTGTAGCTGCTGACTTTTAATAATCAGACTGTCCAGCGATGCGGGCACACGAAGCCTCGCTCCTCTTTCCCTCCTCTCAGCGGCGCCGGAATTCTAACTGTGGGAGCCCTGCTGTGGCTTCATAGCTGGGCACGCACTGCACATATGCGAGCCGCGCTGCGCGCTGTAAATGGCCGGGCAATCTACTGGGACCTGTGACGTGTCCTAGAAGATTGCAGGGAGGGAGAGGGGAGAAGAGATCTTTCTTCTGGCGCCACTGCGCCAGGGAAGGAAGTGGGATCTGGGTGCCTGTAAAAACTGGGTACCCGCTCCCCCCCAAAAAAATGAAATGCCAAATGTGGCATGTTAGGGGGTCACCAGCACTTAAAGCGGAAGTTCCATTTTTGGGTGGAACTCCGCTTTAAGCAATTTTGGTGTAGCAGCTAATTGAACTATTGGTTACTTTGTTTACAATGATAACATGGAAGAATAAATGAGATTACATACAGTAATAACTGGAGATTTACCTTAAAGGATAAATTCACCTTTAAAAAAAAAAATTATAATAATAATAAATGCACATACTTTTGCAGGTAAAAAATGTGCATTTATTATTTTTTTACTTAGGGCTTGTAAAGAATTGCACCCACGATCAGCAGATCGTGGGTGCCATAGAGGGCTCTTGCAGACTTGTCAGTGTATCTGTCTGCTCGTACTTTATATGGGCAGGTAGATACACACTAACAGGAAGAGACAATGAGCACTCAACAGCACATGCTAGTTAATTGAGAACTACAAGTAGACACCTGACAATACTTGTAGTTTCCTATTCACAGAACTCTGTGAATGAATGATGCAGCTGGGTGGAGCCCCACTCGGCCACTTTTTTTTAAATAGAGACAGCGATCGGGGAAGAAGATCCTCAGGCAAGCTGTCACTAGAGGCAGTGGAGTGGGCAGCGGCTGCAGGAGTGAGAGCATGCTACATGCTAAAAATGGGTTGAACATGTATCATGTTCCCAAAGGTGAACTTATTCTTTAAAATAATTAAGTAAATTTGTCTGAATAATCCTGGCTTCAAAGAATTATATAAAGTTGGGATGTAAGGTAAATCATGTAAACTTTTACATTGTTTACATTTTTTAAGGATAGTATTAACAGCACATTTCCTTGAGTTGCTCTGATATGTACTGGAGCTAACAATTATTTTCTGGCCTAAATACCTTTGTGATATGACCCTTTACAGTGATTGTAAAGTATAGTGACTGGCCTCAGGTGATAAACAGAATAAGCAAATTATCCTACATAAGGTATATCTGTTTATCTGCAGCCCTCTCTCCTCTATAGTCTCCTAAAGCACACATATCAAAGGCTTTTTCTCAGCTCCATAAGGCAGAGTGGGGATTTAACATCACACACTGCACAGCATAGAGAGGACAGCTGAGTATAATCTGAGACCTGAGTGGAGGGAATGGACACACATCCATCCACACAGTCTCATAAAGAACATGCAAAACAGTGGTTGTCAATCACCTTCTGTGTGCTGGGAGGGCGGGGCCTTCTCCCGCACATTAGCAATTTAACTTTTTAACTTGCTGTTCTGTTATGGTTCTTCTTACATTTGCTCTTGTTTTATGTATTTTTTCACTGTTTCAGTTAACAGATTATTCAGCAATAAAGTGTAAAATAGTAATATATATATATATATATATATATACTTTATATACAATAATGTTTTGTTGCTTCTCTCTGTTGCAGAATGGGGAGGTATGTTGTTTCTTACTTCAGGCAGTAACAAGGTAATATGGTAATGTTTTTTACTTGACTTTGAAAGGACAGAAACATTACAGGTAATGGTTAAAAAAAAGCATTTAAAGGCTTTATTTGCTGCCCTCAATATATTCATATTATCGTGTTCTACTAACACCCTTTTATCAAGGAACAAACTTGCTGAAATGTATCCAAATTTCTTTTTGAGTCATTGCACATGAATTATTGGATGCATTTCTACAGATGCATATCATCATCTGGTGTGGTATGAGTGCAGATGTGCATCAATTCTTGTATGCAGACTGCATTTCCAGACATGATACATTTCAGTTACATACACATGTCAGGTTCAATTTATTGTGTTAGCAAACTAGAATAAAGGTCCTTTGACAGTTATTTTCAGCTGAGCCCAATGAGATTTGAAAATTTAAGTTACATGGCTTTCTGTGTCAGGAAGCACACATCTGGAAGCATATGAATGCAATTCAGTAAAGGCTATGCAATTATCTCTGTAGCAATGTTCCCTGCAGCCCCCTTGCTCTGAATACATCATGATGTGTACTCAATAATCTGCTTCTGGGAGATGGGTTACTCATTTTGTCCAGGACACATTTCCCTTCTCCAAACACACCTTCTAGTGGTGGTCAGGAATAGCTTGTTTCCAGCAAAGATGGGTGCAAATACAGGGTCAGATCATACTGCAGGAAAATGGATTTATCTTCAGTCAATGTAACCCATTGTTGGCATTTTTCATTGGCTACAGAGTCAAATGTTTAGTTTTCATGAATGTGTTGTTATAGTTAGCCATATACAGAAGAATGTCTTATGACATTAGAGTGATATAATGTACTTCTTCCTTACAGTTCTGTCTGTACTAATCCACTTGGGACCAGTGCAGTGT
Organism: Aquarana catesbeiana; assembly: GCF_042186555.1. Taxonomy (NCBI): domain Eukaryota; kingdom Metazoa; phylum Chordata; class Amphibia; order Anura; family Ranidae; genus Aquarana; species Aquarana catesbeiana. The sequence goes on along the minus strand of NC_133327.1, from coordinate 293,059,465 downwards.
GATTGCATGTCGGGAAGCTGTACAAATCCAAATCCTCTAAATTACGAGCATTCCTTGTACAGATTGGCCATTTAAGATTTTTGGAAAATGCTTTTTAATGACAATTTCTTGAAATTTTTGCACAGCTACTTTTAATATAGATTTCTTGACATCTTTGCACAGCTACTAGAATTATCAATATTAATATTATTGGTATTTATGAAGCTTCAACAATATTTTGCTGTTGCTTGAAATAATAGTGGACTTACCAGCAAAATAATGTCGAAGAGCAACCTTATTATTAGATTTTAAAACTCCCATATAAAGGGATACATACCTATTGTGTACTGAGTAATTTTGTTAATAACTTGAGTCAGTTGAGTGTCTAAACAAGTTTATCTGTAGATTACTAAGATATGATATGTGGATACCATGAGATGGAGTAGTCAGACAATGTTCTATGATGGGTGTGCAAACTCTAGATCAAATTCCTTAAATATGGTTCCAAAAAGAATTTTGGTCTTCCTTGGATAATCTGATATCCCCTTCATTTTATTATGTTTTTTGTATGTCCTAGATTTAGGACCACAATACAATGGCAGACTAACAGCCCCAATGCCCTTCTATTGGTTCACAATGTGGACATATCCTCTTATAGGATCATTTGCAGTCATTAAGATGTCACAAGTCATGTGAGAGATTTTAATCAGTGTGATTATGATAGTACTTTAAGCATGTCCTTCATTAACATGGCTATAGTCCAAAATGCTGTTCCACATTCCCCTTTAGTCAACCTGCAATCTCCAAACGGGTAATAACAACATTAAGGAATCTGCCTAGGAGTTCTATATTGTTTTTATAAGTCTTCTTTTTATATTACTTCTTCAAGCTGAGAGTGGACAGCTTACCCCTCTCCAAGCTTGTCCGTAATTTTAAAGTGAGATTGTTGATTATTACAACTAAATAGAGGGAAAGTAAGCTTTTTAGGAGTGCTCATGTACAGTTTGCCAATGAGCCTAAAAGATTATTAAGAGCTTGGAAAAATCTCTCTGTCTCTCCTAAATGAAGTGTTAGAAAGTGCTGAGATTCACAGGACACTTCAATGGAATATGAAGTAAGGAAGTAACTTTTATTTGTTTCCAAAATGATCCAATATTAAGTTTCTCATTATTTTTCTATTATTTATCAAACACAGCATTTTTTATTGTTTGCAGTGGTAAACCAATATAATTTGTAAGATGGTTTGTGTGTTATAGTTGTTAGCATTGCCTGAACATGTAAGAAGTCCATTATTACTGCTTTTCAGTATGATTTCTGTGCAACGCAAGAGTAGTCATGCAGAGTAACAATTTCAGATTATATTTAAATACTGACAAAAATAGGAAAATTTCATAAAAGAACCAAGTACAATAATTTTAAAATATGAAACCTGAAAAAGCTGAAATATTCATTTGGAAATATATTTTTCCTCACTCTCTTCCCAGTGTTTAAATGGTCCAAGTGATGTTGGCTCAACACCTGCTCCCTGTGTTTGTCCTCCTGGGGAAAAAGGACCTCCTGGACTTAAAGTAAGTAGAATTTTATCACTGAATATTTGTGAGAATTTCTATACTTGGTAGCAATTCATAGCTGTGTCAAATGATCAAGTAGAGATAGGAAAATATAATTTTAGTATTGTAAATTAAAGGTACTTCCCAGTGAAAAATAATTTCCCTTGTGTTACATAGTTAGTAAGATTGTCCATCCAGTTCAATGTGTGTGTGTGTGTGTGTGTATTTATGTCACTACCATTTCCCATTTCCCTGTATATTGCATTCAAGATACCATCTAAAGGATTTACATTTTTTCAGACATTTTTGTACTAAAGTAGGCCTCCACATTCCTAAAACCCCGTCAGATGATCTTCTGGGAGTCCTAGTAAAGTAAAGTAAAGAAGTTCTTGAATCTATTATTATTATTTTTATGCAGGATTTATATAGCACAGACAGTTTATGCAAAGGTTTACAACTTGAGGGTAGACAGTACAAATACAATACAATATAATACAATAGGAATCAGAGGGCCCTGCTCGTTAGAGCTTACAATCCATTGTAGTCTCCTTGATGCTGTACAATGGTGACATCTTGTCCCTTTTACCTTTTGCTTTTTTGCAAAGAGATTGGCTATTTGTACAGGCAACTGTGCTGTCAAACATTTAGCCAAGTGAAGCCTCCTCCCCTGTACAATGATTAGCACATACCTGTAATGCATGAAGGAATATACAGTATAATCTGATGAAGAGGCTAGGATTTTGCAAATAAGATCATTTTTGCTGGGTTCAGCTTGAATCAAATGGACTTATCACAGTTGAATAGCATTAGCCATTTATTGTTGGAGTTGCTTATTCAAAGCTAAAAACAATATTTTGGCTTTAGATGTACTTTAAAGTGGTTGTAAACCTCTGACATTAAATATGAGCACTTGCTTCTATAGTGTTATGCCCTGCACACACGATCGGGCATTGATCGGACATTCCGACAACAAAATCCATGGATTTTTTCAGACGGATGTTGGCTCAAACTTGTCTTGCATACACAGGGTCGCACAAAGTTGTCGGAAAATCCGATCGTTCTGAACGCGATGACGTAAAACACATACGTCGGGCCTATAAAGGGGGCAGTAGCCAATAGCTTTCGTTTCTTAATTTACTCTGAGCATGCATGGCACTTTGTGCATCAGATTTGTGTACACATGATCGGAATTTAGCCAATCGGATTTTGTTGGCGGAAAATTTTATAGCCTGCTCTCAAACTCTGTGTGTCGGAAATTCCGATGGAAAAAGTCCGATAGAGCCCACACACGATCGGAATTTCCAACAACACAATCCGATCGCACTTTTTCCGACAGAAAATCCGACCATGTATACAGGGCATTAGTGTCTCAATCCAATGCACTTAGTGTCACTTCTCCCTGCTGTCTAGTTAATATGCTATCTGTATCCGTCATTTTTAACCAAGCCTGCATTATCTTACATATGTTTACCTCTGTATATGTTTCATTAGTGACGTTTTCTTTAAAATGTATACTTGTTCCAAGCTAAGTACTTAATGTGAAATTGAACTCCATAAGTGGATATTTTCTATGTTATTGGAACATTTTAGAAACGTTAATTGTGCAAAACAGTACCTGTTGCCTGGAAGTTCTGCTGAAAAACTGCAATACGCTTCTTATGGGAGAGTACCTAGCTACTGTTGTCCATACAGCCTCAAAACTGTGTATGTGTAGTGTGATCTCCAAGGAACTTTTGCCTTTGACTGCTAGATGAATAACATTTGTAGTCAGATATGGTGACGCCTTGCTCTATTGCCCACTTTTCTCCTTGCTGGAGGCTCTGATATGAGGAAGCAAAATCCTGCTGTGATGGATCCCGGATACCCCGGATTGGCAATTCTGCCAGACCTGTGTCTCCTGTTCTCCAAACGCACCTACAGCTGGCAGATTCGCCCTAACCAGCTCTTAACCCCCCCTCCCAATCACGAGGCAAACCACACAGATGTTGAGGGTTAAACATGCAGAGCATAAACTGTTTATTAAGTACAAAACATACACTTTTAAACACAGTTAGGGACACTCCCCTTAGACTTGTCATAGAGGGGGTAGGGGACAAGGAAGAACCAATGGAAAATCAACATTTGTACATTCAAATAGAAACTATAGTTGAAACACATAAAGACATTATGATAAGCAGGCAGCCCCTCCTTAAACATGTAAAGAAAAAATACTGCGCTAACACTATAAGTAAAAAAATGTAAGTAGCTGCGACTAAAATGTTATACAACACAAACCAGGATAATAAGAAAAAAAGTCGCGCTAATAAACTGTGATGAGAAAAATGAATGCCACAAATAAAAATAAATGAATATTAACACAGTGATATTGAATATACCAATATACCAAACATGTGAGCACATGAAATAATACTACACAGTAAACTGAAGTGAAATGCACAACTAAAATCCAAAAAAAATGTCCATAAATGAAAAATAATAAAAAAGTTTTTCTCCCAAAGTGACAGGTGAAAAAATTCCTTTGTTGAAGTGAATGACGTGCATAGATGAAACCTCCACCTTCAGAAAAATACTGCAGCTTACCAGATGGTGTTGGTCCCTTATTACAGGGGACCGCACTGGGCAGACGGCTGTAACCCCAGCCCGGGATCTCACAGGCAGGCACTAGATGACATCACGTCCAACAGAGTCCTCTCCATAGATCTCAGCAGGATGGTATGTTTACCATAAAAGACACAAGATACTCCACATAGCATAAACCCTTTTACATTTATTAAGTTTAAAAAGGCCAGATGATACTTACAAGTCAGCAGATATAAGTCAGCAAAAAGAAAAAGCCTGCCGGCTCCAGAACAGCCCGTGTTTTCCGGGACTAGACGTGTAGCGGTGACTTCAGGACGTGGCTCCTCCTCCCTACGTCGTTTCGTCACTACAGGATGTGGTCACGGGATACGGGCGGCGTCCTGATGCACCGCTTAAATACAAAAGAAACCCCGCCTGGTTCAGACGAGACATCTTGGGCGCCATCCCACTTAAATGAAAAAACTAAGGGCAACTAAGAACTTCTACCTCATGTCCATAATAGACACGGTAAAAAATGCGATGGTAATAAGTGATCAAACATAAAACCAAAACTAAAAATTAGATGTCTAGAAAACATCAAATATGAGAAATACTATTACAAAAACCTAATAAAAAATTATAAAAAATTTATTAAATATAAAAAATGAATTTTAAAATTACATATAATGTAATGCACATCGCTGAACAGAACAGTTATACTCAGCGGTCCCTGTGGTTCTTAGCCCAAATAAGTTGGCTCAATAAATCTGGACCATTAATTAAATGGCTAATACATACATCCTAACACCTAAATAACTGTCAGGACGCATCGCCATCATTCAGAGTGGTCATTTCAGAATATTTAAAAACAAAATTGCCGTCTCTCCCTGAAATGAAAGGGCGCCCTCTAAGTGAACAAAAAAGTAGTACCACTAACGAATACTTCCTTTTAACATGCGTCCTGACAGTTATTTAGGTGTTAGGATGTATGTATTAGCCATTTAATTAATGGTCCAGATTTATTGAGCCCACTTATTTGGGCTAAGAACCACAGGGACCGCTGAGTATAACTGTTCTGTTCAGCGATGTGCATTACATTATATGTAATTTTAAAATTCATTTTTTATATTTAATACATTTTTTTATAATTTTTAATTAGGTTTTTGTAATAGTATTTCTCATATTTGATGTTTTCTAGACATCTCATTTTTAGTTTTGGTTTTATGTTTGATCACTTATTACCATCGCATTTTTTACCGTGTCTATTATGGACATGAGGTAGAAGTTCTTAGTTGCCCTTAGTTTTTTCCCTTAAGTGGGATGGCGCCCAAGATGTCTCGTCTGAACCAGGCGGGGTTTCTTTTGTATTTAAGCGGTGCGTCAGGACGCCGCCCGTATCCCGTGACCACATCCTGTAGTGACGAAATGACGTAGGGAGGAGGAGCCACGTCCTGAAGTCACCGCTATACGTCTAGTCCTGGAAGACACGGGCTGTTCTGGAGCCAGCAGGCTTTTTCTTTTTGCTGACTTATATCTGCTGACTTGTAAGTGTTCATCTGGCCTTTTTAAACTTAATAAATGTTAAAGGGTTTATGCTATGTGGAGTATCTTGTGTCTTTTATGGTAAACATACCATCCTGCTGAGATCTATGGAGAGGACTCTTTTGGACGTGATGTCATCTAGTGCCTGCCTGTGAGATCCCGGGCTGGGGTTACAGCCGTCTGCCCAGTGTGGTCCCCTGTAATAAGGGACCAACACCATCTGGTAAGCGGCAGTATTTTTCTGAAGGTGGAGGTTTCATCTATGCACGTCATTCACTTCAACAGAGGAATTTTTTCACCTGTCACTTTGGGAGAAAAACTTTTTTATTATTTTTCATTTATGGACATTTTTTTTGGATTTTAGTTGTGCATTTCACTTCAGTTTACTGTGTAGTATTATTTCATGTGCTCACATGTTTGGTATATTGTTATATTCAATATCACTGTGTTTATATTCATTTATTTTTATTTGTGGCATTCATTTTTCTCATCACAGTTTATTAGCGCAACTTTTTTTCTTATTATCCTGGTTTGTGTTGTATAACATTTTAGTCGCAGCTACTTACATTTTTTTACTTAGAGTGTTAGAGCAGTATTTTTTCTTTACATTTAGTATGTTCTTATACTTTTTTTATTGCTGCTAACTTAGCTGTCTGTTTGTTTACACTGAGTGTGGTTGTAATCACCCCCATTCCAGTTATGGATATTTTTGAGTTCAGAGCCAGAAGGGTGGTCAATATTGATGGTGTCTTTGAACCCTTCAAGAATGGGGACAGCGACATTGGCGGGTTATTCGTAAGACTTAAAAACTTGGTTGTCTCCAAAATCCACACCCAATGGGATGTCGCTTTCCTCGAGACTTATGTTAAGAAGCACATGGTACCCCGTAGCCTTAGGTGGGATTTGGGCCCCCAAAAAGGAGAGAATGTTAGAATTTAGAAGGCTGGTACAGGCATTTTAATGAAGCGGGTATCAGCCTCCTGAGATTTCTGCTCGAAAGGAAGGCTAGTAAATTGACCAGACTAGATGACGAGATCAAGCAGATCAAAGATAAACTTACTCCTTTTCAATCTGGAGAGGAATATTTTGACAGATCAAAATATCTACTTAAACTTTTGGAAAAGGAGGATAGAGGACAAAAAAGGAAGAAAAGGAAGAAGTATAATAGGCACATAGCAGATTACGAATCGCACATGGTGTTTGAATGGCAAAAGAAATTACTTGCTGAACAGGCGGGTGAGGCTATCCAGTCTATGGATACTGCTCCATGTGGAATCAATCAGGCTATGATTGCTAGTCAGGGAGGCCCTGAGAGTAATGCCATTCACAATGTGGTGCCGCCCCAGCAGGTTTGTTCTAATTTAGCAGGGGCACAGCCACTACCTCAGAGGACGAACGGGAAGCGTTTTCCCGTCCCATATCCTCACCACAGTAATTCTGGCCAGGGTGGGAATCAACCCTATGATGGGCCTTTACCTCCACAGCCCTATAAGCATGGTTCACCATACCGTGGCTCTCAGCGGGGTCGCGGAAGAGGTTGGATGCGGAGCCCACCCCCCCTTCGGGGGCGGGGCTCTGTATCTAACACGAATAATGGCTATCTTAATAGTGGCCACTCACGAGTTGGTTATTCTGACCATCGTGCACCCATCCCATCCCATCTTCGGGGTCCTGGTTATGTTCACTCCAACACTTACGGTGACCAGCATGTAGTGCATTATAAAGGGAGATTATACCACAGGTTTTAATGTACCCCTTCAGAATAGCTTTCTACCGTTGGGAGATACACATGGCCCTGAGGAAGGCTTCTACCAATCATCTCCTGGAATAAGGGATGATATTGGGAATTCTGGTGGCCAATATGCACCTAACCATGCTGGGTATGTTGGGACAAGCAATTTGCAAGACCCTGGACACCAGAATTGGAATTTTACCAGACCCAACCAGGGTACAAAAAGGTTGGTAGAACTAAGAGAGGAACTAGAGGGGGGAAGCGCATTAAGTCCAAAAAGACCAAGGACGTAGATGGCACAGGTATTTTAACCTGTGCTCCCAGACCCTGACCGATTCTGAAGTTAGGGTGCTGGATAAAGGTCTAAAATTCGCCCCACCCCGCAATATCAATAAATTTCAAACTTACATGGACATCCATAAATTTGTTCACAAACTCAGTATTCAAAGGTATTTGGTTTCGAACCCCATCAACCCCTCTAGGACATCGAGTGGTTTCTCACACTCGGGCTTATCCAACGCATCTTTGTTTAACCCTCCTGGCCATCTATCCCCTTCATTAAAAGTTTTCAGGGATTTGGCCTTGAAGGACTTACATGACATGAACGTGAAGTTTGTAAAAAATAAAAAGGACATTCAGTTGGGCATAGAATCTCTTTGTGCAAACAAACAACTGGTCATCTGCTCTGCGGATAAAGGGGGTGGGATAGTCATCCTTAACAAGGATGACTATATGCATGAAATGTGTCGCATTCTGGGTGATAATGCCACTTATACCCGATTGCCTTCTAATCCCAACGATCTTTATAAAACTGAACTTGAGGGTTTGGTCACTAGGGGCTCTAGTCTTGGTATCCTGAACAAAAAAGAAAGTGCTTTTTTGATTCCTAGGGCACCCAGGATACCAATAATATATTATTTGCCTAAGATACATAAAAGTCTTGTTTGCCCCCCGGGACGTCCCATAGTTAGTGGGATGATTCCATCATGTCCCGGGTGGGCAAATACATAGACTTTTATTTACAGCCCTTAGTGCGTTCAATGAGGTCCTATATTAAGGACACCCGGGATGTCATTAATCTTCTCTCCAATCTTACACCAAAGGAAGGGACTATATTGGTGACAGCTGATGTCACTTCCTTATATACAATAATTCCCCATCAGTTGGTTCTGGAAGCTGTTTTGGCACATCTTAACCAGTCATCCAATTTCCCTGACGAGCAAATTGGATTTATCATGTTGCTATTGGAATTTGCAGCCACTCATAATTTTTTTGGTTCGACGGGAACTATTACCGCCAGGATAAAGAGGTTGCAATGGGGGCTAAGTATGCCCCCAGCCTGGCGAATCTATTCATGGCCAGGTGGGAGGAGGATGTCGTCTATGCCCAGCCAAGGCCCCAGCTGGCCTTGTGGGTTCGGTACATAGACGACATCCTCCTCCTGTGGGATGGTACTGATTCTGACCTATCTGATTATATGCGTTTTCTTAATGGCAATGATAGAGGTATCCAGCTGAATTATGAGGCTAGCTCTGAGCAGATACATTTTTTAGACCTTACTATCTCCATACGTAGTAATGAATTCATCACCTCCACATACTTTAAACCGACGGATAGGAACGCTTTTATCCCCCATGATAGCTGTCACCACGCTTCATGGCTTAGATCTGTGCCTAAGAGCCAGTTTCTCAGATTAAAACGTAATTGCACTGATGTTGCCACTTTTCAGACTCAGGCACAGATCTTAACCCAGAGGTTTGTAGCTAAGGGATATTCTTCTGATCTTATTGCTAGTACCTTGGATCAAGTGGTTAAAGTGGACCGCAAAGATTTACTCACTGTGCGAGCTGAGGGTCCAGTTGATGCTCCTTATCGCTGTCCCTTTGTTACTGATTTCACCTGTCAACACTCTAGAGTCAAACACATTATCAATAAGTATTGGTATATCCTCTAAAATGATAGGGTGTTGACATCTATTTTACCAGACAAACCTCAAGTGGTTTTTAGGGGGGCACCGTCACTTAAAGATAAAGTGGCACCCAACATCTTTGACCCTCCCTTTTCTAGGTCCACTTTCTTTTCAGAACTAACCGGGTACTACCAATGCAGGAGGTGTCAGGTTTGTTCTATTAACCAGTGCAGGAGTAGAAGGTCTGTAAATTTTACCTCCACCTGTACCCAAAAATCTTTCACCATTGAGCCCTTTATCACCTGCTCCTCCTCTGGGGTCGTCTATATGCTGCAGTGCCCATGTGGCCTGCAGTATGTGGGCCGGACTAAAAGACCCCTGCAGGTGCGATTAAATGAGCATATTAATAATATCAGGAGAGGATTCACCAAGCACTCTGTATCGAAACATTACCTTACCTTTCATGGTAGGGACCCCACAGGTACTATCTTTTTGGGAATTGACAAATTCAGGCCTCATTGGAGGGGCAGCGTTCTTGTTAGAAGCATCTCACGATTGGAGATGGCTTGGTTCATAAGCTGAAGACTTATACCCCCTTTGGCCTCAACATCGATGTAGATGTTAATTCTTTCATCGATAATTCCTAGCCATTTAAATTTACTGTAAGTTTGATTTTGATAGAGCATTTCCCTATATTTGATTTAGGACTTTTGCTGAATTTGTGTGGGCCTCAGGATGTTCCGAATGAGTTATATTGTCTGTTGATTTTGTAGATTATGTTAAAAGGTCGTATTTGTTAGTGATACTACTTTTTTGTTCACTTAGAGGGCGCCCTTTCATTTCAGAGAGAGACGGCAATTTTGTTTTTAAATATTCTGAAATGACCGCTGTGGATGATGGCGATGCGTCCTGACAGTTATTTAGGTGTTAGGATGTATGTATTAGCCATTTAATTAATGGTCCAGATTTATTGAGCCCACTTATTTGGGCTAAGAACCACAGGGACCGCTGAGTATAACTGTTCTGTTCAGCGATGTGCATTACATTATATGTAATTTTAAAATTCATTTTTTATATTTAATACATTTTTTATAATTTTTTATTAGGTTTTTGTAATAGTATTTCTCATATTTGATGTTTTCTAGACATCTAATTTTTAGTTTTGGTTTTATGTTTGATCACTTATTACCACTGCATTTTTTACCGTGTCTATTATGGACATGAGGTAGAACTTCTTAGTTGCCCTTAGTATTTTCCCTTAAGTGGGATGGCACCCAAGATGTCTCGTCTGAACCAGGCACCGCCCGTATCCCGTGACCACGTCCTGTAGTGACGAAATGACGTAGGGAGGAGGAGCCACGTCCTGACGTCACCGCTATACGTCTAGTCCCGGAAGACACGGGCTGTTCTGGAGCCGGCCGGCTTTTTCTTTTTGCTGACTTATATCTGCTGACTTGTAAGTGTTCATCTGGCCTTTTTAAACTTAATAAATGTAAAAGGGTTTTATGCTATGTGGAGTATCTTGTGTCTTTTATGGTAAACATACCATCCTGCTGAGATCTATGGAGAGGACTCTTTTGGATGTGATGTCATCTAGTGCCTGCCTGTGAGATCCCGGGCTGGGGTTACAGCCGTCTGCCCAGTGTGGTCCCCTGTAATAAGGGACCAACACCATCTGGTAAGCAGCAGTATTTTTCTGAAGGTGGAGGTTTCATCTATGCACGTCATTTACTTCAACAGAGGAATTTTTTCACCTGTCACTTTGGGAGAAAAACTTTTTTATTATTTTTCATTTATGGACTTTTTTTTGGATTTTAGTTGTGCATTTCACTTCACTTTACTGTGTAGTATTATTTCATGTGCTCACATGTTTGGTATATTGGTATATTCAATATCACTGTGTTAATAGTCATTTATTTTTATTTGTGGCGTTCATTTTTCTCCTCACAGTTTATTAGCGCAACTTTTTTTCTTATTATCCCTCCGTAAACATCCCCGCTGGGATGTGTCTCCACACCTTTTGTCTACATGCCATGACATAACATATTTAAATACAATAACAAGAGGGGGAGGATGGGAGAGAAGGGATGCAACGTATATATAGACATAATTACATTATCCCAACGCCATTTTTTCCCCAAGTCTCTCGTTCTCTGCTGGGCCATAGTCTGTGGGTAGGAGGCCAGCCCAAAGCCCCCTCCAAAACACACAGTGACAGTGGGTTCTGTCATACCTGCCTCTGCCAAAATGGCTGCCACTATACAGAATCACAGCCCAGAACAAGGAAAGATGATTGTATAACTGGCAAAGAACAGCTAAAGGGAGACCACAGTCAATACTGGTGACTAGTCATTTGCCCTGTGCCTGCCTATTTTGGGCAGAGTTTGCAGAAATCAGTTTCTTTTTAAATACATTCAGATGGACTTATGCTTTATTATAGTAAAGGAAACACAAAGATTGCAAAAGGTTTATTGTTTTTTTCTTAATTATTTATTATTTGGGAAATATAATAACACATACAATTGCCTTTTTACAGGGAGATCCTGGACAGCCTGGTATTCCTGGTTCCCCTGGACAACCTGGTCCAGATGGTAAGCCTGTGAGTACTATAACATTGTTATACACATGCACGCTAAATGTTTAGATTTATATTGTAGCTGTAATTTGCAGTACACTATGCACATTCATAAATATTTCAGATGCTGTAGATACAAAGCACTAAAATTAATTGCTTACCAAATGGGAGTGTATGGTTCACTGCATAAAACTTGAGATCCATTGTATTTTTCATAGAGATAATTGTTTCTAGTGCTATGACCTTTTGTGTCTTTGGCATGTTAATAAAAACAAACAATCATACATATTGTTTGTATCTGGTACTGATCAACTGCTTGCACTGAGCTACTTATGTTTATCTTTTACTTAACAAGAGTGAACAAGGGGGCTTTGAGAGATAATATATCTTGTGTTAACATCATAGGGCTTCCTTTTGTGTTATACTTTTTTAGCCAAATATTCTGGTCTATTTAAAGAGCCAGCAGAGTGCAGCAGAATTCTCTGTTATTCTCATTGCAATATTACTATTATTTGTATTTTCTCACAAGGAAGTATAATGTGTAAAAAAATACTTCTCTGCAATATGAATTCTTCAGCATATTTTGGTTTCGGGCAATTCAGACAGTCACTTTGAGCCAGAAGTTGAAAAAGGCCTAGGTTATTTAAATACCACAATAGGGTATCTCACCCTTAAATAACATTAAATGCAAACATTGCCATGGCCAAGATGTTTTGATAAAGGCAGTATGTTTTAATTTGCTACACAAATAATTTTGTGACAATTGTGTCTAAATGGTTCCATTGGAAAATTTCAATAACAAGCGTTTGGAGAAAAAGACACATTTTGAAGTATTTTGACTGTTGAGCTAATTCTTTACAGGTACAACCAGTGTAGTACTGTGCTGTCTGTGGGTTGTAATTAGGGTGTTTGCTTACCATGCAGTTAAAAATGGATGTACATACCTGATGAAAGTTTCTATTCAGTTATATACCTCTTAGAGCATGGATATCCAATTATTAAAGACAAAAGGTAATTGGCTTGAATAAGTTAGCTCCAATTCACTTGTGAAGAATGAGGCTAGCATTGCACAGCTCTTATCTGCCAAAACTGGCATCTTTTCCCATCTCTAATATAGAATTTACTCATATCTAGTAATTAAAGGGTATAGGTCAAGAAAGAGCTGGTGTTCGTGGTGTAAAATTATTTAATTGCCCTGTGGCTTGTGGCCCCTCAGTCTTTCCCCTCTTTAGTGGTCTTCTTTCTCCCTGCAGAATGGCTGCATGTGCCAGACAGAAAAGCACTCTGTTTTTGATTGCAAATGTATACTTTATTTTGCATAAAAATATACAAAAAACAAATACTTCAACAGGTTACATTACACTCTATAATGCCACGCAGCGCATAAATACACTACATAACAATACAGTTCCAAGCATACAAATAAATTACATTCATCCTGTGGTATGATGCTTAATGTGTTGCGCAGAGTAATAATGCCCTGAAACATCACATCATGCATGACGATGACTTACCCCGAAAGCATTAACTAAAAGCATGTTACTAGCAAGTCATATAATGTTTCGGACAAATTGCATTTCAACAGGCAATGGGTGTGATGGGGTTGGGGAGGGGAAAAAAGAGTTCACAGGCTTTATTGGACTGCCAAGGAAACATGGGGGAGGGGGGGGGGGATCTTCAGAGCTCCTCTTCCTCCTTGAAACCATCAAGTTATAGTCTCTGAGCAGACTGTGGACCAGTCTGTGGCAGTCCTTAATGGACATCCTCTCCCACTGGTGGATGAGGCGCTTTCTGGCGCACCATAAAATATCCTTAAAGCAACACAGCACTCGCCGGGCACTGTCAATGTCCTCCTGTGAATGAGTTCCACAAAAGAGTCCATTCAACACATCGAAGTGTGATGGCAGTCTGTGGCACAAAGTCTTTAAGTTCAGGCTCCAAGGCCCTCAACAGGCCCTGTGCAAAGGGTCACTCCCAGAAAACATGCAAATCAGTTTCCTCCTGGATGATACAAAAAGAGCATGGCCTGTATCTGTACAAGTTTCTGGCATGCATGAATGTCCTGTGCGGCAACCCCCCTTGGATTGCCATCCATGCCAGATCTTTGTGCCTGTTGGTAAGTCTCTTTGAAGAAACATTTCTCCAGACCACTTTGCAAGTGGCTGAAGGGAGGCCTGAAACAGTCTCAGCAATGTCCAATGCTCTAATCAACTTGTGGATAGTTTTTGGCTTCCACAAGTCGGGCTTAACTCCATGCAGCCCCAGCTCCTTGATAAACTTAAAAGTATCCAAGTAATACCAAGGAGTGTCCCAGTGGTAGGGGATGGAACTGTCCCATTTGTCCCATCCAAGGTACCTCCAAAGAGGCAGGAGGAAATGGACATGGAGTTACTGCCAGGGTTCAAAGTTCTGTCAACCAAAGTCCTGCAGATGCAGTTACAAGCAAAGAACACCCACAAAAGTGTGGCGATGTCAGGCACGCCCTTACCGCCCTTGAGAGGTTCCTTAAACATAACAAGCCACTTCACTCTGTCCATTTTGGAGCTCCAGAGGAATTGAATCACCGCCCTGGTGATGGCCTTGCAGGTGTTAACCCAGGGGGGCCAGGCCTGGGTGAGGTACTGCAACACAGGGACAATCTCACTGCAGAGTACCAGTGTTTTACCTTCAATGGTGATTTCTCCAAGGCTCCATAGTCCAAATTTCTGTCTCATCTTGGCCAGTATCTCCTCCCAGGACGGCTCCTCCCGCACGGCTCACCTGGAATCTTCCACTATGGCTGCTCCGGTACAACCTGTGTTGCAGGCCGTCCCTGCTGCTGCTCCAGTCTCTGTGCAGGCACCCACCTCGAGTATTACCTCTATCAGAGGCATGTCTGGTTCCGCTATGCTTCCCCAGCGATTTGGGGGCGATTCAGTTCAATGCAGAGGGTTTCTCAACCAGGTTCAGATATACTTTGAGATGCTGCCCCAGGCGTTTCCCACAGACAGAAGCAAAGTAGGTTTCGTGATATCTTTACTTTCTGAGAGAGCCTTGGCCTGGGCAAACCCTCTATGTGAGACACAAAAACCCGTGGTCCTGAGTTACCCAGAATTTGTGGCTTCCTTCAAAAGGGTATTTGACATTCCCGGGCACTCCACTTCTGCTGCCAAGAGCCTCATGTCCATCAAACAGAGTACGAGAACTGTTGCCGATTACGCCATTGAATTCCGTAGTCTGGCAGCAGAGGTTGCTTGGAACAATGAGGACTTCGTGGCTGCCTTCTCTCATGGTCTCTCGGATAACATCAAGGATGAGATAGCAGCCCGAGATATACCCACTGAGCTGGAGAGGTTGATTTCATTTGCCATCCTCATTGACTCCAGACTCAGAGAAAGACTCTCTTTTAAGGAGCTTTTCAGTCCCACCCTTGCCTCCCTCATCTCCCATGCCTCCTGGTACCGAGTTGATCCATGAAGATGAACCCGTGAAGATGAACCCATGCACTTGAGCTTCACGCATCTCTCTACTGATGAGAGAGCCCTTAGGAGGAGGGAGAGATTGTGCGTTTATTGTGGGCAGGCTGGTCACTTTTTGAAGTCTTGTCCTATCCGTCCAGGGAACGCCCGAACCTTGAGGTCCCTTCACAGACAGACCTTAGGTGGCGTTGTTTAGTCTCCAGTTTCCCAGAAAGATAAGCCCCTGGTTTCGGTTACCCTGTCTTGGGCTGAGTCATCTGTCGAGATACCGACTCTAATTAACTCTGGGGCTCCCATCCTGTTTATTGATGCTGCCTTTGTATAAAAGCACTCGATTCTTCTGCAGCTGCGTGACACTTCACTTGCCATTGAGGCTCTTGACGGGAGACCTCTACAGCCTGCCCATGTGACTCATGAGACTGTTTCGTTGTCCATGGCCGTAGGGGCCCTTCACCATGGGATAATCCAACTCCAAGTTATTTCCTCACCTAAGTTTCCGCTGGTTATTGGTTATCCTTGGTTACAGAGGCACAACCCTTCTTTTTTTTTTTTTTTTTAAAGCCACTTCAGCAGACACATTTTAGAGACATAAATCAACTTTGCAGTTCATCTTTTCCATCCCTTCTCATTGTCACATCATAGTAGCTTATATCAATTGCTCTTATGTAATTAATTTATAATGCCTTATAAATGAATATGAATAAATATCCCATTATTACAAAAAATTTTAACAAAACCTCCCTCCCCCCACCCCCTCCCCACCCTCAACCTCACCCTACCTCTGCGGACTGGGCCCAATCTATCTTGTAACCCTCCAATTAATCCCATCCCCGTTATAGATCTAGACTCTCAATTCCTTCATGTAGCTCCATGATTTTTTGAATTCATGCCAACAATTCCATTTATCTTTGGTCCTTTTGTTTTCATCTTCTAAACTATGCCCCAGACATTCCATACTATATGTTTCTTCTACTGAATCGATCCACTCCCAAATTGATGGACATTCCTCATTTTGCCAATTCTTAGGGATAAGTCTCTTTGCTGCATCTATTAAATGAGGGACCAGTGACTCTTTATATTGTTTTACATCTCCCTCAACTCCATGTAACAACACGACCCACGGATCTTCCACAACTTCTTTTTTAGTGATTTCCTTAATAAGATGTAAAATCTTTTTCCAGTATTTTTAAATTTTAGGGCAGTCCCACCACAGATGGGCCATGGTTCCTACCTCCCTACAACATCGCCAACATTCCGCCGATTTATTCCTCTGATATTTGCTTATCTTATCTGGTGTTTCATACCATCTAATCAGACACTTATGCCGCGTACACACGGTCGGACTTTTCGTCTACAAAAGTCCAACGGACGCCGACGGACTAAAGCTGGCTGGTAATCCGATCGTGTGTGGGCTTCTCCGGACTTTCAGCAGACTTTTTCAGCCTCAAATCCGACGGACTTTAGATTTGAAACATGCTTCAAATCTTTACGTCGTAACTACGACGGACCCCGAAATCCGCTCGTCTGTGTGCTAGTCCGACGGACAAAAACCCATGCTAGGGCAGCTATTGGCTACTGGCTATGAACTTCCTTATTTTAGTCCGGTGTACGTCATCACGTACGAATCCGTCGGACTTTTGTGTGGTCGTGTGTAGGCAAGTCCGTTCGTTAGAAAGTCTGCTGCAAGTCCACCGAAAGTCCGCCGGAAGTCTGTCGGACAGGCTGTCGGACTTTTGTAGACGAAAAGTCCGACCGTGTGTACGCAGCATTATAGTTCATTTCTGCAGTTCTAGTATCTACTGCTGAGCTATGAGCAAGTTTCAATATTTTTCCAATAGTGTTCTTATCACTCTGTGACCCCAATTCCCTTTCCCATTTTCTAATGTATGGCGGGATCTCCACTTCTTCCACCCTCAACATTAATCTATATATTTTTGAATAATCCTTATATTCTCAGCTGAAAACAGGCATTCTAACATAGTTAGATCCTCCCCAGATCTGATTACAACCCTTCTTTTGATTGGCTCCATGCTGAGGTTCTGTTCTGGTCGCCACAGTGCAGTGAGAGATGCTTCCAGAAGGTAGCCAAGGTCCTGTGCACCTCTTCACTCTCCTCCCTGCCGGAGGAGTACTGCGATTTTAGCGATGTCTTTGACAAAGATCAAGCTGGTACTTTGCCTCCACACCGGTCGTATGATTGCTCAATTGACCTTCAACTTGGTGCCATACCCCCTCGTGGCCGGGTTTACCCTTTGTCAGTCTTGGAGGATAAGGCCATGGAGGAGTATGTTGCATATGCACTTTCTCGTGGTTTCAACCTGCAAATCCTCATCTCCTGCTGGTGCTGGTTTCTTTTTTGTAAAGAAGAAGAGTGGTGAACTGAGACCTTGTATCGATTATAGGGATCTCAATCGTTTCACGATTAAGAATGCTTATCCCATTTAGTTGATTACGGAGTTATTTGACCGCCTCAAGGGAGCAACAGTTTTCACAAAGCCTGATTTTTGAGAGGGGCATACAATCTCATCAGGATTAAGGAGGGCGACAAGTGGGAAACTGCATTTAATACCAGATCAGGTCATTATGAGTATCTCGTAATGCCTTTTGGCCTTTGTAACGCTCCAGCAGTTTTCCAGGAGTTCATTAACGATGTCCTCTGAGATTTGTTGCAGTTATGTGTGGTGGTTTATCTCGACGATATCCTTATATTTTCCAAGTCCCTGGAGAGCCACCACACAGATGTCTGTCGTGTGCTTTAGATACTACGAGAGAACAATCTCTATTGTGAATTGGAAAAGTGTGAATTCCACTGTGAACAGGTGAAATTCCTGGGCTATGTCATTTCCACTGCTGGTTTTTCGATGGACCCAGAGAAACTTTCAGCGGTCTCACAGTGGTCTCGACCCGTGGGCTTACATCCTCTGCAGCGTTTTCTTGGCTTTGCCAACTATTATCGGAAGTTGATGCTTCCAAAACTGGAGTTGGTGCCCTTCTATCTCAACGTCCTAACTCTGAGTGCGCTATGCATCCGTGTGGCTACTTTTCCAAGAAATTGTTACCAGCAGAGTGCAATTATGAGATAGGTGACAGAGAGCTGTTGGCGATCATTTTAGCCCTGAAAGAATGGAGACATCTCCACACTGTGCTGGTTCTCATTCTTACTGACCATAAGAATCTCACATTCTTGTTTGAGGCTAAGCGCCTCTCTCCCAAAAGGGCGCAATGGGCTCTTTTCTTGTCGAGTTTTAATTACATTGTCTCCTTCTTACCTGGTACTAAGAATGTAAGGGCTGACGCCTTGTCATGACAACTTTCCTCCACTTCCAAGAAGGAGTCGGTTACAGTTCCTGTGATTCCTCCTGATCTTATTCTGGCTATGGTTTGCACCAGTCTTACTTCTTCTTTGGGTGACAAAATTCTTGCTGCTCAGGTCGATGCTCCTCCAGAGAAACCCTGTGACCGCTGCTTTGTTCCCGAGAGTCTCCATACTGCCGTGCTCCAGACTTACCATTCTCCCAAGGCTGCTGGCCACCCTGGGAAGAATCAACTCTTTTGGGCCATTTCCCAACAATTCTGGTGGCCTAGTCTACGTGCTGATGTAACCGTCTTTGTAGCTGCCTGTTCCGTGTGTGCTCAGAGTAATGCCCGTACACACGGTCGGATTTTCCGACGGAAAATATGTGATAGGACCTTGTTGTTGGAAATTCCGACCGTGTGTAGGCTCCATCACACATTTTCCATTTGATTTTCCGACACACAAAGTTTGAGAGCAGGATATAAAATTTTCTGACAACAAAATCCGTTGTCGGAAATTCCGATCGTGTGTACACAAATCCGACGGACAAAGTGCCACGCATGCTCAGAATAAATAAAGAGATGAAAGCTATTGGCCACTGCCCCGTTTATAGTCCCGACGTACGTGTTTTACGTCACCGCGTTTAGAACGATCGGATTTTCCGACAACTTTGTGTGACCGTGTGTATGCAAGACAAGTTTGAGCCAACATCTGTCGGAAAAAATCCTAGGATTTTGTTGTCGGAATGTCCGAACAAAGTCCGACCGTGTGTATGGGGCATAAGACTCCACGACACCTTCCAGTGGGTCTCCTACAACCCATACCCAATTGAGAGAGGCCCTGGACCCACCTGTCTATGGATTTCATTGTGGAGTTACCCAACTCCCAGGGCAACACAGTTATCCTTATGGTGGTTGACCGGTTCTCAAAAAAGTTGCATTGTATTCCACTCAAGAAGTTGCCTACTTCTAAGCAACTGGCTTCTATTTCTGCTAGGGAGATCTTCCGCTTACATGGGCTACCCAAAGTGATTGTCTCAGACAGGGGTAGTCAGTTTGTGTCCCGGTTCTGGCGAGCCTTTTGTGCACAGTTGAGTATTTAGCTTGCTTTCTCCTCTGCATATCACCCGCAGTCTAATGGGGCCGCAGAACGAGCCAATTAGTCCTTGGAGCAATTCCTACGTTGCTATATTTCTGACCATCATAACAACTGGTCAGACCTCTTACCGTGGGTGGAGTTTGCTCACAATAGTGCCTTGAATTCAGCTTCCTGTTTGTATCCATTTATGGTGAACTATGGTTTCCAATCTTCCGTGTTGCCTGCCTCGTTTGATCCGCAGGGTATTACTGCATTAGAGGAGCATCTCCGTTGTCTTCGTTTCACTTGGGCTAACGATAGGTACAGACTCCATGCTGACCGCAGACACCTGCCTGCACCTTCCTACTAGGTTGGGGACAGAGTCTGACTGTCACCTCGCAACCTCCGACTTCGTGTTCCTTCTTTGAAGTTCGCACCTCGGTTAATTGGGTCTTTCTGTATCCTTCCCAGGATTAACACAGTGGCTTACGCATTGGACCTTCCTCCTAGTATGTGCATCTCTAATGTGTTTCATGTCTCCTTATTGAAACCTTTGGTCTGCAACCGCTTTACCACCTCGGTGCCACGTCCTCACCCTATACAGGTTGAGAACCATGAGGAGTATGAAGTACAATCCATTGTTGACTCCCATAGGTGCATACAGTACCTGGTGCATTGGAAGGGGTACGGTCCGGAGGAACGCTCTTGGGTCTCATCTTTGAACGTACATGCCCCTGTCCTCCTCCGTGATTTCCATAGACATTTTCCCCTCAAGCCCGGTGGTCCTCCGTGTTTCATGTCTCCTTATTGAAACCCTTGGTCTGCAACCGCTTTACCACCTCGGTTTATTGGGCCTTTCCGTATCCTTCCCAGGATTAACACAGTGGCTTACGCGTTGGACCTTCCTCCTAATATGCGCATCTCTAATGTGTTTCATGTCTCCTTATTGAAACCTTTGGTCTGCAACCGCTTTACACCCTCGGTGGCACGTCTTCACCCTATACAGGTTGAGAACCATGAGGAGTATGAAGTACAATCCATTGTTGACTCTCGTAGGCGCATACAGTACCTGGTGCATTGGAAGGGGTACGGTCCGGAGGAATGCTCTTGGGTCTCATCCTCGAACGTACATGCCCCTGTCCTCCTCTGTGATTTCCATAGACATTTTCCCCTCAAGCCCGGTGGTCCTCCGAGGAAGAGGGGTCGTTGAGGAGGGGGTACTGTCACGGCTGGGCTCAGCCCTTCCTTCTTTGAGCTGGCTGCGCAGCTGTCAGCTAATTGCCAGCTCCTTTCTCTCCACAGTGACTCAGCTGTTGATGATCTGCTCGTCAGTCCTGCCTACTTAAAGCCGTCCAGCTCACTTCATCTCTGCCTTCGCCTTTGGTCACATCTCAGAGACTTTTTCCTGCGTTCCTTTTGAAGACTTGCTCGGCTGATGTCCCTTCTGGCTCCTGTTCCTGCTTGCTGTAGTACTACGTTGATCGCTGGCTCTCTGACATTGGCAATGGCTGACTACCCAATCTGGTTACTGAACTCTGGCTATGTATTGACTACGCTTACTTTGTTTACCTTTTTATTTAATATTAAGCAAGTGTGATTAACTGTACTTCTGTCTCGGTCTGAATCATGGTTTCTGACAGTTCCGTACGATGCCTTGGGCGAGGAGCTCTATACAGCAATAAAAAGCAGAGGTGAGAGAGGGCAGCCTTGTCTGACCACAGAGAACCGGGAAGGGGTCAGTTTTCCAGCCATTTACCAACACCAAACTACAAATGTCATTATACATCACATTCACATACGAACAAAACATTTCCTCAAGACCATATCTGCACAGAGAAAAGCACTCTGTTCTTGCACTTGCACCAGATCATCACAGCACATCTGGCAGTTACTGTAAAGGAGGTAGATGATACAGACAAAGTGTGCAGAAACCTCATATAAGTGAGAGGACTAGGGGAAAATGAAGGTTGCTGGCTAGGAGCTCCACTGTACCTACAGAGTGACAATCTGCAACCTGTTGAACCAATGATGGGACCTCTGCTGTAGGTATGAGTTGTGATGGGCCTGAGTTGAGTTTATTTGGAGTTTATTATGTGGAGTGTGTTTTAGGTGTATTCTACAAAGTGGTAAGTGAAATATGGTGCATTGTGGGATGTGCTAAGGGTTACAGAGAATTCGCTGTCACGGACAAATTAGCAGTGAAAAACGTTAAGTGGTAGATGAGCAGTAAGAAGAACAATTAGAAGTTGCACAAAGCCAGCAAATTACACATGAATATTACCAATTAATGTGTGTGTGAGTCAAAAAATACCTGGCCAATCACAGTCCTCAGTACAGCTAAGAGTAAATGAGTGGAAGGGTAATATTTATTGTGGTTATGTGGAGAGTTTCAGTGGGGATTATACATATACATGTACACAAATCTGTACATCTTCCATGTGATATTATTCTCTAGTGAAGAAGTAGTGACTTCTCTTCCTCCCCCATAAGGTAGGGAAGGACTGGTTTAAGTAGACCAAGCAGTAGTATTTGCTTGTGTGTTCTGTAAGGCTGGGTTCACATCTAAGATGGATGCGGCTCGCAACAGGAATCTGGTGCGTCCCTGATCTCCGTTTCAGGGACAAATTTTTGCCTGAATTCGGCCCTGAAATGAAGCCAAAGATGCACAAGAATCCTATGCAAGCCGCTCCGCAGCTGCAATGGAGATATGTGAACCTTTCCCATAGAGAGTGGGTCACAATCATCTGTCATACGAATTGGATGTGGAGAAACCCGCATCTAATTCGCACTAGTGTGAACCCAGTCTTAATGGTGGGGTCAACTCTCTTACCCCCTCCCCCTTATTTTACATTCATACCACATAACTTCCTCACAGAAAGTAAAGGAAGTCAACTATTTTCTGTCAATATATTATGTATATGTAAATATACAGTATATTTGTATACTATGTATAACAGATGCTGTGCTATAGCTAAAAAAATCCAAATGGTTTCTTATCTGTTAAAGAAATTTTAAACAAATGCCCTTGAATTTTGTTTCAATGTTTTAAGCTGTAGTTACAGTTAATCCACTTTAGATATAAAAAAAAGCCCTGCAAAGGAAAATCTTAAGCTCTCTTTTTTTTTTAATAACTGGAAACAGAAAGTCAATTTAGGTCCATTTCCTTTGCCAGCTACAAGAAGGAAAGCCCCTTCTGCACTTCAGGAAATTTTTTATGTTACATAACTGGTTGCTAGGATACAGTACATTTTGGCTGTGTAATTGGAAATGTTTCTAGTTAAAAACGACACTGATTCCAATAGCATGCTTTAATTGTAATACTAATAAAGATGACCATGTACTGGATACTCTGGACTTGTCAGTTGCCTACATGCAGTATTACTATTTACATTTACAGTATGTCTTTTACAGCACTGCGTAATAAAAATGTTTATAGCTTGGAATACAAGCCGTCAATATAATTGTCTTTATGAATGAAAGTATTTATTTAGCGCACCCCTATCATTATTCTCAAATACCGTTGAGGTACACATCATAGATCCTTGCATAAATTTATATGTAGCATCAAGATCCCTCTTGAAACGAAATGCAGCATTTTACCACTCTAATATGAACTTCCCAAATCTGTGCCTATATTGTTTGTCCAGCCAGTTCAATCAAATAAAACTCACACGATATGGCAGCATATTAATCTATGGAGCTATTAGTTCTTAGCGGGAAGCTTTCAACTTCAAAAATATAACACTTAAACATGTCCACAAAGAATCCCAGGTCTAACCTAACCTGAAAAATACTACACACAAAACTAACCTGACCAGTCTCTGTAAATTGTAAGTGTATGTAATGTGTATGTCAACCTAAAACTCTTTTTTATTTATGGATAAAGTGAGCAAGAATTAGAACTTCTGTTGGGCTAATACTACTATTTAGGGCTCTGTGAGAAAGATTTATCCTCTCTTCCTGTCCTGATTATTATTACCATACAGGATGTATATAGCGCCAACAGTTTTTGCAGAGCTTTACAACATGAGGGCAGACCGTACAGTTTAGGCCCGTACACACCATTGGATTTTCCAATGGGAAATGTTGGATGTGAGGTTGTTGGCGGAAAATCCGACCGTGTGTATGCTCCATCGGACAATTGTTGTTGGACTTTCCGCGAACAAATGTTGACTAGCATGTTCTCAAATTTTCCGCCAACAAATGTGTGTTGCCGGATTTTCTGATTGTGTATACACAAGTCCATAGGACAAAAGTCCAAAGTACAAACACGCATGCTCAGAAGCAGAAGCCATCTATCTTGTAAACTAGCATTTGTAATGGAGAATTAACATTCATGATGTGGCAAATTATGAAATCTCCAAATGCTGCGCACAATTCTCTTCTTCTTTAATGGGATCATAATGAAGCTGCTTTGCTGATGATACTGATGGAGTTATTGCAAACAAATTTTCAAAGGCTTTTTTTTTCTACTAATATCAAGAATAATATTATTATGTTTTTTGTTTTTTTTATTATTTGTTCAAGTTACCACAACACCATTATCCCGTAGCTTATAAGATCACAGATACAACTATGTTGGTGTCCCTTGTCAATTTTACATTGTATTTTTTAAAATGAAACTGCCTACTCCCAAACTGTCTTTTGCAGTAAAACACATAGGCAAGTATTATTCTACACAATTTGTTTATTGTGCATTAAAAAAAAATAGACATGCTATCTGCCAATAGAACTTAACCAAAAAGTGCTTTCTATGCATCCAAAAATATAGAAAATATACCAAATCAGATCATTATTCAACCAAAAAAATAATGTCAAAGCAATAACTCCAAGGCCAATAATAAATAACACGTTATCTCCTCCAATTCCGCAACATGTCTGGTTGACAAACGGCCGTTCAGAAATGAACTGAAAAGCACGAAATGAAAAGCGCAAACTGAAAAGCACTAAATGAAAAACGCAAAAAGAAAAGCGCAAATCAACACTCGCCAAACTTCTACTAACACAAAATTAGCAGAAGAAGCCCAAAGGGTGGCGCTAACGAGCTGAAAAACCATGTAATACATCTAGTACGTCACTCCATTCGTAATTGTTGGCCAACATTTGTGTCACTGTGTGTACACATGTTTATGTGTTGGAGACAACACCCTTCAGACAAAATTCCACGGTTTTGTTGTCGGAAAGTCAGATTGTGTGTACTAGGCATTACAATACAATTCAATACAGGAGGAATCAGAGGGCCCTGCTCATTAGAGCTTACAATCTATAAGGGAGGGTCAAGTGAAACAAAAAGTCATAACTGTGGGGGATGAGCTGATGGTGAAAATAGACATACAGTTGTTAGGTGTGGGTAGGATGGGCTTCTCTGAAGAGGAGGGTTTTCAGGAATCATCTAAAAGCTAATAGAGTAGGAGATAATCGGACAGATTGGGGTAACATGTTCCATAGGATTGGAGAGGCTCTGCAAAAGTTCTGGAGGCGAGCATGGGAGGAGGTGACGAGGGAGCTAGAGAGCAGGAGGTCTTAATAGGAACGAAGAGAATTATTAAGTTAGTATTTTGATACTAGTGATGTAGCTGAGGCTAAGTTGTGGATGACTTTGTAAGTAGTTGTCAGTATTTTGAATTTAATTAATTGGGTGAGCGGAAGCCAGTGGTGGGATTGACGGAGAGTTGTAGCAGATACTGAATGGTTGGTAAGGTGGATGAGTCTGGCAACTGCATTCATGGTGGATTGAAGGGGGATAGACTATGTAAAAGTAAGTGAGTGAGAAGGGAGTTGCAGTAGTCAAGGTGAGAGATGATCAGGGAGTGAATTAAGAGCTTTGTTGTGTCATTGGTTAGAAAGGGGCGTATTTTGGAGATGTTGCGGAGGTTGAGGCAACAAGATTTGGATAGTGATTGGATGTGGGGCTTAAAGGAGAGTTCAGAATCCAGGACTACACCTAGGACCTTGGCATGCAGGGATGGGCTTATAGTTGTGCCATCGATTTTGACAGGGATATCAAAGGAGGGGGCATGTGGGGAAGGAAAAATTATAAATTTGGTTTTGGAAAGATTGAGTTTGAAGAAGTGGTGTGGCATCCAGACTGATATGTTTGTTAGTAAATTAGAGATACATGAGAAGACGGAGGGAGTGAGCTGAGGGGGAGAGAAATAGATTTGGGTGTCATCAGCGTAGAGATTGTATCAGCTGACCCAGGGAGGTGGTGTAGATTGAAAATAGTAGAGATCCAAGAACAGAACCTTGGGGGACCCCAACAGAGAGTGGAAGAGGAGAGCTGGAAGTAGAATTGTAAGTAACGCTAAAGGTGCGGTTGGATAAGTAGGGAGAGAACCAGCAAAGACTACAGTCACGGAGACCAACACCAATTTCACCAGACAGGAAATTAGAGGCCTTATACAACATGGACACAGACAAAGATGGGGGTTCTAGCCTTCACCTACTAATGAAAATAATTTTTTTCTGTCTGTATTGCTGTTGGAGAGTTCCCCCCACTTCCTGTTCAATTAAATTGTCATCAGGACAGGAACTGAAGATAAATCTCTGTCCTGAGTTCAATTTCTTCTCCCCTCTATCCAACACTAAGAAAGTTTTTGCTGGGCATACACTTTGAGCTTAATCCTTAATGTAACCCTTAAAGCTAAACCCTAGCCAAAACATTTTTTTTTGTTATAATCATAGATACACTGGGCAAGGCTAAACATTTCTGTCAAGACCTTATTGATACCCATGACTTTGTTGGATGAGATTTCAATTTCGTATCCCTATGGCAGCAGAAAATAAATTAAAAGTAATGGATATTACTAAATCATATGTTTTGTTTCAGTCTGTGTCCCTACTTAAGAGATTTCCTGGGTTGACTGAATTTGCCCAAGTTAGTTTCACCAAGGGTTCTGCAAATCTTGTTTGAAATTCAGCAGCAAATCCCATTACTATTTATGGGGGAAGGTTTTAATCCTGTTAGTAAAGTTGGGCACTGACATGTGGGCATGTACTAATGGCAAAACCGTTTTAAAAAATACCATACAGCACAGAAAGGGTTTTTTTTCAAGAGGCCTTGAGGTTGACATGGAAAAATCAAAAAAATTGCCAGCACACTTTAAAACACATCTTTGGCTTAGGATGTGCTTTCAAGTTGTATGTGGTGTTATGGAACAGTACAAATTGCATGAGCAGCCTAAACTATGGCCATGGATTTTTTTTTGATGTAGTACCCTGATGTTTAGGCAGGGTTTCTCCTAAATTTACCTGCCAGGTGTAGTTACCTTGGCTCATTGTTAGGGATCAATTGATTTCACCTTAAGTCTAGAATTGCTGCACTTCTCTCTTCTGCTGTTAGGTCACCGGGTACCTGGTGGCATTAGATAAGACAAGGGCAAAGCAAGGACAGATTAGGAGTATATGGGGTATCTCAGTCAATGGGCAGGGGTTTTCTTGAATCCCTTGGCCTGCTGGGAGAACCTATATATTTGGGTGGAGTCAGGTGATCGTTGTTCTGTGCCACCTGGATGGCTGCCTGTGTGGACGTGTGTTGTACTGCCCAGGCTGCTAGGCTGGAGTTTGGGCTTATCCCAGGCAAATCTGGCTGCTAGGCTGTCTGAGGGCCTATCCAGAAGCAAGAGAGCAGTGCAGGGTTGGGGTTGCGGCTTGCAGTCCAACCAGAAGTGACGGTTCTGCCGGCCAGAGAACCTGTCGTGGTCGGAGGTAGAGGGGAAGCTGTTGCAATTAAGGGACCATCCACCTTATTACTAGGGACCACAGTTAGTAGCTGAAGCAATTCCCGGAGCATAATTCTCACCAACCAGAGGCGGTGAAGAATCGGGAAACTTCAGCAGGCATCAAGCCAGGGACCCAGCAAGCAGAGGTGACGCTTGCAGAGCAGCCTTGTGTGTCAAGCCAGGGACCGA
This sequence comes from Aquarana catesbeiana, assembly GCF_042186555.1. Taxonomy (NCBI): domain Eukaryota; kingdom Metazoa; phylum Chordata; class Amphibia; order Anura; family Ranidae; genus Aquarana; species Aquarana catesbeiana. Next base: position 293,031,879 of record NC_133327.1, on the reverse strand, counting down.
GCAGGCCAGTGGGGTGAAGCTTGAGAGTTATATGGAGTGCCAAGCTAGGGACCCAGCAGAGAAGCGGGGCTGACGCTTGAGGAAGAAACTGCAGTGAAAATTAGAGGAGCTCAAGGGATTCAGTGGCAGTGAATCATCTAGTCTAGTGAGAGAGACTGGGAGCTCAGTGTGTTGAAAAACTACAAGAAGTGATTGTAGTGGAAGTGAAGGAACTGTTACATCTTGTGTTAGAAACTATTAAAGACTGTTACTATAGCAGTCATACACATGCAGATGTGGTGTCTTACTGGATGCCTTTACCTGCATGGCCATCTACCTGCAGAAGTCTTGGAGTCTGCCAAATTAACATTGCAACTGCTTAAGGGTGTCTTGGCCCTAACCCTCTCTCCCAAGGTTCTGTTCAAGAAAAATAAAATCTCTTTGCATTCAAGAAGTGTCTGGCATCCATGAATCTACTTTAAACTACACCCACTATGCCTTACAACCCACTCTGTATGGAAGGATTTCAGAAGCTTTGGCTCTGGAGGTTCTCATTAGACTGAAGGAGGCCTGGGACCTTGCTACATTTACAATAAGTTTGGCTTGCATACAGCAACATCAAGCAGATCTGATTCATTTCTGTTCAAACGGAAAAGAAAAAGAAAACTCCTGCCCATGGCTGATTTCGATCAAATTCCCATTAGGAATCAATAGTTTACAGATAACAGAAATGTACAACTGACCGGTAGCAGGACAGTTTTAGTAAACAAGACTGAAATGTACTAGAGACACGGTGAACAGGTAGCCACTGGCAGGGCAGTTTTAAGGAGCAAGACTAGGCCAAAAACCCTTTGCACTGCACGTTTTGCTCAGTCAACCTCTTAAGTGACTGTCAACATTTGCCCTAATAGTGGGTGGTTCTGCACCGTGAATCAGTCATACATGATCCCGACCATGCAGTTTGGAAGGGTTGTGTGAATCACATGATGCCTTAAAAGAATTAAGATTATTGTCACTGTTAAAACAGTTTACAGACATGCATCTGAACTTTGCATTTACAGTAGCTGTTTAGCTGGAGCTATGTTTTTAAATAATATCTACTACATTTAAAAGGACTTTCAGATACCTTGTTTCCTATTGAAGCACCCAAGAAAGTGTTCCGTTTGGGGTATTACAAACAGTTATTTTTTAATTCCATGATCACTTTTTATTATACACCACTACAACAGCAGATAGACAGTTCTTGAACCTGGTTCTGTAAGCTCTGTAAGAAAAATACTCTATAGTCTATATAGTTTAATACAGATATTGCACTATTTTTATGGAAATATTATTTGTTGTGTTTGATCAATTAAGTTAATAAAAAAAAACGCTAGGAAAGACTAATAAGTTCTGTCACATAGGTGGAGATTTACTAGAGAGAGCAAAATCTGGTGCAGCTCTGCCCAGAAACCAATTAGCATCCAGGTTTTATTGTCAAAGCTTGATTGAACAAGCTGACGTTAGAAGCTGATTGGCTACCATGCACAGATGCACCAGATTTTAAATGCTCCAGTTTTAGTAAATCTCACCCATACTGTAATTTACAGGCTACTTGGAAAAAAACTTCCTACACAGGGAGGCCCAATATATAATTACAAATATATGATTGGAAATGTAGGGCTGAACAGTGGATAGTAGCCTTCCGTGGTGCCCTCACTTTGTCATATATCAAAAATATTTTTAGAATGATTGAAATTTCTGAATTTAAAGTGACCATGCATTTTAAAGTATCGATGTAGTGATGGTATATTTTCACTAATCATAATTGGGTTTGTTTTTCTTTAAAACATGGAATCAAAATATCAATTCCTACAATGTATTTTTTAACTGCAAACTAGCCTCCCTGGCGGTTTTCCCGAGTGTGGCTCGGGGTTAAAATTCAGGACCATTATCGGTAACCCCGAGCCACACTCGGGATTGCATCGCAGGATCCTGGTGCCTCCTTACTTACCTTGTCCCCGGGATCCTGCGATGTCCCCCGCAGTGTCCGCGGGCTGTGTCCTGTTCCGAAGCCTCTCTGTGCCAGGCTCCGTTCCCTGCGAGCGGCGCGACGCACGGGGGCGGAGCCTGGCGGCAAATTCAAAAAAATGTAAAAAGCATAACACATACAGTACTGTAATCTTACAGATTACAGTACTGTATGAAATCATTTCACATCCCATTTGTCCTTAGTGCTCTTGCCCATGCCCTGCATGCAGTTTTATATTGCATATACTGCTCTTTCTGCCTGGAAACTGGAGATTGTCCATAGCAACCAAAAAGTGTCCCTTTACGTCAAAAATGGCTTTAGACCATCTAGAAAACAGCGATAGTAAATTAGAACACTTGCAGAATTGAGCGATAGTGAATCGTGTGGAAATTTATTTTATTACTATTTATTTTTATTTTTTTTAATTATTATTTTTTTTTTAGTGTATTATAATTTATGTTTTTGTGTTTCAAACTTTATCATACCCGGGATATCTACTAGACTCTTGTTTGGACAGATTTAAGTGTGTTATTGTTAAGAATTACAGACCTACAATATAAAACGCCAAATTTCCATGCAAAATAATTGTACCACTTTCAGCACCTAAAATCCGAAATAATCATACCGCCAGGGAGGTTAAAATGTTTATATGTATTTTATATTAAGCATATTTTTATTTTTGATCTATGCTATTTATTAAGCCTGACACTAATTAAGAAACTGTATTATTCTGAAGAAGCCAATCAAAAACATATTTTATTTGTTTAATTTTTCTGCTTCAACATAAATCATAGCATCTTGCATAATGCAATTGTTATGTTTATAGTGAATAAATTTGGATCCATTTTATGTGTTGTTATATTTATCCCATTTCAAAAAACATCTAGAGTTAATGGAGCCATTTTGTGACCCAATCTGTCAACAATTAAATACAATATATGAAGCAAACATTGATGGAACCAGTGTGGCACCAATCATGTACTAAGCGGCAAGAATGGCATATAGAAACATACGCACACACAAAAAAAAGGTTTATTTAAATTATCCAATCAAGAGGAAAAAATTAACAACACGTTGCTTTTTACATTATTGGATCTTTTTTTTTTTTTTTTGGGGGGGGGGGGGGGGAGCATTCTCAGCACTTTCAGTAAATCTGCAAAATACAGGGATGGAGGCATATATTTCCATATGTTTCATTTAAAGTCCCAAACAAATCTCCTTTTAGTTTACTTTTATTAAATCAGTCTTATTATATTTTACCAAATGTCTGGATCTTATCTGAGTAGTCTGATCACCTTACAGCCTGTTTTGATCAGCTTTAGTTTTCTTCAAACAGATTATGCATTCTCATACAAGTATATGGAGATTCAAAATCCATTTGAAGCAGGTCAAAAGTAGGTTAACTGCAAGCCAAATGCACCCATCAATGATTTCTCTCAGAAGTATCTCAAACTAATATCAAACTTATCAACACAAGCCCAAATTCCATCAACACAGGCCCTAAAGTTGGGTGAAACAGCCAGATCTTAATGTTCATTTATACAGGGAATTGATGATCTGACCTTGTCTAATGACTCATAGCTAAAGTGCAGTGCACTACATTGGAAAATAGCCCTGCATGCTGCATTTTGAGCACCTTATTCTGTAGTTTCACAAGATGATATGTAAACCAGCCAGTGTGGGCGACTCATCATAGTCTTCATTGTGAAACCCTCATGTCCTGGCTCATTGCATTCTAGTAACTCGGTCAGAAAAAAGAAATACATCCCAGCACTCTGGACTGAAGCAATCTTAATAGCCAATAAATAAGAAATTCCGTTTTTCTTTGCAAATTAATGTAACTCTTTTGCATTATACAATTTGAATTACCATGAATTAAAGTATAGGATGTCTAAATGACTTTAATTCCATTTTTACAAAGTGTGGATCACAATAGCTGTTTAGCTTTCGGAACAGGGATGCCCATGACACCTACAGGTATATTACCCAATGGATATCACTGCATAAATATGTCTGATTTCCATTATATATATATATGTGTGTGTGTGTGTGTGTTTTTTTTTTTACATATTATATTTATTTACTTGGAGAGTGTGCTTTGTCTGAAAAATAGCTTGAGCTTATTTTTCAATAAAGCCTGTGAATAGTTATTCTGGGCACCGATGTTTTTGCTTAGAATTGATAATAACTAACTGTGTGGTCTCATGCAGAATTGCATTGCCTTGAGCCAGCTGGAGAAGAATTCCTACCATTGTGCAAAAAATGTACTCAGTGTCTTGGCGTTTATAATTTAATTAGAGGTAAAACTCACAGAATGACATTATTTCAACTTAATAACATGAGTTTGAGACCCTATAAAGAATGAAATTAGTAGTGCCAACAGAAATCAAATCTAACTTTAGCAAAAATATATTTTTTTTTAAAAGGAAGAAAGATTGAACCTCTGCCTGGATTTAATTGCTGCCTGTATCCCTGTTGGGCACATCTTCACAAATTTTCTGCCCCGGTGACCCCAGTAGAGAACTCAGACAGCAATAAAACAAATGGAGGTTCTAACCCTTTCTAATTTAAAGGAGAAGTACAGCTAAAACATGTTTGGTTGTACTTCTGTGGATCACTTCTATGACCTGTTTTCAGCAGACAGTGGGCTGAAGCCCACTGTTGGCTGACATAACGTAGCTAGTCCAGGCTCGGGAAGGATTATGAGCATATGTTCGGGATCCGCTCACATGCCTGGACTGGCCCCCTACTCAGCCTCTCAATGAGCCCAGCGCAGGGGAGGCAGAGCAGAGAGCCACTGACTGACAGGCAGAAGCTCTCTGCTCAGGGAGCTCTGAGAACCAAGCAATTGGCTTGTAACTGTAAGTAGGGTTGCACCATTACCGATACTAGTATCAGTGCCGATACGAGCATTTGCGTCAGTACTTCTGCTCGCACAAATGCTCCCGAAGCCTAATCTGATACCTGGAAATGAAGAGGCAGCGTTGCTTCAACCAGAAGTCCTCAACAGGCTCACAGCAGCAGAAGATATGATGGTCGGGGAAGGGGTGCAGGGCACAGCCGCATGTTCCATCAGAATCAGTGACCGGGGCCGTCACATTCCGTAACGGAAGTGACGTTCCATGTCTCCATCAGAGGTTGAACATCCCGAAGCCCATCTTGGTAAACTCTGCACTCGGCCACAGTAAGCCAGCAGGGGACATCTTGTTACACCCAGCCCATATAGTTCGGGCTGGGTGTAACAAGATGTTAGCTGCTGCTTACTGCCGTCAAGTGCAAGGTGTACCAAGATGGGCATCGCAGTATATAGCATTGCAAAATTCTTCCTTTCCTCTCTTCATTCATTTAATTTATTATGCAAGGCCAACAATTGCCAATCAGTGCTTCATTTCAGTGCCCATCAGTGCCTGCCAATTAGTGCCTATAAGTGCCACCTATCAGTGCCCATAAGTGCTGCCTATCAGTGCTACCTATTAGTGCCAGCCATCAGTCAGTGCCACCTATCAGCACCCATCAGTCAGTGCCACCTATCAGTGCTCATCGGTGCTGCATAATCAGTGCCACCTATCAGTGCTCATCAGTGCTGCATATCAGTGCCCATCAGTGCCACCTCATCCTATCAGTGCTCATTAGTGCTACATAATTAGTGCCACCTATCAGTGCTCATCAGTACTGCATGTCAGTGCCACTTAATCCATGTTGCATATTAGGGCCTCCTCATCAGTGCCACCCATCAGTGCCCTTCAGTGCCACCTCATCAGTGCCCCATCAGTGCCACATATCAGTGTCACCCATCAATTTCACCTATCAGTGCCCATCAGTCAGTGCCAACTATCAGTGCTCATCAGTGCTGCAGTGCATAACAGTGACACACTGCCACCTATCAGTTCAGTGCTGCATATTAGTGCCTCCTCATCAGTGCCACCCCATCAGTGCCCTTCAGTGCCACCTCATCAGTGCCACCTAATCCTATCAGTGCCCATCAGTGCTGCATATTAGTGCCCCCTCATTCATGCCCCCCCATCAGTGCCCCATCAGTGCCACCTTATCAGTGCCCCCTTTAGTGCAGCATATCAGTGCCCCCTCAGTGCAGCCTATGAGTGCCCCATCAGGGTAGCCTCAGTAGCGCACATCAGTGAGGGCGAAAAAGTACTTATTTACAAAATTGTCTGACAGAAACTAAGAAAGATATTAAAAAAAAGTATCGGTAAACGGTATTGGCGAGTACTTGAAAAAAGTATCGGTACTTGTACTCGGTCTTAAAAAAGTGGTATCGGTGCAACCCTAACTGTAGGGTATGCATCTCAATTCAAGTCATCAAATATGTGTAATCAATAGGGATGAGCCGGTTTGGTTCGCACCAGAAGATGCAAACAGACAAAAAATTTGTGTGAACATGCGAACACCGTTAAAGTCTATGGGACGCAAACGTGAAAATTCAAAAGTGCTCATTTTAAAAGCTTATATGCACGTTATTGCCATAAAAAGTGTATGGAGACCTAGGTACTGCCCTAGGGGACATGTATCAATCCAAAAAAGTTTTAAAAATGGCAATTTTTCCAGGAGCAGTGATTTTAATAATGCTTAAAGTGAAACAATAAAAATGAAATATTCCTTTAAATATCGTGCCGGGGGGGGGGGGGGGTGTCTCCTTAGTCTGCATGTAAAGTAGCACATTTTTCCCATGTTCAACAGTCCCGCAGCAAAATGACATTTGTAAAGGAAAAAATTTCATACAAAATTGCTTGCAGATGTAATGTATTGCTGGATCCCGGCAATATACATAAAAAATCATTGAAAAAAATGATGTGGGAGTCCCCCCCAAAGTCCACACCAGGCCCATCAGGTCTGGTATGGATATTAAGGTGAACCCTGCACCAAAATAAAAAAAATAGTGTGGGGGTCCCCCCCAAAATCCATACCAGGCCCTTCAGGTCTGGTATGGATTTTAAGGGGAACCCCGTGCCAATATAAAAAAAAATGACGTGAGGATAATCTCCAAAATCCCTGGCAGGTTGCAGGAAAAGGGGGGACGAGAGAGCCCCCCCAACTGAACCGTACCAAGCCACATGCCCTCAACATGGGGAGGGACAAGGGCATTATCCCCACAACCCTTGCCCGGTGGTTGTGGGAGTCTGTGGACGGGGGCTTATTGGAATCTGGAAGCCTTTAACAAGGGGGCCCCCAGATCCCGGCCCCCCGTGTGAATGGGTAGGGGCACATTGTACCCCTACCCATTCACCAAAAAAGTCAAAAAAGCAAAAACAGTTTTGGACAATTCCTTTATTAAAAAAAAGTGTCCCGCGATGTCCGTCCTTTTTCAATCACGGCGCCGATGGTCCCATGGGAGGCGTCCCGCCGACTGTCATCTTTTTGCTTTGACAGATCTAATATAGCCAAGGGTGGGGCCACCCGCTGACGTAACTGAATGACCCCGCCCCTTCTGACATCATGTGACATCATGTGACACCATGTGATGTCAGAGGGTGGCAGGGTCATCCGTTTACGTCACTGGGTGGCCCTGCCCTTGACTATATAAAAGCTGTCAAAGCAAAAAGAAGGCAGTCAGCGGGATGCCTCCCATGGAGGCAGAGTTTTTCCGTTTTTTTTATTTTAATTTTTGTTTCAGGACCATTGATGCCGTGATTGAAGATTGATAGATTGATGGACATCACAGGACACTTTTTTTAATAAAAGAATTGTCCAAAGCTGTCTCCTGACATTTTTACTTTTTTTGACACCTTTTTGGGTGAATGGGCAGGGATACACTGAGCAAGGGTTGTGGAGATGAAGCCCTTGTCCCCATCAACATGGGGGCAAGGTGTTTTGGGGGGGACCTCAAAGCACCCTCCCCATGTTCAGGGCATGTGGCCTGGTATGGTTCAGGAGGGGGTGCCCTCTCATCCCCCCCTTTTCCTGTGGATTGCCAGGTTGCGTGCTTGGATAAGGGTCTGGTATGGATTTTGGGGGGACCCCATGCCATTTTTTTATTGGATTTTGGGGGGACCCCCACACCATTTAAAAAAAAAATTGGCACAGAGTTCCCCTTAACCACTTCAATACATTATATTATATATATACTACACTACACTAGGCTGTATATATATATATATATATATATATATATATATATATATATATATATATATATATATATATATATATATATATCAAATACACTGCCTATATTGACTGAATATAGATTCTACACTAAATATCTAAACTATGCTAAATGCTGAGTATATATACACTGAGCAAAATTATAAATGCAACACTTGTGTTTGCCCCAATTTATCATGAGCTGAACTTAAAGATCTACGACTTTTTCTATGTACACAAAAGGCCTATTTCTCTCAAATATTGTTCACAAATCTGTCTAAATCTGAGCACTTCTCCTTTGCTGAGATAATCCATCCACCTCACAGGTGTGGCATATCAAGATGCTGATTAGACAGCATGATTATTACACAGGTGTGTCTTAGGCTGGCCACAATAAAGGGCCACTCTAAAATGTTCAGTTTTATCACACAGCACAATGCCTCAGATGTCACAAGTTTTGAGGGAGCATGCAATTGGCTTGCTGACTGCAGGAATGTCCACCAGTGCTGTTCTGTTGCCCTTGAATTGAATGTTCATTTCTCTACCATAAGCCGTCTCCAAAGACGTTTCACAGAATTTGGTAGTACATCCAACCAGCCTCACAACCGCAGACCACGTGTAACCACACCCACCCAGGAGTTTAACATCAAGCATCTTCACCTCCAAGATCGTCTGAGACCAGCCACCCAGACAGCTGCTGCAACAATCGGTTTGCATAACCAAAGAATTTCTGCACAAACTGTCAGAAACCATCTCAGGGAAGCTCATCTGCATGCTCATCATCCTCATCTGGGTCTCGACCTGATTGCAGTTCATCGTTGTAACCGACTTGAGTGGTCAAATGCTCACATTCGATGGCGTCTGGCACTTTGGAGAGGTCTTCTCTTCACGGATGAATCCTGGTTTTCACTGTACAGGGCAGATGGCAGACAGCATGTATGACATTGTGTGGGTGAGTGGTTTGCTGATGTCAACGCTGTGGATCGAGTGGCCCATGGTGGCAGTGGGGTTATGGTATGGGCAGGCGTATGCTATGGACAACAAACACAGGTGTATTTTATTGATGGCATTTTGAATACGCAGAGATACTGTGACGAGATCCTGAGGCTCATTGCTGTGCCATTCATCCACGACCATCACCTCATGTTGCAGCATGATAATGCACAGCCCCATGTTGCAAGGATCTGTTCACAATTCCTGTAAGCTGAAAACATCTCAGTTCTTGCATGGCCAGCATACTCACTGGACATGTCACCCATTGAGCACGTTTGGGATGCTCTGGATTGGCGTATATGACAGCATGTTCCAGTTCCTGCCAATATCCAGCAACTTCACACAGCCATTGAAGAGGAATGGACCAACATTCCACATGCCACAATCAACAACCTGATCAACTCTATGCGAAGGAAATGTGCTGCTCTTTGTGAAGCAATTGGTGGTCACACCAGATACTGACTGGTTTTCTGACCCCCCGACCCCCCAATACAGTAAAACAGCACATTTTAGAGTGGCCTTTTATTAAGACCAGCCTAAGGCACACCTGTGCAATAATCATGCTGTCTAATCAGCATCTTGCTATGCCTCACCTGTGAGATAGATGGATTGGGCGGCACAGTGGTGTAGTGGGTAGCACTCTCGCCTAGCAGTAAGAAGGGTCACTGGTTCGAATCCCGACCACGACACTACCTGCCTGGAGTTTGCATGTTCTCCCTGTGTCTGCGTGGGTTTCCTCCGGGTACTCCGGTTTCCTCCCACACTCCAAAGACATGCTGGTAGGTTAATTGGATCCTGTCTAAATTGGCCCTAGTATAGGTATGAATGTGAGTTAGGGACCTTAGATTGTAAGCTCCTTGAGGGTATAGGGACTGATGTGAATGTATAATATATGTGTAAATATATGTAAAGCGCTGCGTAAATTGACGGCGCTATATAAGTACCTGAAATAAATAAAAATAAATAAATAAATAAATTATCTTGGCAAAGGAGAAGTGCTCACTAACACAGATTTAGACAGATTTGTGAACAATATTTGAGAGAACTAGGCCTTTTGCATACATAGAAAAAGTCATAGATCTTTAAGTTCAGCTCATGATAAATAGGGGCAAAAACAAAAGTGTTGCGTTTATAATTTTACTCAGTGTATATACTAGACTGTATATATATCAAATACACTGCCTGCACGCCACTAACTAAGCTGCCTAATTTCTCTTCATTCATTACACTATACGGCCGCTGTTTAAGGAGCAGCCTTATATAGTGTGGGGCGTGGACTTAGCCCCCTGAGCCATGATTGGCCAGAGGCACCCTGCCTTTGGCCAATTATGGCTCTCTCAGTAGAGCGTGCTGTGATTGGCCAAAGCATGCAGGTCAGGTGCATGCTTTGGCCAATCATCATACAGAAATGCACTGCGATCTCACAGTGCATTATGGGGCTTTCCCCGGCTCTCGAATTTGCCACAAACGCCCCATATTTTCGGTTAATTTTGCTCATCCCTAGTAATCAAGTTCAGAATTTGACAGAGGGTCTTTCGGAAGTGTGGCAGTAGTTATTATTTATTAGTGTTAGTTTATTCAGTAAACTGATAATGATATGAAAACAATTTTGGCAGTATGCACAAATGTATTCATATATAAACCTCCAAAGTACAGTGCAACAAGTAAACAATAGTAATTCAATCCTACTATGTCAAATCACCAAAATACAATATTAACAATACATAAAAAGTGAATAATCACTAGATTTATTATACACAGGATAAATAATCGATATGAAACTCAAATCCTTGAAAACAACATAGTCCGCAATCTTCTTTATAAATAATGTGTTTGTGATATCAAATGCATCCATTTATAATTCATGTTTTGGCATTTCCCCCAACATTTTATCGCAATGATATTACACTTTAGTGAGGAAAAGCAGGGGCTATATTGACAGAACTTGGCTTAGTCCAAAAAACTGGCTATCTACTGTATGTCCACAGTAACTGTAGTAAATGTTGCACTTGTTATGAAATAACAGAGAATTGTTTTGAATAAATATCTTGCCATTTTAGTCCTAGATTCTAACAATTTAGTTCCAAATTCTGTGCAGTAAAAGATGCATTTTTAAGAGCAAAATGGAGATTTTTATAGGAAGCATGCTCACACAGACCAGGTTTTCTTTAAACTCAGTGAGGTTGATTTACTAAAGGCAGATATACTGTGCAATGCAAGTGCAGTTGCTCTACAGCTTAGTAAATGAGGTAAAGCTTCACTTTTAAAATAATACCCAATCATAAGCAAGGAAAAAAACACAACTTTCACATGATTGGATGATAGAAATCTGCAGAGCTTACTCTCCTTTGCTAAGATCTAGAGCAACTGCACTTGCAGTGCACAGCAGATTTGCCTTTAGTAAATCAACCTCAGTGTATTCAGTTCCATTGTATCTTTAATGCAGATTTTTACTTTCAGTGAAAAAGCAAGGAGTACACAGAAGCATTGGCGGTAGTGATCTTTCCTTTTTGAGCTCCCACCTTTCTGGTTACTGAGGTCTTCTGTGGCAGCTCTTTGGATGAGGAAAATCCTGAAACTCAGGACTTTTAAAGTTAGACAACAATTATCATGTGTTCCATTAGTCTGTACGCAATACAGATGGATAATACAGACATGTTCTCTGTAGATATTGAGACAGTGTAAATCAATGCACTTAGGGATCAGTGTTCAGATTGTACCCCCAGTTCCACACAGTTTAAAGGTGTCTGCAGACATAAAAGAACTAATGCCTGTATGCTTGTGTAATTTTATAGCTGGGCGATACATTGATCATCCAGGATGAATTTTCCTGGCCGATCAATATTGTTGCACCCTGTGACAGGCTGATGCCTTTAGTGTGCCCTCCCCTCCAATAAGCTCAAAACACAGTTTGCACAATGTGAGCTTGCATGGTTTGTACAACAATCATTATGCTGCTGCCTACTGTCTGAATGCACGTTTAATAAATTTATTTTATAGGTTAGAACAATAACTATACTTCCAAGTAAGTCTGCAAGCTGTAAAAAACATGCTTTTTTTCATAACAGGGATTACAAGGGATAGCAGGAAACCCCGGAGTGCAGGTAATGTTTGAACATCAGATAATAATTATATTTATTCTCTTAACTGGCATCAACATTAGGTTTCACAATTTACAAATACTGACAGAGATCAATGGCCCAATAATCAAACTTTCTGAAAATTGTTTGTCTTTGTGTGTGTTTCTCTGTGTGTGCGCATCTGTAGTCACTGAATCAATTACTAGTTGGGTATTATGTACCTAAAGAGATCCAGTCGTCAAACCATTAATTTCAATGAAAATCTACCCATATGATTATCTGTGCATTTAGTTATTTTAAGCATGTTATTAACTTGTAAAAGCTTACTTGGGTAGACATCCCTTGGGTAAGACTGCTGCTGGGTGCCACCATCTTAGATGTGGAGTCAGGACAAATCCCACCCACCAGCAGTTACATGCAAAATTATGTAGGGAAATGAAAGGCAGAAAAGCTGGGCCAACAAAGATGGTAAATAGACAGAGCAGAAGGGGATACGACTATGACAAGCAAGGAGAAAGGGGACAGTTCTAGGAAATAAACTTCTAAAAATGTCAAATTTGCTAGCGAATTAACAGGCACATTTTAAGAAAATAAAAGTATTTAAAATTATGTATTGTCTGTGCTTTTACCTGCAGTTTTGGTGACGGGTCAAGTCAAGTTTGGTCAAATAAGTGACAGGATCTCTTTAAGTATGAGGGGAGATGCAATGAGTCTTGTTTTGCTTTGTCTTTTAAGGTTATTTGCTGTACAAGCAAGGAAGCGTAAAAACCTCTGTAGTGTATTATTGTGCTTAAATTGAACAAAATTGCTGCACATACAACTGTAGGAAAACAGTTATACACATGCACAAGCTATCTACCCTCCCTAACAAATGAGCATGGACAATGTATGTAATAAATGTACACTAAACAGTTACTTAACTTGGTCCTTCCTAATGATCAAGTCCTCTTCCTTTTATCCAGAATCTCTCCAGTCTGCTTCTTGCTTCTTGGAGTCCTCCAAATCTAGTCCTCTTTGTCTTCAGCACATGGCTGTGTTCAAGTGCTTTTTCCTCCCCTTACTTCCTGCCTAAATTACTTGCTGTCCTGAGCTTCATGAACAAGTCCAAAATGTTCATTAGCATATGAACAGGGGAAGCCTTGCTTCCTAAAAACAACACATGTGACTAAAATGTTATTCCTTATATTTACTGTATATGCTATAAAAATCACTAAAATAGCCACAGCAACACAAGTCTGTGTTCAATTTAAGCATGGGAAATGTTCCTATTTTGTAATTTGTCTGCATATTATTAGTTTTAAAAAATAAAATGTTTACTGTATATGTCCTCACTTTACCCCATTTCATACTTAATGAAATCAGTGTTGGTAGTCCGGATTTAATAAAACATGAAATGAGGTGAAGTATGGTAAGATAAAGCAAAGTGAACCTGGGTCTATTTAGAACCCACATAATGTGCAGAGGAGGTTCCCATTTTTTAAACATTCCCCTGCACATGACTAGATGTCTAAACGCAACACAGGCATGATTTACTTCATGTCACTTATTACATTCATGTTGTATAAAAAGATGCACTGCTACATTGCTATTACAATTAGGCAAATGTCACACGGCACATTGTCTTGGTTTGTTATAGACTACTTTAAGCATCTAATATTTTAATACTATGTGTTACAAAAAGGAAATTACTAGGATTATAAATTCATGATGTGTGTTTAAAAAAAATAAACATAAAACCTTTATTCTTTTAAAATGTTCTGTGGACGTTGTGTGACTTCATTTTAATTAGAGCAATGTGGCTAATCAAATAAATTATTTTAAACTTTCATTCAACACACAAGGGCCTTGTTGTGTAGAACAAAAAGAAAACACGCGGAGTAGACTATATTTGTTTTATTTAAGGACACCTGATCTGTAGAATTAGAAGGTATAATGTATGTACATATAAATGGAGTCCCATCTCCACATTCCAAAATGATCCAACTGTACTGAAATATATTATTACATTATACCTCTATGTAGAATAATTTAAATTAAAAAACAAAACTCTCTAAAATATTGGGAGTGATTTATTAATAGCAAATAGGTTGTTCACTTTAAAGGGAACTTGCACTTTGTAAAGAATTAACCCCAGAACTTGAGGTGAAGCTCTAATGGTTTCCATCATCCAATCATATGTAAGCAAAAATGCTGTTTTGTTATTATCGTATTTGATTGGGTATTCTTTAAAAAGTGAAACTTCACCACATTCACTAAGCCCTGGGGAAAATTCCCTTGCAAATTGTGACTTCCTTTGAAATGTAAAGAGTTTATTTGTATTTAGTAAATCAACCCCATTGTTTTTCTTGCAATGATACATACCCACAAGGTAAATGACATGCTAACAACACTACAGTAGTAAACATAACTACGTTTGTTTTGTGTAAGTCTTTTTTGTTTTTATGTTTGGGTTTATACTTATTTATTTGGTAGGGATTCCTGTATATTGTATGTGCCAAATTCATTAATTGAAAGGTAGCCAAAACATTCATGTAAAAATACATAGTACATTGGGGGTTATTTACTAAAGGCAAATCTACTTTGCACTACAAGTGCACTTGGTAGAGCAGTCGCTGTAGATCTGAGGGGAAGATCTGAAATGAGGGGAAGCTCTGCTGATTTTATCATCCAATCATGTGCAAGCTAAAATGCTGTTTTTTATTTTCCTTGCATTTCCCTTTCAGATCTACAGCGACTGCACTTGAAAGTGCGCTTTCAGTGCACTTGTAGTGCAAAGTGAATTTGCCTTTAGTAAATAACCCCCATTGTCTTTCTAGTACTTTGTAAATGTGCAGCCGAAATACAGATATGTTCTAGTAGGTAAATACTTACATAATAGAATTTACTACCGCCTGCTTTAAGTTGGGTGGATATAATCAGTTACGATGTTTCAAATTTTATCCAAGTTAGGTCATTTACATGGTACAGTGTAATTTCAGTAAAACATTTGAGTGATGTAACTAACAGCTATGTTAAATTATTTGCAGACTAATAGAGCATTTCATATGGCATATTATCCTACTCCAACTTTTCAAGACATTGCTCAGTTATTTCATCACTTTAGTTATATAATGAGACAAGCTTTAAAATATGTAGAAAGAATTATATACTGTATATAGACCAAATATAATTCAGTGTTATATGTTAATGAGCTCATATTTTTAAAAACAGCTAAGGAAATTATAACAATGATATGACTAATTTTAGGGACCACGTGGCTTACCAGGTTTTAAAGGTAATTCTGGAGGAGACGGTGATAAGGTAAAGTTTGAGTTTACACCACCACACCACAATTACATGGCCTATTTATTTAATAATGGTGATGTATTTCCATTATAAAGCACTATAATCTTCACATCTGATGATCATATTCAGATCGTGTTCTCTTTTTGACCAGTTTGATTTTGACCATCATGTCAAATGAGGCTTGAGAACAGATATAATTTCAGATGGAAGGGTTTTAAATTAAAAACACAGCACACAACTCACAATTTTTCACTTATGTCAAATCCAGCTATTAAAATAAAAAATGTGAAGACAATATTTTCACATGCTTTTACAGAAAATGTATTCTCTTTGCCTGGAAAATTTTTAATTTTGTTTCCATTACATTACTTTTCCAAAAAAAGCATGTCCTCAAAATTTTTCCCCTAAAACTGTAAATACAAACTGTAGATACTGTACATAATGAGTATTTTCTTTGTCAATGGAATTTTTCTTTGTTCAGTTTGATATATATATATATATATATATATATGCCTTTGGCAAATTCCATTGGCAAGCAGGCGACACATTTATTCCTTTTTCAGCTTTACGTGTCTTAGCTTTGTATGTCACTTGCTTGTTCATTTCCCAACAGGTTGGGTTACTAAATGAAACTGAATGTTCATTTAACTTAACAAATAGACTAAAGCATTTGAATACAGATTTATGTCAAGAGAAATTTATATATATATATATATATATATATATATATATATATATATATATATATATATATATTCTTAACTTTGATTGGGTTTTTAATGTTAAAGTCCAATAAGCTAACAATTAGTTTACTAAGTGAACATTTTCTACTATTTTAGTAAAACAGCTCCAATATCTATCAACCTGGCAGGTGACAAAGGAAGCTCTACAGCTAAATTATGAAATTCCTATTTCACCTAAAGTTGTGCAATGTGGTAGACGTTTGTGACCAAAAAGACTATTTGATCAGGATTAAAAATCCTTTGGTAGATAAAACAATGAGCAATATTGTGTATATTTCGGTGCAAGGTATGCCGTTTAGCCTGAGGTTGCAATTAAAATCATGATACAGATATAGACAACTAGATTATGCATTGACATATCCTAGCAGATTGAAAACAACATGCATCTTCTATGCAACAATGCAACAATATTGATTTTACGCACAAGATGATTGTCTTTGTTCATGCTATAGCAGGCACATTCTGGATGAAGCAGACAGGAGACCAGAACCTTTTGTAAATAAGGATGATAATTCTATATGTCAGTAGCTTATTTAACATTTGTTTTTTTCATCACTTATAACAAGGTAAAGCTTTACAGTTGACTTACACTTAAAGTGGAAGTTAAGGCAAAAACAAAATAACTCAAATCCTGCTCTACAGCATGTCACATTCTAAGACTAATCTATCTAGCCAAGAATCACTGTACTTACCTATTCTGCAGCCACTCCAGTCCCACACTGAGCTGTCAGCAGCGGCTTCAGTTTGTGGGAGTGTGCAGGAGAAGCAGCTGACAAGGAAGCCCCATAGTAAGTCTATGGGTGACGCCACTTCCTAGGCATTTCCCAGCCGTTGTCGATTCTCTCCTGCACACAGCCACTGGAGACTGGACCGAATCGGCTGCAGAAAAGGTAAGTTAAGTACAGAGATTTTTGCTTTACAGGCTAGATAGATTAGTCTTAAAATATGAATAGGGCAATAAAATATGTGGCGCTTACTAAATAATTGAGACACTAAAAAAACTAAATAAAATATGTAAAACTCTCAACCATACCAGGAGAATACAAGACAGGGACTCCAAGTATTAATTATGTCTATGCAATTGATCTTCCACTACTCTGTGCAACCAAAGGTCACGACAAACCAGTATTGCATCAAAAAATGAATCACTTTCAAGCTGGAGTAAAGTCTCCCAATAATATTTATCAAAGAGTAATGTTTCCAATCAGTAATTGTTTCTCAATAATGGTGGATAACAGGGGAACATATTAATAAAAAAGTAACAATACACATGTGTAGCGAGAACAACACAGAAAATAAAAATATAACAGGTCAGTAATCCTCTGGAAAAATGTGTCAAGATAACCAAATCCACCCACAGTGCAACATAAATTCTAATTTAAGTATTCAAGATGCACCGCTCCAACAATGATGCATCAAAATAAATAATGAGAGAAAACAATTGCCTCAGAGGTAGGTAAGTGCAAATCAAACCAACAGTGCAGCATCCATAAGGTCTGATAATAAATAGCTATTACAAACTTTGAAAAAGTGACGTGACGGTCACGTAACGCGTCAGGGAGGAGAGAGGCGCGTCGTTCAGCTGCATTTGGCTTCCCGATCACGGCCGGGATCGGTGAGCAGTGAGCAGCTGAAGTGTTCGTTTGTTGTTAAGTTTTTATATGTAAGTGGGTAAAGGCTGTAACAAATTTGTTTTTAACTATATTACACTATGGAGTCCTTCCCTCTTTATTTTTTGAGCTGATTAAACTTGAGTCATCTGGAAGCAGAAGTCTGGAGACCCTTGGGGGATCTGTCATCAGGGAGATCGGGAAGCTGCCTGGGTCATCTTTAGTAGCTTGCTGGGCTGTTGTCGTTCAGCCGTGAGGTGAGAGGCTGGGGGAACCATCACTTTTATTTACCTTCATTCATCACTGGTCACTCCTGGAGGAACTTTTTTTGACACCATCTTTCAAATTTAATTGTCACGATGGGGATCTGATTATGTATGGGACCTTTTCGGGACTATTAATTGTATTTTTATTTTTATTCACATTATCATCTTAAACACACCTGTTTGAAGAGTTGCTTGTTAGGTTATGTTTTTTCTAATTAAGCTCTAATTGATGCTGCACTTAATGTTGTGCTTCACTTGTTACACATATTTGTAATAGCTATTTATTTTCAGACCTTATGGATGCTGCACTGTTGGTTTGATTTGCACTTACTGAGGCAATTGTTTTCTCTCATTATTTATTTTGATGCATCATTGTTGGAGCGGTGCATCTTGAATACTTAAATTAGAATTTATGTTGCACTGTGGGTGGATTTGGTTATCTTGACACATTTTTCCAGAGGATTACTGACCTGTATATTTTATTTTATATTTTATATTTTTATTTTCTGTGTTGTTCTCGCTACACATGTGTATTGTTACTTTTTTATTAATATGTTCCCCTGTTATCCACCATTATTGAGAAACAATTACTGATTGGAAACATTTCTCTTTGATAAATATTATTGGGAGACTTTACTCCAGCTTGAAAGTGATTCATTTTTTGATGCAATACTGGTTTGTTATGACCTTTGGTTGCACAATGTAGTGGAAGATCAATTGCATAGACATAATTAATACTTGGAGTCCCTGTCTTTTATTCTCCTGGTATGGTTGGGAGTTTTACATATTTTATTTAGTTTTTTTAGTGTCTCTATTATTTAGTAAGCGCCACATATTTTATTGCCCTATTTGTCTTTGATTGGTGTGCGAACACTCTTATGTTGGCAGCTACAATTTTTTAAACCTCGTTTTAGTTATCTTTTGGTTTGCACACAAGTATTTACTATTTCTTAGTCTTAAAATATGGCATAGAGTAGGATTAGAATTAGTTAGTTTTTGCCTAAACTTCCACTTTAAATGTCTATTTAAACCTATAAAAACAATCTTCCTGATGATGAAGATATGATAAAGATTTGATGATGAGTATATAGTATATATTTTTCTTGGAGAAAATGCTTCACCAGATTTATTTTAGTGCTGATTACATGACCTAAAGCAGTATTTTTAACCAAGGTGCTCTTAATTAGTTTCATGAACTGACATTGCATTATTTGTTGCCTTGGCCTAACCTTATCATGCAACACATGATGCTGATGCATGGCAGGAGGGATGCAGGGTATTCATGAGAGGACAGAGCCCACAGCCTCCAGCCCACCAGCACGACCTCCTATCCTCTGCTGGAGCTGTAAGATAGGGAACTGATGGCAAGAGGAACTCGATGATTGCAGGACTGAGGGGGGTGAGGGTTTAGTGATGGGGGGGGGGGGGCTCTGATGTGATGGGGACTCTCATGTGTTGCAGGGACTCAGATGAGAGGGGTGGGACTTCTGATGAGAAGGATTCTGTGATATGGGAGATTCTTATGTAATGGGTGGACCATGATGGGAAGAGAGGATTTTGATTTGATGAGGTGGTGGGCTGCATTTGATAGACGCTTCATTAAAAAGGTGGGGTATACATGGGCAGGAGGAAGGGGGTGGAGTCAGGGGTGGAGCCAAGGGGGGGGCCACAAAATGAGGTTTCGCCTAGGGTGTCAAAAATCCTTGCACCAGCCCTCCATCATATTTCCCTGTGATGTCATCGCTAGGCTGATGGCTGTTCCGGGTTCAACCTTCATGCCTCCTGATGACGTGCAGAGAAGCCCGTCCCCTACTCCTTTCCTCAATGAAACCCTATGCCTCCTGGGATATGTGACGTACATATCCTGTGAGGCATAGCGGGCATGTGCGTGTCATTTCCCTAAGGTGAATGACATACATTTGCAGGCGGGCAGACTAAAAATAGGTAAAGAAAAGAAAAAAGTCTTATTCCTGCAGGGGACGGAAGGAGAGGTTGAGAGGTGGGATTATCCTCAGGAAGTTGAAGGTCTGCTTTAAGTTCTCCTTTGTTTCACATTTGACTTTCTCAGTATTTCCTTTTTTTTCCATTTGACATCAATTTCCAGTTAATTTTCATTTGACCTGTTTTTTATCAATGCAAATAGTTCTAGACAGAAATAATTATTTTGTGCTATGTGTTGTAGGGTGAACGAGGATTGCCCGGTTTTCCAGGACAACATGGACAGCCAGGATCAAAGGTTAAAGCACACTCTTTTTGCTTTCTAGATACATTTTATTTTGCTTTTTGTAACATTAACATAAATGTAAGAATCAGATATCAATACATAAAAATGGCATTAATCTGTCTTAATTGGAGTTCAATAAATTAAGTGCTTCTGTCACTATAGCGTCTAAGCTAAACTAAACCCATGCTTTCAAAGAAGATGCTGTATGCTTTTCTTTCCGATGACCCTTGTCTCTGACCGCTTTGGGTATCTTTCAGGTACATGAATACCTGCTTTCCCCCCAGACATTATGGTTCCTCCTACTGGCTTGTATATCTTCTAGTAAAGTATAAACCACAGGGAGGAGCCACAATATACGACAAAGGAGTATGTATACACACACCCAGAAATCTTGGATCTTTGCAGTGCTCAAGGATCAGCAAAATAGAGAAATCTAAAGACATGGCTTGCCAGAAAGCTAAGTATAATGTTGGTCATCTTCTTTTACATTTAATTTGGACACTGCAGTGACAGGGTCCTTTTAAAATGCAAGAGCATCCATAGACAATAAAAGGTTATGTGGGATGAGTGGCCCCACAACAGACATAAGACAATTGCTCAGCTGAGTGTACTTATTTGTGCCTATGCAAAGTGGAGGTGAAAGCAAATGAAAGATTCAGCAGGTTCATCATGAGGGAAACAATAGAAATTAAGGGATTGTATTTAAACTGTCTAAGTGTTCCACCTGAGAATTGGTGGCCAATGCCAGCCTGACTTATTGACATGAGAATGACTTCCATTAGTGAAAAGTTAAAATGTTCCTTGTGACGTCTAAAAATCTGCAGAATATGCCAAAACAATATCGATCTGGCCAATAAGTTCATTAACAAATGTAAGCAAAAGGTTTTTGGAACCTTATATGCAGTATGTATAGAAATTATTTACAGAGTGTTTGTAACCAATGTTAAATTATGTTATCTAGTTACAGTGGATATAAAAAGTCTACACACCCCTGTTAAAATGTCAGGTTTCTGTGATGTAAAGAAATAAGACAAAGATAAATCATTTCAGAACTTTTTCCACCTTTAATGTGACCTATAAACTGTACAACTCAATTGAAAAACAAACTGAAATCTTTTAGGGAGGGAAAGTAAAAATAAAAAAAATAAAATAATGTGGTTGCATAAGTGTGCACACCTTCTTATAACTGGAGTTGTAGCTGTGTTCAGAATTAAGCAATCACGTCCAAGCTGATGTTAAATAGGAGTCAGTACACACCTGCCATCATTTCAAGTGCCTCTGATTAACCCCAAATATAGTTCAGCTGTTCTAGTAGGTCTTTTCTGACTTTTTCTTAGTCACATCCTACAGCAAAAGCCATGGTCCACAGAGAGCTTCCAAAGTATCGGAGGGATCTCATTGTTAAAAGGTATCAGTCAGGAGAAGGGTACAAAAGAATTTCCAAGACATTAGATATACAATGGAACACAGTGAAGACAGTGATCATCAAGTGGAGAAAATATGGCACAACAGCGACATTACAGAGAACTGGACGTCCCTCCAAAATTGATGAAAAGAAGAAAACTGGTCAGGGAAGCTGCCAAGAGGCCTACAGCAACATAAAAGGAGCTGCAGGAATATCTGGCAAGTACTGGCTGTGCGGTACATGTGACAACAATCTCCCATATTCTTCATATGTCTGGGCTATGGGGTAGAGTGGCTAGACGGAACCCTTTTCTTGAAAAGAAAAACATCCAAGTCTGGCTAAATTTTGCAAAAACACATCCGAAGTCTCCCAAAATCATGTGGGAAAATGTATTATGGTCTGATGAAACCAAGGTTGAACTTTTTTGGCTATAATTCCAAAAGATAGGTTTGGAGCAAAAACAACACTGCACATCAACAAAAGAATACCATACCCACAGTGAAGCATGGTGGTGGCAGCATCATGCGTTGGGGCTGTTTTTCTTTAGCTAGAACAGGGTCCTTAGTCAAGGTAGAGGGGATTATGACCAGTTCCAAATACCAGTCAATATTGGCACAAAACCTTCAGGCTTCTGCTAGAAAGCTGAACATGAAGGGGAACGTCACCTTTCAGCATTAGAGTGACCCAAAACATACATCCAAATCAACAAAGGCATGACTTCACCAGAAGAAGATTCAAGTTTTGGAATGGCCCAGCCAGAGCTCAGACCTGAAGCCGATTGAAAATCTGTGGGGTGATGTGAAGAGGGCTGTGCACAGGAGATGCCCTCACAATCTGACAGATTTGGAATTTTTTTGCAAAGAAGAGTGGGGAAATATTGCAAGTCAAGATGTGCCATGCTGATAGACTCATACCCAAAAAGACTGAGTGCTGTAATAAAATCAAAAGGTGCTTTAACAAAGTATTAGTGTAAGGGTGTGCACACTTATGCAACAATATTATTTTCTTTTCTTTATTTTTACTTCCCTCGACCTAAAAGATTTTAGTTTGTTGGTCAACTGAGTTGTACAGTTTATAGGTCACATAAAAGGTGCAAAAAAATCTGAAATTATTTATCTTTGTCTCATTTTTTTACATCACAGAAACCTGACATTTTAACAGGGGTACAAAGAAAAATTGAATCCGGATGGCGGGCACTCCAATGATAATATCTTTACTGGTAAAAATCCATACAGCAAACGATGAAGTAGAGTGCTAACATGTTTCACACCGTAACTACTGGTTCTTACTCATAGCTAAATCTTTAAACAAATGACAATGGTTTATGTATACTTGCCAATACATACAAAGTGGGCTTGATTGAAAAATTGATCAATTGAAAGATTGACAAATTAACAGACTCCTGTTACAAATCGCAACTTAACTCTGATTAACACTGTGATAGATCTACTGGGATAGATCTGCTGAAATCAAGGTCTTCATGGATGTCATAACAATTTCTTTTGTTGATACAATTTAGACAAAAAAAGCCCAGATTATTACTTAAACGTGTACATTTCAGGATGTTTGGAATTGCCGGTGAAGGAATATATACTTATGCCCTGTACACACGGTCGGATTTTCCAACGGAAAATGTGTGATAGGACCTTGCTGTTGGAAATTCTGACCGTGTGTGGGCTCCATCACACATTTTCCATCGGAATTTCCGACACACAAAGTTTGAGAGCAGGCTATAAAATTTTCTGACAACAAAATATATATATATATATGGGAACATGAGAGGAGGAAAAGGAAGGAAAGGAAATAAATGTGATGGAAAAAGAATACCAGCATATAATATGGTGTATATTGTGTGGATTCTATGTATATACATACATGTACATGTAATGTGCTGGGTGTTTGAGGATGATCTAACTGATGTAGTGATATAGAAAGCCACTGACACTAACAAAAGTAAGAAACAGGATCGTAACAATCAATCGCTGATGTCTTAAAGCAATTGTTTGTGTCATCTTTGGGGCTTTGTTAGAAAACTCACCCGTGTAAATACCCAAAAGGGTCCACTTGGGGGTGTTTTACTCATAATAATGAGTGACATCCCACTCAAAATTCATACCTGCCGGTATTCTAGTGTTATGGAAGAAGATCCAGTAGACCTCACGTGTACATAGAATCTTAAATTTGTCTCCTCCCCTAATTGGCAACACTATTTTTTCAACACCCGAATGACTAAACTGTAAACATCTTTCTGGTGTATGTCATTCTAGTGTCTGGCCACGTTGGTATTGTGGTCCTTTTGTAAGTCATATAGATGATCTTGAAGCCGATCATGCACTCTGTGTGTCATTCGACCTATATACTGTATATGACATAACTTACATGTGATGACATACACCAAGTATCTAGTATTGCAGTTAAAACATGTACAGTAATTCTTGACGATTTTTTAATGGCAGTAGCTTGTATCTCCCTTTAGAACATGTTTACAGCATGAGTACCCATTGGACCCACAATGGAAGATATCTTTAAATTGTAGCCAATGTTGTTGTGGTTGTTTACCCATGTATAAACTGGGTGACAGGGTTCTAACCAGAGTGGGGGCTCTGCGTGACACGGTTTTTACTCCTTTGGAAAGAATTTCAGCATAAATAGGGTCATGTGATAAAACCGGCAGATATTTTAGAACAATGTTTCATTTTTGCTGAACTCAGTGCTGAAAGGGGTGGAAAAGACAGGGCTGTGAAAAGATAAATTTGCATAAGATCTATTTATAATTCTGTTACTTGTACCATCTCTTAGTAGGTGCTCCCGTGGGGTGTTATCAGCAATATTTTATCTCATGACCCTATTTATGCTGAAATTCTTTCCAAAGGAGTAAACAACCATGACATCATTGGCTACAATTTAAAGGTACCTTCCGTTGTGGGTTCAATAGGTGCTCATGTTGTAAACATGTACTAAAGAGAGATACCATCCAAGCTACCGCCATTAAAAAATCATCAAGAATTACATCTTTTATTAACTGCAATACTAGATATCTGGCGTATGTCATCACATGTAAGTTATGTCATATACAGTATATAGGTCGAATGAGATGCAGGCTGCGTGATCAGCTTCAAGACCATTTATATGACATACAAAAGAACCACAATACCAACGTGGCCAGACACTTGAATGACATACACCAGAAAGATGTCTCCAGTTTAGTCATTCAGGGTGTTGAAAAAATAGTGTTACCAATTAGGGGAGGAGACAAATGTAAGATTCTATGTAAATGTGAGGTCTACTGGATCTTCTTCCTCAACACTAGAATACTGACAGGTATGAATTTTGAGTGGGATGTCACTCATTATTATGAGTAAAACATCCCCCAAATGGACCCTTTTGGGTATTTACATGGGTGCGTTTTCTAACAAAGCCCCAAAGATGACACAAACAATCGCTTTAAGACATCAGCGATCGATTTTCATGATTCTATTTATACTTTTGTTAGTGTTAGTGGCTTTCTATATCACTGCATGTACATATATGTATATACATAGAATCCACACAATATACACCATATTCTATGCTGGTATTCTTTTTCCATCACATTTATATCCTTTCCTTCCTTTTCCTCCTCTCATGTCTCCACATACATATATACAGGCATACCCCACTTTTAAGTACACAATGAGGTTTATTTACTAAAGCTGGAAAGTGCAAAATCAGGCTCACTTCTGCATAGAAACCAATGAGCTTCTAGGTTTTATTACCAAAGCTTAATTGAACAAGCTGGGGTTAGAAGCTTATTGATTTCTATGCAGATGTGAGCCTGATTTTGCACTTTCCAGCTTTAGTAATTAAACCCCATTGTGTACTTAAAAGTGGGGTATGCCTCTATATATATATATATATATATATATATATATATATATATATACTTTTGCTCCCTCATGTAACCAAATAATTTAACGTATTCAAGCTTAGAAGGCAAATAATAATGATAATAAAAAAATGGTAATTCTACGGGAGACTCTTTATATTCAACAATGGGTTAATTAGTGTTCCTTTTCTTGCTGGAGGAATTTTGGTGTTTTTAAAAAATGGCTTCTTAATGTATGAGATATTACATCACAGATATACACATTTATTCATACGTTTTTTGATGTTGATACCATTTCCTGCAGAGATTCCTACAAAAGTTATTTTTCCTCCAACATCAATGGATTTATGTACATATGTCAATGTATGTGATCTGTTTTTTGATGGTTTTACTTCTCATTTATGTTTTTAGATGCCTAAGTATATATTCCTTCAAAGGCAATTCCAAACGTCCTGGAATGTACACATTTAAGTAATAATCTGGGTTTTTTTGTCTAAATTGTATCAACAAAAGAAATCATTATGATATCCTTGAAGACCTTGGTTTCGGCAGATCTATCTCAGTAGATCAGGGGTAGGCAACCCCCGGCACTGGTGTCGCAAACGGTACTCGAAGCCTCTTTTGCCAGCACTCGACTCCCTCCCCATCAGCAGACCAGTGCAGGAAAGTGTCAGTGAGACACTAATGCATTCCAATTTCATAATTTCCCACGCCGCACCTGCACTGAGGGGGAGGCACTGTGCCCACACACATTGTAAACGATGGAGAACATTGTTTGGTTCTCTAACTTTGCTGTAGCTGCGATTGTCAGCTTTTGTAATGGGGAAGAGATTGGGTGCAGTTCTGCTGGGGGGGGGCAGTCCCTGTTTCCAAGAGGAAGAGGACTGTCATTGGCCACTGCTAAAGCCAGTCACAGTCCTGCTAGCCCCATCCACCATCTGGAGGAAGATGACTCGCTTGGTTGCCACTACCAATCTCAGAAAGAAGGGATTTCACTGTAATTGAGAAAACCACAATCAGGTGACAGTTTGTGGAATTACTGTTGAGCTTCTAGGAACTTTGTTGAAATTATTCCTGAACCTTTGCGTCACTTACTACTGAACCCCTGCACTCTGTGTACCTTTAAGCCACAGCCAGTATTCAGGTCAATGAAAATCACACACAACTTTTGCTGCAGTGCAGAGCGCCACACTTTTTCTCTGCAACTTATTATCCTGCACACAGGCCCACTGCTTTCAGAAAGTACCCCTGACCTGAGCACATCATTGCAAATCCATTCCAGATGCTTGTATGTGACATCACATACATCACATACAAGCACGTGGTTTGAATGCGAGAGGTGGATCAGCAGGATGAGTGTGCCAGGACAGGTAGATATGTCTCATCTCTGCTTCCTTTCACCCCTCTGCATATCAAGCATATCATAGATGAGAAGAGAGTACAGCGGTGGAGCAGATGAGCAGGAGGATACAGAGGTGGGGCAGAAGAGCAGGGGGTACAGAGGTGCGACAGATGTGCAGGAGGTACATTGATGGGGCAGATGAGAAATCCTGTTACAGTGGTGGGGCAGGTGAGCACATGGGTTCAGTGTTAGGACAGATGAGAAGGTGATTCAGTAGTGAGACAGAAGAGCATGGGGATATGTCAGTGGAGCAGATGTGCAGGGAGGTACAGTGGTGGGGCAGAAGAGAAAAGGGGTACATTGATGGGGCAGATGAGCGGCGGAGTTACAGTGGTGGGACAGAAGAGCAAGGGGGTACAGTGGTGGGGCAGATATGCAGGAGGTACAGTAGTGGGAGGGATGAGAAGGGGGTTTAGTGGTGGGACAGAAAAGCAGGGGGGTACAGTGATTGGGCAGATGGGCATGGGGTTACAGTGGTGGGACAGATGAGCAGGGGGGTTCAGTGTTGGGCCAGATGAGAAGGGGGTTACAGTGGTAGCAAAGATGAGCAGGGGGGTTCAATGTTGGGGCAGATGAGAAAGGAGGTGCATTGGTGGGTCAGATGAGCAGGGGGTTACAGTGGTTGGGCAGAAGAGCAGGGGGGTACAGAGGTGGGACAGATGTACAGGGAGTACAGTGGCAGGGCAGAGGAGAAAGGAGGTACATTTGTGGGACAAATGAGCAGGGGGAACAGAGGTGGGACAGATGTGCAGGAGGTACAGTGGTGGGGCAGATGATAAAGGGGGTTACAGTGGTGGGCAGATGAGCAGATAAGTTCAGTGTTAGGACAGATGAGAACAGGGTTCAGTGGTGAGACAGAAAAGCATGGGGGTATGGCGGTGGGGCAGATGTACAGGGAGGTACAGTGGTGGAGTAGATGAGAAAGGGGGAACATTGGTGGGGCAGATGAGCAGGGGGTTACAGTGGTGGGATAGAAGTTCAGGGGGTTACAGTGGTGGGACAGATGAGCAGGGGGTACAGAGGTGGGGCAGATGTGCAGGGTGGTACAGTGGTGGGACAGATGTGCAGGGGGTTTCAGTGGTGGGGCAGATGTGCAGGGGGTTACAGTGGTGGGGCAGATGTGCAGGGGGTTACAGTGGTGGGGCAGATGTGCAGGGGGTTGCAGTGGTGGGACAGATGAGCAAGAGGGTACAGTGGTGAAACAGATTTGCAAGGGGGACAGTGATCTGAAGTATGGAGTTGCAGGAATTGGGGATGATCTGATTCATGAGTGCAGGATGTTAATTTCTCACTACCACTCAAGTAGTTTACAGAATTTACTTTATAAAAAATAATTTTCATAATTGAGAGTGTGAAGTGGACATTCTTTTTGTTATAAAATCGGCATGCTCAATTTCTTTGAAAATATTTTTCGGCACACTGCGCTAAAAAGGTTGCCTATCTGACTCTTGTACTTCCTCACTTTGTTGGAGGAACTGCGGATGTACTGGCACATTGCATCATATAGTGTGGACATGTCCAGCATTACATACCTTTTGGTCCAAAATCTTTAGACTAATCTCAAACATCGTAGGGATACAAGTCCCTCTCTCTGCAAGCATGGCCATCTTATCCTTAAGCATAGACCACATACCAGTAGCTGCAAGAACCATTGTAACCTACATTCTACTTAGCGCCAGAGTGTTAATAATGAGACACTGGAAGGACACAAGACCACCCTCAATAAAAGAAGTAGTGGAGACAATTAATACACATGCCCCCTATGAGCTAATGTTCGCAGCAGCCCAGGGTAACTATCTTAGTGTGAGTTCCCGATGGCAACATTGGACCGATTGGTACCAACCAAGTGATAAAGGTCAAAACAAGCAATAAAATGATAATGACCATGATACATTTTGAACTAATTGAACTGTGTAACTATACTATTTCCCTTTTATTCTCCTTTATTTTCGCATTTCTTTTCAAGTTAAGTCTGTTAAGAGCATATCTATGCTTTCTCATTACTCTCCATTTTAGTTTAAGCTCAATAAAGTTATAAACATTCAGAACATCACAGTAGCATCCAGCTGATAACATACCACATTATTTACATGTAGTAATATATATATAGTATATGCTGTAAATCTCATGTGTAAAGTCTACGCTATAAATGCTATTTTATGATGTCATCTGTCAAATGTTTATTTTCATAATCAATAAAAACTAATGAAACTAAAAGGTTGCCTACCAATGCAGTAGATCTATCACAGTGTTAATCAGAGTTAAGTTGAGATTTGTAACAGGAGTCTGTTAATTTGTCAATCTTTCAATTGTTCAATTTTTCAATCAAGCCCACTTTGTATGTATTGGCATGTATATATAAACCATTGTTATTTGTTTAAAGATTTAGCTATGAGTAAGCACCAGTAGTTACGGTGTGAAACATGTTAGCGATCTATTTCATCGTTTGCTGTATGGATTTTTACCAATAAAGATATTATCGTTGGAGTGCCGTCATCCAGATTCAGTTTTTCTTTGTATGCCACTTGCATACTGAGCCAGCACCTGCACCAGACGGGGGAGGAGATTTTGTAGAGCGGGGTTTTCCTGTCTATTTTAACAGGGGTGTGTAGACTTTTTATATCCACTGTACATGTAGAAGTATTGTTATGGGTTGACCTGTATAAAATCATTATGCACTATAATATGTTGCCAGCACATATTATCCTTTAGAATGATGGTTATTTGTGTCATGAAGTAATAAGAAAGTTTAGTGGTACACAATAAAACATAACGTCACAAAGCAGCATTCTAAATGATAAGGTGTGCTGGCAACATATTACGCTGCATATGGTGCCTTCTGTGAGGTGCTTCAGCACCGATTCATAAAGGATCCATCCCTATATGGTTTGCAATTTAATCATTAAATGTACACTCCACAGTACGTGTGTAAAAAGTACAGTAACCCACATTTATGATCAGATTTCACTGAACAAAAAGATAATTTAGTAAGCTGAATATAGACAGGTCTGTGAAGGGTCCCACTATACCAGGTCATGATATAGCTAGTAATGGTTAGTCGCATTCAACTAGACTTGTTGTGTAATGTTAAAGATGTTTGGCATTTTATTAAAGCCACTTCTTCAGTTTTAATGAGTATCAAGAACATAGCACCAGCATTTTTATGCACATAGGAAACGCAGTCATTTTTAATCAGCTATTCTTAATTAGGGTTCTGTGGAATCCCAGGGTTCCTCCAGATGATGCTAGGGGTTCCTTGAGCTGTGGTTAACTGACTTGTAATTTGATCATGTTTGTATAGTTCCAGGGCCTATGCCATATGGCAGAGCCAGCGGCATGACACCAGGGATCTTCTTTGCTGTCTGTAAGGGTGGCATTCAGACCATCTGTGTTAGGGAGACATTTTTCCAACTGACCACCAATGTAAAGGGGCATTTTCCCACTGACCCAAAATTAATTGGTTTTAGCAGAGTTCCTTGAGATCTGGGAAATATTTCAAGGTCTCGACTTCTGTTGCATAAACAACTTTTTGGTGACTTCAATATGCCTGTAAACTTGCTAGCAAATCGAACTACGTCAGTGTGGTCTTTTCCCCAGCATAGTCCTCTCCATCCTTACACATCATTGCCCACTTCTCTTCTAGGAGCGTCTAAACACTCTCTATGCTTGCAAAACTCCTCCACTCAGGGTCAGGACAAGGGTTATGCAGAAGGGACCCTGTAGTATCATGTGAGTTGGGGGGCCCCGTGAGGAGATTGGGGGGGTTGTATTGGGAGGGGTTGAGTTTAGGGAAAAAGAAAGAAACGCCATCTAAGTGCAGTAAAAAAAGCAACCTTTAATATAGTAGCGGTAATTACTGCACTTATATGGCGCTTCCCTTCTTTATTTTTTCTTTTTGCCCTAAATACATTACAGAGCTGGCTTACTCAGGGGACAGCTGCAGTTGGTACCTAGTCTTTTATGGACATTCATTTGGACTTTTAGCTATATTGGACTGTATTTCCTTTATGTTGCATGTACTTTTAACTGTGTTTTTTGCGCCATCATCACCCATATTAGTATGCAATATCACTGGAGTGACAGCTCTGAGTCTGCTGTCATCATATCCAATATGATCTACAAAGTTTGTCCTATGTTAGGCCAACCATTTGTTGAGGGGCTGTTTTGTTTCCCCGACGTACAGGTCATTGCATTCCTCACTAAAGTGTATAATAATATACCAGGTAACTTTTTGTGTTTTTGTATGTACACGCTTCGGTGTCAGTGTATTGCTGCCGAGCTTGAAAGACACAGAGATTTGATATTCGTTAAAAGTCCAGGGATCAACTGAAGAAGCAGCTTGGATAAGCAGTGAAACATCAACAATATTACAGAACAAGTCAAGTTTTAATGTACAGTAACTAACCATTGCCAGTTGAATATAGTTAACTGTATTTTATATGATTTTATCTTCCTCATTAAAAAGCCCAGGTGATGTCCTAAATTGGTTACACAAGCTTTTAGCATCAATAAACTCAGGTTCTAGCTGATGTAGTACATGTTTGTTTTTTGCACATTATAATAGGGCGAGCGTGGACTGAAAGGAGACAACGGAATTGCAGGACTAGATGGAAAAAAGGTAGGTATAAATATTTGAAATGTATTTGAATGTGAAATTAAATAACAGATATAACAAAGCATGCAATTTCCTTGCTATCCCAAATATACAGCAGAGAATCAGCAAATTAAGAATTAATACCTATTTTGGATTTTAAGGGGTCAAAAGGCGAGAAGGGAATTTCTGGATCACCTGGAAAGCCCGGAAGACCTGTAAGCATATTTCTATAATATTATTATATTGTTGTTTAGAGGTGAGCAATCCAATCCACCTATTCAAGATTAGAGTGGTGTTTAGAACTTCTAATTAAAGCACCAGCCTATTATCAAAAAGCATACAAGTTGGTATAGGCATGGATAGGGACCTGCACGTTTGAGGCTCTCTAGATATGGAAATACCCGCTGATATATTTGATGTGCCATAATAGAATTTTTAGGGAGGATAGCATATTAAAAAAGTCCACAGTGAACAGAAGTGGATGTGAACTTGGCTTAAGTAATTGCTAGTAATGAAGTAATGGAGTAATTGCTGATAACTATTTCTGCCATAAAAAGTTGCAGCTTTTTTCATAATCCTGGCTTTAACTATTTTGACAGGGAGAACCGGGCGTACATGGGAAGGATGGTATACCTGGATATCCTGGTGAAAAGGTGATGAAACTTAAAAAAGAAAAAAAAAAGTTTTAGGAAAATCTTAAACTTAAACGATTGGTTCACCTTTATATAAAAAGACACTATTCAATCACACTACATCATAGTAACACCCTATGCCGATCAAATCTTAAAATCATGTCTCTCCTCAAATCTTAAAATCATGCCTCTGGTAACATACCTTTGGGCCATATTCATGATAGTAGCAAAATGGGACAGAGCCACGTAAAACAGTGGCAATTTTTCCAGCATGTTTCTTTTATCGCTAATATGGCCCACAGATATGTTATTAGGAGAGCATGGGTGTAGGATCTGATTGGCATATGGTGCTGCTCTGGTTTAGTGTGACCCTACAACTAAAATGATGAAAAGTATAACCGCTCTCATGAGTAGATCTCATTTCTGTTAGCCTGTATACTTTTGGGTTTAAAATGTCAATATCTCTATTGAGGGTCAATTGGTATTACTTTTATTGTTTAACAACTAATAATGGCAGTTTATTTTTAATATTTTTTTTTTTTATGTTTCATGCTTGTAAACCATTTAAATACCAACTATACCAAAAACTGATATATAGGTTGAATGAATGACACCAAACCAACCCACAAGGTGAAGCAAGAGGTAGCAGCGCTAAAGAACCACTAAAATAAAAATCACACACCAATAATTGAACAATGTGCAAATAGAAATAATGAAAACTAGAAAAATGGATGAATAATTGTCCGTCTTTGAAAAATATGCTGTGCCTGAATAAACAGAATGTGCATGTAGTTCACTTCTTAAATTTCATCCTCCACCGCACCACCAGTGAAAAACCACACAGAATGCTCGCTTATCAGACAGCAAGCTCAGAATGGCTTGCGACCTATACCCGGCCAGGGCCTTTAACAATGGAGGGCGAAATCCAGGCAAAGCCCCTCAGGATGGTCAGCATGTAAGGCACAGACTGCCACACTCCCCAATCATAGATCGTAAATACGGTCAGAAAATGATGGCATTCAGATGTTCCCAGAATGAGAAAAGATCACCATAGCGTAATACTGATGGACATATTTATTAAATGAAATGAATGTCACTTAAAATGTTTCAAATGATTAAAAGCGAATCAGCCGGCCGTCTAGTAAGACACCCGTACCCGTCAGCACGCGCGTTTCGTCACACGTTGACGTCGTCTGGGGCATATATATATATATATATATATATATATATATATATATATATATCACTAACTCTCGGTGGAGCTGCTGGTTTAAGCGGGCTTGTTACCTTCACTCTCGACACCTCTGTTTCATCAGCACCGGGTCTAGGGTTCCGTTGAGTTTACCTCTGGACGATGTAGGCACCAACACTTGAGTATGTTTTCAATGCTTTATTGAACCAAGTAATGAAGGAAGTAGCAGGAAAGAGGCAGGAGGGAAGCTGCAGGGAAGCTTAAATACCTTTCTTTAGGATTCTTGAGAACATCCTTTAAAGTTGAATATTGTAATCAGATGCAATGCCCTTCTGGGACACAATCTTTGCTCACCTGGATAGGCCTCTCTCACCTGCCTAGCAGCCAGTACGTAGCACGAACAAAAGTCTCTGCCACAGACTTGATTGAAATAAACCCGTACGATCCTCTGCCACAGGATGTATTGGTTTAGCGGTGAACGTCAGACACAGTACTTGGACCTCTAAGCCAAACCGGCAGTACTATGCTGTAGAACTACTTTAGGATACTTCCTCCAACCGAGTCACCAGGCCCTCTCTAGACCAGCACTCTGCATGATCCTTCCATGAGGGGTCCTCCCCTGGGATCTTCTCGGTTGTCCAGCTTCTTCACTCTGGATAGACAGCTCAGGACCATTCCTCGGCAGCTGTGGTAGGCCCCAGACAGACTTCTGGGCCCACCCCTGCGCCGCAGCGATGCGGGCCTCCGGAATGGAGGACCGCGAGATAGCACTCTAACGCATACCTGTCAGCCAGGAGGGCCAGCAGGTGGCTGAAAACGAACCCAAAAACATGGCGTCTGTCCCATAAATACCCTCTCCCAGAATGCACCTCGGAGGACCACCTCCACCGAGTTGTCTCCGGGACAGAGGAGCACCCATGCGCTTTGACACATTGCCCTTCCAACACCAGCCAATGGTAACAACGACACCCACTGGCTCAGTGTGGAATCACACACAACATCAGCCAAGCTGGAACAGAGGCAAATCTAACTCCCCCTAACGAGCAATTCACTAAATTTAGATCTACCAGCGCTATATATATAAATATATATATATATATATATATATATATACTAGACTGAATGTATATATGTATCAATACACTGCCACTAACCGAATAACCTGCCTGCTTAATCTAAATCAAGCTATCTCTCTGTCCACACCAACAACACTATACAGGGCTGCCATATAAGCAGCCTTATATAGTGTGGGGCGTGGTCTTAGTCCCCCTGAGCCATGTTTGGCCATGTTTGGCCAAAGGCCTTTGGCCAATTATGGCTCTCTTAGCAGAGGGCGCTGTGATTGGCCAAAGCATGCAGATCATACAGCAATGCACTGCGATCTCGCAGTGCATTACGGGGCATTCTGCAGACACCCCAGAATGTTCGCTCTTCTGCGAATGAGTGAACACCCAATGTTTGAGTTGAACTTATCAAGCTCATCCCTAGTAGTTGACTGTGTGCTGCCCCCTTGTAGTAATGAGCATAAATTAAGCTATGAGTGTACATTTTTTTTGTAAATTTAAAAATAAAATGTTGGTTGATCTGTGAATGAGAAACAGGCAAAATAGGATTTGAACAAATTATCCATAAGCCCACGTTCATATTGGGGCGATTTGGCATGCGATTTGACATGTCAAATCGCATACCAAATCGGCAGCTATTGTGCCACACCAATTCCCAAAAGTAGTTCCTGCACTACTTTTGGTGACTTCGGGGGAGATTTCAATAGACATCTATGCAGGAACCTGTACAGATGTTTCTGAAATCGCTCCCAAAGTCGGACTACCATGCGGGTTTGTAATCATTCAGCTGAACTCGCACAATTTCTAACCCGCAGTCAGTGTGAACCTTGGCTAAAGAAGATTTTTAAACATTTGCTATCTCTTTCTGAATGAAATATGTACTTGGACATGTGGATTGCAAAATATTTTTCTATTTAAAGTTCATTTTAATTGTGGGGAGTGTATGTTAGGGTTTCTAATTTTTATGTGAATTGAGACAGTCCAATACTCACGTTCAAACGTAACAATCTTTTAAAATGCATTTTTCTATTGATTCTTCTTGACTTATTCATATATACAAACTGGGACAGTTGGGTTCATTTACTAAGATTAGAAAATATCTTGTTAGGATAATGAATATTTACTTAACTTTTTTATTAGGGTGAAGCTGTGTTCACATCTAAAGATACATTGGAAATGACTAGGTTGTTGCGGGGCCACTGATAAGGCAGTACAGCCAGCCCTCTTGTACCGGGCCCAGGCCTCATCAGTTCAAAAAGGGGGCCCAGGTACTTGTCAAGCAGGACAGCTAGCTTTAATGCTTTGTGACTCTTGTGCCTCCCCCTGCAGCACTGCTGACTTTCTCCCTCTGGCTGCATCGCAGGTACTGATTGGTACTGATTGCTTCAGTGTCAATTCATCACTGAAGCATAGAAAACACAGTTTACTATGCTTCAGTTTGTGAATGAACCGGGAGCCTTTGAGCACTATGCATTCATTTGTGCAGCTGGGGCCACAGAGAAAGTCCCTTTCTTTCAGTCCCTTTCTCCTTTAAAAATTTAAGACATCAGGGGTCTGTTAAGACCCCTGATATTTTACCAGAGCTCCCCAACAGGGTGCTAGACTTTAAGTGCTGTTCCAAGCCAGAAATTACACTCCCAAGATCCACAGGAAGAGGGGTGCAGGCCAAAATGCCCTTCCAGAAAGATGCATGCATCAAATGAAGATGATGCCCCTCTCCCAACTAACCACCATAACATAAGAATCAAGATTAACTTTAGCCTGCATGTCTCCACCAAAAGGCCATTCCCCCTGATGCGTTTGCTCTGGGGTGAAATGCATCAGCTGCCATGGCCTTTTGGTGGAGGCATGCAGGCTGAAACCGACCTTGATTCTTATGTTATGATGGCTAGTCGGGAAAGCGGCGTCTTTGAATTATGTACCTCCATCAGGGCAGTTAAAAAATGTAAAAAGAAATAAAAGAAAATTTAAAAAAAGTAAAACAAATTAAAATTCTACAAAATAATTAGAACAAAAAATTAAGGCCTTGTTCATATGCACTTTGCTGTCTGAAGAGCAGTCAGCATTTGGATCACTCTGCAGAGAGTCTCTGACAGGCATATTACTTTGCAAATGTTTGCGGGGCGTTTGCAGAGCAGCACATTTCACTCGAATGGGTCTTATCCGACAATGGTATAATTTCTGCCATGGCTGCAAAACGTGCCATGGCATTTTAGCAAAAATGTCATTAAATATATTTTTTTTGGTGGGGGAGGAACCTGTCAATTAGGCTATATGGTGCCCTGTGATTTCTAACAGCAGCCCTGGTTAAAGGTAACACAGTTCCCCTTTATTCACTTATTATTAACTAAGTGAATATCATCAAAAGTTTCTACATTATCATCAATACATCAGGCTTTGCTGTTAAGATATTGCACTGGGAAAATAGTTTTTGTCAGCCTGCTTGTCTGGTCTATTAGTCAACATCTAGCAGGATGTACCTATATCTTATCCTATTATTTTTAATTGACAGGCTCTGCCTGTTTAAATTAATATTGTTGATCCATTTTCTTAAATTACCTGCTGATTGCTACCATGATGCTTCAAAGATCCTGAAAGCATCCTATTGTTTATTCTAAATGGTGGCCACCTGCACAGTACAAGACCTCTACAGTTGAAGCCAGTGGCGGCTGATGCTCAAAATTTTGGGGGGGCGCAAACAAACTGAAAAATACTGAAAAAAAAACATCAATTGGAGCCTCATTGTGCCCATCAAATGCAGCCACTGTACCATCAATTGCAGCCATTGTGCCCATCAAATGCTGCCGCTGTGCCATCAAATGCAGCCACTGTGCCATCAATTGCAGCCATTGTGTCTATCAAATTCTGCCACTGTGCTATCAAATGCAGCCACTGTGCCATGAATTGCAGTCATTATGCTCATCAAATGCTGCCACTTTAGCCCATCAATTGCAGCCATTGTGCCCATCAAATGCAGCCACTGTGCCATCAATTGCAGCCATTGTGCCCATCAAATGCAGCCACTGTGCCATAAAATGCAGCCACCGTGCCATCAATTGCAGCCATTATGCCCATCAAATGCCGCCACTTGTGCCCATCATATGCCCAGCAAATGGCACTGCTAGGCATCCAATAGGGACATCTGTGCCTTCAGCCAATTAGGTGACAGGTATCAGACCCGCGCTACCTGATTGGCGGAGAGGTGCAGTGCTGGGACAAGGTCACACAGCGCCCAGGGCGAACATGTCGAGCTGCCCCCCCAACCAATT
Source organism: Aquarana catesbeiana (assembly GCF_042186555.1). Taxonomy (NCBI): domain Eukaryota; kingdom Metazoa; phylum Chordata; class Amphibia; order Anura; family Ranidae; genus Aquarana; species Aquarana catesbeiana. Next base: position 292,994,166 of record NC_133327.1, on the reverse strand, counting down.
ATCTTACACATACCTGATCATAACTACATATAGAGTGCAGAGGTCAGGATTGGATAAATTACAAAGCACAAAAATCAGGAGCAAAGATAATGTACAATGTGCAGGAGTCAGGAGAGGAAAATATACAGACTGCAGAGGTAAGGTGTATGTACAGTAATATACAATGTGCAGGAGTCAAGAGCAGTAGAGTGCAGAGACCAGGAGTATATACACCCTAGTGCATAGCAGTACCCCTATAAATTATATCAAATTTATAGTATGTGTCATTATCAAATATGACCAAGTGAATGATATATATCACATGAATATGGAACCAAAATACCAGTGCTGCAAACAAAATTGTGAAGGGGCGAATCCCAGACCCCCGGTGCTGTAAGTAGAATACCAAAACATATAATGCAAACAACTCATAAATATTCAATTACACAGCACATGTATGTGGGACCAAATTCCCTGTGCTGCAAAAACATTTTGTGAGGGAGTTAGGACCACACTTCTGGGGCTGTAAATAATAAAAAAAATTAAATACTATAACATATAATGTGAATAACTCCCAAATAATATTCAAATAACTCTAGTCAAATTCTTATGGTTCATTTGCACACAATTTGGTGTTGGAGTTACTACCAAACTCCCAGTGCTGCAAATCAAACACCGTGCAAAGTACTATAAAGTGCACTATAAACAAACAGTTCACTAGAGAGCAACGGCTCTTGTGCACATTGCTATATCGAGAGCACGTGGCCGACAGATTCCTCCATCCACACAAATGGGGTGGATGGGGGAATTCCCCCTTACTGGGACATTGTATTCTGACAGCAGAATCAGAATACACTGATCAGCACAGCAGCCGTTTGGAGAAGCGGATATAACAATTGGTTTCTGCCCAACAGAGAGGGTTACACGCCGATCAAAATTCAGCCCCCCCCACCCCACTGAACCAGATGAATTCTGATGAGTGTACCCAGTTTTACCTTGTCCTTTGCTGCTCCCTACAGTGCTGTTACAGGTCCCCTGTAGTGACAGTGGTCACACTCCAGCCTCCACTTTGGACCATACAGGGTTAATCTTCCTGTAGATGTGATTGTGTCTAGGGAGGGGGAGAGCACTAGAGCTGGCTTAAGCATAGAATCAGGTAGGTAAAAAAAGACTATACCCCCTTTCTCCCCCCCTCCCCCACACTGCAAGAGTGGACTTTCTTGGAGTTGGGCTGGGATAAGAAATCACATCCCTTACTGTGTATGCTTATATTCTTCAATAGATTAAGAATTAGTGTGACATTTCAGGTGCTACATATATGTAATCCACACACACAATATATCTTATTAAAAAAACATTCTTTTTAGAAGATATAATGTGGATTACATATATGTAGCACCTAAACAGTCACACTAAATCCTAACCTGTGAGTAGAATTTTACTTTCACTTTCAATAAACCTGCAGTGAAAAGTACAGAGCAGGTTTATATCACAGTGTGGAATGCAGAGCAGTCAGGACTAGGGTTGTCCCGATACCACTTTTTCAGGACCGAGTACAAGTACCGATACTTTTTTTCAAGTACTCGCCGATACCGAATACCGATACTTTTTTTTTATGTCATGTGACAGTGTTTTTTTTTTTTAACAGTGCTTTTTTTTTTTTTTTGGGGGGGGGTGGGGTGGGGGGGTGGTGAACGGTGTATGTGTGTGTGTGTGTTTTGTTTTGTTTTTTTTTTTAAATTTACAATTTTTATTTTTTACAATAATTTTTTTTTTTATTCTTTATTGCAATATGTGTTTTTTGTTTTTTTTGTTTTTTTTTTAATCAGCCCTGTTGGGGGGCTTTGGTGAGATATCTCCCCCTTGAGACAGAGAAAGAGACAGAGGATAGAGATTCCCCAGTCCCTTTCTCTGCACTGAGAATGAATGGAGAGAAGACAGCGGCTCCTCTCCATTCATAAACTGACACATAGTAATCACAAGAGATTACAATGTTTCAGTTATGTGAATGGACAGAGTCAGCTGACTCTGTCTATTCCCAAAGGAAGGAGGAGGAGGACGGCGGAACGGAGGGGGAGAACGGAGGGGGAGAACGGAGGGGGACAGAGAAGGAGGGGGGAATGGAGGGGACAGCGGAGAGGCACAGAGGAGGAAAGAGGAACGGAGGGGACAGCGGAGGGGGACAGAAAAGGAGAGAAAAACGGAGGGGGACAGCGGAGAGGCACAGAGGAGGAGAGAAGAACGGAGGGGACAGCGGAGAGGCACAGAGGAGGAGAGAAGAACGGAGGGGGACAGCGGAGAGGCACAGAGGAGGAGAGAAGAACGGAGGGGGACAGCGGAGAGGCACAGAGGAGGAGAGAAGAACGGAGGGGGACAGCGGAGAGGCACGGAGGAGGAGAGAAGAACGGAGGGGGACAGCGGAGAGGCACAGAGGAGGAGAGAAGAACGGAGGGGGACAGCGGAAAGGCACGGAGGGGACAGCGGAGGGGGACAGAAAAGGAGGGGGCATGGAGGATAATGCAGTGACAGTCAGCGGTGACCAATCACCGCTGTGTCACTAAAGCAGCTGAAAGCCGCTGGGGGAGAAGCTTGTATCTCCCCCATGCGCCGATCACAGCTGACTTTTAGGTATCGGGGAAGCATCGGGAGCATTTGCCCGAGTACAAGTACTTGGGCAAATGCTCGGTATCGGTGCCGATACCGATACTAGTATCGGTATCGGGACAACCCTAGTCTGGACTCACAGTAGAAGAAGATCCAGTCTGTCACCTGTGATTTTCTCATCTCCACTATGCTCTGGATGAGCGCTCTGCTGTATGCTGGGCGGGACCCAAAGATCGATGCTGCAGTGTGAGCTTCTCTTCCTACTCCGCCCACATGCACTTTAGCTGGGACTGTACCAGCTCGGATCTAGGGGGGAGGACTCATAGGAACTCAAGAAGGGAGCCTGGAAAGGGGTGTATTTGCGACCGCAGAGCAGCAAGCAGGGGCACATAATTATTGATTTAGGCAGGCAACAGGGGCATACAAGTGTCACAGCTACATTTTGTGGACAGATTTTTCTTCTCACAACCTAGCGCCCCCCACCCACACTACGCCCAGGGCAGAAGCCCCGCCCACCCACCCCTTTTACCGGCCCTGGAGAGGTGGTTCAGTGTCAGAAAGCAAATATTCATTTGCTTTTCTAACACATCTGGGTGGACTGATGCTCTGCGCCATGAGTCCACCTTATTTGAAGCCTATTAGTTCCTATGGCTCTAATCAGGTGCTTCAAAAAAACACCCCCGCAATGCATGTAATCTAATAGGCGTCAAAAAAGGTGACCTGTGAGCGCCATGCTGGGCGCTCACAGGTCACTCAGCTGTGTGGAAAAAAGCAAATGAATATTCGCTTTCCTAACATTAAACCGCCTCTCCGCCAATCAGGTGCTCAGCTCTGTTACCCATCACCTGATTGGCTGAAACAATAGGCGCTGTGATTGGGCGCCAGGCGTTCAATCATAGCAGAGGACGGGAAGAGAAGATATCGAGGAGCTGTCCCACCGTGACAGGTAAGTGCAGACGGCAGGCTGACGGTGGGCACACTGGTAGAATTTGATATGGCACAGTGACTGCATTTGATAGGGCGCAGTGAGAGCAATTGATGGGCACAGTGGCGGTAATTGATGGGCACAGTGGGAGCAATTGATGGGCACAGTGGGAGTAATTGATGGGCACAGTGGTGGCAATTGATGGGCACAGTGGCTGCGTTGGATGGCACAGTGGCTGCATTTTATGGGGCACAGTGCTGGCAATTGATAGGCACAGTGGCTGCACTAGATGGCACAGTGGCTACGTTTGATGGCACAGTGGCTGCGTTTTATGGGGCACAGTGGCGGCAATTGATGGGCACAGTGGCTGCATTTGATGGCACAGTGGAGGCAATTGATGGGCACAGTGGCTGCATTTGATGGGACACAGTGGCTGCGTGAATATTACAATACCAGTGTGGCGCTAATATGCACATTAAAAAAGAGTAGTGCATGTACCTTAAATGTGGTACATATAAAACCAAGTGTGATATGTAAAAAACAAACAAAATAAAAATAACTGTGTTTATACAGTAAATGTATAAATCAAACATAAAACAACAGTCAACATAGATGTGAAGGGAAGAGCTCTTCCTGTGATGGTGTCACCAAACCAATGGGGATGGAAAATCAATTGTCTGTAGTCACTTCAAAGGTAAGTGAATGAAGACTTTTACCGACTGGGGTGGACCCCCGTGTCGTACGGCAGTGGTTCAAACAGGTGCTGGATCAGGTGCTGTACACAGGAGGTGGTCAGACAGGTCCGATGCGGTGTCCCCGACTCCCGGTCCCTGGACTTCACAGGCACTCTGCGATCCAAATAGATTTCACCCAAAACAATTCCTCATGGACTCCAAAAAGCAAACGTGGAAAAAAAGGGAAGGGGGACTCCGGATTGTGCAGGTCAAACCAGATGGTTTATTGAAAATATGTCATATATCAACAAATGACACAATAAAAGTTATCACAAAAATATATAAAAAAGAATAAAAGCAATGTGGGGTACAGGAAATGCTGTCCCGATGCGTTTCGACACTAAAAGATCTTCAACTGGGGCAAATCCGACACTAAAAGGTCTTCAACTGGGGCACAGTGGCTGCATTTGATGGCACAGTGGTGGCAATTGATGGGCACAGTGGCTGTGATTGATGGTACAGTGAGGCTGCAATTGATGTTTTTTTTCAGAATTTTTCAGTATGTTTGCGTCCCCCCAAAAAAAATTTTGAGCATCAGCCACCACTGGGCACCTGGTAGGTGTATGTGAACCTAACCATCCAGGGCCAACCATCAGGACCTCATGGGACTCTTTCATAGATTAAGTGGTCAATAGATGGTGCTCACCAGTGTCGGGGGATTAACCTTCCACTCCCATAACTGACCTGTGAGTTATCCCTCAACATTGCTGGACACCATGCGTTGACCCCTTAAGACATTTGGCTTTATTCCAGGCTGTCATTGTTCAAGGCTTTGAACCCACATAGCTATAGCTGAAGGCCCAACATTAAGATTTTTTATTTATAATTCAAGGTCGAGTTTAGAGATACATCTCTGTGAGGTCATTGGGTATCTAACAGCCTTACAGTTATCCCATGAAGACTGTTTAGACTTTGTGAAGGAACTACCTGGGGCCTCATATATGAATGAAAGCTATTCATATATGAATATATACTTGGTATAAAATCTCAACTGGAGAATCTACAAGAGAGTTTGACAGTCTACTGAGGCTTGGTGGTTGGCCCTGGATGGTTTGGTTCGCATACTGTACATTTAAGAGAGCTCATTTACATTACTATGCTATCTCTATGTTATTTTAGCTCTTCCATGATAAGAGTTTGCTGAGTTAATAAGAATAACATTTTGTTGTAATGTCTATTTGTTGTAACATTAGTATTCTGCATCATGATTACTTTAAAACAATGGTATTGACAATTATGTAATTATGTAATGGTAACTTTGTCTCCTACTCTATTTTATTTATTTTTTTACTTTTACAGTTCATCTAAGAATGTTTGCCAAATGTTCTGAATGCAGGTCACTAAAGACACGTGTTTCTTGTTTTATATATGTATGTACCAAATGGGCAATAAATACCTTAGATAAGCATAAAATTGGATTTATGGAAACAAGTCAGATTTTTTAGGCATTCCTTACCACATACAGTTCTGCTGAGTTGACTGACGTATTTCCTATTCTCTTTTTTTTTTTTTTTTGGCTTGGATCATTGATATTGCTAAGCAGGTCAATGACATGATGAGCATTGTAAATAATCATATATCCCTTATTGCCTAGGGCCCTGTCTACAGTTAGTAAAAATTGTCTACAGAAAACTCAAGTAGATTAATATATACATAAACCAATTCAGTAAAATTTCCTATACACTTTAATGCAATTTCACAAGTCATTTTCAAGATTTTTAAAGTTGTGACTTTTACTAAAATAACACCTCATGGTCCTTGCAATGAAGGATTTCAGGCATCTCCTGTTATAAGATGACCACATTCTCTCCATGACTCAATTGTGCTACTGTGTTTTCACCCTGTTAAACAGGCTTCCAGTGAAAAGTACGTGACCATTTCAACAGGGTCATGGTCTAATGGTATTGCCATCAGAAACGCACCCTTTGAAATGCCATATATTTATTGCTGGAGTGCGTGTATGTCAAGAGGAAGTGGTTGTGAAGAGCCAAGTATTTTTTAAACAAATAGCAATTATTTTTGATACACAGTACATTAGCAAACTAAATTATATTCAGTAAGTGTTTACATCTACTTCCATTCCATGTATTTACTGTTCCAAAACAATGAAAAGTCAAATTAAATCTGGTCAAAGTCAAATCTGTTTAAGGGGTGTATTAAAAAAAAAAAGCACAATAATTCACCCAATGAAAGTGCAGGTACATTAATTCCGTATGAATAAGGTGGAAAACAAATGTTAGTAGGCTTTTTCTGTGCTGGTGAAATGTTTTTTATTTATTAAAAATGGAAAATATCACATTGACCACTAAATGATGTTAAGTATCATAGGAAAAGCATAGTGCCAACTAGTGGCCAAATGCAATATTTTCCATTTTAAATCAATGAAAAACATTCATTCAGAACAGAAACTAGCCTACTAATATTTGTTGCGCAATTCCCACATAACCAATGTAAATGAACTTTCGCTGAGTGGCAGGGTCTGGATTTGAAAGTGCAACCTCTGCAGTGTTTGCTGTAGCTTTTCTCAATGTGCCACCTGAGATGCTGGATAGCTCCCTGTCTGATTCCTTGGATAATCTTGTCTTGTACCTTGTTTATGATGAACCTTGAACTCCTCCCATGAACTTCTTAATTTTAGCCATGTCTCTGCACTCCCTGTTTGCCAGATTATTGTGCTCTCTCCAGCCAATATCTTGCTCCTTTTACCCTGCTGCCATTCGTATCTTCACCACCACTTGTTACTAGGAGTGAGCCCGATGTTCGAGTCGAACGTAAGTCGCCAAATAGCGAACAATTTGGGGTGTTCGCTGCAAATTCGAAAGCCGTGGAATGCCCTTTAAAAGTCTATGGGAGAAATCAAAAGTGCTTAATTTAGAAGGCTTATATGCATGGTATTGTCATAAAGTGTTTGGGGACCCGGGTCCTGCCCCAGGGGACATGTATCAATGAAAAAAAAAGTTTTAAAAACGGACGTTTTTTCGGGAGTAGTGATTTTAATAATGCTTAAAGTGAAACAATAAAAGTATAATATTCCTTTAAATATCATACCTGGGGGTGTCTATAGTATGCCTGTAAAGTGGCGCATGTTTCCCATTTTTACAACATTCCCTGCACAAAATGACATTTCTAAAGGAAAAAAGTCATTTAAAAGTATTTGCGGCTATAATGAATTGTCGGCCCCAGCAATACACATAAAAATCATTGAAAAAAATGGCATGGGATTCCCCCACAGTCCATTACCAGGCCCTTTGGGTCTGGTATGAATATTAAGGGGAACCCCAAACCAAAATTAAAAAAAAAAAAATTGTGTGGGGGTCCCCAAAAATTCCATACCAGGCCCTTCAGGTCTGGTATGGATATTAAGGGGAACCCCACGCCAAAATTAAAAAAAAAGGTGTGGGGGTCTCCCTCAAAATCCATACCAGACCCTTCAGGTCTGGTATGGATTTTAAGGGGAACCCCATGCCAAAATTAAAAAAAAAATGGTGTGGGGGTCCCCCCAAAAATCCATACCAGACCCTTATCTGAACCTGGCAGGCTGCAGGAAAAGAGGGGGGAGAGAGAGTGCCCCCTCCTGAACTGTACCTGGCCACATGTCCTCAAAAGTTCTTTTATAACTGAGGGTGGGGCCACACGGTGACATTGCCGGGTGACCCCGCCCCCCTCTGGCACACGGGGACATCCCTATGGCTTCCCTGTAGCGCCAGAGGGGGCAGGGTCACCCGGTGACATAACCGGGTGACCCTGCCCCCCTCTGATGTTACGGGGAAGCCATAGGGATGTCCCCGTGTGTCAGAGGGGGGCATGGTCACCCAGGGATGTCACAGTGTGGCCCCGCCCTCAGTTATAAAAGAACTGTCACCTGAGAGGACGGTCATTACTCGGGTGCCTCCCATGGAGGCGGATCGGTGGCGGCGTGCAGGTTTTTTTTCTTTTTCGGTCCAAGAGAAGAAGAAGAAGACTTTGTCGGACATTTTTATTTTTTTATTTTTTAATAAAGGACTTGTCCCAAACCATGTCATGTAATTTTTACCATTTTCACACTTTTTTTGTGAAATGGTAGGGTTACCATTTCACATGGGGGGGGAGGTTGGGATCTGGGGGTCCCCTCGTTAAAGGGGGCTTCCAGATTCTGAAAAGCCCCCCTCCTGCAGACCCCCTCAACCACCGGGGAAGGGTTGTGGGGATGAGGTCCTTGTCCCCATCAACATGGGGAGGGTGCTTTGGGGGCTACCCCAAAGCACCCTCCCCATGTTGAGGGCATGTGGCCTGGTACAGTTCAGGAGGGGGGGCGCTCTTTCATCCCACCTCTTTTCCTGCAGCCTGCCAGGTCGTGTGCTTGGATAAAGTTCTGGTATGGATTTTTAGGGGGACCCCCACGCCATTTTTAAAAAAAATTCGGCGTGGGGTTCCCCTTAAAATCAGGTCTGGTATGGATTTTGAGGGGGACCCCATGTCATTTTCTTTTTTAATTTTGAAGCGGGGTTCCCCTTAATATCCATACCAGACCTGAAGGGCCTGGTATGGAATTAGGGAGACCCCCATGCAATTTTTTTTTAATGTTGGTTTAGGGTTACCTTTAATATTCATACCAGACCCAAAGGGCCTAGGAATGGACTGTGGGGGAATCCTATGCCATTTTTTCAAATGACTTTTATGTGTATTGCCGGGAATGACAATTCATTATAGCCGCGAGTACTTAAATTACTTTTTTTCCTTTAGAAATGTCATTTTGTGCAGGGACTGTTGTAAACACGGGAAACATGTGCCACATTATTGAAATCACTGCTCCCCAAAAAACAGCCATTTTTAGAACTTTTTTTTGCATTGACACACATCCCCTGGGGCAGGACCCAGGTCCCCAAACACTTTTTATGACAATAACTTGCATATAAGCCTTTAAAATGAGCACTTTTGATTATTTATGTTCATGTACCATAGACTTTAACAGTATTCGCGTGTTTGAACAAATCTTTTGCCTGTTCACATTACTGACCTTTGGCTTGTTTATTGATTGCACTTCTGCTTGATTCCTACATGCTATGTCTGCTATCGGACTCCGGTTTCTCACCTCCTGGTGGGGTAATTCTGAGTGCCCCAACCTGGAGCTAATGCACAGCAAAACCCACCTCCACTATCAGTAGCTCTGGCAAAGATCGGTTAGTGCTTAAACCCTATATATGGCAGCTCCAAGAAAAAGAGGTAGGAAGCAATTGTTATGATATATTAACATTGTTTGAACAATACCATTGCTTCATACAAATGCAAACATGTGAAGACATCTATAATACATTTCTAGTTTGCAGAAGTTCCATTTTGCATGGTTAGAAAATCTTTTTGGTTGGAGAATAGATTAGGTTTCTTTTAGTGCTTTTTTTTCTTATTTGCTGTATAATGTTGAACTAATATATTTTGTATCTATCTAGGGAGAAGAAGGAAAGCCTGGTCCACCCGGAATGGAAGGTCGCAGAGGATTGCCTGTAAACTTTTATTTTCAAATTATTTAAAAAAATTTTTTGCATATCTAGTATAATCTTCAAAGATGACCTTTCACTTTTTTTATAATTCATATAGGGCATTATAACATTTTGGAAAAAATTGTCATATTTATTATGCACTTAATAGAAGCTAGAAAAATGTCAGCATACTATGTACAAATATAGAGAGCAGTAAAGTAAATTCAAGGATGATAAGTCAGATATCCACATTTTGTAGTTTGTAAGGTAGGGACATACATATATATTGTTACTTTGTGTAGAATAATTGTACACAATTAACATTCTGTCGGGATTTTTCAGGAGAGTTTCAGTATAAACGCTCAGGTTTTCTAACCTCCTTCACTGAAAACCTTTCAAAATACATTCTGTAGTTACACAAGTTGCTGTCTATGACTACATTCACATAGGTGGCTGGGGGTGGATAGTACTCAGGTGATACCTTTTTTTTAGCACTTGACCCTTCCTTTTAGATTGTAAACTCCAATGAGCAGAGCCCTCTGATTCCTGTTGCCTGTGAGTCTAATGCAGTGTTTTATGTCTGTAGGTCAGGGATTTCTATTCAGTTTTCCTACAGTATAGTTTTTCCTGAAATTATATAAATTAATTTTAAAGTCAGGGGAAAGGTTTTGTGGATATGGTTTTTAATGCTATGAGCATTTATGGCCCCAGCTGGAGATAATTAGTATAATGCCATACTTATCCAATGGGGGAGATTTACTAAAACTGGAGCTCACAAAATATGGTGCAGCTATGCATAGTAACCATTCAGCTTCCAGCTTTTATTGTCAAAGCTTAATTGAACAAGTTGAAGTTAGAAGTTGATTACTATGCACAGCTGCACTAGATTCTGTGTGCTCCAGGTCTATTAAATCTCCCCCCATAATCTGTAAAAAATACCTTGTATTGGTAAAAATATGGCCTAGGTAAGTGATGGCGAATCCACTCAGAACAGGCCTCGCCATGGTCGACCAAAGAAGTTGAGTGCACATGCTCAGTATCATATCCAGAGGTTGTCTTTGGGAAATAGACGTATGAGTGCTACCAACATTGTTGCAGAGGTTGAATGGGTTGGGGGTTCAGCCTGTCAGTGCTCAGACCATATGCATCAAATTAGTCTGCAAGGCTGTTGTCCCAGAAGGAAGCCTCTTCTAAAGATGATGCACAAGAAAGCCTGCAAACAGTTTGCTGAAGACAAGCAGGCTAAGGACATGGATTACTGGAACCATGTCTTGTGGTCTGATGAGACCAAGATAAACTTATTTGGTTCAGATGGTGTCAAGCATGTGTGGCGGCAACCAGGTGAGGAGTAAAAGACAAGTGGGTCTTGCCTACAGTCAAGCATGGTGGTGGGAGTGTCATGGTCTGGGGCTGCATGAGTGCTGCCGGCACTGGGGAGCTACAGTTCATTAAGTGAACCATGAATGCCAACATGTACTGTGACATACTGAAGCAGAGCATGTTCTCCTCCCTTTGGACACTGGACCGCAGGGCAGTATTCCAGTGTGATAATGACCCCAAACACATCTCCAAGATGACCACTGTCTTGCTAAAGAAGCTGAGGGTAAAGGTGATGGACTGGCTAAGCATGTCTCCAGACCTAAACCCTATTGAGCATCTGTGGGGCATCCCCAAATGGAAGGTGGAGAAGCGCAAGGTCTCTAACATCCACCAGCTCCGAGATGTCATCATGGAGGAGTGGTAGAGGACTTCAGTGGCAACCTGTGAAGCTCTGGTGTAGGCATGGGCGAACGGTTTGGCCCGAGCATAAGTTCGGGCCAAACTTTCGTTGTTCGGGCATTCGGCGAGCAGCCGATCAAACGGGTCATTCGTCCATTTGTTCCCCCTGAACCGACCGCAATGCATTGCGGTGCTGAACAGTGCATTGCAAGCCCTGATTGGCTGAAGCAGTGAAAGCTTCAGCCAATCAGGGCACAGAGCACTGTCAGAGTCATGACTGGATACTGTCATCATGACTTTACCCAATCATGGCTCATTCCCGCCCCACATTATAAAAGTATTCTTTTGATGGCACCCATTTTCAGTGTGATTTCGGCATGGAGAGAGATAGAACAGTGCTCTGTTCAGTGCTATTAGATTGTTAGTGTGCTGTACTGTGCTATTTTGCTTCAATAGTCAGTGTAGAATAATAGTTTAGTGTCAGTCTAGGGATAGTGTGCATGTAGTGAGGTGGACCATCATTCAGCTTTGCATAATGTGCAGCTAGAGTAGGGACAGCTCAGATAGTTTCACTGTAGTGTAGTGAGACCGTGTCATTCATACATACATTAGTGTAGATTAGGGACAGCTCATATAGTTTCGGTGTAGTGTAGTGAGACCGTGTCAGTAATCTTTACATTAGTGTATAGCTAGAGTAGGGACAGTTCAGATAGCATCAGTGTAGTGACGGTTGAACACCATATATTTGCTTGCGTTACTGCCAGTTTAACGCCATTTACTTCTATGTGCGTTACTGCCAGTTTAACATCATATAGTTTTGTGCGTTACTGCCAGTTTAACGCCATATATTTTTGTGCATTACTGCCATTTTAATTCCATTTACTGCTGTGTGCATTACTGCCAGTTAAACACCCTATAATTTTGCGTGCGTTACTGCCAGTTTAACAGCATATCGTTCTGTGTGTGCTACTGACAGTTTAACGCCATATAGTTATGTGTGCGTTACTGCCAGTTTAATGCTATATAGTTCTGTGTGCATTACTGCCAGTTTAACACCATATAGTTCTGTGTGAGTTACTGGCAGTTTAATGCCATATAGTTCTGTGTGCGTTACTGCCAATTTAATGCCATATAGTTTTGCGTGCGTTACTGCCAGTTTAATGCCATATAGTTCTGTATGCATTACTGCCAGTTTAATGCCATATAGTTCTGTGCATTACTGCCAGTTTAACACCATTTACTTCTGTGTGCGTTACTGTCAGTTTAATGCCATATAGTTTTGCGTGCGTTACTACCAGTTTAATGCCATATAGTTCTGTGTGTGCGTTACTGCCAGTTTAACGCCATTTACTTCTGTGTGTGTTACTGCCAGTTTAATGCCATATTGTTTTGTGTGTGTTACTGCCAGTTTAACGCCATATAGTTTTGCGTGCATTACTGCCAGTTTAACGCCATATAGTTTTACTTGGGTTACTGCTAGTTTAAAGTCATATAGTTCTGTGTGCGTTACTGCCAGTTTAACGCCATATTGTTCTGTGTGCGTTACTGACAGTTTAATGCCATTTAGTGCTGTGTGCGTTACAGCCAGTTTACCGCCATTTACTTCTGTGTTTGTTACTGCCAGTTTAACGCCATATCGTTTTGTGTGCGTTACTGCCAATTTAACACCATATAGTTCTGTGTGCATTATTGCCAGTTTAACGTCATATAGTTCTGTGCATCACTGTATGTTTGGCACATTATATTGCAGTATATTATAGTGTATCAACTTCTTCTTTACATTTGCTTATAAGCACCCACCTCCCTCCCAATAATGTCTAGGAGGACAACAAGGAGAGGCAGATGTTCCCTTGGCACTGTAAGGGGGCCAGCAACAAATGTGTCCACAGGCAAAGGTGGACGTGGTGGTCAGTCCCCAGGCAGGGCATCATTTCCTCTGTTGTGAGTTTGCCCGTGCTATCCAGCCACAGCATGCAGAGGAGGTGGTAGACTGGCTTACTAAACCTTCCTCATCCTCCTCATGCTCTGTCACGCAAACAGAGACAAGTGTTCAGTCCCCTGCAGTTGCCAGAGTGGATAAACCTGCCTCCTTGTCCACATCTATCCCTGCCATAGTTCTGAGGTTGAGGATGACAGGAACATGAGCCTAGAGAGAAGGAGGAAGACAAAGAGGAGAAACCAGGAAGCGCCACCTGAGTGTACTATTAAAAGCTGCTTTATTGGCAAGGTAACAGTGACTCACTTACAAGAGGTAAAAACATAGAAGGCTCATCTGTACAAATGCGTGGAGTCCATCTGGAGGTCTCTGGATCTGGGTCTGGTCACGGTGTGTGGATGTGTGTTAATTCCAGTCGCTCTGCGCATCCTGTGGCAACCAGGGGGAGCCGGAACCAGTATCGGACATTAGTGGATGACGTCACAGGTCACAGAAGTACATCCAGGGGAACATCCACAGAGAAAGAGAGAAGGAGACTAGCACTAGCAGGCTACGCGCTCAGAGCTACAGCTCCTTCTATTGGCCTGGGGTGGGAGTGTCTGGATGGTGCTATTTATATATATACAATAAAGTGTAATGGAACATGAAAATGAAAATAAAGTGTAATGGAATATGAAAATGAAAATAAGAATAAAAATTAAAATAAAAGTAAAAATTAAAATGAAAATAAAAATTAAATTAAATTGAATACTAATGAAAAGATGAAAATACATTCAAGCAAATTCTCGAAGCTACCCCCAATTACAACTACCAACGGATCTAGATGTAGGGTGAGAATATATGTATGCACATGTACCTATGAGTACCAGAGGGGGAAGAGGCAAGACATGTGCGAAAAACACACATGCATGGGAGTACATACACATGTATATAAAAAAAATTAAAAATTCTAAAAGACATTCCCAAAAATCATTCCCAAAAGCATTCCCCAAAAAATTCCTAAGAAACATGTATCAGTATCAAGTGTAGGTTTGTATTGGTTTGATTATTTTTTAGTTGGATATCATGTATTACTCCTAGCTGTGTTCACACAGGCGCATCACGGGTACGCATAAAGCAAACCCATGCATGCTCCAGCATGAATGAACACCCAATACATGGGAACGGACTGATGTAATGGGGACAGAAACTAGTAAAAAATGACTATACTTACTAAAAAGCCTTATGGACCTTAGTACTACTATACTTACTATGGCTTTCAGATATAGCTGTAAAGAAAACAAGACAGGCGGAGGGGGGGAATAGGGAAGGGGGTGTGTGGGGGAGATAGAAAACACATTAGGATGTTAGTCAGGTTGGTATATTGGCAGAATTTAAATATGTACATAGATAAGCAAAAAGAGAGGGTATATGCATTAAATGGGAAAGGGGGAGGTTACAACACTGTGTGTACCTTAATATCCTTGTTTAAACCTCCTGGTGTTAAGGTACCCAAGGAGTAGATCCTGAACGTTTCCTGCTGGCACAGCCGTTAAAAACATTCAGCCGTAGGAAACGTTGCCAGAATAGATTCAACGACCCACACCCTAAGACCAACTGTAGATTGGTTATGGTGTATTAGGAAATGTTTTGGGATGCTATGGTGATCACAGCCTTTTTCAATAAAGCGCCTGTGTTCACCAAAGTGAGCCCTGAGGGCTCGGATGGTTCTTCCGACATAGAATAATCCACATGGACATGTGAGACAGTAAATAACATATTCCGTGGAACAGTTATAAAATTCTTTTAAGGTGTAAATCTTCCCTTTAACTGTAAATGATTACTTTCCCTTTAACTGTAAATGATACCTGGCCATAAACTGACAGGTAAAGCACAGGGGTCTTTTACATTGATGCATCACTTTTAATGGAATCAGAATCAGTGGTACTGAGGTGGGTTGCGCAGATTTGATATTGCTAGGAGCAATTTTACTTTTTATGTTTTGAGATTTTCTGTATGCTATTTTGGGTCTGGTGTCAACAGTGGTCTTTAAATGGGGATCTTCCAATAGTACTGACCAATGTGCGGCAAATATTTTTTCCATTTTTTTAGTATTTAGTGTGAAATTGCAGTATTCCCTGCAGTAGGTTTGATGAAGTTTTAACGTATATTGTTCCATTCTCATGGCATAATTCAAAATCCAAGAAAGCCAGAGAATTGGGGTCAGCACGTGAGTAAAAGATAGGTCCAAGCTGTTCCGATTACAATATTGTACGAAGGCATGGATTTCTTCAAAAGTGCTGTCCCATATGATCACTATATTGTCTATATATCGACCATAGTATATCACGTGGGCGGAAAAGGGATGGTTGGATACATATATTCTCACCCTACATCTAGATCCATTGGTATTTGTAATTGGGGGTAGCTTTGAGAATTTGCTTGAATGTATTTTCATCTTTTCATTAGTATTTAATTTAACTTTATTTTTATTTTTATTTCTCATTTTATTTTTATTTTTACTTTTACTTTTATTTTTTTTATTTCATTCTTATTTTTATTTTTATTTTCATTTTCATTTTATTTTTGTTCTTATTTTCATGTTCATATTCTATTACACTTTATTTTCATTTCCATGTTCCATTACACTGTATTGAACTTAATTCCATGTCAGGCTATTTGTTTTTATTATTTAATTGTCCCAATCATTTCTGCCATTTGTCAATAGCTTTATAATTGTCCCCCATTCACTATTATTCTATATGTACGGCCGCGCTGGGACCTGTTGTCCCACGGCACTACCATATAAATAGCACCATCCAGACACTCCCACCCCAGGCCAATAGAAGGAGCTGTAGCTCTGAGCACATAGCCTTCTAGTCTTCTTCTCTCCTTCTCTGTTGACGTTCCCCTGGATGTATTCCTGTGACCCGTGACGTCATCCATGAGTGTCTGACACTGGTTCCGGCTCCCCCTGGTGGCCACAGGACGTGCAGAGAGACTGGAATTAACACACAGCCACACACAGTGACCAGACCCGGACCCAGGGACCTCCAGACGGACTCCACACATTTGTACAGATGAGCCTTCTATGTTTTTACCTCTTGTAAGTGAGTCTCTGTTACCTTGCCATTAAAGCAGCTTTAAATACTACACTCAAGTGGCGCTTCCTGGTTTCTCCTCTTTGTCTTTCTCTATACAAAATCAGCTTTCTGAGGATAGCAGCCACCGATGCCCTGCCATTATTATTATTTTTTAATTCATCTAATCCTCTTATCTGGAAAATTTTAACCCCTGAATCCCTGACCGCATCATGGACTTATGATTGATGAACTGTGATTTTTCTTATTCATATCCACCTGTATTTGCGCAGATAGTTACTGTTACCCTTAGAGAGAAGGAGGAACACTGGTAGACAAATTGGCATTCATGTTCCCCGAGCCGCAGCATATTGCCAAGTTGTCTCCAATGGTAATCATGAAGATGGAGGAGATGGAGATAATGATGAGGTCACTAATGCGACTTGGGTGCCAGATAGAGCAGAGTAGGAAACTGAAGGTGATGTGGCACAACCCCAAGGAGGCCGACATCAAGAAAGAGTAGAGAGCAGCGACCCTATTCCATCACATTCTGCAGCTGTTATCTCCCAGCCCACTCCCCAAAGCTCAGCTGTCTGGGCCTTTTTCAGCAAATCTGCAGCAGATCGCACTGTTGCTATCTGTAAACTGTGTCTCAGGCACATCAAACGTGGCAAAAACACCAACCATTTGGGTACCATATGCTTAACAAGGCATTTAATGTCCAACCACTCATCCTGTTGGCAAGAGCACCTACAAGCCACACAAAAGGGGCAAAAATCTGTCCCTCCTGCTCCTCCTCCTCCTTACCCACTTCAGTCTGCCCTTGCGATATAGAGTCATTACCTCTCAGCAGCCTCCACTGACAGGGATGATGGTATAGCACAGGGTGTCCCAGGTCCTAGCATCACACCACCAGCTGTAGACTGTAGCCAGCAAATTTCTCTGCCCCATCTGCTACAGCAGAAAAAAAAATACAGTCCCTGCCACCCACATGCCCAGCGTCTGAATGCATGTCAAAGCTGTTGGCTCTCCAACTTCTGCCTTTCAGCCTGGTGGATTCTGCCCCCTTCCGTGAATTCACACAATGTGCTGTAGCACAATGGCAGGTTCCCAGTCGCTACTACTTTTCATGTAAGGCCGTTCCATCCCTCTACCATCACATGGAAAGGAATGTTCTGGCATCATTGGGCAAGGCAGTCAGCCATAAAATCCACCTTACTGCTGACATGTGGTCCAGCAAGCATGGACAGGGATGATATATTTTGTTCACGCTGCTTGCAACACAAAAGGATACAGGACAGGGCTTGGTGCTGCAGCTTGTTGTGCCCCCACATCTCCATACAGCTGGTGCTGATGATGCCAGACCTGTGAGTTCTACCCCCTCCTCCTCCTCCACCACCACCTCCATGCCCTCCTCTGCAGAATTGTCCTATGAACAACAGGTACCCCCTAAGCGTTCAAAGGGCTATTCCCAGAGTCAGGCTAAAAGGTGCCATGCAATGCTTCAGCTGGTGTGTTTAGGGGACAGCAACCACACCGGGGCAGAGATTCTTGCAGCTCTGCAGGGACAGGCCTAGAGGTGGTTAACACCACGCCAGCTGGAGCCATGAATGGTGTTGTTTGATAATGGCTAAAACCTCCTGTCTGCCCTTAGACAGGGAAAGTTGACACATGTGCCATGAGTGGCATATGTCCTCAATTTGGTGGTGCAGCATTTCCTAAGTATGTACCCAGGGTTGCAAAATGCAATAAAGCAGGCCAGAAGAGTCTGTAGCTATTTCAGGTGGTCATACACAGCCAGTGCTCGATTTGCTGAAATTCAGCGGGAATCCCACCTGCCAGTAAACAGCCTGATTTGTGACATGCCCACCAGGTGGAACTGAACTTTGGGAATGCTGCAGCGGCTATACATGCAGCAGAGGGCCGTCAACGAGTACCTGTGCCAGTACTGCATGACGACAGGCTCAGGCGGCTTTTTTTCCCCACGCCAATGGCTGATCATTAAGAATGCATGCACTGTATTGTCACTATTTGAGGAAGCCACAAGGATGGTGAGCAGTGACAGTGCATGCTTCAGTGACAGAATCCCTGTTGTGTTCCTGCTGGAGCAGACTCTGTGTGGCATTATGGACAGGGCACTGGAGGCAGAGCAGCAGGAGGAAGAGGAGGACTTCCTTTCCTCTCAAGGCCCACTTTATCCAGAAACTATCATTCCTATGTAACAGAACACACAGGAAGAAAGACGGGAGGAGGATGAGGAGGAGGATTCTGGCACCTTCATAGGCTTTGAAGAAGAGGAAGATATGCGTCAATCTGTAAGCCATGGCTTTCCAACCCCAGGACCCTTGGGAGTAGTACGTGGCTGGGAGGAGGAAGCTCCAGATGTTATCATCCTGAGTGACCTTGAGGAGTCTGCTTCTCAAGCCTCGGCAAATTTGAGGCAGATGGGCAACCTCATGCTTCAAAGCCTATGAAAGAACCCAAGAATACGTGGCATAAAGGAGAAGGATGATTACTGGTTGGCAACCCTCCTTTAACACTGTTATAAGGGGAAGGTCGCAGAACTCATCCCGTCCCCACAGAGAGTGCAGAAGATAAAATCTCTTGAGGACACGTTAAAGAGGATTTTATTGAACGTTTTCCTGACTCCAGTAGGTTACAGTATCGTGGAAAACGTAGTTTTGAGTCTTCTGTTGGTCAAGAGAGAAGCGTTGTAGAAGGCATCTGCCTAAGTGAGGAATTTTTTTAGTTCTCGCCACCCAGGGCTGTCAGCTTCCACATCCCATCGGCAGTGTCTGCATCACATGGTGGACGATTACCTTGGGGCCAAAACAGAGATGGAGAGCTTTCCAGCTGACGATCCACTGACTTACTGGGTCATGAGAATAGACCACTGGCCAGAACTTGCCCAGTATGCTATTGAGTTGTTAGGCTGCCCTGCATCCATCGTCCTTTCAGAACGGGCATTCAGTGCTGCAGGAGGTTTCGTTACTGATCATAGAACGCGTCTGTCCACAGACTCAGTGGACCGTTTGACTTTTATAAAAATGAATCAGTCCTGGATTACCTGCTATGAAGCCCCTGATGCCGATGTCACTGATTAAGTATTTTTGGGATGTGGAATCTCTGCAGGACTTTGAGGCTGCCTAGCTTTGAGGGTGTTCAATCACTTCATCTGGAAGAATGTTTTTGGTATAGGTTTCATGGGCACAATTAACACCCAAAGACCAATTTTCAGCCCCTGTTTGACAGGTGCATATCATTGCAATTTTTTACAGCAAGGCCAATTCTTGCTTTCAAGAGTACCTCTATAGGGTTACGGTGGGAAGGCGCCACCGACACCCAAATACCAATTTTTCTGCACCTATTTGACAGGTGCATATCATTGCAATTTTTTACAGCAAGGCCAATTCTTGCTTTTATCAACAGTACCTCTATAGGGTTAAGGTAGGAAAGCACCACCGACACCCAAAGCCAATTTCTCAGCACCTCTTTGACAGGTGCATATCATTGCAATTTTTTACAGCAAGGCCAATTCTTGCTTTCATCAAGAGTACCTCTATAGGGTTATGGTGGGAAGGCGCCACCAACACCCAAAGAGCAATTTTTCAGCACCTGTTTGACAGGCGCATATCATTGCAATTTTTTACAGCAAAGCCAATTCTTGCTTTCATCAAGAGTACCTCTATAGGGTTACGATGAGAAGGTGCCACCTATACCCAAAGACCAATTTCTCTGCACCTGTTTGACAGGTGCATATCATTGCAATTTTTAACAGCAAGGCCAATTCTTGCTTTCATCAAGATTACCTCTATAGAGTTACGGTGGAGATGCCACCGACACCCAAAGACCAATTTTTACGCACCTGTTACTTCTATCCAAAGTCAAAGTGATACCAAAATGTATCCAAAAAATCTCTAATCATGTTCCCAGTGCACTACATTGTGGCCTCATCATACACACTTGCTCCCCAGCTGTTACTGAGCAAAATAAAGGCAGCTTGCAGGGAAAATGTCATTTTTTTGGCTTTATAAATGCAATTATTGCTGCAGCAGATTCTAGACATGGCACAGATCTGCCACTTTACAGGTAGACTAAGGGGACCCCCCAGGCACTATATTGGAAGGAATTTTTCATTTTTATGCTTTCACTTTAAAAATAAAGTGAAACTGCTCATTTAAAAATGACGTTTTTCACAAACTTTTTTTTTTTTATTGATACATGTCCCCCAGGGCAGGACCCAGACCCCTATAACCATTGTATGCCCAATTACTTGCATATAAGCCTTCAAAATGGGCACTTTTGATTTTTGAAATTTGGTCCCTTTGACTTTAATTGGGTTCGTTATTCGGGACCGAACTTTCACAGTGTTCAAAAGTTCTGATGCCAACTGAATAGAGGTCCGTTTGGCCCATCCCTACTCTGGTGAACTCCATGTCCAAAAGGGTTAAGGCAATGCTGTAAAATAATGGTGGCTACATAAAATATTGACACTTTGGGGGTGATTTACTAAGAAGAAGGCACTGCACCAGTTCATACATTAATTGGTGTGTCCCGGAAAAGTAATTAATTGAACGTGCGAACTGGCGCATAATAAATACCCGCATATGTAAACTTCAACTGGCGCTAGGGTAACTGCGGTTTTCTCATTGATAATAGCGCACGCCCAATACAGTTGGTTAATTTCATCTCATTGAATGTGTCTTGTTAGGCAATTAATAGGTGTACTCAATTAACCCTTTTGATGATAATCTCATTCCTATCACTTATAATATATCTTTGAAATGTTTTTTTTTCTTTTTTTACCCAAACCTTTCAATACATTGCAAAGAACAGAGAAGTGTTTCTAAACCCAATAAATTAATATTTTCAGATCTTAAACTTTAAGGATGACCATACACTGCAATCAGTTAGATCTTAAATAAATTAGATTTAGTGCAAGAGCCTGTTTGATTTCCTATATTTTGAATTAATTGTTCAAGTGCGTCTTCCTATTACCTATTATGCCTAAATATCGAGTTGTACAGAGACTGGCCAATCAGATTGCATAACCTTCTTAAGTGCCAAATTTGGAATGTAGATGTGCCATGACCCACTTGTATTTTCCCAACAATATTTCTTGGGCATTATACAAGGCACATGAAAAACCACCTTTTTTCAAGACATGCTAGAGTGATCAGGAATCTTCAAACTGCGGCTCTCCAGCTGTTGCGGAACTACACATCCCACGAGGCATTGCAAAACTCTGACATTCACAGACATGACTAGGCATGATGGGAATTGTAGTTCCTGGACAACTGGAGGGCCATAGTTTGAAGACCCCTGTGCTAGACCATTATTATGCCTTCAGAATTGGGACTGTGGAATCTACCCAACTTCTCTCTGCTGGAGGACACAAGAACCTACATCCACAGATATATCTATATAGATAAATAGATATATCTATATATGCACACACACTGAAGCAGGAAGCAATATACATTGGCCTGGAAGTTAATCTGTACACAGGAAGAAGGTGTGTGTTTTGAGGCCAAATCATTTAGACATATGATCCACAAAAACACCACCCCATGTAAAAATAAATCAAAAGAAACCAGATATGTGCCACGGGTACATACCTCCGTGCACACAGCAGTTGCACATCTCACATACATAGAGGTTGTGCATCTAGATGCATTTGGCGCATCTAGCTGCAGGAACTCAATTTTTATGGAAATTAATAGTAAAGCAGATTTCCAGGACTGGACTAACAAATGTTTATAGTGAAAGGCAACTGGTGTTTTCTATTAAACAAGGTCTAAATGGGCCATTGACATGCATCACAGTTGAACTTAGGAATGTGTCTTTGCAAAGTTAAACTAAATTAAATCCTTTCTTATATTTGCTTGGGGATAGAGCGCAGAGGGATTAGAAGTCTTGTCGGTTTTTGGGGATGTCTGCACCCCTGATAGGGTGAAGACACCTCCCAGATTTTGCCAGTTTCTCCTTCAAATTGATTCACTTCCTGTCACATAGCCAAACAGGAAGTGAGGGTAAAACCCTACCAATGTCTGTCCTTGGGGACATACAGGTCAATTTAAATAGTTTCCCTATTAGATAAATTTCACTCTAGCATTTTGCTGTGTACACCTCAAATTATTAGGTATCTTGGACTTTGGGGTTTATTTACTAACGGCAAATCCGCTTTGCCCTACAAGTGCACTTGCTGAAGATCTGAGGGGGACATGCAAGGAAAATAAAAAAAACAGCATCTTTGCTTCTACATAATTGGATGATAAAATCGCCAGTGCTTCCTGTCAGATTTACAGTGAGTACACTTGTATTGCAGAGTGGATTTGCCTTTAATAAACCCCAAAATACCTAATATTTTGGGTGTACACAATAAAGTGCTAAAATGCAATTTGCCTAAAGGGGACAGTGGTTATATTGACCTGTGTGTCCAAGGAAAGACATTGGTAGGGTTTTACCCTCAATTCCTGTTTGGCTATGTGACAGGAAGTGAAGCCAATTTTCAGAAAAGGGACAAAAAGCCCAACCTAAAAAAAGATAAGCAGGGGTTCTAACACTCACTTGGTTTCCCTCAAATACCCACAATTAGAATAGGATTGTCTTGAGCTCGATTTTAGCTCAGTGCTCTAAATCAGTGGTTCTCAACCCTGTCCTCAAGTACCCCCAACAGGCAATGTTTGCAGGTTTACCTTCATCTTGCACAGGTGGTTTAAATCAGAGTCAAAGGCTTGGTATTTTGGACAGCTATTTAGCTAAGATAAATTCCCAAAACATGTCCTGTTGTGGGTACTTGAGGACTGAGGCTGAGAACTACTGCGCTAAAATGGAAAATTGAATATTTACCTCTCTGTAATTTTCCTTTGCTGGTACCTATCCATGGCAGAATATGCATGCATATGCTACCATGAAGGCATCAGGCAAGTAGCTTTTAGATAAATCACACCTTTTTTTGTTTTGCCATGTCTAGCCTAGTTAAGCTGCAGCTGGGAAATCTGTTAAATGAAAATTGTTTGGGGGGGGTGTAAAATGCATTACTTGGATTGAGCATGCATCTGCAAAACAAATTATTAACAAAACACATAAAACTAAAATTTGCTACAAATTTTATTGGTCAGCAAAACAGCACATGGAAAAAAGCAAGGAAAGCAAAAAACACATGTTAATTTGAGACACTAACAGAATATGGTTTTGAGGTCTGACCGATTTTGCAAAATAATGCAGCACAGACAATTGAATCAAAGTGAAACTAAAAACTAACAACCTACAAACAACACAGATTGACAACATCAAAAATATTTCAGTGAAAAATATCCCCCCCCCCAAAAAAAACTTAAAAAAACCCAAAAGTAAAGAATATTTGCTCTAAAACACATCTGTTTTGC
The DNA here is from genome assembly GCF_042186555.1 of Aquarana catesbeiana. Taxonomy (NCBI): domain Eukaryota; kingdom Metazoa; phylum Chordata; class Amphibia; order Anura; family Ranidae; genus Aquarana; species Aquarana catesbeiana. Next base: position 292,970,363 of record NC_133327.1, on the reverse strand, counting down.
AGACATAACAAACAAAATACAAAGAGAAAATACATGTGTTACAAACCCTATAAGGGCACGCAAATGTACTCTCTTGTGCCACACCTACCATCAAGCAATCTTGTCTCTTTTCAGGGCAAGGTAAAGAATGCTATCTGCAAGCTTCATATACTGTAACATAGTGTGCTAATGAGGCAATTGAAAACACATGCACAGTCCATGAAACACACAAAATGCAAGTTCACCCAATGTAGAGATAGCACTTAAAAGTGGGTACACCTGTTAAGGATGTCCTTAAATTACTAACCCCCCCAAAAAAAACACTCTCTAAGCATGCCCAGAAAAATCCAAGTGCTGTTCACACACAAAACAGCACAAAAAAACAAAGTGTGCATTTCACATACCAAAAGCCACAGCAAAAAACCAAAGTCCTTGAGTATGCCCAGAACAACCCAAATGCAGCTAGCACAAATTAAGTCACCCCCCTGTCCAAAAGTAAGCACATTATCCAGCATGCTACAAAATTACAGATGGGACAAACACCCCCCGGGTCCAGGGGGGCAAACAAAAAGCCTAACATGGGCAAAAGTTATACAATAAATACCATTGCAGTCTATGGGAACTGACTTGTTAATTTTGCGAGTCCCCACTTGGCTTGCTTATATTCTAATTATTGGCCTTAAAATGGGTGTGGGGGCCCAGGTCCCACCCTGAGGGACATATATCAATGTCACCAATTTGGACAACCCCAAAAACGAAACAAGGAGAAGTATTTTTAAAAATGCAAAATTGCTTAAAAGCTAGTAACTGGGGGGGGGGGGGTGTGCTTACTCTGCCTGTAAAGTGGTGACTCTGTAGCATGTATCCAAAATGCTGCTTCAAAGATGTATGGCTTTAGAGAAAACTTACAAATCTACATTGCAGCTGCAAGATTTTAACCCAAAACAAAAAATAGCCTGCCCCCCAATACATACAAGGCCATTTGGGTCTGTTAAGGCTTAAAATGAGAACCCCCACGTGAAAAATAACACCCCAAACTAAAAAAAATATTGTGCCCCTCCCACACACAAACAAACCCTTAGCCAAACACACAGCAAGCCAGCCCATGAAAGGGGGGTGGATGCTTGGGGGCAGGAGGAGCAAAAGTTAACCACCTAGTTCCCATATTCAGGGGGACAAGGACCTCTTCCACACAACCCTAGGCTGGGGTTGTGGGGGGCTGTCATGCTATGTTGAGTGCATGTGGCCTTGTATGGTCCAGGAGGTTGTTGGGCAATTGCTCTTCTTGCCCCTTTCCTAGCTGGCCCTGTTGTATGCTCTGAAAAAGGATGTGGTTTGGATTGGTGAAGGCAGCTCACAGCCTTTTGAGAATAGAGTGGAGTGTGGAGTTCCCCTTTAAAAGCAAAAGTTAGCCCATGAAAATCAAAGGGGTTAGAGGGGGGAGACAAGAGCATTTTAGAATGGAGTGTGGCGTTCCCCTTTAAAAGCAAAAGTTAGCCCAAGGAAATCATATGCATTAGAGGGGGAAGGTTAAATGCCCTATTAGGAGGAGCTAGAGGAGCGAGAGTCTTTTTACATAATTTTACCAAGGTGCATGTCACATGTTGGCACGTAACATGCTAACATGACCTGTGTGCAAATCTCCTTAAAAAAATACATAAAGATGAACCAGCGTAAAAAAAAAGTCAGGTTTAAAGGTGCACCCGTTCAACCCATGCAATTCATGTACGTTGCTTAACATTTACTAAGATTTTGGCAGCGCAGTGAACAAACTGCACTGATCTCACACAGTTCTAAACGTACTTGCAGGCACAGCAGACTTTCTCTGAAAAGATTACTTTTGCATTCTATTTTGGGCATATTTGTTACTTGGGCAGTTGTTACTAAGCTTCCTTACATCACAACATAATATTGGCACCTCCATCTTTTGTCAATATTGATGTGAAGATACCGCGCGCTATGTCCATAGTGGCGCACAGATTGTATTCTCCCATACGCAGAGATCGCTATAGTAAATGGGGGATTCGTGCTCTGTTACCGGTGCACGATTTTGCAAACATGGAAAGGTGCGTTGCACCTCGCTGTGCGCCTCTACTGATGGCGCACGGCTTTCTTAAATCACCCCCTTTTGTGCCCAATTTGGACATTTTCACTTAGGGGTGTACTCCCTTTTGTTGTACTCACTTTTGTGAGATACTGTATATATATATATATATATATATATATATATATATATATATATATATATATATATACAGTTGCAATAAAAAGTATGTGAACCCTTTTGGAATGATATGGATTTCTGCACAAATTGGTCATAAAATGTCATCTGATCTTCATCTAAGTCACAACAATAGACAATCACAGTCTGCCTAAACTAATAACACGCAAAGAATTAAATGTTACCATGTTTTTATTGAACACACCATGTAAACATTCACAGTGCAGGTGGAAAAAGTATGTGAACCCTTGGATTTAATAACTGGTTGAACCTCCTTTGGCAGCAATAACTTCAACCAAACATTTCCTGTAGTTGCAGATCAGATGTGCACAACAGTCAGGAGTAATTCTTGACCATTCCTCTTTACAGAACTGTTTCAGTTCAGCAATATTCTTGGGATGTCTGGTGAGAATCGCTTTCTTGAGGTCATGCCACAGCATCTCAATCGGGTGGAGGTCAGGACTCTGACTGGGCCACTCCAGAAGGCGTATTTTCTTCTGTTTAAGCCATTCTGTTGTTGATTTACTTCTATGCTTTGGGTCATTGTCCTGTTGCAAAGCACATCTTCTGTTGAGCTTTGGCTGGTGGACAGATGGCCTTAAGTTCTCCTGCAAAATGTCTTGATAAACTTGGGAATTCATTTTTCCTTCGATGATAGCAATCCGTCCAGGCCCTGACGCAGCAAAGCAACCCCGAACCATGATGACCCCACCACCATACTTCACAGTTGGGATGAGGTTTTGATGTTGGTGTGCTGTGCCTCTTTTTCTCCACAGATAGTGTTGTGTGTTTCTTCCAAACAACTCAACTTTGGTTTCATCTGTCCACAGAATATTTTACCAGTACTGCTGTGGAACATCCAGGTGCTCTTGTGCAAACTGTAAACGTGCAGAAATGTTTTTTTGGACAGCAGTGGCTTCCTCTGTGGTATCCTCCCATGAAATCCATTCTTGTTTAGTGTTTTACGTATTGTAGATTCGCTAACAGGAATGTTAGCATATGCCAGAGACTTTTGTAAGTCTTTAGCTGACACTCTATAGGATTCTTCTTCACCTCATTGAGCAGTCTGCGCTGTGCTCTTGCAGTCATCTTTACAGGACGCCCACTCCGAGGGAGAGTAGCAGGAGTGCTGAACTTTCTCCATTTGTAGACAATTTGTCTTACCGTGGACTGATGAACAGCAAGGCTTTTGTAGATACTTTTATAACCCTTTCCAGCTTTATGCAAGTCAACAATTCTTAATCATAGGTCTTCTGAGAGCTCTTTTGTGCGAGGCATCATTCACATCAGGCAGTGCTTCTTGTGAAAAGCAAACCCAGAACTGGTGTGTGTTTTTTATAGGGCAGGGCAGCTGTAACCAACACCTCCAATCTCATCTCATTGATTGGACTCCAGTTGGCTGACACCTCACTCCAATTAGCTCTTGGAGATCTCATTAGTCTAGGGGTGCACATACTTTTTCCACCTGCACTGTGAATGTTTACATGGTGTGTTCAATAAAAACCTGGTAACATTTTTTTTATATAATCTTTATTATATATTATTTTCAAATATAACAAATAATAATACAGGGGGTACAAAGAGAAGAAAAAAAAAGGGGGGGATCTAATAAATCACAGTGTAGTACCATAAAAGTATACCAAACCATATATATTAAAAGGATGTGCTTTAAAGAGTAAAAGAACATACGGTGCAAACTTTTACTAAAACCTTGGCGTAAGTGTGTCATGAGATACTTATGACTTCTTCATCCTGCGTCCACCATCATAATAGAGGTGGAATCTATGGTTGAGACCACCACTACATCTAAGCAAGTCAACAGTAACCATGTTAAGTAAACAACATCCTGTTAGTGTCCAAGAGTTAGACCCTAGCCGGAAAAAAAAGGGGGGGTGGGGAAGGGGGTAAAAAAGAGGGAGAAAATTGGGGAGGGAGGATGATGGGTATATCTAATAATCCCTGACATATCTGTCTAATGGCTAGCACAACTGTGTGAATTAAAAGTGCAATATCATTATCATTATGTAGATCTTGGGGGTAAATAAGTATGCCGTGGCTCTCATCCTCCAAAGTTGTTTAAGGGGCAACTCCAGCAATGTCTGATCTACAGGAAGCAGCCCCAGGGGAAGCCTGGAGGGGAGTCACCGTATCCCTAGACTTATAATGTGTCCATGTCGCCCAGATTGCATAAAATTTATCAAACTTATCTTTACATTTTGCCATCCACTCCTCCGCTGCCATGACCGAGTCAATCAGGCCCATTCACTCGATTCGTCTCGGAATACGGGTTGATTTCCAGTGAACAGGGATCAAACGCCGTGCAGCATTTAAGAGGTGTGGGAGTATCGACTTCCGGTACTGACTTAGTGGGGTGGATGGCACATGCAGCAAGAACTCCATGGGGGAGTCCGGTAAATCCACATCTAGGATAACCTTTATCTGGGCTCTAACATCTAGCCAGAAGGGCCGGAGCCTCGGGCACTCCCACCAAATATGTAGGAAAGTGCCCCTAAGCCCGCAGCCCCTCCAACATGCAGCCGAAGATGTTGGATATATTTTCGCCAATTTCGTTGGTACCTTATACCATCGGGTTAATAGTTTGAAACAATTTTCCTGCGTTTTGGTATCTATTGAGCTTTTATGAGTGAGCCGATAAAGGTTATTCAATTGGACCTCAGTAAATGTGTGTCCCAGGTCTCTCTCCCATTCCCTAATGTATGTAGGTTTGTTCTGAGATTCCGCAGACTGCAGCATCGCATAAAGCAAGGAGATAGAGTGAGCAATGGGGCCCTCAGATTTACATAGTTTTTCGAAGGGGGTTAGTGATGAGGGGGGTCGCACAGGAAGAGGTAAACTCTTAATAAAATGCTGTAGTTGCCTATATCGCCATCCATCCATAGGAAAGCTACCAAACTGGGATCGGAGCCAGTCTAAGGACACCATACCTTGTTCATGAACAAACCGTCCACAGCGAACCTCCCCATCACCAGTCCAATTGCGGAGGTAGGAAAGGTGTTCCCCTGGAGTGAACCAGGGAAAGCCTCCTAGCGGTGCAAGCGGGGACGTTGGCTGTGACAGGTGCTCCTTTGAGTTAATGGTATCCCACAATCTCAGTACATGTGTAGTGATCGGGGAAACAAAGCTCGAAAGACCTCTGTTCTCACGCGGGAGCCAAGGGGCATGAGACAAGTTGCGTCCCGCCAGAAACTTCTCGAGAGGAACCCAAGCCTTGGTAGAGGTGTGGTGGTGCCAGTCGAGAACTCTCTGCAGGGCCACTGCCTCATAATATTTGCGGATAGAAGGCACTCCCAATCCTCCCATATTTTTAGGGCGTTGTAGCGTACGGAGAGCTAAGCGGGGTACATGACCCTGCCAAATAAATTTGACAAATAGGCTGTTGAAGGTCGAGAAAAGAGATCTGGGCAAAGCAATAGGTATCATCTGGAGAAAAAACAGAATTCGTGGCAGTACATTCATCTTCAGTATGCTGACCCGCCCCATCCACGAAAAGGAAGTACGATCCCACCTAGTTAAATCAGCTTTGATAGTTGTGAGTAATGGTGCAAAATTGCATGAGTAAAGTTGTGTTATATCAGCTGGGAGGTGAATCCCCAGGTATTTTAAGGAAGAGCAGCACCACGTGAAGGAGAAGGAGGCCTGTAGTTGGGAGCGCATTGCTTGAGGAACACTGAGGGGGAGAATCTCGGACTTGCTATAATTAATTTTGAAATTTGATAAAGAACAGAATCTGTTTAATTCAGACATGATGTTAGGTAGGGAGATCAGTGGGTCTGTAACATAGAAAAGAACGTCGTCTGCGTAAGCCGATAGTTTATGCTCTGTCGTTCCCACCGTGAGCCCCTTTATATTAGGGTTTGCTCTGATTATGTTGAGTAGTGGTTCTAGAGTGAGGGCAAAAATCAAGGGGGACAAGGGGCACCCCTGCCGTGTACCGTTTCGAATAGGAAAGGGGTTGGAAAGCGTTCCATTTACTTTAACCCGCGCTTCGGGGGAACTGTATAATGACCCTATCCATTGGAGCATATTACTTCCCAAGCCCAATCGAGAGAGCACCGCCTGCAGATAGGCCCAGTCCACCCTGTCAAAGGCCTTCTCAGCGTCCGTGGATAAGAGAAGACAGGGTGCACTGGGCCGACGCAGGTTCGCCCAGTGTATCAACTGTATGGCTCGATTGGAATTGTCCCTAGCCTCCCTACCTGTTATAAAACCCGTTTGATCTGTATGAATCACCGACGGGAGGATAGGTTTGAGGCGATTAGCCAACACTTTCGCGAAAATCTTGATATCAGTGTTCAGTAATGAAATCGGCCTATAGCTGCTAGGGGTGGAGGGATCCTTGCCCTCCTTCGGAAGGACGGTGATGTGCGCCATCAACGCATCCCTCGGGAGGGTGGTGCCCGAAGCTAACGCATTGAAATATGTGCACATTCGGGCAGCCAGGAGGTGAGAAAATTTGCGATAGTACGCATTAGTTAGTCCATCAGGACCAGGGCTCTTCCCATGCGGAAGATCCTTAATGATTGCTTCTATTTCCTCTACCGCTATAGGCCTATCAAGCTGAGCACTAATTTGTTGCGAAATTTGTGGTGTGAGTGCCTCCTCCAAGTATTGCGCAATACAGTCTGCCTTCTGAGAGGGCGTATGTCCTGCAAGTGTGGCTGGGAGTTGATAAAGTTGGGCATAATAATCGCGAAAGGCATCTGCAATTTTAGAGGATAGTACAGTTTGGGATCCCGAGGGCGTTTGAATTTTATGGACATGTCCGGATGTGCGTTGCCGTTTCAGGGCCCTGGCCAGTAGTTTGCCACACTTATTACCAAACTCATAGAATTTATGTGAGACGTATCGGAGTCTGTCACGGGTTCGTTTTTCTAGTAGGTCTGAGAGCTGTGCCCTGAGGGCTGTTAATTTCTCGTATAAAAGAGGGGTCAATTGTCGTTTGTGTTTGAGTTCTACTGTACCAATTGTGTCAGCAAGGATTGGAGTTCCCCACAGCGGGCCTTTTTGAGCCTAGCTCCTTGGGCAATAAATTCACCTCTTATCACAGCTTTATGTCCCTCCCAAACATATGCTACCCCAGTTTCTCCCGTCGCGTTTTCTTTGAAATACAGAGAGATAGCATCTGTCACCTGAGCTAACGCTACTGCATCATCTAATAGGTTTTCGTTCAGGCGCCAAGTCCATTGGCGAGCCTCTGAAGACAAAGGTGCCAGGGAGATGGAAATGGGTGCATGATCGGAAATCGTCATAGATCCGATTGACGAGCCAGAGAGTGATTCCAAAAGGCGTTGATCTACCAGTAGAAGGTCTATCCGCGTGTACACTTTATGTGTAGCGGAATAGTAGCTGAAATCTTTTCCAGTAGGATGTGTCACTCTCCAGCAGTCGATCAGATGACTAGCGTATAAGGTTTTACGGAAGCGCTTAAGAAACGCAAATGAGTGTGTAGAGTGGCCTGAAGAGGTATCTAACTGCGGGTCGGGGCACACATTGAAGTCCCCTCCCACAATGAGACGCCCCTCGTGAAATTCGGAAAGGGAATCCAGGACCCTCTCCAAAAAATCTAGCTGCCTAGAATTGGGAGCGTACAGCGCTACAATTGTAAATTTTTGATTGTATATAGTGCCTTTCAGAAAAACAAATCTGCCTTCAGGATCTGCGCGGTGGTCAGTGGTGATGAAGGGGCAATTTTTATGGATCGCCACCGCGACCCCACCTAATTTAGATTTAGGTGAATTGCTGAGGAATCATTGATTGTATATGTGTGTGGGGAGGCGAGGGACTGAGTCAGCTCTGAAATGAGTTTCCTGTAATAATAAGATATGTGCACCAGATCTCTTTGTCTCAAGCCACAACTTACTGCGTTTGGATGGAGAACTCAGGCCCCGTACGTTGTATGACACGATTTTCAGATCAGCCATTGCTGGTTATCCATAGGGTCCCCCAGAGGGCGCGAAGAGAGCGAGGAGAGAGCCACGGCATACGACCCAGCAAATCTAAAGTGCTGATAAGAAAAGCAAATGAGTATAACCCATGCAATAGATAGACAACCCTTCCATAGACATCATTATAAAACATTGAGGAGAAAAAACATAAAAAAAGAGGGGGGGAAAGCATTGGGAGAAAAATTAGGAACATCAAGAAAACAAAAAACGTAATACCCTGTGGGTATTTAGTAACCTCTAGGTGCAACGGTGCCGAGATCGCCCGCCGGCCTAGTGGCACCACAAAATGCGGGCGATCACTGCGTCGTGCATTTCCTTCTACAAGGAATGTAACTCTCATGAGTTTACCTATGGGGGGAAAGTGGAGAGTCACTAAACAGGAGCCCCAACTGAGGGGACCCGCTCCTCTATGTGAGCACCTCTGAAAGTCAGGTGCATGTGAGAATTATCTGCAACAGCAAAAATTGAACTAGCAGAATTTAGAACCAAAACACGGACATAACGCCAGTCCTGTGGGTGGAAAGTTGAAGCCTCCAAAGTCGTTTCTCCACCTCAACGTACAGCTGGGGAAGAAGGAGGGTCTTGTTCCGTTGCGGCAGCTTGTCCATTCCGGGGTTTGTTGCGTCGTCTGCGGCGGGATTGCTGCCAAGGTTCCTGACGGGCTGGTAGTGGAACTTCAGAGGAAATGCGCCAATCAGGTATGTCCACAGGGGGGAGACCAAGGCGTGAGAGGAAATGAGGAAGATCTGACTTGTTCCGCAAAGTGACTTGTTGGCCATCTTTTGTGACGGAAAGGCTGAAGGGGAATCCCCAGCGGTATACCAAGTGTGCTTCCTGCAGGACTGCCAGCAGAGGCTTCAAGGCCCTGCGCTGCATCAGCGTGCGTCTGGATAAGTCCGGAAATAAGGACACTTGTGCTCCATCAAAATCCACATGACGCATACCTCTAACATGAAACATGATGCGCTCCTTCACAGTATACTTATGCAGTTTGCAGATAATGTCTCGTGGTTTATCAGGGTCTTCTGAGGGAGGTCTAAGGGCCCTGTGCGCACGATCGATCTCTATATGGTCGGGAGCTTCTCTCCCCAGAATTTGGGTGAACAGCCCCTGAAGTGAGGGGATTATGTCCCTAGGGCCTGTGGCTTCTGGCAGACCTCTAATGCGAATATTGACCCTGCGACTTCTATTCTCCACATCATCAAGTTGATCGAGCAAAGAGTCAATCCGTTGATCCTGCATTTTACTGTGTGCTTGTAAAGCCTGTAGGTAAGGGTTAATGTCCTCCACTGTCGCCTCTAGGGCCTCCACCCTGCCTCCTATGTGGGCAGTGTCAGCTTGTAAATCCTCAATGTCCTTTCTAAAGGCCTTCTCCATGCGGGCCATGAATCCTTCAATGTCTGCCCAGGTAGGAAGGGCAAGGATATGGGACCTGAGGTCGCCGTCATCTTGGGTTATGTGCGGGCCTCTGAGTCCTGGGGCTATGTGTTGGGAGAGTCCAGAGCTGGGGGAGGGAGAGGCGGCAGATCGGGCCGGGAAAGCGTGCAGAGGGGTATGGTCACGGCTCTTCCCCGCATCCCTCCTACCCGGGCTACTGAACGGGCTTCCTCTGGATTCTGGAGAGGATGGGAGAAGGGGGGATGCCGGTGGATGGCGCGGCGACATGGCTGGGGATGCCGCGTGTGCGGCCTGTGAAGACTCACCCGGCGCCATCTTGGATTCTGCTCCCGACCGTCTTCCTCCGTAAAAAAAGGCCTCAAGAGAGCTGGAACGGAGCCGTGGGGTTCTCCGGGGCTGCGGGGATGGCTTCCTCCGTGTCGGCATCTCACAGAGCCGGCGTCTGGGTCAATTTGTGCTGCTGCAAGGAGCGAAGTATGGAGCGGGTCAGACGGAGCTCAGCTCATACACGTCCGCTCTGTTCCATGTCTCGGCCACGCCCCCAAAACCTGGTAACATTTAATTCCTTGTGTCTTATTAGTTTAAGCAGACTGTGATTGTCTATTGTTGTGACTTAGATGAGGATCAGATCACATTTTATGACCAATTTGTGCAGAAATCCATATCATTCCAAAAGGGTTCACATACTTGTTATTGCAACTGTATATATATATATATATATATATATATATATATATATATATATATATTGTAGCTCAAACTGTATTTCCAGCAGCCATTACAAAGCAAAATGATGGTGTAACTTGTAACTCACCAAAACAATGATTTGTGGAAGAAGCAACTAAGAAAGTAAATACTGTGGAGTATAAGAGAATACCCACAGCAGTCATTTCAGTTTTGCATGCTTTTTTTATATATTTATGTGATCATTCATTTGTAATTTGTTTACAGTATCTGCTAAGTTGATACTGTAAACATGCTGTAGAATTTTTGCACACATGTTTGCTGTAACATCCTTTTCTCTCGTTTCTGCTAACCACGGAACCCTTATGCCCCGTACACACGGTCGGATTTTCCAATGGACAATGTCCGAAATTCCGACCGTGTGTGGGCGCCATCGGACATTTTCCATCGGATTTTCCGACACACAAAGTTGGACAGCAGGAGATAAAATTTTCCGACAACAAAATCCGATCGCATCAATTCCGACCGTGTGTGGCCTGTTCCGACGCACAAAGTGCCACGCATGCTCAGAAGAAATTCCGACACGGGACAGCTCGTTCTGGTAAACTTAGCGTTCGCAATGGATACAGCACTTTCGTCACGCTGCAATGTTCAAAATGGTTTAATACAGCGCACTCTCTTCTTCTTTATAATGTGACAAGAATTAAGTAGTTTTGATGCTCATTCACACACACTTCTCACAAACTTTTCTTTGTGTTTTTTTTAGTGGGATTCCCTCAATATATTGTTATTAGTTGTCACATCTGACAGTTTTATATTTTTTATGTTTTTTTTTTTTGGATTTTAAGCCTTTTTTTTTCTTTAATGTTTGGATTTTTTCCAAGGCTGATCTTTGTTCAATGTTATTTTTATTTTTACTCCAGAATATTTTTGTGTGTGTTTTGTGTGTCAAGTTACCCCAACACCATTATTATCTTTTATTATTTAATCTCCAGGAGATTTTTTGTTGTTGGTGTCCCTTGTTCATTTCACATTGTATATTTGAAATGTACCTGAATCCTCACAAACAAACTGTCATTTTTGAAGGAAAACACATAGGAGAGTATAATTCAAAACAAAAATCCTTTATTAAGGGATCAGAACCAAACAAAGAGGAAGGCAACACTGGATCAACAGCAGAAATTAGTGAAGCCTGGGACCCCCACGGCAGACATCAATTCTTCAACATCAAAATTAGTGGCCTGAGGAGTCCATATCTAAGGGAGGGCAGTCTGGTCCGGGATTCACAGAGACTCGGATAGCAGCAGATGACATCTGTGTCCCCAGGCTGTGGTACCACAAGAGGCTGCATTTTTTGGCCGACCAGACTGGACCCAGGGCAATCACTGTCTAGTCTTCCTTCCACGCTTCCTTCCGGGCTGTGGCTGTGCAGTTGGAGATGTGGCAGGAGGAGGAGTAGGACCTGGAGGAGGAGGAGGACTGGGGGGACCTGGAGGAGGACTGGGAGGACCTGGAGGAGGACTGGGAGGACCTGGAGGAGAGGGAGGAGGAGGGCCATCCCAAAGCTGTGTGTGAGGTGTAATTTGGCCCCTCATACCTTTCTCCAGAGCCTCTGATATGAGGGCCTGACACATGGCTTTTTGGCCCTCCTCCATCCTCTGCATTTTATATGCTATGAATGCAGCAATGTTCTCCTGCATGGTGTGTGGTGCTCCCAGGACCTCTGTAGCCCTCCAAAAGAATCCGATAGCCGCCTCCTCTAGGGCACTCATCCTACTGCCACTTTCTCTTTTCAGGGGGGGTGGAGGGACCTGCAGATCAGCCAGCCGGCTCGGCCCGGCCACCTCCTGGCTGAGACTTCCCTGTGTATGAAAAAGGGACATAGTTGTAATGTTTTGCATCATCAATCACAATCCTAAATTAGTACTCCCAACTAACATCTAGTTAACATCATTGATTGGACAAGCAGAAATATTTAGAGGAATGCTATACCTGGCTCAATCTGGGCTCCTCCACATGCGGCCTGGAAGGCCCAGGTTGGGCGTCAGAAGCCTCAGCCGGGGGGGGAAGGAAGCGTGGAAGGAAGACTGGAGAGGGATGGCCTGGGTTCAGTCTGGCCTGCCAGAAAGTGCAGCCTGTCGTAGTACAACATCCTGGGGACATAGATGTCATCTGCTGCTCCGGATCTCTGTGAATCCAGGACTTTCTTGCGCTCCCTCAGATATGTGCTCCTCAGGCAACCAATTAATATCTTTAAATAAGTGATGTCTGCCGTGGGGATCACCTGCTTCACAATTTCACACAATTGCTCCAGTGCTGCCTTCCTCTTTGCTTGGTTCTTGAAATGGGGGTGGGTAATCTCCCACAGACAGGGCAGCTCACTTAGCATATCAATGAATAGTGACATGAAGTCAGTATCTCTCATTAAGATATCCATGTTCACTGCAAGACACAACACAAGACAAAGCCTAATGTCAGACAAAACTCTCCTAATCTTGTTACAATATAGGCCTCAATCTAGAAGCAGTATAGGCACAAGTTTGTCTCTTACCTTCGTTCTTACGATCGGCGCGTCCAATGCTCCTTCCTCCGCTCACAGATCGTACGTAATACGCACGCGTGTTACGCTTTATACACACTGCGCATGCGTGTAACTCCGCCCGCCCCTGACGTTCTTTCTAGTGTATTCCCTTTTCATTCGGCGCAGTGGGTGAAGAGCTTGATGGCAGAGTTACAGCAGGTGCATGCTAATTCTAGCAACGAGGAGGAGGAGGAAAGCCCAGATCCAGGCACGTCCCGATCCAGAAGGAGATGTTTTAAGGCCACAAATATGTCGTTTGGGGAGATGTTGGAGATGGTAGACATCATGAGGAAGTCCGACTATGACGGAAAATATGGGCCTTACCCCCACCCCAACATCCGAAAGGCCAAAATCATTGGTAAAGTGGTCCGGAGTCTGGAGAGGAATTTCGGGGTACGAAGATCTAAAGATCAGCTCAGGAAGCGGTGGTCGGACCTGAAGTTGAGAGAGCCAGAGCAGTACCGAAAGATCCGGAGAGTGCTGCAAAAAAGTAAGTAGTTGTGCTGTGTTCCTATTCTTTCTGTCTTTATTATGTTCGTTCTGCTCCATATGCTTTTATTAATTGTAATGTTTAAAAGGGCAACTTTAATGTTCATGGGCCCATTATTCGTTCGTATCAAACATTTTTATTTCGGCCTCTAGAACACCATTGTTTAGGCCATATGCATTTTCACACATTTTTTGGGGCCTACTTGGATGCCAAATATTTGTTTGTGTAGATGGGTTTGTTACTAGAATGAAATGACAACTAGATTCTGTGTAAGGAGAGGACACAGAGCAGCTGTTTTCACATCTGGACACTGGAGCACTAGTGTGGGACCCCAGAACACCATTTTTATTAGGGGGGGCACACAGGTGCTCCAGTGTATACTATAGGGGGGTCTCCATCTGTGAAGCTTGTACCAAACAGGTAAAGTATTGCAGCTTGACAAAGGGCAATAAAAAAAATATACATCTTGGAACTCGGCTAAAATAGACAATTGTACCCCACTTCCAAGCAATGTTTCCTATTTCTAGTTCTGCCATCAAATATCTGTGTGCTAATTATACCATTTTTGTTTTACATAGGGGAGAAAAGACTCGGAGGACAGCCCTCATCTGAGGAGACCACAGACCCCCCACCTATGGAAGAAGGTGAAATACCCCCAAACGAAGAAAAAGAGCAGGAGGAAGAAGAAGACGTGGTGGAGATTGGCACCACAACAGGTGAGTGTCTGCGACCACAGACTCAGGCAAACGAGATGGATGGTGGCAGATTTTTGAGACCTTTTTTTTGTTCTTTATCTCTTTTTAGGTGATCGTGATGTGAGGGATCCTGAATGCTTTACTTCAGAAAGTGCCCAGATCCTGATCGGGGAGATCATGGGGTGTAATCTCCAATTGCAAAACATCCAGAAACAAATCAGTGATGTTATTAAAAAAAATAATAACATCATTGATGTTTTGGGGCGAATTTAAACCCCACAAAATCACCTGTTTTATTGTGGTCCAATCTTCCAAAAATTTTTAAAATGTTTAGAAAAGCCAAATTTGGAGGATGCACACAGTGTGCCAACATGTGCTATCTGCCATCGCGGGAGATCAATGGACGCGTTTTGGGGGTGCAACACCTTCCTCAATTATAAAGTAGCGGTGAGGAAGGGCTTTCTCCCCCAAAACACGTCCCTTGATCCCCCGTGATGGCAGATAGCACATGTTGACATTCGTAAATTGGTGTGCATCTTCCAAATTTGGCTTTTCCAGGGGTGATTTCCCCCCATCTGAACGCTATATCAAACACAGTTCCTAAATACTGATGTCTGATATAGCCTTCAGGTTTTACCTAATGTGAACTTTGTAAGTTCAAGTTTTTTGGCTTTCTTGTTGGTTTTACACAGGCCTGTTTTATCTGAAATGGTTATTTCGAGTTTTGATAATGCTACTGCAAAAATTGTTATACAACAAACATGTTGGTTTGTTTTAAAAACCTTTCGTAAATGCACATGTGATTGTGCAGGTATAAAAAAGTGCCTTACTCAATAATGTGTGGATTATTGTCTCAACACTACAACACTTTTGGGGTGATGTAATTGCTGTTTTATGCAAAAATGGGGGTTATTTCGTAAGGGAAAATACACTTTGCACTACAAGTGCAGGTTCAGTGCAGTTGCAAGTGCACTTGTAGTGAAATGTGTTTTTGCATTTAGGAAGTACCAGCCAACAGTGTTTTTTATAAGGTTACCCAATCACGCCATTTTCTGCACTCCACACATTTCTGTCAGGGTCAGCTAAAACAAACACAAGCAGTAAATGGCCACAAAGAATTTCTTTTGGTTGTTTTTTATTTGAAAAAGGTGTCACAGATTGTCTGGCATATTGATAGCCCCCCTACCCGCAAAGAACTCCAGGTATCGTAACCGGACATCACGGGCATTCAGGGAGGGCAAGCCAGGACGGCCGCTTTCAAGCGCCATCAGTGTTGATGGATTTGGGATTCCGGCCTCAGGCCCAACTGAGCCAGCATAGTTGGCTGAATGTTTTCGTAGAAAATTATGGAGAACACAGCAGGCAAGTATTATATGGTATATGAAAAAAATGCGCCGCGCCTAGGGGTGTAACTGAATAACTGTAAATCTAAGTACAAATCATAGATAATAAAGCGTGCAAATCAAATAGAGCCTAAAGCTCTGATCACTTACTAAGATCACCTGCTGTGTGAGTCCTAAAGCTCTGATCACTTACTAAGATCACCTGCTGTGTGAATCCTATGACCAAACACACTAAAAAATAACTAGTGCAATAAAACACAAAGTGCAATGTGCATAGAAAAACGTAATAAGATAAATATACAATCCACAGTGATTAAAATATAATCATTCCTAATAAGGTGTATATGCTAAAAAATGTTACACATATGTAGATCCACTGTGATTAAAATGAAAAAGAAAAAAAATTAAATAAAACAATATATATATTCGTAAAACACAAACAGAGTAAATCAATCACATGCATGGGCGAATTGAAACTATAATCGCCCTAATAAAAGTGTTCAAATCACATCCGTGAAAGAATCTTCCAATCCAGTAACATAAAGTGACCAAGTTCAAATAAAAGTCAGTGTAATGGTGATGGTTCAAAGAAAAAGTTCCGGTTTTGAATCAAACGTGCCCAAAGAAAAACATGCTGTGAAGTGCCTTGGTGACCCCCAATGTGATTGCGCTCACCTTGGAGCGTGTGACACAGGTTTTAATTGTGTCAATACACGCTTTTGGAGCCACCCCTGGGCTCAGTATTAGGTACAGCTGATTCCCACACTAGATTCTTTATGGCTCCACTCACATCAGACCATATAAAAGAAAAAGGCTAATATAGTATAATACCGTAGGATACTTTTATTAAAATCACATCCAATCCCCACATGGGGTACTCACATTTATAAGGTGCTCATGTGCACCAAACATAACATAGGAAAAAACGGCTGTGCGGCGTGCTGCGGGGTGTGAGAGCTCCACAACCCAGCTCTGTACTGATCGCTCCGTCCTGGCCCCTCCCCTACGCGTCTTCGACACGTAGGGGAGGGGCCAGGACGGAGCGATCAGCACAGAGCTGGGTTGTGGAGCTCTCACACCCCGCAGCACGCCGCACAGCCGTTTTTTCCTGTTATGTTTGGTGCACATGAGCACCTTATAAATGTGAGTACCCCATGTGGGGATTGGATGTGATTTTAATAAAAGTATCCTACGGTATTATACTATATTACCTTTTTCTTTTATATGGTCTGATGTGAGTGGAGCCATAAAGAATCTAGTGTGGGAATCAGCTGTACCTAATACTGAGCCCAGGGGTGGCTCCAAAAGCGTGTATTGACACAATTAAAACCTGTGTCACACGCTCCAAGGTGAGCGCAATCACATTGGGGGTCACCAAGGCACTTCACAGCATGTTTTTCTTTGGGCACGTTTGATTCAAAACCGGAACTTTTTCTTTGAACCATCACCATTACACTGACTTTTATTTGAACTTGGTCACTTTATGTTACTGGATTGGAAGATTCTTTCACGGATGTGATTTGAACACTTTTATTAGGGCGATTATAGTTTCAATTCGCCCATGCATGTGATTGATTTACTCTGTTTGTGTTTTACGAATATATATATTGTTTTATTTAATTTTTTTTCTTTTTCATTTTAATCACAGTGGATCTACATATGTGTAACATTTTTTAGCTTATACACCTTATTAGGAATGATTATATTTTAATCACTGTGGATTGTATATTTATCTTATTACGTTTTTCTATGCACATTGCACTTTGTGTTTTATTGCACTAGTTATTTTTTAGTGTGTTTGGTCATAGGATTCACACAGCAGGTGATCTTAGTAAGTGATCAGAGCTTTAGGACTCACACAGCAGGTGATCTTAGTAAGTGATCAGGGCTTTAGGCTCTATTTGATTTGCACGCTTTATTATCTATGATTTGTACTTAGATTTACAGTTATTCAGTTACACCCCTAGGCGCGGCGCATTTTTTTCATATATCATTTATCGCACGGTCATGAATACGTGATCTGCGCCTGCAGCCGGGTAGCTGTTTGGTTGAATTTCCATTAAGGCACTGGATAATTGTGGCTCGCAGGATTTTTTTCCATAATTAAGTATTATATGGTTCAGTTTATACTCCGCCATATGGATGGATGTCAGAAATAATCGGAACCGGCTGACCATGATTCCAAATGTGTTCTCCACCACTCTTCGGGCTCTGGCCAGCCGGTAATTAAAAACCCTCTGTTCCGGGGTGAGGGTCCTCATCGGGAATGGCCGCATCAGGTGGTCCCCCAGCGCAAACGCTTCATCAGCAACGAACACAAATGGGAGACCTTCAACATTGTCCTCTGGAGGTGGCAAGTCCAAGCTGCCATTCTGGAGACGCCTGTAGAACTCTGTCTGGGCGATCACTCCACCATCGGACATCCGGCCATTCTTCCCCACATCCACATACAAGTACTCGTAATTAGCCGACACCACCGCCAACATCACTATACTATTAAACCCCTTGTAGTTATAATAGTACGACCCCGAGTTGGGTGGTGGGACGATGTGGACGTGTTTCCCATCAATTGCCCCTCCGCAGTTAGGAAAGTCCCACCGCTGGGCAAAGTGGGATGCCACAGGCTGCCATTCATGTTGCGTGGTAGGAAACTGTTGAGGAAAAAACAATAAACATTACTATTTTTTCACAGAAACATGGCAAGCAGATTAGACACAAACATTATGGGGCAACCTCCAGATAGCATTTATTAAGGGGAATTTAACAACAACAAAGTATAAGGTACACCTATCATATTCCCCCTCCCCCCCCCTCTCATGGGCCATTTCTAACATTATAGGGGGGGAACTCTTGGACAGGTAACCCTCTTCACTTCATTTAGAGATGAATGCCTAAATAATGGGTATTACTTGGAACAGCCCCTCCTTAGTTACACTATTGGCAGCCCACTGGACAGGTAAGAAGTGTCATAATACAAAGATATAAATACACACTGTACACATTTGAGCACATTTGGACATTCTGCTATTACCTATCAAGATCATAATAGGATACAAGAACTGTAAACAGTACCATTGGAAAGTATACAGGCAGGCCCTTGCACTACATGCTTTGGGCAATTCATCCATAAATCTGAGCACTAAAGAGATGGGTATAGTGTGTATGGGTTTGGCAAAGTCAGCAGATAGATGATTGAGGATAGATGGAGAATTGGGATCAGCTGACTTAGCAGTTGGGGGAGGGAGGGTTACAAAAAAATTGGGGACACCACAAAAAAAAGCCTCTGGCCCTCTGCCTGAATTTAAATCAAAAATAACATTTCCAAACATTTTAGGGGGTGTTTGGGGTAAAGCACTACTATGGAGCTGAAAAAATACATTGTTAAGTGACTACATGAGGTGAATATAGGGCCAGGAGACACCATGCTGGGGAGGTTATTGAAGGGCAAATATGTATGAAGGACCTAAAATGATAATTATATAAAAATCCAGCATGCATGAGAACAAAGGGGACATTCACAGCATATTACAATCATGGTAATTAGGGAATGAGGAAAGAAATACAATATATTAGCAAACATTCAATACCATAAAATGTGATATAAAAGGATAAAAATCTTACCTTCATATACTCTTTCTGCAGGACCTGGATGATGGCAGAACAGGTCTCTGGGATAATGATCCCCAGAGCCTGGGGGGAGATGCCTGTCGAGAACTTGAGGTCCTGCAGGCTTCTCCCTGTGGCCAAATACCGCAAGGTAGCGACCAACCTCTGCTCCGGAGTGATGGCTTGCCTCATGCAGGTATCCTGCCTGCTGATATAGGGGGTCAGCGAAGCCAACAGACGGTGAAACACGGGGTCCGTCATCCGGAGAAAGTTCCTGAAATCATCAGGATTATTCTCACGGATCTCACGGAGCAAAGGCATATGACAGAACTGGTCACGCTGAAGCAACCAATTCTTGGTTCATGAACTCCTCCCCACCCTGTTCATGGACTGGACTTGTGTCAAGGTCAGGACCCCAACACCAAGCCCCCGCACAGCACGAACTCTACGAGGAGTACGCATACGAAACATGGCTAGAAAACGGTCGGCTGCTCAGAACGAAGTAACAGAACGCACTGAAGAACAGCAAGGCCTGTGAAGAGCGACCTGAAAACCAGTAACGAACGAACAAGAATACAGTGACTAAAGTCACGCAGAACTTGCTTGCACGCACTGAAGAGCAGATACAAACCCACAAGCACAAACTGAACGGCAGAAAACGATCTGAAAGCCACGAGTCTGAAAAAGCGCGAATCGTCTCTCACCAAACTTTTACTAACACGAGATTAGCAAAAGGAGCCCAAAGGGTGCCGCGCTTGGTTCTGAACCGGCCTTTTCTAGTCTCGTCGTACGTGGTGTACGTGACCGCGTGGTTGTCGATCGGAAATTCCGACAACTTTGTGCGACCATGTGTAGGCAAAACAAGTTTGAGCCAACATCCGTTGGAAAAAATCTGAGGATTTTGTTGTCGGAATGTCCGAACAAAGTCCGACCGTGTGTACGGGGCATTAGAATTTGTGTAAATTTGCAAAATGGACCAGTTAATTTAGAACTCACTTATGCTGAAGCTGTTCAGCTCCACTTGGGACTACTTCTTTAAAGTGTGCACTTAGGCCTCCTAAGGAATGCCTATGTGCTTGCTCTTGGATGATAGCAAGTGCATCCATACTTTTACTGTTAGTTAGGGGAACACCTCCCTAACACCACAATAAGCCATGCACATAAAATGGTGATTCATGTCAGCTGTATGTTGCTGGGTTCTGTAGTAGAATAGATTTTAATCCTTGGAGCTAATTTTTTCAGCATTTTTTAGGGCTTGAGCCAGTTCCTTCTAACTCCTAGTTCACCCTACTTCGTAAAGGTGTTCTCCTAGCACTCCCTAATGATGTGTGCTTATTGTGCACAAAAAACAGATCTTCATATGGTCAAAATACTTTTGACTGTGTACTTAACTTTAGCAAGCAACAGTGTAAAACAGACACTTTTCCTGAAACAGTTTCCTTATTGGCAGAGGCAAAAAAATTTCCCAAACATCAATGCTACACTATTATTAAATGGGATGAGTTCTGCTTCCTAACAATAACATATGTTTGCATAAATACAAAAGATGATCCTTGTTTTACTCCAGGCAGACTATATTTTATACTATAACAATATGGGTATTATTCATTAAGCAAATCTAATTTTGAATCTACTCCCTTTCAGGGAATACCTGGAATTCCTGGAAGTGAAGGTTCAAGTGGAACAAAGGTACAGCATACCATTACATTTTTTTTCTTTCACTTTTTTTTAAAGAAATCAAACCTATGGAATTAGATTTTCTGAAAAACTATGGCTTAACTTTCTAGGGTGAAGCAGGATCTCATGGAGAACCTGGTACGAGAGGACCTTCTGGAATTCCAGTAAGTTTAGCAACAATGGCATGCCCATGTTTAAAATATGTATATCATTAAGATGTATCAAAACAGATTGTTTCAGTAAACGTATAAAAAAATACTGGCAATGAAGTGATAAATATGGCAAACTTTTCACATAGCATTCTTTTGAGGCCTTCACTTGCTATCAATCATCAGGCACAGTCCAAGCCACTGACAACAATTACTATTGGCAGAAGTGAAAAACAGCGTATGTCAAATAAGCTGCTGGCATCTGAAGCAAAGAATTTGATTGACACATAGGAAAGCAAATAGTACGTGAGAAGCAGATGAGCTATACCTGCAGTATATATATATATATATATATATATATATATATATACACAGTATATATAGTGCTGTGCAAAAGTTTTGGGCAGGTCTGGAAAATGCTGTCAGTCAAATCATTATTTAATGTAAAAACTCTTTGCTTTCAAAACAGCATCAGTTCTTCTAGGTACACTTTCACACAGTTTTTTAAGTTCCTATGTTTTAATGCATAGGACATGGAAACAAGGCTAGGTGACTCAGCTATGCCCAAAAACATAGGAACTGGGATGCAGAAAATTGCTGCAGGTGCTCTGGATCGATGAGTCAAAATTTTTAATATTTGATTGTAGCAGGAGACAGTTTGTTCGCGAAGGGCTGGAGAGTTGTACAATAATGAGTGTCTGCAGGCAACAGTGAAGCACGGCAGAGGTTCCATGCAAGTTTGGGGCTGCATTTCGGCAAATGGAGTTGCAGATTTAGTCAGGGTCAATGGTGTCCTCAATGCTGAGAAATACAGGCAGAAACTTCTGCATCATGCCTACCATCAGGGAGGAGTGTGATTGGCCCCAAATGTATTCTGCAGCAGGACAACAACCCCAAACATACAGACAATATCATTAAGAACTATCTTCAGTGTAAAGAAGAACAAGGAGTCCTGGAAGTGATGGTTTCACAATGGGAAATTTTCCTCTGATGGGACTTTATAAGGCAAGAGTCTTGAAACAATATATCAAAAAATATAATATAATTTTATTTATCAAAAAGTTAAAACATGACAAGAAATGATAAAAAGGAGGTGGAATGCCAACAATTTCAGATGGTGATAACACAAGGAGTATACATGACTAAATACAATGATACACTTAACCCCACATGAGCTGTTTCAGCAAGAAAGCTATACAACAAGCCCCGACGTGTTTCAAGGTTTATAAATGTTGGGACCTCTTCTTCAGGGGCTGATGGTGAGGTATGTACTTATCGTGTTACTCCTAAGCCAACATCGAGTAGCATCCAGCTTCAAGAAGAAATGGGGCAGAATGGTTTGCCGGCAGGGCTCAGATCTGTGAGCCGATGCTGTCACCAAAAGACCAAGCACGTCCACAACCCAGGACAAGACACAAAGGGCGTCCTACCACTTATCGTGTGACACTACAGGTGTCTGATATCATAGGGTATGCCTGTCAGCTGTTAGCACATGGAGGGTAAGTCACTCCTGTGTGGGATAGGGAGAGAGGTATCGCATAAGGCACTGTCTGGTCTATGGTACCATTGAATCCCCCAATGGGGAAAAGTCACATGAGGGAGGGGGAAAGCGATGAAGCCCCTGCAGACAGTAGCTTGGGGAATGAGCGGCTGCACGTTCAGTCTGATGCCTGTACCAGCATGGAAGTGATGGTTTGGCCCCACAGAGCCCTGATCTCAACATCATCCAGTCTGTATGGGAATATATGAAGAGACAGAAGGATTTGAGGCAGTATACATTCACAGAAGAGCTGTGGTTAGTTCTCCAAGATGTTTGAACATTGTCCATTCACACCCAGAGCCAATGGCTCCTGCTGCTGTGTGAGCAATGAGGAGAGAGATACCTGGGAGAGCTGCTGCTCTCATGCACATCGCTGGATGGAGATGGGGCTCAGGTAAGTGTAAGGGGGGCTGAGGGGGAAGCTGCACCCAGAAAGTTTTGTACCTTAATGCATAAAATGCATTAAGGTAAAAAAAAAAACTTCTGCCTTTAAAACCACTTTACCTGGCCAAGATTTTTACACAGTACTGTATATATGTACAGTACCTCATAAAAGTGAGTACACCCCTCACATTTTTGTAAATATTTTATTATATCTTTTCTAATTTCAAAAGATTTTTATTTTGAGAAGAAAGAGCAATTATACAAAACAGGATTGTACATTGTCAGGTATAGGCATTAAGAAACAGAACAGTGTCCAAGTAGTAAACATTATAACAGTTTTCTACAGCACACATGTACTATATGTGGTCAAGGATTCCAGGGCTCAGTAAATAGTCTAACACAAAACAAAGGAAGGGTGTCAGAGATGCTATATGCTGTCGCTCAAGGGCTCGTCTTCTGCCCGGCACCCCATATGGGAGCACACTGTGCCGGGCCAAGGGTCCTCCATAAAATATCGGAGATTCGGGTTCTCCCTATAAGAGCTTACATCTCAAATAGAATTACATCTCTCAGGCGTGACCGGAAGCAGATGGTGGTGCTAGTCGGCATGGTGTGAGTGTGTGTGACCACCTCGCTCTCCCCGTTTTCATGAACGAGCTGCCCCGGGGATAACCACTGCATATTTCTCCTATGCTGGAGTTACGAGATGTAAGCTGTAAGCTGCGGTGACCTGTCTGCCTTTGTGGTCTCCTTCCCGGTTACTCTCTCTGAGATCTCTCTATCCACAGCCTGATAAACACAGGCGCAGTACGAGTGAAAGCCGAGTGAAATCCTCGCGAGAACAGGGAGGAGGGGACAGAGCCCAGCTGCGGGAACTTACTGTTGGCGAGCGCCCGCCGTGAAGATTTCAGTGCGTGCACCAGGAGCCGGAACAGTATTTGCTGCCCAGAGGAGCAGGAGGTGATAACGCGATCCGGGAATAGAAGTGAGTACATGCAATAGACCCGGCAGTGCTGCTGGGGAGAAATCAGCTTGATTTGTAAAGACCTGCGGGACGAGGTATTGAACTCTTTCTCTTTCGTTTGTTATCTGGTGGTAAAGTGGAGGAGGAAAGTAATTATTTCAGATGAACAGAACTTCTGGTGGACTGTAAAACCCGCTATTGTTTGGGGGTAGGATAAACATTAGGATTGCTGGTGAAGCTGATTAAGGTCCCTAACATTGAAAGTGTTCTCCGGAAGCAAGGAAAAAGGGGTCTGAAATGGGCCTAATATGAACATTTTTTTCATACACCAGTAATAAATGACCGTGTCATTTTCTTTTCACTCCTTTACCTGACTGTTGTAAATCTCAGCATTAACAAACAGAAAGGGCAGGAGGTTAACCCTGGAGGTCATTTAATACTGTTTTGCTGGCTCCCAGGAAACCTGAATTGCTGCTTTCCATTAATATCTCTACAGTAGAATAGATATGATGTCAACGAGAAGGAAAGGTGATGAGCAAGCTAATCAGGAAAACATGGGAGCTCAATCCCTTCGGTCGGCCAAAGACAAGGAAAAAGGTGCTCAGCTCACAGTGGCGGGCGCAACTGCAGCAGCTGTCGCAACGACCGCCAAGTTAGAGAGAATGATCCATGTTACGGATCATACACCAAGTAAAGGGGGGCTGCAAACCCAAGGCAAATCAACTGCGGACAGAAAGAGCCAGGGGCACCTAAGTATGCCTACAGGGACTAAAAACCTCTCAAGTAAAGGGTCAGGAATGGCTGGGAAGGAAACAGAAACTTCTATCAATCCAATACCGCCAGCAGAAGAAGAGCCCTCCCTGAAAGATATCTTCCTAGCAATTAATGCATGTAAACAATCCTTGAGTGAATTAAGTAACCAAATGGAAGATATTAAAGGGGAACTAATCCTGGTAAGGCATGAACTCAAGGAAACTGTGGAAAAAGTAACGGAAATGGAGAAGAGAATAAGTCAGATAGAAGATGATCTGTATCCCATGAAGCAAGAATCTGAAACATGGAAAGCGAAAATAGATAAACTCACGGAAAATTTTGATGAAATGGAAAATAGACTTCGGAGGGACAACGTAAGGGTGGTGGGACTCCCCGAAAAGAGTGAAGGCTCAGACCCAATAGCATTCTTAGAGAAATGGATGATTGAAACTTTTGGAGGAGACTTGTTCTCAGCAGTTTTCAATCGAAAGAGCGCATAGAGTTCCCTTTAGGCCTCCCCCTCAGGGAAGCTCCCCAAGACCGCTATTAGTGAAATTTTTTAATTATAAAGACAAAGTAAAACTCCTTAGGAAGGCTAGAGAGATGGGGAATGTCTCCTTCAATGGGGCTAGGATATCAATATACCCGGATTTCTCTCCTGACCTGCAGAAACGTAGAGCTGAGTTTATAGGGGTTAAACGCAACCTTCAAAAATGTATTATCACATATGCTCTCCTTTACCCTGCCAGGCTCCAGATAAACGCACTCGGGGGAAGTCAGATTTTTGACACGCCTGCAGGTTTGTTAGCATGGTTAGAAGATAAAAGAGACCAGTTACCAATGAAACTATAGGGAGTCTGGATTAAAGATGTTATATGAATGGGGGCACAAATACAATGAATTATTTAATTTGGGTTGTTTAGGGGAAGAGTGGAGTGGAGATATGGAAGGTAAATGGATTTAGGTTTAGGAAGGAAGGGGAATAAAACTAGGGTGTGGGGAGAAGGAGGGAGGGGAAGTAAGAGTGTGATTATAGAAGAGTGTGAGACGGTTATTAAAAAAAGCCTCTAGGGGTAACCTAGAATGGTATGGGGTTGGGGGGGAGGGCAGTGAGGGTGGATTTTTTTTGGAGGATGGGGTGGGGGGGGGGGGGGGGGGCAAGGGATATAGGAAGAGGAATAGAGAGGAATAGATTTAGTAGGAGAATTTATGGTACACGAAAACACAAGGAGGTATATCGTACAATGGAATATAGGATGACACATTGGGCACTGAAAAAAACAAAATATAAATGGCACAATGAAATATAGGATAATACACTGGGTATCAATAAATATAGATAGAATATTAATGTTTTACATAGTGGTGATGAAAATAGTGGTTTTTTGTAATCACGGGGAAGATACATTTTTTGACACAAAGGGGTATAATGATAAATATAAAAGGTTGTTTTTTTTTTTTTCCTCCGGGATTAGCACTAATAGATTCCCTATGGATAACTGGGTATTCCTCCTTGGAATTATTAGGATCAAGCTTTTGTTGCTACTCTTGGTCTCCTTTGATAGATGTTATATAAAAAATCAATGGTATTAAATATTGGATCATGGAATGTCCGAGGGCTGGGTACCTCTGCCAAAAGAGCAGTTGTATTTGATACGTTGGATATTTTTAAAGTAGGAATTGCCTGTCTGCAGGAGACACACCTGACTCAAGACACTAAATCGCAGGTGAGAAACAAGAGATTTCAGTGCCAATTCCACTCCGTGCATACCTCCTACTCCAGAGGGGTGTCAGTGTTAATTGGGAGAGGGGTGGCTTTTACCTGCAGACTGTGCAAAATAGATGGGGAGGGTCGGTATATTTTTCTGCACTGTATGATAGAAAATCAGGAATACGTGCTAGCAAATGTTTATATCCCTCCACCGTTTAAATTAGATGTCCTGTATGATTTATTAGAGTTTATAGTAGATAAGAATAATATACCAATTATAGCAGTTGGGGATTTTAATGTGGTAATAAATAAAAAGTTTGATAGATTTCCCCCAGGTAACCAGGGACAGACGCCACAGGGAAATCATATGAACCATTTCCTTCAGGAAGCCGGTTTATTGGATCTATGGAGAATACGGAACCCTGTGGTGTTACAATTCTCATGCTACTCGGGTTCCTATTCTACACTTTCAAGAATAGATCTTGCATTGGGTAATGAGCTAGGCTCCAAAACAATTAAAGATATAACTTACCAACCTAGGGGTATATCAGATCACTCGTTGTTGATGACTTCGATAAGTATAAAAAATAAGAAGGTTGATAGGTTATGGAAAATGAACCCAATATGGTTTGGAATAATAGAGGATCAGAACGGGATAATAACCAAGGTAAATGAGTTTATAGGGTTTAACACGGACACCACAACAAGAGGAATGATGCGGGATGCACTGAAGGCTTATTTGAGGGGTTTATTTATACAACAAGTTTCTAAAATTAAAAAATCTTCACGGGATTGGGAGGACAAGGTCAGAAAAGAGGTAATGACAGCAGAAAGAGAGTATGTGAAGGATCCAACCCCGGACAAACAAAATAAATGGGAAAATAAACAACAAATATATAAGGATGCAATGACTAGGAAGTCAGAACACAAAAGATTATTTCAAAATCAAATAGTATACGGGGAGGGGGAAAGAGTGGGGAAAATGTTGGCCCATTTAGTTAGATCTGGATCCTCGCCCTCCATGATACCCGCTATTAGGATGATGAGTGGTGAAATCTCGTCTCAGGTAGATGAGATTGTAGATACATTTAAAAATTATTATAAAGAATTGTATACATCTAGGGGGGCCGTGGAGGGAGAGGAGTTGGATAAATTTTTTGGGGACATTGAGATGCCCTCCCTTACAGAGTCTGATAGTAAGGCACTAGAAGCCCCGATAACTCTAGAGAAAATTAAATTAGCTGTAACAGAAATGAAAAATCAGAAATCCCCTGGCCCTGATGGTCTCCCTGTTGAAACTTATAAAAATTATGGGATGGTGTTACTCCCGGAGCTTCTTAAAGTGTTTGAGTGGGTAAAGAAGGAGGGGGAGCTGCCCATATCAATGACAGAAGCCACGATAATAGTGCTGCACAAAGAAGGGAAAGACCCTTTAGATCCCGGGTCCTACAGACCCATCTCCCTACTATGCTCAGATGTGAAAATCCTATCAAAGATTTTGGCTACTAGATTAAAGAAAATAATTCATAATCTAGTCCATTCTGACCAGACAGGTTTTATACCCCAAAGATCAACTAGTAGGAATATTAGAAGGCTGTTTCTGAACCTGCAGATACCAACTGAAAATACTGGCTCAAGGGCTGTGATGATGCTAGATGTGGTAAAAGCGTTTGACAGTCTTGAATGGGAGTATATATGGCAAGTAATGAAGGAGTTCGGATTCGGGCCTTCCTACATTAGCTGGGTTAAAATTCTCTTTAACAACCCCAGGGCAAAGGTCAGAGTGAATAATGTTCTTTTGGACGGATTCCGGCTTGAAAGGGGCTCTAGGCAGGGGTGCCCTCTGCTCCTCTGATCTTTGCCCTGGCAATGGAACCAGTAGCCCTTGAAGTAAGGCAGGACAGGATCATGGAAGAGTTCAGGAGAAGGGACAGAGAAGAACGAATTGCTTTATATGCGGATGATGTCCTCATTTTTCTGGGGGATACAGAGAGATCGCTTAGACAGGTGATGGACATCTTCTCGAGGTTTGGAAAACTTTCAGATCTTAGCATAAATTGGGGAAAATCGGCACTGTTACCGTTAGACACCATTAGAAAAAGTTCCTGTTTGGAAGGTATCCAAGTAAAAATTATAGAGAAAACAAAATACCTGGGTATCTATATAACAAATGACCCAAATGATTACATAAATAACAATTTAGTCCCTCTACTAGCCAAATTTAAGAATAAGAGTGACATATGGAAGGGAAAATCGATACACTACTAAGAGCTCTTATATGGAAAGGGGGACAACCTAGAAAAAGCCTTCAGATCTTACAACTGCCAACTCAGGATGGGGGTCTGGCAGTACCGCATCCGCGTAGTTATTTTTTAGCAGCCCAATTACAACATATGGTACCAGACACTGATCCCGAAGGGAATAAAAGTGGGGGACTGATGACTGTAGAGGCACCACATAAGACACTAGTGGAGGTCTTGGAGGCGAATTCTTTTGCCTTTAGACCCCCTACGGTGAAGCTAATAATTAGAGTGTGGAAATCTATAAAGGATCTGAGGGGAATGGGGGGTATGGTTAAAGGTGCCCCGCTCTGGGATAACAA
The DNA here is from genome assembly GCF_042186555.1 of Aquarana catesbeiana. NCBI lineage: Eukaryota > Metazoa > Chordata > Amphibia > Anura > Ranidae > Aquarana > Aquarana catesbeiana. The sequence continues at coordinate 292,941,620 of NC_133327.1, read as the reverse complement.
GAACCTACAAGAAGTAAGATCAATGGGGAAAATGAAGAAATGGGAAAGAAAGGGGATAGTTAGTCTGGATCAACTATATAACGGTAGTTCCCTAAAAACGTTTACAGCACTAAAAGAGGCTTTTGATATACCAGATAGCTCATACTATAGCTATTTGCAAATCAAACACGCTCTAAAAGCTCAGTTTGGGGAACAAGGCCCGGTGTGGAGTACCTCCCCCATATATGAAAGATTAAGTAGGACCGGAGGCCCTAAGGGATCCATAGCAGAATTCTACCCACAGATATGCAGAAATAGTATTATAAGTTCAGAAAACCTTAAGTGCAGAAGTAAGTGGGAAAAAGATTTGGGTAGAATTGCGGATGACCAATGGAAAAAGATATTGGAGGGGGGGAACCAAGTCTCAGTTTCGCCCGCCCAGAAGATGTCATACCTAATGCTTTTACATAGAAAATACTATACACCTAAAAAACTGTTTGAATGGGGGCGGAGGGGGGATGCTAAATGCCCTAGGTGCCAAAATACCGGGGACTTGATCCACATGATCTGGAAATGTCCGAAACTTTATCGATATTGGACGGAAATATTAGATACCATAAATAAGATCTTCAAGTTACCATTAAAAATGGACCCAAAACTGTGTATCCTGGGAGTGGGGGAAAGGTTGGGGAACATTAAAAATAAAGTAGTACTAAGGTGCCTATTTCAGGCAAAGAAATTAATAGCACAGAGGTGGCAGGCAGAGAAACCCCCCTCCAAAAACGACTAGTTTAAAACGGTAACGGAAACAATATGGAAGGAAAAAGTAGTATATGCAAAGAGAGGAAATTTAAATGAATTTAAAAAAATTTGGATGCCTTGGTTAGAAGAAGTGGGTTATCCCGTGTAAATTGTATGTAGGAAGAGCTAAGGTAATGGTTGTATGATATTAAGCAAATAGGAAGGTGAGGTAGGAATAAGGAGGTAATAGGGGGGAGGGTAGGATGGGGTATAGAGGGGGGTGGGTGAGGGGCAAAAAGGGGGAAATTGGAATGTAATGTTTTTTTTTATTATATATAAATGAGCCTTTGTATAAGGTGTATTTAATAACTGTTGTAAAAAGAAAACAAAACACATTTTATATATTTTGGAAAATCGAATAAAGATTATTTAAATAAAAAAAAAAAAAAAAGAATTACATCTCTGAGAGCCGTGAGATAATGTAGAGCTATGAGGGGAATGGGAATTGAAAATTTCCTTGTTCCACTGCTGTGATAGACACTGAAATGAACAAAGCTGAGCAAACATAGTAACCATGTAACTGAATTAATACCAGGGTCTAGAGGAGACCTGAAAACGAGAGAATAGTAGGAAGTAAGAAAGAAAGAAGGGGGGGGGTGGAACATCTCATGCATTTAGAGTATGCGTTATGTGGCTCTACCAGTAGGTCCTAAAGTTACTCCTACAAATCGAGCCCATGGACTTCAGATACCTTCAAATTTCTTTACAGTGTCCTGGACTATGCTAGTGAGTTTTTCCTGGGCCATTATCCAGGAAATTTTCCTTTTAGCTGCTGGGAGAGAAACTCCCGGCCGTTTCCAGGCTCTGGCAATCGTGAGCTTAGCCCCCAGCAGCACAAAGTGAACCAGTGTTCTCGAGGACTTCGGGATCCCCGGAATCGGGGCGTTAAGAAGGGCTACCTGAGGAGTTCTGGGAGCCTGAGCCCCCACCAGTTCTTCCAAAATATTGAATATTTTTTTCCAGAAGGAGCGAATTTTGGGGCATTCCCACCAGATGTGGGACATTGTGCCTTGGAGTTGACAGCCTCTAAAACAGAGAGGATCAGCCGTAGGATAGTTTGAGGCCAGTCTAGTCGGTGTAACGTACCATCTGGATATCACTTTCAGGCTGGCCTCAGCTAAATTGGTATTGAGGACACCCTGGAAGGATCTGAAACAGGATCTCTGCCAATCTACTAAGTTCCAATTAAATTGGAGCTCAGATTCCCAGGCCTCCATAAAAGATGCTTTTGAGCATGGCGATGTAAGTGATGAATAGATCACCGAGATCCCACCCCTCTGGTCTCTGGCTTGACCACACCACCTTTCGTAATCAGAGAATTTTGGAGGGGAGTCTTTGTCTTTACATAGCGAATGCAAAAAGTGGGAGATTTGACTGAACCGAAAGGTTTCAGATAAGGGCATGTCTAGCATTTTGGTGCAGTGTTTTAAAGTGAAGGGGCCTGCGGCTGTAAAAAATTGTCCTATCCTGTACAGGCCTTTATCCACCCACCACTTGAAGGCCAAAACATTTTTCCCCGGAGGGAAGTCTGGATTGTTGAAAATATGAGTGAGGGGTTTGTATGCTGAAACTAAAGCCTTGGAAGAATGTAAGGAATCCCATAGAGCAAAAGAGTGAGAAAGGGTCGGGGCTAGAATAGAGGGTCTCTTTCTTGGGGGCAGCCATAGGAGGAAGTCTAGCGTGAAATTAGGAACTGCCTGTTTTTCTATTGCAACCCAATCAGGTTTTTCAAAGTTAAAATAGACTGTTGACATTTGGGCCAGTCTGGCAGCTTGGTAGTACTTGAAAAGGTGAGGTAAGCCCAGCCCTCCTTTTTTCCTATGTAGATAAAGGGCTTTTTGGGGAATTCTGTATCCCGCCTTACCCCAGATGAACTTTAGAAGTTTGCTTTGGAAAGATCTAATATGGTCCTTCCGGAGAGGGATGGGCAAGGCGCGAAACAGATATAGCAATCTGGGAAGTAATGCCATTTTAACTGAGTTTACCCTCCCCAGCCAAGAAATATTGCTACGTGACCAGGAATTGAGGTCTTTTTCAAGCTTACTGTACATGGGGGGGTAGTTATGGCCATACAAAGTTTCAGTTTTAGCTGTTAAGTTAATACCTAAGTATTTGATGGAGGAATCACTCCATTTGAAGGGAAAGTTTTGTCGTAAGAGATTAACAGTCTCGGGTGATAGTGAGATATTGAGAGCTCGTGATTTTGAGTAATTAACTTCTAAACCGGACAGTTTGGCGAAGGCGTCTAGGGTTTTGCACAGATTGGGAAGGGAGGTTACTGGAGAGGTGAGAAAGAGCAGGACGTCGTCCGCATATAATCCACATTTGTGGGTTTTGGTGCCGCAAGTCACTCCCTGGATGTTTGGGTTATCACAATTGCAATAGCAAGCCTTTCAATGGCCATCGTAAATATAATCGGCGAAAGTGGACATCCTTGCCTAGTCCCTTTTTTAATTGTGATGGGTTTTGAGTAGTATCCTTGCAGGCGGATACTGGCACTGGGGTTGGAGTAGAGGGCCCACATCAGTCCGAGAAATCTTTGTCCAAAGCCCCAATGCTCTAACATGGTGAAGATATACGGCCAAGAGATGGAGTCAAAGGCCTTTTGTAGGTCCAACGACAGGAGCATACCAGACTGTTTAGGACCTCCCGCCCAATTAGTTTGAAGGATGGAAACCAAGTCTATGGCCCTCCTTATTTGATTTGGACCTTGTCTGCCTGGGGTGAAACCCACTTGATCCTTATTGATATATGTATTGATGAAGGAAGCCATGCGATTAGCAAGAATCTTCGTCAGAATTTTGACATCACAATTTATAAGTGATATAGGGCGATAGTTTCCAACATCTTCCGGATTCTTATCCGGTTTAGGGATCACTGCAATGTATGCAGTATTAAGTTGTGGATCAAGTGGTTTCCCCCATGTTTTAAAGTTGAAGAAGTGTGTTAGATGTATGGCTAAGGTATTGGGGAAGGTCTTGTAATATATGTTGGACAGACCGTCCGGGCCAGGGGCTGAGCCATTTTTTAGTGATTTTATTACACCAAGTACCTCTCCCTCCGTGAAGGGGGCTTCAAGGCTGTCTCTATGTTCTGCAGAAAGTAAAGGAAGAGAGAGACCGCCCAGAAAGGAATCTAGAGTGATAACCTGCGAAGGAGATTTTGGCGAGTAAAGCTCGTTATAAAAAACCTGAAAGGCCTCTAAGATTTTGGAGGGATCAGCTTGGGATCTTTATTTTTGGCATAGTGTGTGATTTAATTCATGGTGTAAGTTTGGCGGCCAGCATGGAACCTACCCCGTCCCCTTGGGTATAAAATTTGTGTTTGTTCCAGCGAATTTGTTTTTCCACCTTAGCAGTGAGGGCCAGGTTGAGCTCCAACCTGGCCTTGTCTAACTGAGACATCGAGGAGGGAGAGGGGTTGGATTTGTGTCTCCAAAGTATCTGCAGTTTGGAGAATTCGGATTCTAGGATCTTAATGTTGCTCTCTCTTTCCCTCTTAAGTTGAGAAGCCAGTCTGATTAGCTCCCCTCTAATGAAGGCTTTATGGGCTGCCCATAATATTTCGGGTGATATGCTCTCAGTTTTGTTTAGGAGGAAATATTCTTTTAAAGATTTGTTCAGCATAGTGACGTGGATTGGGTCTGTGAGAATGGATTTGTTTAGTCTCCATTGTCCCCTGCCCGATCTGCGGTGGTGTGCGAGTATGTCCATGACAACCAATGAGTGATCAGACAAAACAGTGTCTTTGATATGGGACTTTATGATCAACGGGACGGATTGTGTTTGGATGAGGAGGTGATCAATCCTAGCATAAGAGTTATGTGGGTGGGAAAAGTGGGTATAGTCCCTCTTAGTGGGGTTCAACTCCCTCCAGGCATCCGCTAGCCATGGGCATGAATGAGTCTAGCTATTTTGAGACTTTGTTTGGTAGGGCGGGTAAGACGCTCTGCGGGGGGGGCTTGGATTTGTCCAGCCCTTGGTCAAAGGCGGTGTTTGAGTCACCACCAAAAATCACTGTACCTTCTAGTGCCGGGGAGAGAACGTTCAGAAGGTTCTGAAAAAAATTAGCTTGGCCCTTATTAGGGGTATAGTAGGAGACTAGGGAGTAGATCTGTCCATCTATTTCACCCTTAACTAAGAGAAACCTCCCATTTGGGTCTTTAATGTCTGCAATCCAGCTAAAGTTGCAAGTTTTGGCAAAAGCTATGGCTACCCCCTTGGACTTATTTTCTGCACTGGCCAGATAAAAATTTGAATAATGGGAGTGGAGGAACTTAGGACAATATTTAGCCGGGAAATGAGTTTCCTGCATTAGAACGATATCCAATTTAGAAGATTTATAGAAGTTAAAAAATTTCCGTCTTTTGACGGGTGAATTTAGTCCCTGAACATTGTGGGTAGCAACCCTTAAAGTGCCCGGTGAGAGATCAGCCATGAGACCAGAGAAAGTGAGTGCTGCAGAACCCTCCGTCACTTACCATTTCTGAAATGATCGGGAGCCACGCTGATAGTGGATGCGGTGTCTTGTCCACGATAGGAGCCCCTGGTCGAGGGGATAAACCTCTGTAGTGGGCTGAAATGAGAAAAACCTTTGAGTGATGTTCCGTGTATTGGGGAAGGAAGGGAGGATAGACGAAAGACAAGAAAAGGAAAGAAAAGAGAAGAAAGAAACGGGAGAGTTCCCTCCCCCCGGGGCTACATAGAGCCCAGGGAGGAGAGAGGACCCCCCATCATCTCACTATAACATGTGAGAAAAATCAAAATCAATAATCCAACCGTAGTTGGACTTCCTATCCCCCAGTACCCCGTGGGAGACTAAGGGATAGGTGGAAGCACATGCATTCCGCCCCAACTCAGAGCGCCCTATAACCTGTTTTGAATGTTAAATGTGACGCTAAAGTCAAGCCAGCAAAAACAGGTTATAATAATTGAAACAAAGATGTGAGTTTTCCGAACCCTAACTGTACCCCATCTAGAGCGCTCCGCTCTCCAATTCTCTACAGTGCAGAGAGTGGAGGTGGAGCAGTGGGGAACCGAGCTTGAACATTAGAACAACCATAAAAAAAGAAAAAATGGAAGAAGAATTGTCCAGCTAGGAAAATTTCAAATTTTCTATTGTCCCCTGTCAGTGGAGGCACATCAGTGGGTGAAAAGTACTCTAAAAAAAGTGGGAGAGAGTCAGATCTTCTATCAGGAAGTCAGTCAATATCGATAGAAGTTGACATCCGGAGATACAAAAAGTGAAGAGGTCGTGTGGTCATGGTGGACCATGGTGGGAGGATCTTCTGGACTTATTCTTGGACCATAGAGGGTTTGAGGAGCCAGCCGGAGGGGGTCGTTTGTTGGAGCCAGAGGAGGGGGGATGCTTCCATATCCATTTCTTGCAAGATTATCCTCAGGTTGAGCAGTAGCTTCTCTCCTGATATAAAGTTGGAGAAGGAGTGGTTCTGTCCCTTGAGAGCAAATTTGACCGCAAATGGAAAGGCCCATTTGTACTTGATTTCCTTCTGAGTCATTGTGGATAGCAAGGGTTTCAGCATTCTTCTGCACTGTATGGTGGAGGGAGAAATGTCACCATAAATTTGAACTACATGACCTTGGCAGGAGACTTGTGGGAGGGACCGGGCCTGTTTCATGACAGCTTCTTTGACTTCATAATAATGTGGTTTGGCAATAATGTCCCTAGGGGAACCGTCTTTCCTGAGGGGTCCCAGGGCACGATGAACCCGGTCCAGTTCCAGACGTGCTGTTGGAATGTTCGGGATCAGTTCTCTCATAAGGTCCTGGGTTGCCGCAGCGACATCTATGACCTATTCCGGTAAGCCCCTGATCCTAAAGTTCAGCCTCTGAGATCTGTTCTCCAAATCATCTATGCGTGAGTTTGCTGTATCTAATTGGTCTTGGAGGGATTGAATCAGGTCAGAGTTCTGGTGGGAGACTGCAGCAGTCTGTTCTAGCTTTCCTTCACTGGCCTTCATTCTGGAGCCAATATTCTGCAGGTCTGTTTTGATGTCTCCTGTTATTTTAGCTGCTGTGGCCTCTAGACCCCTTTCAAGGAGAATGGAGAATTTAGAGAAGAGATCCTCCATCATAAGCTGGGTGTTCTGTGTCGATGGGCTGAGGGGGGTAGGAGCGGCATAAATGGAAGCCATCGGGCCTGCCAGGGAGAAGGCCTGCTCTCCAAACGTGCAGCTGAGAAGGGACTCTGTGGAGGCCGGCGAGGGGGTCTGAGCCTGCCCTCCTGCACTGTGTGGGCCAGGATGATGTGGAGAAGGGCGGGAGTCAGCACTTGCCTGTGTTCCAGGGAGGATTCTTTAAGTGAAGCATGGTGTTGTGCAGCAGCAGCGGCGGCCATCTTGGTACACCCGGCGTGGGTGGAGGCAGCGAATTCGGGGATCAGGCTTCTCTGGATCCCAGCATATGGGGTTGTTCTCCGGTACTTGGGGGTTCTCCTGAGCCATTTCTATGGCTGTTGAGCGGGTCGGAAAGGCTCTGAGATGGTGAGGTGCAGAGCTCCAGGCTTAGGCGCCATCTCGGAACTCTCGCGCATGCAAACTGTTATTATATCTTTTCATGTGACAACACTGAAGAAATTACACTTCGCTACAATGTAAAGTAGTGAGTGTACAGGTTGTATACCAGTGTAAATTTGCTGTTCCCTCAAAATAACTCAACACATAGCCATTAATGTCTAAACCGCTGGCAACAAAAGTGAGTACACCCCTTATTTTCCAGCACTGCCTTAACCTTCTTGAGCATGGAGTTCACCAGAGCTTCACAGGTTGCCACTGGAGCCCTCTTCTACTCCTCCATGATGGCATCATGGAGCTGGTGGATGTTAGAGACCTTGCACTCCTCCACCTTCCATTTGAGGATGCCCCACAGATGCTTAATAGGGTTTAGGTCTGGAGACATGCTTGGCCAGTCCATCACCTTTACCCTTAGCTTCTTTAGCAAGGCAGTGGTCATCTTGGAGGTGTGTTTGATGTGTGCATGTTGTAATACTGCCTTGAGGTCCACTCTCCGAAAGGAGGGGATCATGCTTTGCTTCAGTATGTCACAGTACATGTTGGCATTCATGGTTCCCTCAATGAACTGTAGCTCCCCAGTGTGGGCAGCATTTATGCAGCCCCAGACCATGACACTCCCACCACCATACTTGTCTGTAGGCAACACACACTTGTCTTTGTGTTGAAAATCCTCCTGCTTTGTGAAAGCACTCAGGCTTTCACACTGGAGAGGCAGGGGAGGTGTTTTTCAGGTACTTTACAGGCGCTATTTTTAGCCCTTTAGAGCCTGGAAAACTCAGTGTGAAAGTAGCCTTACTGTAGTTTTCTACGAGCAGTCTGCAGTGGATGGACCTGTTGGGTCCCTCCCACGCCTCTGCTCTCTGTGCAAACTATGTGCATTACGATGATAATGTCACCACTACTTTTACAAGGTAATATGTGGGTTTGCAAAGGCACATAGTGCACCGAAAGTGGATTTATAGCTTATGTGGCTATTGAGGAATATACTTAAATGAATGTTTTTGTGTCCAAAGTTTAGCTTTAATTGCATTTTAATGGTTTCATAGCTTGACAATTTAAATGTATTCAGTGCTGTTACATATTCATGTTATAGTACTTTAATTAGTTCAACTGAAGCTCTAAATAACCTATACCCTTATTTAGCAGCTGTTGCTATTGTTGGATCGGAAAAGTAGATTGAAATAGCAATACGAATAACTACATTAACTCCAGATGGAACAAGACGTGGGGAATTCCCTTTTGGAAATTTTGACCTTGGAATAAATGTTTTGTATTCCAAATTATTCTTGGAAGTAACAGGCTAGGTTCTAAAGAGAACAACTAAAGTGTTTATAAATTTCCTAACAAAGAGTGTCTCTGGAAGATGCATTATATGGAAAACCTAAAAAAAAAAAGTTTGTGTATATGTGTATATATATATATATATATATATATATATGTGTGTGTGTGTGTGTCTTGCATGTGTACATACAGTATATACAGTATCTCACAAAAGTGAGTACACCCCTCACATTTTTGTAAATATTTTATTATATCTTTTCATGTGACAACACTGAAGAAATGACACTTTGCTACAATGTAAAGTAGTGAGTGTACAGCTTGTATAACAGTGTAAATTTGCTGTCCCCTCAAAATAACTCAACACACAGCCATTAATGTCTAAACAGCTGGCAACAAAAGTGAGTACACCCCTAAGTGAAAATGGACAAATTGGGCCCAATTAGCCATTTTTCTCCCCAGTGTCATGTGACCCATTAGCGTTACAAGGTCTCAGGTGTGAATGGTAAGCAGGTGTGTTAAATTCGGTGTTATCGCTCTCGCGCTCTCATATTGGTCATCGGAAGTTCAACATGGCACCTCATAGCAAAGAACTCTCTGAGGATCTGAAAAAAAGAATTGTTGCTCTACAGAAAAATGGCCTAGGCTATAAGAAGATTACCAAGACCCTGAAACTGAGCTACAGCATGGTGTCCAAGACCATACAGCGGTTTAACAGGACAGGTTCCACTCAGAACAGGCCTCGCCATGGTCGACCAAAAAAGTTGAGTGCACGTGCTCAGCATCATATCCAGAGTTTGTCTTTGGGAAATAGACAAATGAGTTCTGTCAGCATTCCTGCAGAGGTTGAAGGGGTGGGGGGTCAGCCTGTCAGTGCTCAGACCATACGCCGCACCAGGGCTGATCCTAGGATCACAGACACTTGGGTGCAGAAATATTTCTGGCGCCCCCAGATGGGCGTGGTCATCTTACCAGCCCCTCCCCTTTACAAATGTTTCGATGGCAATGACTCAAACACAGAGATGCTCCCCTAAGAAGTCTTCGTTACCCTAAGATCCTCCCATGATCTTTTAACAATAAAGAAAATACAAGAAGAGCATACACTAACGAGAACTGTAGGGGAGCCTCTCTGATGCACACACAGACTTCGTACAGGAGACGGTCAAAGACTGCAGACATGATACAAGAAATGGTCTCTGATGCACGGGGACGTCCCTATGGCTTTCCCCTGGTGTCAGAGGGGGCGGGGTCACCTGTTTACGTAAACGGGTGACCCCGCCCCCCTCTGATACCACAGGGGAAGCCACAGGGATGTCCCCGTGTGTCAGAGGGGGGCGGGGTCACCAGGTGGCCCCGTCCTCCGTTATATAAGAGCTGTCACAAGAAAAGAAGCATCACACAGCAGGAGCCTCTCATTGAGGTGGATTATCCGGAGGTCGAAGCGGGGAAGAAGCCGGAGGACGATGCTGGATGAGAAGACCAGAGGAAGATGCCTGAGGAGAAGACCGGAGGAAGAAGCAGAGGAAGATAGAGGAAGAAGCAGGGGAAGAACAAGATGGAGGAAGAAGAAGAAAACTGAAGGAAGACCAGAAGAAGGTGGAAGAAGAAGCGGGGAAAGAAGAAGTCATTAATAAAGGAATTGTCAAAAACCGGCTATTGTCTTTTTTAACATTTTTGACACTTTTTTGTGAAATGATAGGGGTACATTTGTACCCCATTACCAATTCACACGGGGGGCCGGGATCTGGGGGTCCTCTTGTTAAAGGGGGCTTCCATATTCCAATAAGCCCCACGCCCACAGACCCTCACAACCATTGGGCAAAGGTTGTGGGGATGAGGCCCTTCTCCCCATCAACATGGGGACTTGGTGCTTAGGCGGCTACCCCAAAGCACCCTCCCCATGTTGAGGGCATGTGGCCTGGTACGATTCAGGAGGGGGGGCGCTTTCTCGTCCCCCCTCTTTTCCTGCAGCCTGCTAGGTTGCATGCTCGGATAAGGGTCTGGTATGGATTTTTGGGGGGACCCCCACACCATTTTTTTTTGAATTTTGCCGTGGGGTTCCCCTTTAAATCCTTATGAGACTTGAAGGGTCCCCACACCATTTTTAAAAACATTTTTGGCACGAGGTTCCCCTAATATCCATACCAGACCTGAAGGGCCTGGTATGAAATTTGGGGGGACCCCCATGCATTTTTTTTTAAATTTTGGTTTGGGGTTCCCCTGTGGGGGAATGCCATGCCATTTTTTTCAATTACTTTTATGTATATTGCCGGGACCGACAATTCATTATAGCCGCGAGTAGTTTTAAATTACTTTTTTCCTTTAGAAATGTCATTTTGCTCTCAGACTGTTCTAAACACGGGAAACATGCGCCCCTTTACAGGCATAATATAGACACCCCCCAGGTACAAAATTTAAAGGAATATTACACTTTTATTGTTTCACTGCATTATTAAAATCACTGCTCCCGAAAAAACGGCCGTTTTTAAAACTTTTTTTTGCATTGATACATGTCCCCTGGGGCAGGACCTAGGTCCCCAAACACTTTTTATGACAATAACTTGCACATAAGCCTTTATAATTAGCACTTTTGATTATTCATGTTTGTGTCCATAGACTTTAACGGTGTTTGCGTGTTCGAACAAGTTTTTTGCCTGTTCGCATGTTCTGGATGCGAACCGGGGGGGGTGTTCGGCTCATCCCTAGCGAGGAGTACAATGACAAGTGTACAGTCAAACATGGTGGTCAGAGTGTCATGGCCTGGAGTTGCATGAGTGCTGCCGGCACTGGGGAGCTGCAGTTCACTAAGGGATCCATGAATGCTAACATGTACTGTGACATACTGAAGCAGAGCATGATCCCCTCCCTTCGGAGACTGGGCCGCAGGGCAGTATTCCAACATGATAACGACCCCAAACACACCTCCAAGACCACTACTTGCTAAAGAAGCTGAGGGTAAAGGTAATGGCCTGGCCAAGCATGTCTCCAGACTAAGGCAGTGAAAATAATGGTGGCCACACAAAATATTGTCACTTTGGGCCCAATTTGGACATTTTCACTTACGGGTGTACTCACTTTTGTTGCCAGCTGCTTAGACATTAATGGCTGTGTGTTGAGTTATTTTGAGGGGACAGCAAATTTATACTGTTATACAAGCTGTACACTCACTACTTTCATTGTAGCAAAGTGTCATTTCTTCAGTGTTGTCACATGAAAAGATATAATAATAATATTTACAAAAATGTAAGTGGTGCACTCACTTTTGTGTGACACTCTATATATACTGTATATATACAAAGTAAATTAAAAACATTTATGATTTCAATCTGAATTCCTGTAAGCCACATCAGTCTATGTTGCTTATCCATGAAAGTCTCACATCTGCTTGTTATCAGCGAATACGCTGAAAACGATTTTATTTCAACATTATAATAGATATTAACTAAAAGAAGAAAATAGTCATTAGTTATCAGTACATACTGAATAGGAGGAATAGCTTAATAAAATAAGACAACGAAAAAAGCCCAACTCCAGGCAAAACTGTTTATTTTGTTTTGGGTAATGCAGTTAAAGGTAAAAACCTCTATCAGGTTTTTAATACCAAATATGAGCCTGTTATGGAGATGGGGTCAGAGACTCTATCCAAAACTACAGAGAATATTTTGACCAGAGTGAGCAGCATAATATTTCAAGTGTTTTTACTCCATGTATTGGTCTTCTTCAATAAACATGTACAAATAATACAGCTCTAGATACAAAATTGAGTGCCAACATTAAGCAATCAGAATGAGTTTTGTGCAGGTCTGATTTTAAGTTAGTTCTGATTAGCTGCTGTAGTTTACTGTATTTCAGTCCTTACACAGTTCATTAAATAGGCCTATCCCTCTCCTAGGCCCCTGACTTTTGCTAGGACTGTGGCCTACAATTCTAGATTTTACTGGCATTGCCACCTGTTGTTAAAATATAGACTGGCTGATGTAATAATAAAATACAATAGACCCCTGCCAGAACCATTGTATCCAAATGTAGAGAGCTGTTTTTAATTGAAAATAAATATTTGTTTCCTTTTTAGTTTTTTTTTGTGCTAAGTGTTATGTAGAACCACCTATCATAATATGGGATTTGCTAGATGACTTTAAACTCATATTTTATTACTATAATCAAGGGAATGCCTGGACCTGAAGGCTTACCTGGAGCAGCAGGAATGCCTGGACAAAAGGTAATGAACCTTTATTAATTTCTGCAATCAGTTTAAATATGCAATTTTAAATGACATTTCAAAATAAATTAGACAGTTATATAGACAAAAATAATCAGATTTCCTTATAGGGAAATAAAGGTGATTCTGGAGTACAAGGCAAACAAGGATTAGCAGGAGCAAAAGTAAGTTAAAAATCATTGCATACATGAGTGTCTTTACTTGCTATTACATAATTTTGATTTGTGCACTTCAAAAGGCCGTGACAAATAATTCAATACAATTAAAAGTGAGCCTGCAAGAAAAAATGATTGAGGTTCTCAATGCTGATCTCTCCTACTAAAAGTGCTAGCTGATTAGCTAGTTCAACCAGATAGTAAATGGGGTGAAGTTGAAGTTGAATTCTAACTAACTTGTGATTTCAGTGGTTGCATGCTTTTTCAGTGACTCAAATAGCATTGAATGCCGAGTCAAGCAGACCCTCAGAATTTTCAGAAGTTCACCAGTGGCCACCTTTATTTCAAAACTGTTTTTTATTTATTATTCAGATGGTACAAATCCTTAATTGGGGATACTTCTCATTTAAAGATAATGGGTAGAGCCATGCAAATCGTTACTTTATGCCCCGCGGCCACCTATACATTCAGAAACATACAAACAACCTAATACTATAGAGCCATTTATTCCAAACTGCATACAACTGTTTCAAGCTTGTTGTCCATTGCCAGTGTATGGCATAGAAAACATGACTTCTATGTAGTTTTGGAACCTGTGAGGAAATATAACCACATTAAGGTGAGGTGGGCTAAAAGAAAAGACGTACAAATATAATAGACTGAATTTCTGGTAATCAGTCATAAGTCAGCTGAAACCCATGGGTTGACCCAATTTAATGTGTAATACATAGGTATTTTGGAGATTCTGGAAGACTTGTGTAATGTTGAGGCCTGCAACTTCAGTGTTCTATGTACTCCCAAATAAACAGCAGCTGTAGTGGAAATGTGGACATAGTTACAATAGGAATGGATCAATAATATTTAAGGTTCTACTCCTACATAATGTACCTTTGGTGCATATGCTAGCATTGTTATGTTCTTGGATAATGCATTGCGAACTGAGACAGATACATGAGACCACCTTTTCCATTTTTTTAAGGTTTCTCATAGGCTATAATTTTTTTATTTTAACCACTTAAGCCCCGGACCTTTTGGCTGCCTAAAGACCGGAGGACTTTTTACAATTTGGCACTGTGCTGCTTTAACTGGTAATTGCGCAGTCATGCAATGTTGTACCTGTTGTAACGAAATTTGCGTCCTTTTTTTCCCATAAATAGAGCTTTCTTTTGATGGTATTTGATTGCCTCTGCGATTTTTATTCTTTGCGATATAAACGGAAAAATTTGAAAAAAAATGATATTTTCTACTTTTTGTTATAAGAAAAATCTAATAAACTCAATTTTAGTCATACATTTAGGCCAAAATGTATTCAGCCACATGTCTTTGGTAAAAAAAATGTCAATAAGCCTATATTTATTGGTTTGCGCAAAAGTTATAGCGTCTACAAACTAGGGTACATTTTCTGGAATTTACATAGCTTTTAGTTTACGACTGCCTCATTTCTTTCTCATTTCTTGAGGTGCTAAAATGACAGGGCAGTAAAAACCCCCCTAAATGACCCCATTTTGGAAAATAGACTTGTCCCAAGTGATTAAATAATGACAAAAAAAAAATTTTTTTACAAAAAGTTGTCACTAAATGATATATTGCTCACACATGCCATGGTTATATGTGGAATTGCACCCAAAATACATTTTGCTGCTTCTCCTGAGTACAGGGATACCACATGTGTGGGACTTTTTGGGAGCCTAGCCGCATACGGGGCCCCGAAAACCAAGCACCGCCTTCAGGATTTCTAAGGGCGTAAATTTTTTATTTCACTCCTCACTACCTATCACAGTTTTGAAGGCCATAAAACGCCAAGATGGCACAAAACCCCCCAAAATGACCCCATTTTGGAAAGTAGACACCCCAAGCTATTTGCTGAGAGGCATGTTGAGTCCATGGAATATTTTATATTTTGACACAAGTTGCAGGAAAATCACAAATTTATTTTTTTTGCACAAAGTTGTCACTAAATGATATATTGCTCAAACATGCCATGGTCATATGTGGAATTACACCCAAACATATATTCTGCTGCTTCTCCTGAGTACAGGGATACCACATGTGTGAGACTTTTTGGGAGCCTATCTGCGTACGGGGCCCCGAAAACCAATCACCGCCTTCATGATTTCTAAGGGCGTAAAATTTTGATTTCACTCCTCACTACCTATCACAGTTTCGAAGGCCATAAAATGCCAAGATGGCACAAACCCCCCAAAATGACCCCATTTTGGAAAGTAGACATCCCAAGCTATTTGCTGAGAGGCATGTTGAGTCCATGGAATCTTTTATATTTTGCCACAGGTTGCGGGAATATGACAAACTTTTTAAGAAAGAAAAGAAAAATTTTTTTTTCTTTTTTCAATTTTCAAAACTTTGTGACAAAAAGTGAGGTCCACAAAATACTCACCATTCTGAAACTGTGATAGGCCTCCGAAACTGTGATAGGTAGTGAGGAGTGAAATCAAAAATGTACACACTTAGAAAGCCTGAAGGCAGTGCTTGGTTTTCGGGGTCCCGTACGCGGCTAAGCTCCCAAAAAGTCTCACACATGTGGTATCCCCATACTCAGGAGCAGCAACAGAATGTATTTTAGGGTGTAATTTCACATATGCTCATGGCATGTTTGAGCAATATATCATTTAGTGACAATTTTGTGCAAAAAAAAAAAATTGTCTTTTTCCTGCAACTTGTGTCAAAATATAAAATATTCCATGGGCTCGACATGCCTCTCAGTAGCTTGGGGTGTCTACTTTCCAAAATGGGGTCATTTGGGGGGTTTTGAACTGTCCTGGCATTTTATGCACAACATTTAGAAGCTTATGTCACACATCACCCACTCTTCTAATCACTTGAAGACAAAGCCCTTTCTGAAACTTTTTATTTACATGAGAAAATTACTTAACCCCCAAACATTATATATTTTTTTTAAAGCACATGCCCTACAGATTGAAATGGTGGGTGTTTAATTTTTTTTTCACACAGTATTTGCACAGCGATTTTTCAAACGCATTTTTTTGGCAAAAAACACACTTTTTTAAATTTTACACTAAAACACACTATATTGCTCAAATGTTTGATGAAATAAAAAAGATGATCTTAGACCGAGTACATGGATACCAAACACGACATGCTTTAAAATTGCGAACACATATGTGCAGTGGCGACAAACTACATACATTTTTAAAAGCCCTTAAAAGCCTTTACAGGTTACCACTTTAGATTTACAGAGGAGGTCAACTGCTAAAATGACTGCCCTCGATCTGACCTTCACAGTGATACCTAACATGCATGGTGCAATTGCTGTTTACATTTGACGCCAGACCAACCTTTGCTGTTCACCTTTGCGCAAGAGCAGGGAGGGACAGGGGTGCTTTTTTTTTTTTTTTTACATTTATTTTGCTTTTTTATCTTATTTTTAAACTGTTCCTTTCATTTTTTTTTTATTATTTTTATTGTTTTAGACCCCAGATCTCTCCTCTGCCCTCAAAGCATCTGACCACACCAAGATCGTTGTGATAAAATGCTTTCCTAATTTCCTAATGGCGCTGTTTACATCCGGCAAAATCTCATGAAATGTCATGAAATGCTCATAGCTTCCGGTTTCTTAGGCCATAGAGATGATTGGAACCATTCTCATCTCTGATCAGCTCTATGGTCAGCTGGCGGAACCACTGGCTGCATTCTCAGGTTCCCTGTTGGCACAGGAGAGCCATAGAAAACCATGGAAGACAGTGGGGGGGGGACATTCCCTCCCACTGCTTGAAAAAGCAGTCTAGAGGCTAGTTAGCCGCTAGGAATGCTTTTACATGAAAGCCGACTGCTGGCTGAAAAGAATGATACCAAGACGATACCTAAACCCACAGGCATCATTCTGGTATAACTACTCAAAGTCCAGCAACATACCAGTACGTTGCTGGTCCTTGTTGGGCATATATTGTAATCTTTTTTTTCATGCAGCATGTGGGCTGAACGAAAAAAAGAGATTGATCGGTGGGTATGCCCACCATTAGAATACCTCCTTTCATCCACCCACTTCTAATGATGGGCATACATGCACCATTTTGTTTTTAACTGTGGTGGTGAAATCACCTCCTACATCATTGGAGTCACGGCTTTATGTATCGTGGGAGCAAACGCTGTTGCTGTCAAGATAAATAAATCCGCGCTGCAACTGAATGGTGTACCTGCTAAGCAAATGATGGTTAACAATAAAACAAAGTAACATTACAGTATAACAGTAAGACATATCATACCTGCAAAGCAAATACAAAAAAAAATAGTAAAAAATAAAACATTTTTTAACGCAATCTGTGCCAAAAATATATATATATATATATATGCCGAAGCAAGGGGGCATCCACCCCAAAAGTTAGGAGCAAATCGCTCGTCCACCCCTGCTGCCCCCATGCTTCGACATATATGCTCTTTTTTTAACTGTGGTGGTGAAATCACCTCCGACAGCTCTGGAGTCACGGCTTTATGTATCGTTGGAGCAAACGCTGTTGCTGTCAAGATAAATAAATCTGCACTGCAACTGAATGGCGTATCTGCTAAGCAAATGATGGTTAACAATAAAACACAGTAACCAGTAAAGTATAAAATAATTACATACCTGAAAAGCTAACATGATAAAACATAATAACAATAAAGCATTGCAGAATAAAATACAGTAAAAAAGAGCAGAACAATAGAGAGAGAACAGAGAGAGAGAGAAAACAATAAAACGACAACAATTTTTTTTTTTACTTTTTTTTTTTTTTTTTTTTTTACTGTAACTGTTGTAACTGTAATGCCCTGTACACATGATCAGACATTGATCGGACATTCTGACAACAAAATCCATCGGATTTTTTCCAACAGATGTTGGCTCAAACTTGTCTTGCATACACACGGTCGCACAATGTTGTCGGAATTTCCGAACGTCAAGAACGCGGTGACGTACACCACGTACAACAAGACTATAAAAGGGCAGTTCAATACCAAGTGCACCACCCTTTGGGCTCCTTTTGCTAATCTCGTGTTAGTAAAAGTTTGGTGAGAGACGATTTGCGCTTTTTCAGACTTGTGGTTTTCAGCTAGTTTTTCTGCTGTTCAGTTTGTGCTTGAGGGTTTGTATCTGGTCTTCAGTGCGTGTAGTGAGTTTGCATTGATTTATCATTGTGTTCTTGTCCGCTCGTTGCTGATTTTCAGGTCGCTCTTCACAAGCCTTGCTGTTCTTCAGTGCGCTCTGTTACTTCGTTCTGACCAGCCAACCATTTTGAAGCCATGTTGTGTGTATGTACTCATCGTAGAGTTTATGCTGTGCAGGGGCTTGGTGTTGGGGTTCTTACTTTGACACAAGCCCAGTCCATGAACAGAGTGGGGAGGATTTCATGGGCCAAGAATTGGTTGCTCCAGCGTGACCAATTCTGTCACATGCCTTTGCTTCGTGAGATCCGTGAGAATAATCCTGACAATTTCAGGAACTTTCTCAGGATGACGGACCCCGTTTTTCACCATTTGTTGACTTTGCTGACCCCTTATATCAGCAGGCAGGATACCTGCATGTGGCAAGCCATCACTCCGGAGCAGAGGCTAGTCGTCACATTGCGCTACTTGGCGATGGGGAGAAGCCTGCAGGACCTCAAGTTCTCGCCAGGCATCTCCCCCCAGGCTCTAGGGGTCTGCCATCATACAGGTCCTGCAGAAGGACTATATTAAGGTAAGATTTTTATCCTTTAACATCACATTTTATTGTATTTAATGTTTGATAATATATTGTATTTCTTTCCTCATTCCCTAATTACCATGATTGTAATATGCTGTGAATGTTCCCCTTTGACCTCATGCATGCTGGAATGTTTTAACGTTTTTTTTTTCCTTCATACATATTTGCCTTCACTTACCTCCCCAGCATGCTCTCCTGGGCCTATATCCACCTCGCCTAGTCACTTAACAATGTATTTTGTCAGCTCCATAGTAGTGCTTTACCCTAAACACCCCCTAAAATGTGCACAAATGTTATTTGTGTCCTTAAATTCTGGCAGAGTACCAGAGGCTTTTTTTTTTGGGTCCCAAACTCATTTGGAACCCTCCCACCCCCCAACCGCTAAGTCAACCCATAACAATCCTCTATCTGCTGACTTTGCCAAACCCATACACACTATACCTACCGCTTTTGTGGTCAGATTTATGGATGAATTCCCCAAAGCATGTAGTGCAAGGGCCTGCCTGAATACTTTCAAATGGTACCGTTTAACCACTTCAGCCCCAGAAGAATTTACCCCCTTCCTGACCAGAGCACTTTTTGCGATTCGGCACTGTGTCGCTTTAACTGACAATTGCGCGGTCGTGCGACGTGGCTCCCAAACAAAATTGACGTCTTTTTTTTCCCACAAATAGAGCTTTCTTTTGGTGGTATTTGATCACCCCTGCAGTTTTTATTTTTTGCGCTATAAACAATTTTGAAAAAAATGCATTATTTTTTACTTTTTGCTATAATAAATATCCCCCAAAAATATATAAAAAAATTATTTTTTTCCTCAGTTTAGGCTGATACGTATTCTTCTACATATTTTTGGTAAAAAAAATGGCAATAACCATATATTGATCGGTTTGCGCAAAAGTTATAGCATTTACAAAATAGGGGATAGTTTTATGACATTTTTATTAATAATTTTTTTTTTAAATTGTGGCAATCAGCGGTTTTTATCATGACTGCGACATTATGGTGGACACATTGGACATTTTTGACACATTTTTGGGACCATTGTCATTTATACAGCAATCAGTGCTATACAAATACACTGATTCCTGTGTAAATGACACTGGCAGTGAAGGGGTTAACCACTAGGTGGGAGTTAAGTGTGTCCTAGGGGCATGTCTCTAACTGTGGGGGGCATGGCTGTGTGTGACACGTCACCGATCTCTGCTCCGATGACAGGGAGCAGAGATCAGTGACACTGTCACTAGGCAGAATGGGGAGATGCTTGTTTACATTAGCATCTCCCAGTTCTTTCTCCCTGTGATGTGATCGCGGGTATCCCCGTGGTGATCGAGTCCGCGGGGCCCATGACCTGACTCATGGAGCTTGCCACGGGCGTGCGCCGCTGGTCGCCTCTTAAAGGGGAACGTACAGGAACGTGATTCTGCCTGTACGAGCCCTTCTGCCGCAGTATATCTGCGTGAGGCGGTCGGCAATTATTTTTGTATTATGAAACTTCTTACCTGTCCAGTGGGCTGCCAATAGTGTAAGTAAGGAGGGGCTGGCCAAAGTAATACACATTATTTAGGCATTCATCTCTTAATGAAGTGGAGAGGGTTACCTGTCCAAAACATCCCCCCCCCCTAAAATTTTAACAATGGTCCGTCAGAGGGGGTGAGGAATCTGATAGGTGGACCTTATACTTTTGTCTTTAAATACTCCCTAAAATCAATGTTATATTGATGTTGGCCAAGAATGTTTGTGTCTAATCTGCTTTCAATGTTTATGTGCAAAATGACTAATTTTTTTATTCTTGTTTGACTCCATAGTTTCCTTCCAACCCACAGGAATGGCAGACTGTGGACTCCCACTTTGCCCAGTGGTGGGACTTTCCTAACTGTGGAGGGGCAATTAATGGGAAACACGTCCACATAGTCCCACCCCCCCAAGTCAAGGTCATACTATTATAATTACAAGAGGTTCAATAGTATTGTGATGTTGGCGGTGGTGTTGGCTACTTACGGGTTCCTGTATGCGGACGTGGGGAAGAATGGCTGGATGTCGCATGGTGGAGTCATCGCCCAGACCAGAGTTCTACAGGCATCTCCAGAATGGCAGTTTGGGCT
Source organism: Aquarana catesbeiana (assembly GCF_042186555.1). Taxonomy (NCBI): domain Eukaryota; kingdom Metazoa; phylum Chordata; class Amphibia; order Anura; family Ranidae; genus Aquarana; species Aquarana catesbeiana. Next base: position 292,920,859 of record NC_133327.1, on the reverse strand, counting down.
TGCCACCTCCAGAAGACAATGCGGAAGGACTCCCATTCATCTTCGTTGCGGATGAAGCGTTTGCGCTGGGGGACCATCTTATGCAGCCATTCCCTATGTGAACCCTCACCCCGGACCAGAGGGTTTTTAATTACCGGCTGGCCAGAGCCAGAAGAGTGGTGGAGAATAAATTTGGAATAATAGACAGCCAGTTCCGATACACATCGTGTGTTGCTGTGTTCTTCACAACTTTTTAAGGAGAAATTCTTTCAACTATGCTGCCTCAGTTGGGCCTGAGGCCGGAATTCATATTAATGAACCAACCCTGACGACGCTTGAAACTGACCTTCCTGGCTTGCCCCCCAGAGTGCCCGCGAGGTCCGTATAAGATACATGGAATACTTTGGGGGTAGGGGGGCCATCAATATGCCATAAAATGTCTGAGACATTTTTAAAATAAAAATATATTTGAAACCGAACAAATATTTGCTTTGATTTACTGCTTGGCTTTCTTTTAGCTGTCTCCTCGGTTATCTTTTATTAATGTTCTAATTTTTTGGCCTTTTTCTTCAGCAATGCAAACGAAATTTCGTTGACACATGAGGTGACAATCTCTTCTTCGGCTAACTATTATTATTATGTTGTTGGTCTGCTACACACACACCTTGTTTTTTTTGTTAATGTATGTAATGCATAACTGACAAAAATATTAATAATTTTCAACACCATGACCAAAATTTGGGGAGTCATGAAAATGGCGTGATTGTGTAAAATTAGAAAGCACTGTTGGGTTTTATTTACTAAGGAAAATACACTTTGCACTACAAGTGCACTTGAGACTACACTGAAACTGCACTTGTAGTGCAAAGTTGATTTGCCTTTAGTAAATAACCCACATTGTCACTGAATACAACAACTTTATTACAAAAAAATGCTTTTGAGCATTGAAAGAAGAAGCCACACATTGTTGATTATTAATCTTTTTAATCAAAGCACGATCACATGTGTGTTTCTAAAAGTGTTTTTGAACAAACCAACATGTTTGTTGTATAACATTTTTAAAGGTCACATTAAGTAGAAATTGCCTTTTATTAAGGTAAAACAGGCATGTTTAAACCCATAAAACAATACACAACTCTGGAACTTACAAAGTTCAACTTTTATAAAGTGAAGGCAATATCAGACATGAGTATGTACAAACTGTGTTTGATATTGCGTTCAGCAGATGGGGTGATGTAAAAGCCAAATTTAGAAGATGCACACAAATTGCCTAATGTCAACATGTGCTAGCTGCAATCATGGGGGATCAATGGATGTGTTTTGTGGGTGCAACCCCTTCCTCTCAGCTAGGGATGAGCTTCGAGTTGGAGTCGAACTCATGTTCGACTCGAACATTGGCTGTTCGCAAGTTCGCCGAACAGCGAACAATTTGGGGTGTTCGCGGCAAATTCGAATGCCGCGGAACACGCTTTAAAAGTCTATGGGAGAAATCAAAAGTGCTAATTTTAAAGGCTTATATGCAAGTTATTGTCATAAAAAGTGTTTGGGGACCTGGGTCCAGGGGACATGGATCAATGCAAAAAAAAGTTTTAAAAATGGCCGTTTTTTCAGGAGCAGTGATTTTAATAATGCTTAAAGTCAAACAATAAAAGTGTAATATCCCTTTAAATTTCGTAGCTGGGGGGTGTCTATAGTATGCCTGTAAAAGGGCGCATGTTTCCCGTGTTTAGAACAGTCTGACAGCAAAATGACATTTCTAAGGAAAAAAGCCATTTAAAACTACTCGCGGCTATTGCATTGCCGGTCCGACAATACACATAGAAGTTCATTTATAAAAATGGCATGGCAATTCCCCACAGGGGAACCCCGAACCAAAATTTAAAAAAAAATGACGTGGGGGTCCCCCTAAATTCCATACCAGGCCCTTCAGGTCTGGTATGGATATTAAGGGGAACCCCTGCCAAAATTTAAAAAAAAAATGACGTTGGGGGTCCCCTTAAATTCCATACCAGACCCTTATCCTATCACGCAACCTGGCAGGCCGCAGGAAAAGAGGGGGGGGACGAGAGAGCACCCCCCCATCCTGAACCGTACCAAGCCACATGTCCTCAACATTGGGAGGGTGCTTTGGGGTAGCCCCCCAAAACACCTTGTCCCCATGTTGATGAGGACAAGGGCCTCATCCCCACAACCCTGGCCGGTGGTTGTGGGGGTCTGCGGGCGGGGGGCTTATCGGAATCTGGAAGCCCCCTTTAACAAGGGGACCCCCAGATCCTGCCCCCCGTGTGAAATTGTAAGGGGGTACAAAAGTACCCCTACCATTTCACTAAAAAACTGTCAAAAATGTTAAAAATGACAAGGGACAGTTTTTGACAGTTCCTTTATTTAAATGCTTCTTCTTTCTTCTATCTTCCTTCACCTTCTTCTTCTGGTTCTTCTGGCTCTTTTGGTTCTTCCTCCGGCGTTCTCGTCCTGCATCTCCTCTGCAGCGTCTTCTATCTTCTTCTCCTCGGGCCGCTCCGCACCCATGGCATGGGGGGAGGCTCCCGCTCTTCTCTTCATCTTCTTCTCTTCTTCATCTTCTTCTCTTCTTCTCTTCTTCTCTTCTTCATTTTCTTCTCCGGGCCGCTCCGCATCCATGCATGGAGGGAGGCTCCCACTGTGTGACGGCGTCTCCTCGTCTGACGGTTCTTAAATAACGGGGGGCACGCACGGGACATGATGGGACTTCCCTGTGGCATTCCCCGTGATGTCACAGGGAAGTCCTGTCAAGTCACCGTGCGTCAGAGGGGGGTGGGGTCACCGGGTGGCCCCGCCCCCCGTTATTTAAGAACCGTCAGACGAGGAGACGCCGTCACACAGCAGGAGCCTCCCTCCATGCCAGCATGGATACGGAGCGGCCCGGAGAAGAAAACGAAGAAGAGAAGAAGAGAAGAAGAGAAGAAGATGAAGAAGAAGAGAAGAAGATGAAGAGAAGAGCGGGAGCCTCCCCCCATGCCATGGGTGCGGAGCAGCCCGAGGAGAAGAAGATAGAAGACGCCGCGGAGAAGATGCTGGACGAGAATGCCGGAGGAAGAACCAGAAGAGCCAGAAGAACCAGAAGAAGAAGATGAAGGAAGATAGAAGAAAGAAGAAGCATTTAAATAAAGGAATTGTCAAAAACTGTCTCTTGTCATTTTTAACATTTTTGCCAGTTTTTTAGTGAAATGGTAGGGGTACTTACCCCCTTACCATTTCACACAGGGGGGGGCCGGGATCTGGGGGTCCCCTTGTTAAAGCGGGGCTTCCAGATTCCGATAAGCCCTCCGCCCACAGACCCCCACAACCACCGACCAGGGTTGTGGGGATGAGGCCCTTGTCCTCATCAACATGGGGACAAGGTGTTTTGGGGGGCTACCCCAAAGCACCCTCCCAATGTTGAGGGCATTTGGCCTGGTACGGTTCAGGAGGGGGGGGTGCTCTCTCGTCCCCCCCTCTTTTCCTGCAGCCTGCCAGGTTGCGTGCTTGGATGAGGGTCTGGTATGGATTTTTGGGGGGACCCCAAGCCGTTTTTTTTTTCTTTGGCACGGGGTTCCTCTTAAAATCCGTACCAGACCTGAAGGGCCTGGTATGAAATTTAGGGGGACCCCCACATCATTTTTTAAAAAAATTTTGGCCAGGGTTCCCCTTAATATCCATACCAGACCTGAAGGGCCTGGTATGAAATTTAGGGGGACCCCCACGTCATTTTTTTTTTAAATTTTGGTTCGGGGTTCCCCTGTGGGGAATTCCAATGCCATTTTTATCAATGAACTTCTATGTGTATTGTCGGACCGGCAATGCAATAGCCGCGAGTAGTTTTAAATGGCTTTTTTCCTTCGAAATGTCATTTTGCTGTCAGACTGTACTAAACATGGGAAACATGCGCCCCTTTACAGGCATACTATAGAAACCCCCCAGCTACGAAATTTAAAGGGATATTACACTTTTATTGTTTGACTTTAAGCATTATTAAAATCACTGCTCCTGAAAAAATGGCCGTTTTTAAAAGCATTGATCCATGTCCCCTGGGGCAGGACCCAGGTCCCCAAACACTTTTTATGACAATAACTTGCATATAAACCTTTAAAATTAGCACTTTTGATTATTCATGTTCGTGTCCCATAGACTTTAACGGTGTTCACGTGTTCGAACTAACTTTTTTCCTGTTCGCAAGTTCTGGTGCGAACCGGACAGGGGGGTGTTTGGTTCATCCCTACTCTCAGCTACTTTATTATTGAGGAAGGGGTTGCACCCACAAAACGCGTACTTTGATCTCCCGTGATGGCAGATAGCACATGTTGACACACTGTGTGCATCTTCTAAATTTGGCTTTTAACATAAGTAAAAAATTTTTGTTACAAAAAAGAGAAGACATTTACAGATTTCTGGGTGTTTTAGATTCTCCCTAAAACATCAATGATGTTCTTCATTTTGTTTTGAACATTATTGATGTTTTGCTTTATGTTTTGTAAATCTCGATTACACCCCATTATCTCCCCAATGAGGATCTGGGCACTTTCACTGGTGAAACGACATTCCTCTTCCACAACATCTCAATCACCTACAAAAAAAACAAAAAAACACACCATGTATTATAAATAAGCAGGCATCCATCTCTTACCTGAAGCTGTGGTCGCAGACACTCACCAGTTGTGGTGACAATTTCTACAACATCTCCCTCCTCCTCCTCTGGCTGGGTTTGGGGGATTTCCTCTTCTTCCTGAGGTGGGGGGTTCCTGATGTCCTCTGATGAGTGGTGTCCTCCAAGTCTTTTCTCCCCTATGTGAACAAAAATAGGTATACTTAGCACACAGATATTTGATGGCAGAAATAGGAATATGAAACATTGCTTGGAAGTGTTGTACAATTGTTTTGGCAGAGTTCCAAGCTGAAGAATTTTTTTTTGTCCTTTGTAAAGCTTGAATATTTACCTGTTTTGTGTAAGCTTCACAGATGGAGACACCCCTATAGTATCCACTGGAGCACCTGTGTGGGACCCCTTAATAAAAAAAGGGTGTTCTTTTGTCCCACACTAGTGCTCCAGCGTCCAGATGTGTAAACAGCTGCTGAGTGTCCTCTCCTTACACAGAATCTAGTTAGCATTTCATAATAGTTACAAACCCATCTAGACAACAAACTTTTATTAATAGAAGTAGGCCCGGAAAAAGCGTATGGAACTGCATCTGGCCAAAACATCTTATTTTAGTGGCTGAACGAACAATGTTTCCTACAAACGATTAATGTGCCCATGAACATGAAAGTTGCCATTTTAAAATGTACAACAGTAAAGAAAAGCACATGGAGCAGCACGAATGTCATAAAAAGAAAGTATAGGAACACAGGACAACTACTTACTTTTTTGCAGCACTCTCCTAATCCTTCTATACTGATTGTGCTCCCTTAATTTGCGGTCCGACCACCGTTTCCTCAGTTGATCCTTGGATCGCCGTACCCCAAAATTCTTCTGCAGACTCTTCACAACTTTAGTCATGATCTTGGCCTTTCTCACATTTGGGTTGGGGTAAGGTCCATACTTCCGCTCCCTCTTCAATATGTCCACCATCTCCACCATCTCCACCATCTCAACAAAGGCCATATTTGATGCCTTAAATCTCCTCCTCCTCCTCCTCGTTGCTACTATTATCATGCACCTGTTGTCTCTCTCCGCCATGTGCTTTCCCACATTGCGCCAAAAGAGAAGGGGCAGGGAATAGACTGAAAGAACGTCAGGGACGGGCGAGTTTCACGCATGCGCAGTGTATATAAAGCTTAACATGAATGCGTTGTACATACGATCTGTGAGCAGAGGAAGGAGTATCGGAAGCACCGATCGTGATAACGAAGGTACAAGTTTAACTTGGGCCTATACTGCTTATAGATTGAGGCCTATTTTGGGACAAGATTAGGAGAGTTTAGCCTGACATTAGGGTTTGTCTTGTGTTGTGTCTTGCAGAGAAAATTGATGACTTCAATGATCACAACTTTCTCCCCCTGTTTATAGACAAATACAGGGAGCTGCCCTGTCTGTGGCAGGTGAAACACCTGCATTATAATCATAAACAAAAGAGGCAGGCAGCACTGGAGAAACTGCTGGAGTTGCTGAAGCCGGTGGTCCCCACGGCAACCATCCCCTATTTAAAAGCCAAAATTGGTGGCTTGAGGAGCACATATCTTAGGGAGCGCAAGAAGGTCCAGGATTTCCAGAGATCCGGAGCTGCAGCAGATGACGTTTATGTCCCCAGGCTGTGGTACTATAAGAGACTGTGATTTCTGTCAGACCAGACTGAAGTCAGGGAATCCCTCTCAACCCTTCCTTCCACTCTTCCTTCCACCATATCTTCCACCTCAGCTGAGGCTTCCGATGTCCAACCTGGGACTTCCCGCCAGGAAGAAGTGGAGGAGCCCAGCTTGAGCCAGGTATAGCATTGTTCTACAGATTTCTTTGCAAAACATAAATGATGTTTACTAGATGTTATTATTGATCACTAATTGCTGATTTAATAAAGGCATTTACATATCAATAGACAGTAGTGGGCAAAAATAATTGTGACAAGAATGAAAAATTCTGGGCTCAGAATGATAGTCTTTTCTATTTATTAACATTCAATTTGCAACAGTCATGAGATGAAAATTGTGTGTGATTGATGAAGAAAAAACTAAAACTATGTCCCTTTTTTTATACACAGGAAGACCTCAGCCTGGAGGAGTCTGTGGAATGTGGCACACAGGAGGAGGCTGTGGAATATGGCAGCCAGGAGGAGGCAGGGGTTAGTGGCAGCCAGGAGGTGGCCGGGGTAAGGGGCAGCCAGGAGGTGGCAGGGCTCAGTAGGAGCCTCACAGAATCACAGGTTCCTCCCCTCTGCCTTCCAAACAAAAGACCCAGGAAGGGGAGTAACGTGGAGGAGTCAGCACTCAGGCTGATTCAGGAGGCTTCTGCGTCTCTCAGAGCCACCCCCACTCGTGAAGAGGCCTTTGCCTCCATGGATGCCACAAAACTGCAGGACATGCAGGAGGGGCAACGCCTCATGTGTGAGGAAATCATTTATAAAACATTAAATAAGGGGTTGAGGGGCGAAATCACACCCAATACCCACCTGTGTGAGTTGCATCATCCTCCTCCTCCTCCTGCCACAACTCCAACACCACAGACACAGCCTGGAAGGAAGAGTGGAAGGAAGACAAGAAAGTGATGACCTGGGTTCAGTCTGGTCTGACAAAAGATGCAGGCTCTTGTATGACCACAGCCTGGGGACTAGATGTCATCTGCTGCTGGTCATGATCTCTTGGTCTTCTGGACCAGATTGTACTCCCTTAGATAAGGACTCCTCAGGCCACCAATTTTGCCTGAAAATAGTTGATGTGTGCCCTGGGGGCCAAAGGCTTCGCCAATTTCTGCTGTTTCTCCAGCGTTGCCTCCCTCTTTATTTGGTTAGGATCCCTTAATAAAATTGTGGTGCGTTTGCAGTTGTAGTCATAGTTAGTCTATTATTTAGTCTATTATTTAGTATTACTAATTATTACGTTATTATTGTGTTATTCTAACAGATATTTTCAACTCCAGTATACATGTGAAATCAAACAGAGATCTACTAATGTTATTCAGGGAACATTGCAGCTCTATTCAACTTTCCAGGGTATTCCACTGGAAGGGCAAATTTCACAGTGCCGTGTGGTGATTGAATCTGCTCTAAACCCATGCCAGTTTGTGGCTGTGGTGAAATATATTTGTGGAACTAAGCACTAATGCTAAATTTATTAGTCATTCTTTGAGGAATAACAAGGAGTGCGTACAGGAATACCTCTCACACATTACAAACACGTAATCTAAAGGTGTTCTTAAATCACCAGAATAATGACAAATGGACATGGGGGTTGGCTTGTAGGTAGTTGTACATCTCTGTGGCATGTGCTACCATTGCATAGGAGAAGGTCTGAAGCTGTAGTACTAGGAGAAAAACCTGGTGACCGGTGCCATGTTTTCAAAACTGGTCAGGTTCATAATGGCCTGAAATGTCTTGCAAGATATGTTAGGTAGGTTCCAAGAGCTAATAATGACATTGATAAATAATAACAGCTACTATGTTCTGATATACATTTTCTCTGCCAGGGAGAGAAGGGTGTAATTGGACCTATGGGCCCACAAGGATACACAGGTATACCAGGACTTATCGGTTCAAAGGTAAATATTTAAATACATAATTTTCATTGTTCTTAGTGTAAACAATATTTATTATATTGATATCTGCAATGTTAGTGATGACAAACAAATTATTTTTTTTAATTATTTGCTGTTGGTAAGACAAAATTGCCCAATTTCACATATAGTGCAATCTGAATCTATACACAAATTTTGTAGGGGAAATTGAAAAAAGACAGGATTTCTTCTTGAATATGATTGAGCGATGAAAGAGAGGACAGAGCTCTACTTTATTCAGTTGGCATTCAATTAAATATGGAAATCCAGTTTGCTATGTGAAAGGTCTACATTCCATTAGGAATGATAACATGTGAACAAACATTGCTGACCTGTTTTTAAAAGAGTAATGCTTTCAGGGTTGTCATTCTTATCCCGAGTTTACTATCAAGTAAGTAAAGTCTGAAAAGTCTAAACTTCATGCTTGTTTCAGGTCAGTTACTCACCAGGTAGTAAATCCAGGATGAGAATGACAGCATTGGAACTGACATCTTTTAAACAGTTAGAAGTGGACTCTTATTTCTGTTCTCATGGGTTCCATTTAAAGCCCACCTCTGCAAAAATTAGAGTCCTCCCTTTCAATGAGGCTGCACTTGCACTGCAAAATTTAAATGTTTGTTTAGTTTAGACAGTAAAGGCAGTTTTACTTACCTGATTTTCTACTGTGCTAAATGGTAGAATAAGGTAGTATGAAACATTGAAATCCAAAGTTTCTCAGGCACAAACCTATGGTGAGAGTAGACTGCCTATAAATAATGTTTTTTTCATTATTTTTTTCAGGGTGACAAAGGAAATCAAGGTGAAAAAGGGAGCCAGGTGCATTTTTTTTTACCATTTTGTTAAAAGTAATGATTTCAATATGTGTACACAATTAAGACTAGTATCTATGGATATTTGTGTACACACATATGCTATTATATTGGGTGTATCTGAAAAGCTGATGCGATAATTTTTTCATTGACACTCTCACAATTCAGTAAGATATTGACAGGGAAGAAATAACAATAGCCACACACAGGCAGATATTTCATTTAAAGTATAAATAGTCTGAGTGTCTTATTTTCTCCCTTTCTCATTTTTCCCTGTAGTGAAAAGGATATACTCTAAAGCCTCGTACACATGGTACGATTGTTGGCAGGGGATTGTCTGTTGACAGACTGTTGCCCTAAAATCTTACCATTAGTATGCACCTTTTGACAATTGTTGTCCAACTTTCGGCCAACAAATGTTGGCTGGCAGGCTAGTACATTTTTGACAGACAACGGTTTGAAGTCAGATTTTCGTATGGTCAGTACACAAATCCGTGACACAAAAGTTAAAAGTACAAACACGCATGCTCAGTATCAATGCTCACCAAACATGAAATTAGCAGAAGGGGCGCAAAGGGTGGCGCTCAAGAGCTGAAATTCCTCATAGTACGTCACTACGTTTGTGTTTGTGGCACGACAATTGTGTACCGTTAGTATGCAAGACAAGATCCTGGCACACACCCTTTTGACAAAAATCAGACACTCGGTTGGCCAACAATCATACCATGTGTATGAGGCTTAACGCTACACATTCTTTCATTCAGGTGCCTTTTTTCATTTTTTCAGGACAAAAAAAACAAAATAATAGAGATACATAATTAGGTTTTGCCTGCCCATGCCCTCTTCAGTGACCCAGGCTTTCTATGAGTGAGAGTCCCACCTATAATAGAGATGAATGATGGTTGCGTTTCAGAAGCAATCTCAATCAATGACCTGCATCTCACTTTTACAAATGCTTACATATACAAATAGGACTTAAAGTGGTTGTAAACCTCACTCATGAAATCGGAACAAAGCACATATATCTGTAGTGTTTACTTGTCTCTCTCCAACGCTCTTAGCGTTGTTTTTCCCTGGTGCTTAGTTCCTCTGTTATCAGCATGCGTCACTTCTGAGAAGTTTTCCTGACACATAATATACATTTTTGGCTGGGGAGGGAGCTCAGAGCACAGCTTGTCTATTCAGAACAAAGCCCTGCATAATTCCTTCTTTCCTGTGCCATGTGTGAATGGGGATGTGTCCTTTTCCACCAATCAGCTCTCACACAATGTACAAGAGCTCTAACTGCAGCTCTCTGCCCCCTCCCCTGTGATACTGACAGATGAAGATGGATTTTATCACAATTTTGCACTTTTGAAGGGATGCAGAGAAGAGAAGACTGCAGATAAACAAGTAAAACTTATGTAGAAGTATTTGTTTCATCTGAGGTTATTCACTTCACTGGCTATATGAGAGGGTTTACAACCACTTTAAGGTTTCAGTGTGCCACTGAAGGTCTGTGCAATGAAAAGATTATTTCTGTGGACAGGCTACTCTTACTAACAATTTTACAACATTTTCTTGCATAATGAAAAACTTTGCAACTTATGTTGAAGATAATAAGTACCTTAAAATGCTTTATTGATGGTTTGTGCAGACACACAGTTGACTTGACTATTACAAGCAATCATTAAATGTTTCTTATTTAATTTTGGATAGAGTAGAGAATAATTAAAGCCCGGTCAGTCTTTTTGGTAATCTGTGTCCGATTGGGGTGATTTCCCTTCACATCTTGTCCCATAAATACAAAATAAAGTGAGAGGAAATCTTTCCAATTTGAGGAAATACCCTCTTGGACAGTTGTCACCAGAGCAAACATCCCACTGGAAGGATTCCTCTCTGTTCTTGTTCTGGTGAAAACTTCTAATTTTGTATTCTTTCCTAAGTTCCAGTATGAAACAATGGTTGACAATTGTCCACAGGACACATAGGGGTGGATTTACTAAAGGCCAATAGACTGTGCACCTTGGAACGTGCAATTACACTCTGCAAATGCAGTTGCTCCAGGGCTTAGTAAATGAGGTAAAGCTTCACTTTGCAAAAAATACCCAATTACATGCAAGGAAAATTTAAAAAAACACAGCATTTTTGCTTTCACGTGATTGGTTGATGAAAGTCAGCAGAGCTTCTGCTCATTTATTAAACTCTGGAGCAACTGCTCTTGCCGTGGGCAACTGCACTTTCCAAAGTGCACAGTCTTTTTGCCTTTAGTACATCAACCCCATAGAGTGGAAGCATCTTACCTAATTGTGGCACAGACAGCAACAGAATTCTATCTCAAAAAACTTTAAAAAAGTATGGGTTTTAGATACATATTTAGTTGAGTTAGGAAATTAGTGACATAAGAAAAACAGAAGGAAAAGTAAATCTGTAAAATATAGCAAACAATTGGAGTTTTTCCTGAGAAAGAGAAACAAGAAATCACATTTCTTTAGATAACCCCTTCCATTTTGCTTCAGTTTTCTTTATTCATTTTTTCAACAATCCACCTCTGTATTACATGGTTGATAGCAGCATAAACTATTAAAATTATTTTGATATTTAATATGATGAATGTAAATAAAAATATAACAAACTCAACTACCAATTACTAAAAAGCGAATGCCATTTTTAATGTTTACCTTGACTCCATAGTAACAATGTAACACTGTCAATTGGGTGTTGAAAAAAATTAACAGTTTTTCTAAGAGAAGTATGAATATATTCTTCTCTAAGGCTGCATTTGCACCTTTGTGTTCTGGAAACGTGGGCAAAAATGCACGTTTCTACTTGAGTTCTAGGAAATGTGTGGAAAATGCGCCACAACATGTATCGCGCTTGGGATGCCATTATTGCTTAATGGCACCCCAATACATAGCAGTTGAGAGTTTTTTTGCATGAGAAAAATCATTCAAAATTTACCAAAATGTGCATCGCAAAAACATCTGAGGCTCACAAACAAAGGTGCAGGCACATTTGTCACGTGTAGGGCAGAGATTCAAGTGAATGGGCTACCTTATGCTGTCGCATGACAAACATGAAAAAAGTGAGAAAAAAAATGTTATGCGTTGCACAGATGTGAAGGGGATCTAAGATTTACTACACAAAATGGTAAGAAATTAAAAGTATAATTTGTGAAAACAAAAGGCTGTTGCGTTAATGCAGACTTTACTGCAAAAATGTGACTTTGTTGCAATTTATGCTTGTTAATCCCTTGTAAGAAACCTAATAATAATTGTATCTTTTTTTAAAGGGCCAGAAGGGAACACAGGGTTCTTCCGGCATTCCAGGAATTAAGGTCTGGAAATTTTGCTTGAAGTTGTTAGTGCTTAGAATTGTCTATATTGTCATTATCTCTCTGCTTAGTTATATATATATATATATATATATATATATATATATATATATATATATATATATATATATATATTTTTTTTTTAAGTGGTAGTAAACTACGTTAAAACACTTATACCTACAAGTAAGCCTATAATAAGACTTACCTGAAAGTACTGTGAATATCTCCTAAACCTAAACTTGCACTGTTTAGAAGATATTCAGAGTGCATGTAGCCAGTGACATCACCGGAGCATGCGCTCTGAAGGTTTGACATACAGTTCCGGACCTTCAGAGCCTGTGCTGTAAATGGCAGCTCCCGCGGGAGTGCCGTCATTGCCAGCCACTCATGTAGCCAGGGCCCGCAAACCCCGAAGGAAGACCGGGGAAGATGTCAGCACTCTCAACGGTTACAGCACGGCGCTGGAGGGCTTCGTTCTAAGGTACGTTTCTCATAATGTTCTAGTATGTGATGCATACTAGCACATTATGACATTGCCTTGCAGGGAATTTTTTTTTTCAACTACTGCGGTTTTCTACAGCTTTAAGCGTGACACATATCAGATCTTGTTTATATATTTTAGCTAAAAATCATACCCCATGGACTGAACTCTCAGAAATTGTCTGCAGTCTGAGGGGCATGTGATCTGAGTGCAGCATTTCCCTGTTGCTGTGGTGAGCTGTGCCCTCTTTACACTGGTGTACTTTATAAGCAACACAAGGTGAGCCTTGTGCCAGGGTTCTTCACCCCTGATCCGACACTGCTGATAATGCTTCACAAAGGATGCCAGCAAATCCATCACGCTCTCTTGCAGTTTTAATCAGTGTCACTTGTCAGGCTGCACAAGCAGTAGAGCCCACCCCTGCAGTGGGCTGCTTGCTGCGATATCAATCGCAGCGCTATGCTGCTAAACTGCAAAAGCAGAAGTCCAATGTGCTTGAAGACATTTAATTGCTGGAGTCTACTGTTAGCAAGCTCCCTGACAGAGGTGTGTTAACAACTCTGCAATTGTGTCAGTACACCTCAGTTCATAAACTAAACATTTGCAAATACACTGAACTCCAATCCCGCCCTTCAGCCATGGTGCTAAAAGTGATATAGTAACAGGCAGGACAGGGGCAGATTCTGATGCTGGTTTAGGCTGTTTAATGCAGCAGAGGGTTTTGGCTTTGCTGGCATCCTCCATTAAATGAGCTCCTTGATTCAAGAGTCTGGTGAACAGAATATACCTCTACTTGAAGGTATTAACATATTGGCTGGGTCCCCTGCTGACAACACTACTTTCCAACCCTCTTTCATTACAATCCGCCCCTTCTCCAAATCACAGTGACTCCCTGCCATCTTAAATTGCCCCCATTCCACCTCACCTTCTTTCCTCCAGTCACAACTCTTCCCCCCACCCCCTCTCCAGTCACTCTGCCTCTCTGACAGATACCTTATCTTAAAGATCACAGCACTGCCAAATTCAAACCTCTCCTCCCCATACTACCTCCATACCTCCATACTATCCACCTTTACCCCCGTTCAGAACTTCCCTCCTACCCATCTCCCCCCTCCCTATTTCATTACACTGCCTCTGTGCCATGTACCTCTCACTACCCAGGTCACAGCATCTACCTTTCAACTCAAACAATACCCCCTAAAAAACGCCATCTTCCTTATACCCCTCCCCCCACACCCACATCCTCCTTCCCTTTGAGGGGGCAGAGTTTATCATCTTTGCCCTGGAAGCTGACCCTCTCTGGGCTTTGCTTGCACTAACTTATATTCTTACTAAGTTCATCTAAATGGTTAATGTCCTATTGGTGGTTACATTTGATTTGCTTTTATCTTGAAGTAGTCTATGTTTTTGGTTATCCATTTTGCATTTTATAAAGAGAATGACAGCTAATGTGCTATGAGCTCTTGAACAATAGTAAGTATCTAGTATAAAGAGTGCAGCTTGTCCTCTGTACATGTTTTCCAGGTGTCCACGCATAATCACTTGAGAGATAAATAGTCTTTAATTTGTACAGTTGTAGACCTAAAAGGAAATCTGGAAAATGTGCACATGTGGACATCCCTGAAAGCTGCTGAGTTTTGAATACTGATGATAAATCAGTATGCATTGGATTCAGAGTGACAGATAGCTCTGTTTCCATTTTGTCAGCACAAAATATAACAAACCCGCTAACACAACTAAAACTTTGACCACTTATAATATTTTGCTTATTTTAAAATGTTATATTTTACATTAATTTTAACATTTCAGTATTTTTTAACAGGGCGAACAAGGAGAGATTGGTGCCAAAGCAGAGGTATGCATTAATACTAAAGATAAAAAAAAAATGCTTCTAATGATTGTTGTTATCCAAAAGTAAATTAAACCTTATTAAATTGTGCTCAAAAATTATAAAAACAACTTACAGTATGATATATACTACTCTCACAGATGAAATAAAGACAGATAGGTTGATCTGATCCCCACAAGAGGGTATTTTATCACATTAAGATATGTGGTAGTTGTGCGCTGCCACCTAGTGTGTTAATATAAAAGTACAAATAAATGCAGAAACTGTGTGACATAAACCATGTACAATAAATCTAGCTGCTGCTATCACCAGGATGTTATCACACAACAACAATGAATGAATATCTAAAAAATTTGATAGTGCTGCTGAAATCTGACAAATAGTGATGAGCCAAATACCCCCTGGTTCGGTTCGCAGCAGAACATGTGAACAGGCAAAAAATTTGTTCGAACACGCGAACACTGTTAAAGTCTATGGGACACAAATAGGGTTGTCCCGATACCGATACTAGTATCGGTATCGGCACCGATACCGAGCATTTGCCCAAGTACTTGTACTCGGGCAAATGCTCCCGATGCTTCCCCCGATACCTAGAAGACAGCTGTGATCGGCGCGTGGGGGAGCTCACCGCTGACTGTCACTGCATCCTCCTCCATGCCCTCTCTGTTTCTCTCTCCTCTTCTGTCCCCCTCCGCTGTCCCCTCCGTTCCTCTTTCATTATCTGTGTCTCTCCGCTGTCCCCCTCCGTTCCCCTCTCCTTCCCTGTGTCTCTCCGCTGTCCCCCTCCGTTCCCCTCTCCTTCCCTGTGTCTCTCCGCTGTCCCCACCGTTCCTCTTTCATTATCTGTGTCTCTCCACTGTCCCCTCCGTTCCTCTTTCATTATCTGTGCCTCTCCGCTGTCCCCCTCCGTTCCCCTCTCCTTCCCTGTGTCTCTCCGCTGTCCCCTCCGTTCCTCTTTCATTATTTGTGTCTCTCCGCTGTCCCCTCCGTTCCTCTTTCATTATCTGTGTCTCTCCGCTGTCCCCCTCCGTTCCCCTCTCCTTCCCTGTGTCTCTCCGCTGTCCCCTCCGTTCCTCTTTCATTATCTGTGTCTCTCCGCTGTCCCCCTCCGTTCCCCTCTCCTTCCCTGTGTCTCTCCGCTGTCCCCTCCGTTCCTCTTTCATTATCTGTGTCTCTCCGCTGTCCCCTCCGTTCCTCTTTCATTATCTGTGTCTCTCCGCTGTCCCATCCGTTCCTCTTTCATTATCTGTGTCTCTCCGCTGTCCCCTCCGTTCCTCTTTTATTATCTGTGTCTCTCCGCTGTCCCCTCCGTTCCTCTTTCATTATCTGTGTCTCTCCGCTGTCCCCTCCATTCCTCTTTCATTATCTGTGCCTCTCCTGTCCCCTCCGTTCCTCTTTCATTATCTGTGCCTCTCCGCTGTCCCCTCCGTTCCTCTCTCCTTTTCTGTCCCCTCCGTTCCTCTCTCCTTTTCTGTCCCCCTCTGTTCTGCTGTGCCTCTCCGCTGTCCCCTCCGTTCCCCTCTCCTTCTCTCTCCCCCTCCGTTCCACCGTCCCCCTCCTCCTTCCTTTGTGAATAGACAGAGTCAGCTGAAAATTGTAAATAAAAAAAAAAAAACACACACACATACAATGTTCACCCCCCCCCCCCAAAAAAAGCACTGTTAAAAAAAAAAAAAAACCACTGTCACGTGACATTAAAAAAAAAGTATCGGTAATCGGTATCGGCGAGTACTTGAAAAAAGTATCGGTACTTGCACTCGGTCCTAAAAAAGTGGTATCGGGACAACCCTAGACACAAACATAAATAATCAAAAGTGCTCATTTTAAAGGCTTATATGCAAGTTATTGTCATAAAAAGTGTTTGGGGACCTGGGTCCTGCTCCAAAGGACGAGTGTCAATGCAAAAAAAAGTTCTAAAAATGTCAGTTTTTTTGGGAACAGTGATTTTAATAATGCTTAAGGTGAAACAATAAAAGTGTAATATTCCTTTAAATTTCGTACCTGGGGGGTGTCTATAGTATGCCTGTAAAGTGGCACATGTTTCCCGTGTTTACAACAGTCCCTGCACAAAATGACATTTCTAAAGGAAAAAAAGTAACTTAAGTACTCGCGGCTATAATGAATTGTCGTTCCCGGCAATACACATAAAAGTCATTGGAAAAAACGGCATGGGATTCCCCCACAGTCCATTCCTAGGCCCTTTGGGTCTGGTATGAATATTAAGGGGAACCCTGTACCACAATTTTTAAAAAAATTGCGTGGGCCCCCCCAAATTCCATACCAGGCCCTTCAAGTCTGGTATGGATATCAAGGGGAACCCTGCTCCAAAATTAAAAAAGAAAATGGCGTGGGGTCACCCTCAAAATCCATACCAGACCTGATTTTAAGGGGAACCCTGCGCCAAAATTTTTTTTAAAAATGGCGTGGGGGTCCCCCTAAAAATCCATACCAGACCCTTATCCAAGCACGCAACCTGGCAGGCCGCAGGAAAAGAGGGGGGATGAGAGAGCGCCCCCCTCCTGAACCGTACCAGGCCACATGCCCTCAACATGGGAAGGGTGCTTTGGGGTAGCCCCCCAAAGCACCTTTTCCCCATGTTGATGGGAACAAGGACCTCATCCCCACAACCCTTCCCTGGTGGTTGTGGGGGTCTGCAGGTGGGGGGCTTATCGGAATCTGGCTTTTAACGAGGGGACCCCCAGATCCTGGCCTCCCCCCTGTGTGAAATGGTAACGGGGTACAAATGTACCCCTACCATTTCAAAAAAAGTGTGAAAATGATAAAAATGACATGACACAGCTTGGGACAAGTCCTTTATTAAAAAATAAAAAAATAAAAATGTCCGACAAAGTCTTCTTCTTCTTCTCTTGCCCTGCGATGGACCAAAAAAGAAAAAAACCCCGCACGCCGCCACCGATCCGCCTACATGGGAGGCACCCGCCGTAATGACCGTACTCTCAGGTGACAGTTCTGGTATTGTCAAAAAAGTGTTTGGGGACCTGGGTCCTGCCCCAGGGGACATGTATCAATGCAAAAAAAAGTTTTAAAAATGGACGTTTTTTCGGGAGCAGTGATTTTAATAATGCTTAAAGTGAAACAATAAAAGTTAAATATTCCTTTAAATTTCGTACCTGGGGGGTGTCTATAGTATGCCTGTAAACTGGCGCATGTTTCCCGTGTTTAGAACAGTCCGAGAGCAAAATGACATTTCTAAAGGAAAAAAAGTCATTTAAAACTACTCGCGGCTATAATGAATTGTCAGTCCTGGCAATACACATAAAAGTCATTGAAAAAAATGGCATGGGATTCCCCCACGGTCCATTACCAGGCCCTTTGGGTCTGGTATGAATATTAAGGGGAACCCCGAACCAAAATTTAAAAAAAATTGCGTGGGGGTCCCCCCAAATTCCATACCAGCCTCTTCAGGTCTGGTATGGATATTAAAGGGAACCCCACGCCAAAATTTAAAAAAAATGGCATGGGGTCCCCCTCAAAATCCATACCAGACCCTTCAGGTCTGGTATGGATTTTAAGGGGAACCCTGTGCCAAAATTCCCCCCCCCCGTGTGAAATGGTAACGGGGTACAATGTTTTTGTATCAAAATGGTAACAATGACATGACACGGCTTGGGGACAAGTCCTTTATTAAAAAATAAAAAAATAAAACTGTCCCATGAAGTCTTCTTCTTCTCTTGCTCTGCCGACGGAACAAATAAGAAAAAAAAAACACACCAACCCGCCTCCATGGGAGGCACTCACCGTATGACACGCCCTCGTAGGTGACAGTTTTTTTATAACTGAGGGCGTTACTGGATGACCCTGTCCCCTCTGACACACGGGGACATCCCTATGGCTTCCCTGTAGCGTCAGAGGGGGCGGGGCCACCCGATCCGCCCCCTCTGACGCTATGGGGAAGCCATAGGGATGTTCCCGTGCGTCAGAGGGTAGGGGACCGGGTGGCCCCGCCCCCTTTGATGCTACAGGGAAGCCATAGGGATGTTCCAGTCAGAGGGGGCGGGGTCACCTGGGAACATCACGGTGTGGCCCTGCCCTCAGTTATAAAAGAACTGTCACCTGCGAATGCCTCCCATGGAGGCGGGTCAGTGCGGCTTTTTTTTTTCTTTTTCCGTCCATCGGCAGAGCAAGAGAAGACTTCGTGGGACAGTTTTATTTTTTATTTTTAAATAAAGGACTTGTCCACCAGCCGTGTCATGTCATTTTTACCATTTTGACACTTTTTTGTGAAATGGTAGGGGTATGTTTGTACCCCGTTACCATTTCACACAGGGGGTGAGGGTTTCCCTTGATCTTGGGGTTCCCTTGTTAAAGGGGGCTTCCAGATTCCAATAAGCCACCCGCCTGCAGATCCCCACAACCACCGGGCAAGGGTTGTGGGGATGAGGCCATTGTCTCCATCAACTTAGGGAGAAGGAGCTTTGGGGGCTACCCCAAAGCACCCTCCCCATGTTGAGGGCATGTGGCCTGTTACGGTTCAAGTGGGGGGGATCTCTCATCCCCCCTCTTTTTCTGTGGCCTGCTAGGTTGCGTGCTTGGATAAGGGTCTGGTATGTATTTTTGGGGGAACCCCCACGACATTTTTTTTAAATTTTGGCAAGAGGTTCCCCTTAAAATCTATACCAGGGCCTGGTATGGAATTTGGGGGCACCCCCACGCAATTTTTTTAAAATTTTGGTTCGGGGTTCCCCTTGATATTCATACCAAACGCAAAGGGCCTGGTAATGGACTGTGGGGGAATCCCATGCCATTTTTTTCAATGACTTTTATGTGTATTGCCAGGACCGACAATTCATTATAGCCGCGAGTAGTTTTAAATTACTTTTTTTCCTTTAGAAATGTCATTTTGCTCTCGGACTGTTCTAAACATGGGAAACATGCGCCACTTTACAGGCATACTATAGACACCCCCCAGGTATGAAATTTAAAGGAATATTTCACTTTTATTGTTTCACTTTAAGCATTATTAAAATCACTGCTCCCGAAAAACGGCCATTTTTAAAACTTTTTTTTTGGATTGATACATGTCCCCTGGGGCAAGACCCAGATCCCCAAACACTTTTTTGACAAAATATATTTAATACATAAATCCAATAATATGCAATAAACGCATGTGCTGAATAAATATGCAATCCAATAATAAATGTATAAAAGTTGATTGAAACAAAAAATCTTCTTATTATAGAATGTATTTCAAATTACACTGTGAGAAAAAAGTGCTTCTCAAGTAAAAAATGTAAATAAATCCAATATTGATGTGCAATAAGCGCATGTGCTGAAAAAACTAATAGACCAATATTAAATATATATTAAAGTTAATTGGAACACAAAATCCTCTTATAAAGAGTGTGCTTCAAATTCCACTGTGAGAAAAAAGTGCTTCTCAGATAAACCAACAATCTGTGACTAGTGCTCCCTTCACTAGGTGAAATGGCTGCTCACCTCCTTCTTAGACTCTGCAAGGGTCAAACTCGCTCACAACTAATGATAATTCTCAGCAGGAAAAAGGTTCCACAATGATCTTTAATGGTTCCCACCAAGGTTCTGCAGGGATCAAACACGCTTTGCACCTCGTATACTTTTCCTTTAAAGGTTACCTCTGTGATGATCACCAGCAACTCCAGACCGACATGCAAAAATAAGTGCCTCCAATAGTGCAGTACCAGGTGTTAAATTGAATAAACCTCACCCACCCAGATTCATCTATTAAACTCACATTTATTTCAATAAATAACAGCATATATCATATTTAAAATCCAACAGGTCTCGAGCATGTCTCTGCCAGCCTCTACCTCTATGTGTTACGCCACCATCCAAGTGGCTTCATCTGGAGGGCAAAAAAAATTAAAAAGATGAAGCTCATTTCTATATTTCTATACATTTGTCAGATCATTGAGTCTTGTTAGACCTAATTATGGATACAGCACACAGTGTGTACAATTGAGGTTGAGCTCAGTCAGGCTTTTATGTCTCTTTTTTTGTTTCTCATATAAGAATGTACCAACAGTTCCCTCTTAATAGAACTTAATTTAAGTTCACCCCCTTTTTGGAATAATTCCAATTTTTTTTCTCCTCCCCTATTCTATCTTGAGGACACATTTTAAAGTTTTCTTTTTCACAATTACTCTGTGTCATAGCTGCAGAACTAACAGCATAGACTTGTTTGGAACCTTGGCTAGCAGTGTTGCTTTTTCACTGTAGATTGATGTCAAGAGAAGGACTTGTTTGGGGCATCTATATTTTTGACTACATAGCAATCATAAAGTGGACCTTAACCGCATGCCGACCAGCCCCTGGCTCGGCTGCGCGAATCACCGTCAGGGTACGTCGGTACTATAGACGGCCTCCTGCTCACCCACGGAGCCAATGCGAGTGCCCGGTGGTCGCGATCACCGTCGGGCTCTTGCGATCGCTCGGGGGGTAAAAATTGTCCGACGTGTCCGTCATAATGTCGCAGTCCTGATAAAAATTGCAGATCGCCGCCATTACTAGTAAAAAAAAAATTTATCAAGAAAAAAAGCCATAAAACTATCCCCTATTTTGTAGACACTATAACTTTTGCACAAACCAATCAATATACGCTTATTGCAATTTTTTTATGAAAAATATGTAGAAGAATACGTATCGGCCTAAACTGAGGAAAAAAATGTTTTTTTATATATTTTTGGGGGATATTTATTATAGCAAAAAGTAAAAAATATTGCATTTTTTTCAAAATTGTCGCTCTTTTTTTGTTTATAGCGCAAAAAATAAAAACCGCAGTGGCGATCAAATACCACCAAAAGAAAGCTCTATTTGTGGGAAAAAAAGGACGTCGATTTTGTTTGGGTGCAACGTCGCACGACTGCGCAATTGTCAGTTAAATTGAGGCAGTGCCGAATCGCAAAAAGTGCTCTGGTCAGGAAGGGGGTAAAATCTTCCGGGGCTGAAGTGGTTAAACTAAAAACTCCAAAACAGACAAATTAAATACATAAATGGGAACCTATTCACCTGCCAAAAGATTTTTAATTACATTCAGCCATTCTTGTGATAGATTGATCATACCGCACAGTGTCTACTTTCAAAAATGCCCTGCCATTTTAGCACCTCAAGAAATGAGATAGGCAGTCATAAACTAAAGGCTGCGTAAATGCCAAAAAATGCACTCTAGTTTGTAGATGCTATAACTTTTGCGCAAACCAATAAATATACGCTTATTGACATTTTTTTTACCAAAGACATGTGGCTGAATACATTTTGGCCCAAATGTATGACTAAAATTGAGTTTATTGGATTTCTTTTATAACAAAAAGTAGAAAATATAATTTTTTTCAAAATTTTTAGTCTTTTTCCGTTTATATCGCAAATAATTAAAAAATCACAGAGGCAATCAAATACCATCAAAATAAAGATCTATTTGTGGGGAAAAACTGATGCAAGTTTTGTTTGGGTACAGCATTGCATGATCGCACAATTATCAGCGCAGTGCCAAATTGTAAAAAGTACTCTAGTCATTGAGGGGCCAATTCTTCCGGAGCTGAAATAGTTAAAAACCATAAAAAAATGATAAAATAAAATTATGCGCTAATGTCATAATAAGCAACAGCTGCTGACACTACAATCTGACAGAATATTGTGCAAGCAATCAAAAATGTTAAAAGTACAGCTCTAAATATGAACCATAATACATATACAAAACAAATATATAAATATTATTAGTATCATTTAACTGATAATAAAGTGCAATGTGCAATCTAACATAGGGGCTGGACGTAGTGGAAAGTTATGGTGACAGATCTTCAGTGACTGCTTCTTTAACCATTGTCCTGTCGTTCCCATCTCTATGCACGTTTGACTCTTTGCCGCTGACAGTTGAGTCCATGCATTCGGTTAAGCGTGTTTACTTTCCCCTCTGGTGACTCCTTAAGTGGACATCAGATAGTTTTCGCCTTTGCAGAGTTGATTATATTTCCAACTTTTTCACCTGGACTGTTTTGATACACTGGCTGCTCTACATTCATAGCTCTTATGTATGGACTTTTTTATTATTAGGACTCTCTTTTGCACATGTTCACCTATTGCACAATGCACTTTATTAATTGATGTATGGTATTATTACCTCTTATGCACATTTACTTGAGTATACTGTTATTTTTTCAGCATTTCATTCCTTATTTGCACATCACACTTTATTATCAGTTATATGATACTTATATTATTTATATATTTGTTTTTTATATCTATTATGGTTCATATTTAGTGCTGCACTTTTTGAATTTTTGATTTTGTTTAATTATGAAGCGTAATATGGATCACTGACTTTCTAGAATATAAAAACTGCCCTGGGGTTTGTGGTTTAATAGAATCCTCTATTCCAGTGGTCATCAACCCTGTCCTCAGGCCCCTCTAACAGGCCAGGTTTGCAAGATAACTGAAATACATCACAGGTGATATAATTTGCTGCTCAGTGATTGCAGTATTCTAGTCTGCATTTCCCCAAGGTAATACATAAAACCTGGCCTGTTAGTGGGCCCTGAGGACAGGGTTGATGACCACTGGAATAGAGGATTCTACTAAACCACGGACCAATGCTCTATTCCGCCTAGCAACATAATATATCCTCTTCCACTGGATCCCATGCATTCTCAAAAATAGACCCACCCCATCCAGTTTGCAAGTTGCTTTCATTTCACAAAATGTATCCTCTTTTTTTCATAAAAAATGAGTTCAATTTTTGCAATAGACCACATCACTTCTAAAAAATCTTTATCTAGCTGTTGCGATCAAAGGTGAAGTTTCCATTAAATGACTCTTATATGCGGACCATCTTTGTGAAATCAGTACTGAACTATGGAATGGTGTGCATCTCCTTCAACGTCACCTTTCTTTTAGGGCATTTTAGGGCCCTTGCAGTGATATAAGGTTCCATTGTGTATAATTGACTAGTTCTGCAATACAACTTTTCATGTTTCATTATTGCCAGTCTATTAAATTCAACAAATAATAGTAATTATGGATTACAATATGTGGAAACATGTTATGTTTAAGCTCCCTACAAAGGCTGTGTTTTCAGTGAGAAAATCAGAAAAAACATGTTGCAAATTTCTGTATATGATTGTAAGTTTAAATGAGTTATCACAGTTGAATGGAATCGTTTTCTTTACAGAAAGGGGAAGTTGGAGAACCAGGACCCCAGGGATTCAGTGGACCAAGAGGAGAACCTGGTCCTGATGGATTAATTGGAGCACCTGGTCCTAGAGGAGTCAATGGTGACAGGGGACTCCCTGGGCTGCCAGGACAGGAAGGAAGGCCTGTATGTGTGTACAGTGGTTACCATAATGAGTAACCTGTTTATAATTACCTAAATGAGGCAATGTAGCATAAATAATATATTACTTTGAGGCACTATTCACACTAGTGGTTTCATATGCAACTTGAGTTGCACAGAATTGCACAACAATGGAAATCACATTGTTCTCAATGGTGCCTGTTCACATCAATTCAAATCAGCACAACATGATTTTGGAAAAGATTCCTATCCATGTTGGTGTAATTCCAGTGTAATTTTGGCCCCATAGAATATTCAGACCACATCCAAGTTGCATCCAGGTTGCACTATATAATCATGCTGAAAATTGGATCAAAACTGGATTGCAGCATTGTGAATCTAGCCTGAATGGGATTTCATTTGGATTTGACTTCACTAGTGGCAACCTTTTTTCTTGTCAGCAACACAGAATGCAGTGAAGCCAGAGATACCAAGGTAACTAGCATTTTCAAAAGGAGAGCTGCAATATCAGCCTCCATATTTCTTACAGGCTACCTTTAAAAGAATGTTGACTTTCAGTACAGGCAGACAACTACACACCTAAGACCCCTTTCACAGGCAGTTTTCAGGCAGTTTAGCGCTAGAAATAGGACCTGTAAAGCGCCTGAAACCTGCCTCCCATTCTCTGCAATGAGTGCTTTTACATCCGGGCGGTGCGCTTGCAGGACGTTCGGAAAAGTCCTGCAAGCAGCATCTTGCAATGAAAGGGCAGCGCTTCCGAAGCGTCTAAAAATCGTTTCAGAAGCGCCCCAATTAACCAATTTTTTGGAGTTGAAAGCTCCCCCCATAATGGTCTGAAAAGAGGCGTAAAAGTGCTGGCTTAAACAGTGTTAAAGGGCAGCTAAAACTAGGCAATTCTAGACTTGTTGTATCAAAATGCTTGTATTAAGAACTGCCCTATAGGTTTCAACATGTTAGCTGTGAAAAAAAACAATTCCCATTCTTACTAAGCATACATAAGGTTCATATTTACCATCCAAACAGGACTTTTCATTCTGACAAATTGAAGAGAGATGCAGAAGATGTAGATTTGTGGTATAATAGTATTTGTAACTTCCAAATGCATCCAGTATCTCAAAAAAGTGAGTACACCCCTCACATTTTTTATTATATCTTTTCATGTGACAACACTGCATAAATTACATTTTGCTACAATGTAAAGTAGTGAGTGTACAGCTTGTATAACAGTGTCAATTTGCTGTCCCCTCAAAATAACTCAAGACACAGCTATTAATGTCTAAACTGCTGGCAACAAAAGTGAGTACACCCCTAAGTGTCCAAATTGGTCTCAATTAGCCATTTTCCCTACCCGATGTCATGTGACTTGTGTTACACTGTTTCAGGTGTAAATGGGGAGCAGGTGTGTTAAATTTGGTGTTGTCGCTCTCACTCTCTGATACTAGTCACTGGAAGTTCAACAAGCACCTCATGGCAAAGAACTCTGAGGATCTGAAAAAAAGAATTGTTGCACTACAGAAAGATGGCCTAGGCTATAAGAATATTGCCAAAACCCTGAAACAGCTGCAGCACAGTGGCCAAGACCATACAGCAGTTTAACGGGACAGGTTCCACTCAGAACAGGCCTCGCCATGCCAAGTTGAGTGCACGTGCTCAGCGTCATATCCAGAGGTTGTCTTTGGGAAATAGACGCATTAGTGCTGTCAGCAATGCTGCAGAGGTTGAAGAGGTGGGGGGTCAGCCTGTCAGTGCTCAGACCATATGTCGCACACTGCATCAAATTGGTCTGCATGGCTGTCGTCCCAGATGAAAGCCTTTTCTAAAGATGATGCACAAAAAAGCCCAAAAACAGTTTGCTGAAGAAAAGCAGACTAAGGACATGGATTACTGGAACCATGTCCTGTGGTCTGATGAGACCAAGATAAACGTGTTTGGTTCAGATGGTTTCAAGCGTGTGTGGCGGTAACCAGGTGAGGAGTACAAAGACAAGTGTGTTTTGCCTACAGTCAAGCATGGTGCTGGAAGTGTCATGGTCTGGGGCTGCATGAGTGCTGCCAGCACTGGGGAGCTACAGTTCATTGAGGGATCCATGAATGCCAACATGTACTGTGACATACTGAAGTAGAGCATGATCCCCTCCCTTCAGAGACTGGGCCGCAGGGCAGTATTCCAACATAACGACCCCAAACACACCTCCAAGATGACCACTGCCTTGCTAAAGAAGCAGAGGGTAAAGGTAAAGGTGATGAACTGGCCAAGTATGTCTCCAGACCTAAACCCTATTGAGCATTTATTGGGCATCCTCAAATGGAAGGTGGAGGAGCCCAAGGTCTCTCTGATGTTGTCATGGAGGAGTGGAAGAGGGCTCCAGTGACAACCTATGAAGCTCTGGTAAACTCCATGCCCAAGAGGGTTAAGGCAGTACTGGAAAATAATGGTAGCCACACAAAATATTGACACTTTGGGCCCAATTTGGACATTTTCACTTACGGGTGTACTCACTTTTGTTGCCAGCTGCTTAGACATTAATGGCTGTGTACAGATAGAGATAGTGGCGCTAATAAATATTTGTAAAGATATGAGTCAAAACAGCATGATACCGGTGACACTCTGATTCTATACAAAAAACAGTAATAAAGATAGAAATGTAACACCCAGTGAAAAGTGTCAGTATAAAAATAAAAACATTACAAAAATCATAAACTGTGAAAAGTCCATGGAAAAAGTTCACATGAAAAAAATCCAGCACAACAGTAGTTTTTCAATCTTCCTATGTGATAGATCTTCTACTCTTCCACCACACCACTGTGATAGTGACACCACTCCCTCTGAAGAGCGCACTCACCAGAATGTATAGCCTCCCACTCTCGTGTTTGGCAAAACAGCAATTGAACCACACCTGGGTTGCATGTGATGAACCCAACCTTCTAAGGCCCAGCAGTCCCATTGGCGTAGTCCTCTCCAGACAGCAGTGTCCACATGGGGCATGGTTACACGGCATTCCATCGCACTGACATTAGACACTGCTGTCTGCAGAGGACTACGCCGATCGGACTGCTGGGCGTTAGAAGGTTGGGTGAGAGACACACCAGTTCACTCTTCAGGTCCGCTGTGACCGCGGTGCACCGTTGGATCACCGATCCTGTTGTTTGCTGTGGATTTGTTCAAAGGCTTATTTGTTTCAGTTTAAAAGTGAGTGCAATTATTGAAGTGTGCTTGGAGTGATTTTAATAAATTACTCCAAATTACTTAACGAGAGTGGGAGGCTATACATTCTGGTGAGTGCGCTCTTCAGAGGGAGTGGTGTCACTATCACAGTGGTGTGGTGGAAGAGTAGAAGATCTATCACATAAGAAGATTGAAAAACTACTGTTGTGCTGGATTTTTTTTCATGTGAACTTTTTCCATGGACTTTTCATAGTTTATGATTTTTGTAATGTTTTTATGTTTATACTGACACTTTTCACTGGGTGTTACATTTCTATCTTTATTACTGTTTTTTGTATAGAATCAGAGTGTCACCGGTATCATGCTGTTTTGACTCATATCTTTACAAATATTTATTAGCGCCACTATCTCTATCTGTACACATGTGAGAGGTATAGTTTTGGGATTTAGAACAATTTACACATTTATTTAAGTGTCAGCTTTTCACTGTACACTGTGTATGTACACATCTTGTATTAATTTACACAACAATCATTTAGTTTTATCACTGGTCTTTGGCGCAGTGGAGTGAGAGAGAACCAAGGGTGGCTTATTTTTACCTCTCTTGCTACAAACCATTAATGGCTGTGTGTTGAGTTATTTTGAGGGGACAGCAAATTTACACTGTTATACAAGCTGTACGCTCATTACTTTACATTGTAAAAAGTGTTATTTCTTCAGTGTTGTCACATGAAAAGATATAAAATATTTACAAAAATGTGAGGGGTGTACTCACTTTTGTGAGATACTGTACGTAGATCATTCTAGTAGGTGATAATGTTCCACCACAAAGCCAAGGTGTGTCTATTGCTATATTGCTATTCTTTTTTTTTTTTTAAGTATAGATCAACTATATACATTATTTATGCAGCTTTTTCATTTATTATTTTTTCCTTGCTTGTTTTAAGCCCCATGGTCTCATTATAGGTTTTTATTTAACTTGCCTATTACCTTTAGTTGGAAATGGCATTGGATTGTGCTCTCTTTTATTTTACCTGAATTAGAGTTTTATAGATACTAATTTTAAAATTTGCAAAACTGCTTTGTTGTAAGTTATGGAAAAGATTTGCGATTTTTATGTAAAATCAGAACATATAGTATAATTTGGGAACATTTTTAAAAAAAAATAATACATTATAGTCACTGTTTAAAAAGAGTAATCATTATAGACACAGAATAGAAAAAAACACATTTAATTAAGTACAGTATATTAAGTCAATTTTATGCAGTTTAAAAAATGTTTATTTTGTTATAATAACCTTTAATAAATTACCCACAGAACTGAGAAATGGAGACAGTAATGATTAAGTGATGAAATTACTCTGTGCCCAATTCTTATGAATGCAGTCTTTGGAAATTTAGAGGGTTATTTGCTTAAGGCAAAAAGGCTGTTCACATTGCAAGGGAGATATTACTTTCCAAGGGATTTTTCATTTAGCTTAATGAATAAGGTTGAAGCTCTGCTGACTACCATCATTCAAATTGTCTTTTGAATGATGCTCCGGAAGGTTTACCCCCCCTTCATGACTAAGCCATTTTTTGCGATACAGCACTGCGTTACTTTAACTGACAATTGCGCGGCCACGTGACGCTGTACACAAATAAAATTGATGTCCTTTTTTCCCACAAATAGAGCTTTGTTTTTGTGGTATTTGATCACCTCTGCATTTTTTTTTATTTTTTGCATGTAATAACAAAAATAAAACAATATTTTTACTTTCTGCTATTAAACATATCCAATAAAAAAAATGTAAAAATCAAATTTTTTTCATCAGTTCAGGCCAATATGTATTCTGCTACATGTTTTTGGTAAAAAAAAAAAAAAAAATCCCAATAAGCGTATATTGATTGGTTTGCGAATGGCGACGATCAGCGACTTATAGCGGGACTGTGACATTGCGGTGGACAAATCGGACACAAAGTGACACTTTTGATACTTATTTGGGACCAGTGACACCAATACAGTGATCAGTGCTAAAAAAATATGCACTGTCAATGTACTTATGACACTGGCAGGGAAGGGGCTACACCAGGGGAGATCAAAGGGTTAAATGTGTTCTTAGGGAATACCTTGTAACTGTGTGGGGGGTGCTTTAACTGGGGGCAGAAACACAGGATCTCTGTCTTCCCTACTAACAGAATGGCGATCTGCCTTGTTTACATAGGTAGACCGCTGTTCTGCCTCTGTCAGGAATAGGGATGAGCCGAACAACCCCCTGTTCGGTTCGCACCAGAACATGCGAACAGTAAAAAAGTTCGTTCGAACATGCGAACACCGTTAAAGTCTATGGGACACGAACATGAATAATCAAAAGTGCTAATTTTAAAGGCTTATATGCAAGTTATTGTCATAAAAAGTGTTTGGGGACCTGGGTCCTGCCCCAGGGGACATGGATCAATGCAAAAAAAAGTTTTAAAAACGGCCGTTTTTTCAGGAGCAGTGATTTTAATAATGCTTAAAGTCAAACAATAAAAGTGTAATATCCCTTTAAATTTCGTACCTGGGGGGTGTCTATAGTATGCCTGTAAAGGGGCGCATGTTTCCTGTGTTTAGAACAGTCTGACAGCAAAATGACATTTTGAAGGAAAAAACTCATTTAAAACTACCCGCGGCTATTGCATTGCCGACAATACACATAGAAGTTCATTGATAAAAACGGCATGGGAATTCCCCAAAGGGGAACCCCGAACCAAAATTAAAAAAAAAAAATGACGTGGGAGTCCTCCTAAATTCCATACCAGGCCCTTCAGGTCTGGTATGGATATTAAGGGGAACCCCGGCCAAAATTAAAAAAAAAAAATGACGTGGGGTTCCCCCTAAATTCCATACCAGACCCTTCAGGTCTGGTATGGATTTTAAGGGGAACCCCGCGCCAAAAAAAAAAAAAAAAAAACGGCGTGGGGTCCCCCCAAAAATCCATACCAGACCCTTATCCGAGCACGCAACCTGGCAGGTCGCAGGAAAAGAGGGGGGGACGAGAGTGCGGCCCCCCTCCCTCCTGAACCGTACCAGGCCACATGCCCTCAACATTGGGAGGGTGCTTTGGGGTAGCCCCCCAAAACACCTTGTCCCCATGTTGATGAGGACAAGGGCCTCATCCCCACAACCCTGGCCGGTGGTTGTGGGGGTCTGCGGGCGGGGGGCTTATCAGAATCTGGAAGCCCCCTTTAACAAGGTGACCCCCAGATCCCGGCCCCCCCCCCTGTGTGAAATGGTAAGGGGGTACATAAGTACCCCTACCATTTCACGAAAAAAGTGTCAAAAATGTTAAAAATGACAAGAGACAGTTTTTGACAATTCCTTTATTTAAATGCTTCTTCTTTCTTCTATCTTCCTTCATCTTCTGGTTCTTCTGGCTCTTCTGGTTCTTCTGGTTCTTCCTCCGGCGTTCTCGTCCAGCATCTCCTCCGCGGCGTCTTCTGTCTTCTTCTCCTCGGGCCGCTCCGCACCCATGGCATGGGGGGGAGGCTCCCGCTCTTCTCTTCTTCTCTTCTTCTCTTCTTCTCTTCTTCTTTTCTTCTCTTCTTCTCTTCTTCATTTTCTTCTCCGGGCCGCTCCGCAATCCATGCTGGCATGGAGGGAGGCTCCCGCTGTGTGACGGCGCTCCTCGTCTGACAGTTCTTAAATAAGGGGGGGGGGGGCGGGGCCACCCGGTGACCCCGCCCCCCTCTGACGCACGGTGACTTGACGGGACTTTCCTGTGGCATTCCCCGTGACGTCACAGGGAAGTCCCGTCAAGTCACCGTGCGTCAGAGGGGGGCGGGGTCACCGGGTGGCCCCGCCCCCCCGTTATTTAAGAACTGTCAGACGAGGAGCGCCGTCACACAGCGGGAGCCTCCCTCCATGCCAGCTTGGGTTGCGGAGCGGCCCGGAGAAGAAAATGAAGAAGAGAAGAAGAGAAGAAAAGAAGAAGAGAAGAGCGGGAGCCTCCCCCCCATGCCATGGGTGCGGAGCGGCCCGAGGAGAAGAAGATAGAAGACCCTGCGGAGGAGATGCTGGACGAGAACACCGGAGGAAGAGCCAGAAGAGCCAGAAGAGCCAGAAGAACCAGAAGAACCAGAAGAACCAGAAGATGAAGGAAGATAGAAGAAGCATTTAAATAAAGGAATTGTCAAAAACTGTCTCTTGTCATTTTTAACATTTTTGACACTTTTTTCGTGAAATGGTAGGGGTACTTATGTACCCCCTTACCATTTCACACAGGGGGGGGGCCGGGATCTGGGGGTCACCTTGTTAAAGGGGGCTTCCAGATTCCGATAAGCCCCCCGCCCGCAGACCCCCACAACCACCGGCCAGGGTTGTGGGGATGAGGCCCTTGTCCTCATCAACATGGGGACAAGGTGTTTTGGGGGGCTACCCCAAAGCACCCTCCCAATGTTGAGGGCATGTGGCCTGGTACGGTTCAGGAGGGAGGGGGGGCCGCACTCTCGTCCCCCCCTCTTTTCCTGCGGCCTGCCAGGTTGCGTGCTCGGATAAGGGTCTGGTATGGATTTTTGGGGGGACCCCACGCCGTTTTTTTTTTTTTTGGCGCGGGGTTCCCCTTAAAATCCATACCAGACCTGAAGGGTCTGGTATGGAATTTAGGGGGAACCCCACGTCATTTTTTTTTTAAAATTTTGGCCGGGGTTCCCCTTAATATCCATACCAGACCTGAAGGGCCTGGTATGGAATTTAGGGGGACCCCCACGTCATTTTTTTTTTTTTAATTTTGGTTCGAGGTTCCCCTTTGGGGAATTCCCATGCCGTTTTTATCAATGAACTTCTATGTGTATTGTCGGCAATGCAATAGCCGCGGGTAGTTTTAAATGAGTTTTTTCCTTCAAAATGTCATTTTGCTGTTAGACTGTTCTAAACACAGGAAACATGCGCCCCTTTACAGGCACACTATAGACACCCCCCAGGTACGAAATTTAAAGGGATATTACACTTTTATTGATTGACTTTAAGCATTATTAAAATCACTGCTCCTGAAAAAACGGCCGTTTTTAAAACTTTTTTTTGCATTGATCCATGTCCCCTGGGGCAGGACCCAGGTCCCCAAACACTTTTTATGACAATAACTTGCATATTAGCCTTTAAAATTAGCACTTTTGATTTCTCCCATAGACTTTTAAAGGGTGTTCCGCGGCATTCGAATTTGCCGCAAACACCCCAAATTGTTCGCTGTTCGGTGAACTTGCGAACAGCCAATGTTCGACTCGAACTCGAAGCTCATCCCTAGTCAGGAATGATCTGCGGGTCCCGGTGGAGACCGGGACCACCGGACCCGCTGATTGGCTCCCGCTGTGTCCAATCACAGCGGGAGCAGGTCACCAGTGGTGCGCATGCACACCGCAGACCCAGAAGTGCAAAATCACATTACCTGTACGTGGTTTTGCACAGAGGAGTCACCGCCCCACAGCAAATGTATGTGGGGTGGTCAGCAAGAGGTTAAAAATTCTTTGAACGTGAGTGGATAGTCTTGGCAAACTGAAAATTAATCACACTTACTAAACTAAGTGAAAATTCCTTTACAAAGTGAACAGTCTATTTTCCTTTAGTTAATCAAGGTCTTGAAATCTTGTGTATTACTATTATCTTTGTGTATATTTATGTATTAATAAAATATTTATTTTGCAAGGGCAAAGAACATTCTGAACAATTCATAAGACAAATCTGCCTTGATGTTTTAAAAGGTTGGTTACAAGATTGGAAAGTAAAATTTTCTTCTAATGTGAATCACGTGACTTTTGTAACATTCCCTTAATGTGCAGATTAAATACATTTGTGAGCAAATGTATCAGTAACAAAAGAAATACAACATGTAGACCTAACATGACCTACCTGAGTTAATTAAAAAAAAATGATCTAAAGAACTATGTAAATTAGATTGTAACACATAATAATTTAATGTCAACCCATGGTGTTACAGGACACACATTGTGCCTGTATCCCATTGTCAGTTCAGCCTGAGCAGAGGGTGTTTGTTCAAGAAGCAGGCTGTGATTGAGAGGGTGTGTGCTAGAAGCAGTCTGTGTTTGGTCAGTTGGGGTGGGGGGGTTGGCTGATAAAACTAGCTCAGTACAGACATGCTGTATGTCTGCACAGTGTCCTGTACCTTGAATGTACAGCCACAGGATAAAAACTGACCACGCTAACACAGGTCGGCTTCTGTACTTTTTGTGGTCAGTCTAGAACAAGGAATAAAGGATCAACCAGGTACTTCAGATGGAAGAATGATAGAATGAAGAATGAAGATGATAGAGACTATGATTTATAAAATACACAAATGTCCTTATCGTTATCGGGACAAGGTGCTTTGCCGGGGGGCCCCACCTGTCAAAGCACCCCTAAAGTTGAGGTCATGTGGCCTGCTATGGTTTAGGGATGCACGCTCATACACCCCTTTCCTGGCCAGCCAGATTACGTGCTCGGATTAAAGGTCTGTTATTTTTAAAGGAGTCCCACGCATTTTTTTTATGTGTGCGGATCCCCATAAAATCCATACCATACCAGATAAATTTGTAAATGTCAATGATTTAAAAAAAAAATCCAGGGCAGTGAACACCTTAATGCATTTTTTTTTACAATATTTTCCCTATTAGCCCAGAAAATTTGCATATTTTTTTTTTTAAAGATTCGGTTCCCAACTCTGCTTGAACGAAACTCATGACCTTTTGGCTCAACCCTAGTCATATTTCATTGCTCCACCTTTCTGTGTTTAAAAATGTGAAGAATTCTGAACCATTTTCAAAAATATATAATGAGGAAGGGACATACAATCCTGAAGTTTGCATTTACATATGGCTAACAAAAATCCTACTACTGATACTCCTTAATCACTTGCAGATCATGAAACGTATATATATATATATATATATATATATATATATATATATATATATATATATGTATATATATATATATATATATATACATTGCAGTTTGCAAGTGGTTTACTGGGATTATGGCTGAAGATATTAGCCATAACCCCAGTACCGTTTTTTTCTGCAGGTGGCTGGTTTTCTTATTAAACCAGCCAAAGCGGCTCGTGATGGAACAGATTCTGAAGCTGCGGGAGGGGACATCCCACCCTCCTGCCGGTGTTTCCCAGGCTTACAGTTTCCACCATTTTCCAGAGAAACCATACGGTGGTGAGGCAAGCTACTCCCATAGGTGATCAAGGAGTTAACACTCTTTGATCAACTCTATGGCCTTGGAGAACTGGAGCAACCTCATGATGTCACTTCCGGTCCAGGCTGGAAGAAAGTTATTTTTTTTAAAAGCGAAAGATCACATTTTTTAAATTTTTTTATTTTTGTCTTTTGCTTTTAAAGGTAAAGAATTTATTTGGTGTTATTTTTGACCCCAGCTCTCTCTATAACTAGGACCTGTCATCCTTATTTCTATTACAAGAGATTCCTTGTAATAGGAATAAAAGTGATTACAAAAATACAAAATTAAAGGGACAATGTAAAAATAAAAAGTAAAATAAACAATAATCATAAAAAAATGTAAAGCTCCCCTATCCATGCTCGTGCGCAGAAGCGAATGCATACATAAGTCGCACACACATATGTAAATGGTATTTGAACTACACACGTTGAGTGAGAGCAATAATTCTAGTGCTACACCTCTTCTGTAACTCTAAACAGATAACCTGTAAAGGCACTTAAAATGTCACCTATGGAGATTTTTAAGTACCATAGTTTGTCACCATTCCACGAGCGTGCACAATTTTAAGGCACGACATGTTAGGTATCTATTTACTCGGCGTAACGTCATCTTTCTCATTATATTAAAAAATTTGATGTAATTATTGTGGGTTTTTTTTTATTCATTAAAGTTTACTTTTTCCAAAACAAATCGCGTTTGCAAAACCGCTGCACAAATACCGTTTGCAACAACTACCATTTTATATCCTAGGGTCTCTGCTAAAAAAAAAAAAAAATGTATGGCAGAAAATACTGATTTAAACTTATAAGCAAAAAGTGGCAGAAAAAGCCTGGTCTTCATGGATTAAGATACAGTAATTAAAATACATTTGTGTGAATTTAATTTGAATGGCTGTTGGAAATTAATACAATACAAATAGCCCACAAAATAAATACTTGTATTGTTTGCAGTCATATTCTATTTACTGCAATGTTATACTAGCCTTTTCTGTGACAATGTGTGACAATTTCTGAGTTAATTTTTGCTTTATCCACTCTCTATTTTTATTTTGTTAGCTCAGCTACCTTTAGTATTACATTCTGAAAGACTACAAAGCTGTGACCAGTGTAAAACTCAGCAAGGGACTCCTGGACTTCCAGGACCTACAGGGCCAGTGGGCCCTGAAGGACCAAGAGGACTTCCTGGAACACCTGGGAGAAATGGCTTTCCTGGCTCCATAGGACATCAGGGACGTCAAGGCATCCCAGGACTTAAAGGTACGCACAACAAATGAGATAAAGATAACATCTGTGTTTAGTGTGTTATTTAATATGGACAATAATAGGTAAATGTAAAAACATCCACCCAGCGGAGTTGAGACTGACATTTGAGCACTGATGGGATATTTGCAAAGTATGTGTAAATAACTAGGGCCTTTGAAATATGGTCTGCCCTCCCCTCACTCTCTGAACTCCAACCACTGGTATTATATTTTCTTATCAGGTCATGCCAGATCATGCCCTCATAAGGAAAAACTGGGGTAGGTAGTATCAACCCACAAGTCCATTTATCCTTGATTATTTAATAAAAGGGCAATTCCTATTGGTTTCCATTCACTTTCTGGCAGGATAGTAGTGAGATGGGTAAAAACCAATTTGGTTCACTGCATTGAGTTTATTAAATCCCAAAAAATCCTATGATATTATATATATTTAATAATGAGCAAATCACCGCAACAGGGAAACCCTTAATGGATTGAATATATATTTTGTTAAAGCCCTGTGTACAGTATCATAAACAAGTGCCATATTTGACTTTCAGCTGATTGTCATAAAATAATATTTTCACAATTTTTTCATTCTAAAATCTCAATGATACTGATCACCTCCCGCCTATTTGGGCTCCTTCCCGTCTACATGCACTCACTCCAGCATCAGTTGCACATCAGTGCTTTTGACCAGTTTCCTAAAAGCAGTGGACCAAGTTTGCAGAATTTAAGTGTCACCAAGGCCACTTGTATTTTCCATCAGGCAAGTATGTAACAGGATGATAATACTGGGAGGCAGTTGTCACTTTGTAATTGGAAGTGACTGAAAAAGGATGTTGATGGCAGTAGCACTAGTTATTATTTTAATGAAACTCATTGACTTAAAAACACTAAAAACAAATCTTGAAATTTAGTGAATGTGTTAATTTTTTTATGAGATTTGCATGATTTTAATTGACATACTTTAAGAAAGTTCATCTAATGCAGCAATGTACATCATTTTTTTCCTAAGGCCAAAGGTGCCAATGGGGGTTATTTACGAAAGGCTAATCCACTTTGCACTACAAGTGTAAACTACAAGTGCAAAGTGCACTTGAAATTGCACTGAAAGTGCACTTGGAAGTGCAGTTGCTGTAAATCTGAGGGGTAGATCTGAAATGAGGGGAAGCTCTGCTGATTTTATCATCCAATCATGGATAATGTTTTTTATTTTCCTGGCATGTCCCCCTCGGATGTACAGTGACTGCACTTCCAAGTGCACGTTCAGTGCAATTTCAAGTGCACTTTGCACTTGTAGTTTGCACTTGTAGTGCAAAGTGGATTTGCTTTTCGTAAATAACCCCCATTATGTTCCAGAACACAGTTGTCAGTTTTCATTTGTATCTTGGATTATCAATGGAATGACCAAAGCATTTTGGGGACGTTTACCAGGCTATTCAGCATAGAAGATTATAAAATTTGGTTTCTACTGTATTTAGCTGACTAAGCCTACGCAACAATCTGAATGCTCATAAGCATGTATAATTATGCCACCTCATTTAGCTTTACTTACTTTACTTATTTCATAAGAAAGGGTGTAAAATTATAATAAACTGAGCCTAAAAGTACAGATTCTTGTGTAGGTCTATTCATAGCCAGTTATCTGTTACATTTATCTGTTACATTCGTCTTTTTGTTGGGCTTATGTGAATTATTTTTGGACAGTAAAGATGAGAATTATTTTACATATCTAACACATTTGTAATAATGGAAAGAATATTTATCAATGTGTACAGTCATGATTTAAACATTTTTTTGCTGAAATTACATCAAGGTATGTAAAAAATATCACTGTATAATACTGATAATGATAGCCTCCTATGTAAACTATACTACAATGAGAGGAGAAATGTACATCCTACCAGTTGAAAGCCAAGAATATTCCCAATACCAGTTTTCTGTTGCTGAAATTGCCTCTCTTTATTTCAAGCTAAATTATCTTACAAATTAGTCTTTGGATGAAAAAGGGGTATACATATTTAAATATAGAAAACACTATCCCCCAAAATAATGTGACTGACTGTCATAAGGGCACTATTGAATTACCATTGTTGGTCTTCTAAAGAAGGCTTGTTGTCTGGCTGTTTCTGACTGAAGTACTTTGAGTCATTGATCTGAGACAAGTATGCTGTAAATGAGTGTTATAAAAGTGTTAGGATTCCTTATTTTTATTCTTGATCAAATCAGCAAACAAGACACCATCGAAACCAAAAAATCAGCATAAAAGCCAGTAAACTAGCATTCTCATCAATGGCAGCAAATGGGAAACCACTGCCTTTAATTCACCGAACCTATGAGAAAATAATTTAATCAATTAAGCTTTAGTCTTTCCTGGATTACCTACAAATCCATGGTCAAAGCCTAAAGGGATGTCTTGCATGTGTCATCTCACATTTTGTAAATGAGGAACAAACCCTTTTTTTTTGCTTTGAAATTGTGAAAAGCTAAAAGTTGTTATGCCATCCATTTTCTTTAGGTAGTACTTTTGTCTTCTGAACAACCACACATAAATCCATAGCCTGTTTCAAATACAATATATCATTTTCTGTACAATGTTTAATATACCAGTCTAATGCCCTGTACACACAGTCAGACATTGATCGGACATTCCGACAACAAAATCCATGGATTTTTTCCAACGGATGTTGGCTCAAACTTGTCTTGCATACTCACGGTCACACAAAGTTGTCGGAAAATCTGATCGTTCTGAACGCGGTGACGTAAAACACGTATGTCGGGACTATAAATGAGGCAGTAGCCAATAGCTTTCGTCTCTTAATTTATTCTGAGCATGTGTGGCACTTTGTGCGTCGGATTTGTGTACACACGATCGGAATTTCCGACAACGGATTTTGTTGTCGGAAAATTTTATAGCCTGCTCTCAAACTTTGTGTGTCGGAAATTCCGATGGAAAATGTGTGATGGAGCCTACACACGGTCGGAATTTCCGACAACAAGGTCCTATCACACATTTTCCATCGGAAAATCCGACCATGTGTACAGGGCATAACACAACTTACATTAGATTCTCCTTAAAGACACTGACCAACTGAAGACACATTTTTTTCTGATTTGTAAAATTTTACTTCTACAATAATTTTTTTGGTTATGTATTACAGGTGCTCCAGGAAAGCCTGGCCAAAAAGGAAATAAAGGTGACACAGAACCTGGAATTCAAGGACCACCTGGAGTCCCAGGTAGGTTATGAGCATAGGGACAGATCTACAGTCAATAATATTTGAAATATTCTGGCGGGTACAAAAAATGAATGGGAAATAATAAAGGTTAATACAGTATAACGAATTACTAGAACAAAAAAAAAACACATGTAATGAGCATTTTACTGAAATGGATTTCTTTTACCAGATTCACCCGATTCAATTATCTTTCTTTTTCTCTTTCTTCTTATTCTTCCTCTTTTGCACTTGGATTCAATCTAGATTTACCTTTCTTTTTGTTTTACTTGGATAACTTAAGTATTTAAATTATTAACAATGGAAAAAAATGGAAAATAAAAATTCTGAAAAAATTAATCAGAGCAGGTATAATGCAACAGTTTTTAATCATTTCAGATTCAAGTGCAGTGAATATTCAGTCAGATCACACTTATTGGAACTTACATGGCAAATATCTATCCTGATTTCTAAATAAATTACCATAGCAATAAACCATAGCAATAAAAGCAAGAATAAGCCATTCACGACACGTTCAATTCAACATCAAATATTAAAGTTATCTAGGAAGGTTATGATTAATACACATTTGTATTTATTTTTAATTGCAGGACCTATGGGTCCACCTGGAATGAGCAAGGAAGGCCAGACTGGATTACCGGGGCCTCCTGGCAGAGATGGAGAACGTGGGTCGCCTGGATCACAGGGACACCCAGGACAACCAGGAATATGTGACCCATCTGTATGCTTTAGTGCAATTGTTGGCAGAGATCCATTTAGAAAAGGACCAAATTATTAATGTTGATTTTTGAGGATGAAGTCAAATTGTGTCACCAATTCTCATCTTTCGTGTCTCAGGAAGATTTGTACTGGTCAGCTTTGTAAGAAAACAAGTACCTCTATTTTGTAAATTAAAAGAGAATGCCTTCAAGAGAAAAAAACATTGATAGTTATTAAATCAGAAGGCAGGCAGTGGTGGCATATATCTGAACTAAGCTCTACTTATAAAGAATATTTATCTATCTGTAAGGTATGCAGATATAAAACTGTGAAATAGTTTTACATCAAGTCATGTTGTAGAAAATGTGTCTTTAGAATTATCTGTCAACTTTTGTGCAAGAATGTTGCAATCTACCTTTTTTTAAAGAGAATATAAAAACCTAGTGTATCTTATTTAAGAACAGATCTTTATCTAAAACCCTACATTGTATGCCAAAGTCGGAAGCATACATAAAAGAAAATCAACATTTTCAAATGAGAATTTTTTTTTTTATACCAATCTGTTTGGTCTCTGTTCATTAAAAATGATCCAATGTGTAGTAAAACTCAAAAAGTATTTAATTATATTATTGTTGTCAACCTATTCACGTAAGTAAGAATAATTCAGATTTCAAAATTTTAAAAAACACACCCTTGTAGTGCTAAGCAAAAACACCAGTTTGTAATTCAGCTTACAAACTAACAGAGTAAGCTCTGTTAAAATAATATAACAATGGTAATGTGTAAAGACCTAGACCATCTAGTATGGTAACTTATGTTACTTAGTATTTTTTAGTGTATGAATATAAGTATTACATTACTGTTCCTATTACATGTGCCATAGTTGGTTCTCAAAAAAGTATTTTGGTAAAATAATCTTTTATAAGGATAGTCCTAACTTTTCCTCCTGACATTTCAAACTATCTTGACCTAGAACCCAGCTTACATAGAAAAAATATGTCCTGGATTTTACATTGTACAGTAGAAAAGTTCCAGTTATATTGTTTCTTTCCATTCTCTTTACTAGGGGT
This sequence comes from Aquarana catesbeiana, assembly GCF_042186555.1. Taxonomy (NCBI): domain Eukaryota; kingdom Metazoa; phylum Chordata; class Amphibia; order Anura; family Ranidae; genus Aquarana; species Aquarana catesbeiana. Next base: position 292,880,322 of record NC_133327.1, on the reverse strand, counting down.
GAGCCGAATGAGTGAGTTTGGTTCATGAAAGGTTTGTCAAACTGTGGTGGAGTTCTGAACATTAATTTTAAACCTTGCATTACTAACTTAATGACTGACATATCAGTATGGTTGTCACACCACTTCAAATTCAATCTCACCTCAAACTCTTTTCTGAGCTCATGATATGTGTCTTCTCCTCTCATGCTCATCTCCAGGACTCCTCCAAAACCTTTTCCATCCTCTGAAACTCTGTACCCTAATCTGTCCAGCTATCTTGTCCAGCTATCTCCTACTCTGTCTACTTTTAGGTGAACCTTGAAAACTCAACTCTTCAGGGAAGCCTATCCTCCTTTCAGCTAACAACTGAATCTTTTATTTCTCCCATTAGCTCATCCCCCACAGTTAGTACCTTTTTGGTCCACTTGCCCCTCCCTATTAGATTGTAAGCTCTTAAGAGCAAAGCCCTTCTAACCATCTTCTATTGAATTGTATTGTAGCTGTATTGTCTGCCTTTAAAATCTAATGCACTGTGCAAACCGTTGACGCTATATAAATTCTGTATAATAATTATAGAAATAACCCTACTGAAGTCAATAGAAGCTGAATCTTTAAAATAAGTTCTGGCAATTTTCATGGCTAATAGGCAAGGGATTGTAAAACAAATGGCACATGGGCTGGGCACTGCCCTGGGAGACATGTACTATTGAAAAAAAATTGTTTAAAAATACCATTTGGCAGAGATCAGCAATCTTAATAATTCTTAAAGTGAAACAATAAAACTGCCAAAGCCCTTTAAATATAATGATTGTGGCTGTTTAAACTTGCCTGAGAAGTGATGTATATGTACAATGTAAATAATGTACTACAGCAAAAGTGATATTTGCGAAGAAAAAAATGCCATTTAAATTGCCAGTAAATTAAATTTTCCCTTAAAAATGTGCAGGACCATACCAGGCCACATGTCTTTAACACGAGAAAGGTACTTTGCTAGGAAAGTCCCATGAAAATCCTTTATCAATCATGTCATCCAGCAATGCAGATCCTTACCAATCAGAATACCCTGTTTTGTAAATTGCCAAGAGGAATCTGATGGGATTATTAGGGCAAGTCATCCTAACTGATCATTGTCACAGAACATAGCCAGAGAAGCAATGGACAAAACAGATTTTTTTTACCATCAGTGAAATTTTGGCTGCCAAAAGAAAATATATTGTTACTGGTACACAGTAACCGTACATCTTACACTAATTTTCAGATAAGACATACATTTCCAAAAATATTGAGCAGTTACTATTATGATATTAGTGTCTGCTTAGATGTTTTTACCATTATTAAATGAAGGCTATGTTGAATATATCTTGAACTGAATTTTAAAATAAGAACAATGCTTTCAGCCCTGTACACTTCCATAAAGGATAGATCGATTGTGAAAGTTATACCATAATCTTATTAATGGTTTTCTAAATGGAAATATGAAAGTAAATTAATGAGATGTCAATAATTTTATATGCCTAGATAAACATTGATTTATAAAATCATATTTGTCAGAATACAATTTAAAACAGGCTGGCTTACAAATTAGTAAATCTTTTTTTTGGTGCATCACAATTTTAGATTTTCAATACTTATAGAGTAAAAAAGGCATTTATGTATGTCAGTTGTTTACAAAAGTAATAAAAAATGTCATGCCATCATTCAGTTACTGTATTGTCATTATACTTATCATCATTGTTTAGTTCTGTTCAACCTTTTCAAGTTCCTCAGAGAGATTGCACATGATTTCACATTGAAAACAGAATTGACCAAAGGTTAAATATAAAATTATAATGATTTGTGTGCTATGAGTGAGCAAAAGGGAAAGGTTGTGTGTGTGTGTGTGTGTGGGGGGGGGGGGTTGTGTTTAAATGAGAAGTTCAACAATCCATAAGCACCTTAGTCTACAGAAAGTATTTCCAAATCATCAACAAGCAATGGGGACCTAGAGCTGTGGCGTATGCTGTCCTCCCACAAGCCAGTGCAGTACTTTTTATTTGAAGCCTGTTACTCAGTAGACTGAATTTAAAAATAAGCAGTTCTACTCCAAAGAAATATGTGAAAATAAGGTCCTGTTGTGAAACATAACCTGTCTCTTGCTGTGGAATTAAATGTTTAATAGTGACCTTTGAATACCCATACAGGTTACTTATCAAGTGTTATATATTTCCTCAATTGCCAAATACACCAATATCAATAAAGTGTAACTCTAAAAATAAAGTGACCCAGATAACAGTGACTATGCTGTTGTAGAACAGCTCGCCAAATATAATCGATAAGTTCACCTTTTGGGATACTTTTTGCAGAAAAAAAAATTGTTTTTATTATTTTTTTCCTATGGAGCCTGGAAAGCATTGCATTCATGATCAGTGGATCAGGGCTGCAATGCCAGACTCCTGCAGACAAGCCTTGCAACTTTCAGCCCATACCTGTATATGGGCTGACTGTTTACAAGCTTCAGGGCTCATGAATGAACTACAAGGCCACTCATTAGGGACCTTGCAGTCCATTCAGAGCTACAAGGCGTCAGTCGCAATGGCTGATGGTAGTTCATGCATTCACAGAAAACTGTGAATGAATAAATGACATACTGTAGCTGTGTGGGTGGGGGGGAGAACATCCCCTGCTTGCTGTCACAGAGAGGGGGATAGAGGGGGCTAGAGGGGGAGAGGCTGCAGCTGCTGTTTCCAATTTAAATATGGGTAGAACATGTTACATTTTCCAAAAAGTGAACTTATCCGTTAAAATGAAAGTTCATGCTTCACAATTGTCAAAAGATGCCACTTCACTTCATCTCCACTTTCTCTCAGTGCCATAATCTTATGTGGCCCACCAAAATATACTCTCACCTGAAATTATAGAACCCTTGATGATCAAGTGGGACAGTAAGTATGCACTTTGTTTTATGTAAGGAGCCACCACTCCTCCAATGTAGGAACAAGAGGTCCTAACTCTCTAGGACAGGAGTGCCCAACATTTTGAAGAGCAATGGCCACTTAAGCAATTTTGAAACTGGTCGTGGACCACAATGAGTGAAGCGGGCGGATGACAGGTCCATGTCCACTCTGCAAATGCAGAGCAGACACCAACACAGCCTGCTCTACTCTATGGGCCCTCTGATCAGATCTGCCCAGATAGAAGGGGACGGATACCCCCTTCTGTTTTATTTTTAGCAGATCGGATTGGAGGTAGGTAAGTGTTAATGGCCACAAGTCTGTTTACATCTGCAGCTTTATAGAGGTGAAAGGAAGGTCCAATTGGGTCAGACCATTTGTATCAAAGGGGCCTAAGGCTGCTTTCACACTGATGTGCTGTGGTTTATCCACACTGCGGGTGCAATGCAGTGCACCTGTGGCTTTTCTGTGGGTTAGCTGCACTTTGCCATAGACTTCTATTATCGCCTGCAGATGTGGTGCACTTTCTGAAAGTGCACCAAACCGGCAGGTAATAACAGAAGTCTATGGCTCAGTGTAGGTAACCCGCAGGTGTTCTGCACTGCACCTACGGATCAGTTTGAAAGCAGCCCAGTAAACACTGCAGAACAGATAAGCCCATATATACACTGTGATCTTAGTAATAAACTTACCTTTAATAACAGTCTTCCATTCACGTATCGCCGGCTGTTGTTGCCCTAGGCAGAGTGCCTTTGGTATCACTCTGCTTGTGACAGGATTTGGAGCCATACAGCAATCATCAGCTTATGCGGCTCTGCTCTGCAGCCACTTGGTTCCTCTAATATCGGATTCATTCACAACACTGATGCTCTGGGATGGTGGGTCAGCAACCCACGATCTGGGCTTGCCAACCAACCATCTCCGAGCAGGAGGTCGCAGGCCACATGTGACCCCTGGGCCACTGGTTGGGCACCCCTGTTTTAGGGGTTTCATTATACCATTGCTCAGGTAGGGATATAAGAGGTCCACAGAGAAATATCTTTGTGCAGCAAGTTTATATATTAAGATCAAAAGAGGACTATGATGATTAGGAGGTCTGCAATGCTGAAATGCAGAGAATTTTTTAAAACATTAGTACATATACGGAATTAAAGGGGAATCCTAGCACTATTTCAAAGAAAAAAATAAGGCTTTTTTGTGGAAAAAGGGATTATAGAGGATAGAAAATATAATCAAGAAAAAGGAAAGCAAACATCTGGTACAAGATGTTCCCCTAATTCCTGTCATGTAACAGGTACCAAAGGTCCACAAAAACAAATAGCACCCATCAGGGAGACATATAATCAGTGGAGTAGATTCTCTTTTTTCCCACCTAGTGGAATACTTGGACATTTATTTACAACCATTGGCTAGCCAAGGACCAGTAGAGGTCGTAGATCCCCCTGCGTTTAGAAACAGCATTGTGCACAATTTCCCAAACCCCCACCCAGGAAAATGGTAACTTTTATGGAGGAGGTGGGTTTTTTTTAGGTATGGGAGATGCATACTGTATAAAACAGCACAGAGGATGTAAAGGAAAAAAAAATGTTTCAATCTAACGAGACACAAAAACAGTACTCCATAAAGAAATGTATAACTTGCAACAGCACTCATGGGACGTACGTGTTGGAGTACCCCTGTGGCCTCCAATACATACTGTAGATTAAACCACACACAAATTATCAGCGTGGATTAGGGAACACATAAATAATATCTGCAATCCTAAGTATTTAACATTTTATGAAATGGATAGATAAAGTAGATAAACACTCAAGAGGTTCCAATTTGAAAAGGGATGTATCCCATAAGGAGACCTGGTGGGTCTATGAATTGGAGGCCCTCACCCCCAAAGTTTAAACAATGAAATAGACCTAAATTGCTTTATTGCAAATTTTTGAATGTCAGCATATTCCCTAGTCTTATTATTTTAAAATGTAGTTTCATCTAATAAAAAAAAAAAATAGTTCTGGGTTTACTCAAGAGGCATACAAATAATTCAGGTTTACATAAGGGCACTAATGTGGAAAATAATTGAAGAATTTTATATATGATGATTTAGTTTAGTGATATACAATATGACCACTAGATGGCAGTTTAATTAGGTATCATTCTTTGTACTAGGCTTATTATATTTTTTATGTTATTTATTTACAACAAAACTGTTTTAAATTTGTTTTATTTACATTTAAGATAGATTGTATGGGGTTAATTTTGTTAATTTGTAAAGTGTATACAGCAGAACTTAGTATGGGGAGATTTGTATGGCTTTTAAGGTTTAAATTGATAAGAGTATATACTCAGGAGTTAAGGTGCCTGGAGAGCTTCCTGATTATGTCCATCCAGGGATGAAACATGTAGAGGTGGGACTTCCAGTGGCTACATCACTTCCAGTGAAGTCACATCCTTTCCATGGAATGCACGCCGCTTCTGGGTGTATCGAACAACAGCCAGATCACAGGGTCCTGGGGAGCCTGCATGACCTGACTGCAGCTCTGGTCCACATGGACAGCAACAGCATCCAGACAGGCACAGGGACAATGAGCACAAATTCACAGCCCCCTGCTCAGGTATTAAAATATCTGAGCTGGGTTACAATCGATTTCCACCCTGGTGGCATCAGGAGCACAGCTGAGGGCTGTGGTTCCCTAGTACAGATTACAATGGAAATACTGTGTGCCAGGCAAGGCACAACAACATGTGAGTGATACTGCACAGCCCTTTTATTGGACTTTTAATCTTAATAAATAAACTTGTTGCACAATAATATTCCTCAGTGGACCTGTTATATCCCTTCCTGAGCCATGGTATAAGAAAAAACACTTAGAGGCTGGGGCCTCTTGTTCCTACAGTGGAGGAGTCTGCTATAACACAAAGCCCATACTGACTCACTTTATCATCAAGGGGTCAATCATTTCTGGTGAGTGTATTTTGGTGGGGCACGTAAGATAAAGACACTGAGAGGAGGTGGAGTGAAGTGGTGCCTTTTGACAACTGTGAAGCTTGGACTTATTCTGAGCACGGACTTTTGGTTTAAATTTTAAGCACTGATCTACAAAAGCACAGTCACTGTTATCTGGATCATTTTATTTTTAGAGTTACACTTCATTGATATTGGTTTTCTTACTGTTATACTGTTATCCTTATATTTGGTAATTGAGGAAATATACAACACTTGATAAGTAACCTGTTTGGGTATTCAAAGGTCACTCTTAAGCATTTATTAACACACAGTAAGAGTAAGGTTGTTTCACAACAGAACGTTATTTTTACATATTTCTATTGAGTAGAACTGCTTATTTAGTTGTTGGCCTTTTGTGCACTAGTGGGTAGCACGATAAAACAGATGCTGGGGTTAGGACTTAGGTTTATAACGCAGGTTTTTTTATATTACTGTTTCTCAGGTAGAAGTCATCTCCCTGTAGAATTCCAAGTAGATGGCTTCCCCATTAGTGCTTAATGGGGAAGTGGATAATTATGAACAGTACTGCCTGGCACAACAAAGGTCACTTGGTGATCTGAGATCAATAGAGAGAGCAGTTAGGGTTAATGTATTTACAAAAAAATGTTCTTTAAATATGATATGTTCCAGGATTAATATAGGATTTTGACAAGTGAAGGCACTTTAGCTTTATCAAATACAGTAAAAATACTGCACTATTTCCAAAATTTTTGCCCAGGGACCTAGAACTTAAAAGAAAAATATAATGTATTGCTATTGAACACATACTGTACAGTGTATCTAAACCCAAAAGCAAAAATGGAATGTATTGGATTAGTGAAAAGAGAAGGGGTGACTGGCCACATTGTTGGAAACACCACATTCCTATATTTATACAAGAACGAGTAAATTGGAAAATGGCTCTTTCCAACTGCTATTCATATTACCTAACCAAAATTAATTGACAATAAAATGTCTTTATTACATCAAGAGTATTTATTATATCAAGAAGATTCTTTGATGTCTAAAGAAAATGTAAAAGACCATACAAGAGATACATCAATGTACATAGAGTACATTCAGTCTTCAATGATATCATGGTCATATGACAACAATAAAATTGAAGACCGAATTTCCAGTGGTGTCGGCTTTTCTGTGTACATTTGTGGTTCGTTTCTGGATGTGGGAGGGACATCCTGAGCCAGAGCACCTGGCCTAGGTGTGCCACCATCCATCTCATCATTTGGCTTTTCTGTTCAGTGTGATTTTGTGTTGCATGCAAGAGATACATACTGTAGTCTGGGACACGACCCAAATATAGAATATAGATTTTCTGCACACAGTATATGTTGGTAAACCACAGACATTTGCCAACGCAGAACCCTAGAATTACAGTGCATATTTTTTAAGACATCAAACAATACATTTGAGTACAATATACAGTACAGTAATCCGGTCCTGTGGTGAGGGCATATGACTCTTCAAAGCATTTCACAGGATATAACCTGCTTCATCACAATGCTGTGGAAATCGTATTTGAAACGCCAAGTTATTACAAAATGAATGAGAGATAGTATTTATCATATAATGTATATACACATACAGTGCCATAAGAAGGGTTTGCACATACAAATTATTAGTACAATTCACTTACACAGGTGTTGTATATGACGGTATGCATCCCAAAAATGTGAAGAACCCATCTCATGGGGTGGTGTGCAGTGAGGGATAAACACCCCTACAGGTCAGAGAGACAGGAAAAGGGGGGAAAAGGGGGCAAGATGAAATGCCCAAGGAGGATGGCAAGTGGTTTTGCCTTAGATGATAGTCTGTAATAATATATATAAACTGTATATGTAAAAAAAGGAAACATTAATCTGTAAGTCTATTTCTGCAAGTGAACCCACATAAAGTGATACCAGAATCACTAATAAATTGGACCAACAAGTTGAAGAGTAGGCATTATGGATCTAAATATGCTTGTATACATGTAGGACAGTCACGATACCCTGAGATGGGGGGGATAACCTATTATATGTTTATACACATACCCATTAACCTAATGCTGCTCAAAAAGCGGGTTATCATTGAGTTAATGAAGGTAGTGCATTCTTTTCATTTGTTCCTCAAACTGACAAGGTTACATTTAATAGGCGTAAGTAAAAAAAAAAAGAAATTTAAATTTACCAAACTTCTGTAAAATTTCATTTCACTTTGATCAAGTTTTTTTAGGATAATTTATTAAAGAGTGAGAATTAGGTAATCAAAGACATTTTCTGGCAAGTGCACAAAAAAAAATAAGGAAAAAAAAAATGAATTTTTAATGAAGCCCCATACATAGGCCCCATTTTAATCTCACCCTCATCACTTACCGTGACTACAATTACTCATACTATTTATAAAACATTTATTGCATGAATGGTAGAAGTATTCATGCAAGCAGAATGAAATGTCACCATATTTATTGTAAGAGATTAATAACTGTATTGTCTCCATCTAGTGCATAACATGCAGTATGTTTTTTTAAATAGCCTCAATGAGAAAACTATACTGCATTTTGGCCACTAGATGCAGCTGATGATAAACTGTAGGCATTAATCTCTTACAGCAGCACAGGTCCACACACTCAATGTCAACATTAGAAGGGGAGCAGGGAGGAAAGGCAGCAGCCAAATCACAGGGTCCTGGGGAACCTGTGTGAACTGACTGCAGCCCTGGTCCACATGGGCAGCAACATCATCTAGACAGGTACAGGGACAATGAGCACACAGTCACAGCCCCCTACTCAGGTATTTAAACATCTGTGCTGGGGTGCAATCCATTTCCACCTTGGTGGCATCAGGAGCACGGCTGAGGGCATAACCTTTATCTTAAGGCACTGCACAGTGCAGGAAGCAAGGATGTGCTGTTCCCACCAGAAGACAATGTGGTAATAAGGGGAGGAAATCTGCAACCTCATGTTACAATTTCCCATGCAGGTCACATTAGGGGAGCAGACTACTTGATGCCCTGCATGAAAGCGTAGTGGGGTGACAGGATCTACATAGGGAGCAAGGGGTGGGGGGGATAGGGAGTTTGTGATAAGAATATTGAAATATGCTGTTTCCAAAGAAAAGTTCTCAGTATATACATTCGATTTTAAAAAGTATACTCCGTAGAGCTAAAATACACGAGGAAGTTTAGCAATATTTTTTATTTGGCTAAAAGTAGAATTTTAGGTATTTTAAAATTCTACTCATAGACTCATACACTCAAGTTAATTCTTTTTGCACATCATTTTAATTTTAGAGCAACACACTAGACTATTTAGCATAAAATGTCCTATCTGTTAGTCTGAATACATACTGTATTTTCAATGCCAGGGAGCTGGATCAAGTGGTACATGGCACAATAGGATTTTCGAAGTGAATGAGTCACCAGATGTGACACAGATGTTTTTCACATGTGCAGAACTTGTTTCCTATATCTGAAGAATTTAACTACTAGGAATAATAATGCAAAATACAAAAGATATACAAGGTGGCTTAAAAAAGTCTTTGTCTTGTGTGTATATAAGACAGCTAGAAAAAGGATAGGATTTCCTGGAGCTATTTTGTTTCATGTGTTAAGTATGCAATGGAGAAACTAATGGAAGCACTAATCTTATATAATTGCTATATGGCCCATTTAACCTTCAAAGCAGCACTGGCAAAGAAGGCTTGCAGATAAATATTTGGGTAGTGCCTAGCTCCAAATGATTGGCAGTTATCCACAGAAACCACGTCAATGCCTATCATTTTTCCAAGATGTCTGGGTTCCCTCCTTTATTTAACACACAGGCCTGCCAAAAGTAATGTCTTGCACTTCAAACTGGCCTCTTTGCAAGATTGGTGACTCCCAAGAATGTTTTTCCGACTAACTGCAACAATTTTGGGTAATTAAGTTTAAAAAAAAAAAGTTTAATTGGTTGACCTTTTACATGTGGTTTTTATGTCTGTGATCTTTAAACTGCAAAATTCACAGTAATGTTTTTTGTACAGTTGACTGTTCTCAGAAAAGGCTGTGACTTCCATAATATTCAGGTGTAAAAATCTAATCAGCAGGAATGTTCTCCACTAGGATACATTTTATCCACAAGGAGAGTTAAGAATTCGATATCACTAAAAAAATAGACACATTTGGAATGAAGTTTTTCATGGAGTCAAATTGGGGTAAAGTAGAAATACGGTCAAACTTTTAAATCACAAATGTGATGTTGGTTTCCCATACCAAAGACTGGGCATGGTTTTTCTATGTACCTCTGAAAAAAAGCAACCTATTTATTCTGCAAGTAGAGCCACTGGATAGGCACTTCCCTCAATAAGGTAAATACACTCTTTGTTCTGCAGTGACATTTTGTTGCATTGTCACCCTTACAGCTGCTTGGATGTTGCTGCCATTAATAGTCGTATTGGTGAGTAGCCATGGCTAGCTCTGCCTGCAACCCTTTAGACTGGCAGCACATGAAGTAATCATGTAAATGCCCTGCTCAGTTCTTCCCACCCTCTTTAACATTGTCCAGCAGGATGCAGGAGAAATTCAGCTTTTAAAAAAGATGAATTCCATTTCTTTTAAAGAATATGTAAACCCCACATTTCATATTACTGATATGTGCCTGCTATACCACATACATATATACGAAAACGTATCCTGTTTTCTTTGTATTGCTTCATTTTTGTGAATTCCCTGGTGCTCCTGCCAATCACTCTGCTTTCCTAAAAACTGACCACACAGAGCAGGAGAACACAACATGGTCAGTTCTCTAGCTGTGGTGGGAGCTCAGTGTGTTCTCCTCCAATGGAAATCAGTGTGAGAGAGCAACTCAATACTAATTATGCTAACACATTGTGCAACAATTAATAATGAATAAATACAAACAATGAATGATAAATAAATAAATATTGAATAAAGTCCATGTAAAGTTCATAAATTCATAGGCTTCATAATCTCCAAAGTACAGTTGCAAATTTTCTTTGTGCAGAATAAAGTGCCAAGTGATAGAAACAGATCAAACTGTACAATCTGTGCTCCCCTCTGCGTGCCCTCTCACTCACCAGATGTTCAGGACTCCCAGGAAAGAAGTCACAAACGCTTAGGTGGATAGCTGGGCTTTGTTGTTCCTCAGGCTGTATTTCCCTTTGCAGCGTGGGTTGTCCTCAATGAACTGTCAAAGGTGTAAATAAATGGCAGAAAGATATCAATATATTGTAATTCTGTTTATTCCATAAAAAATAACATATGTGTCCACTCACATGTTAAACGATATAACAAGCATAAAAACCCGGAACTGGAAGTAACCAGCCGGAATTGAAGTCACCGCCCGCAGTCACCTGGCATGTTTTGTCCCTCCCATGAGACATTATCAAAGGATATCACCGGGTGTTGTTACAAACAGACATATATAATGAAACTCCTCCCTCTCACACCTGTTCTAAGTAAACATCTAAACGCCCATGGGATGATGTCATATCCTCTTCCTATAACTATTTCTAAGGGAGTACTAGGCTTCACCTCATCTGAATACACCATCTTAGTGCACCCAAAACTTGCAAAAACAAAACGATTGATGTAAGACTAAAAGACTGTATACTGCCCATTTGTAATACAAATAAAATAAGAATAAAAATCAATATTGACCTTATTTAATAGTATATTTTTAATAATTATCTATTTAAATAGACTTTATAATTATAAAGTAGGTGAAACTACATAAGCTTGATCCTAATAACTCCAAAGTCTCAAATTATTTTTATCGAAAAAATGTTTCAATCTAAAAATGTATTCCTTTCCTACTTCAACTACATTTAGTCCTAAGTGGTTAGGATATTTTACCTGGCAAATCTCTCAAGAATGAACCCATATTGCTAGCCCCATCTTGTGGTTAAATGAGGAATCATACATATAACCCTAATATATAAGTGCTCTGATACTTCAAAATAATCTACTATTATATAGATACTAAATCCATGGGAATTGTTTCAATAATATATGTATTTTAAGAATAGTATTAATAAAGCGCTAATATGGATAATGGTTAGATCAGGTCCACTATTTAAATACTACTTCAATAGGCATAAATACACATTACGGAAGATATAGTTAACCCTACTAAAAAATATATAGAATTAAAGATTAAAAATTAAATATTAGAAATTGGAATCGAAGCAAAAGGAGTCTGACTGCAGAGTGCAACCTGAGCAGACATGCCAGTAATTAGACACTTGTGTCTGTAGGCTAATGTGTCCGTAGGCTAATAAACTTTCTGTTTGGCTCCTAAACTTGTCTTAGCAGAGTAGAGGCTCCAAATCAACAGAGTCCTTCTAAAGCAAATGTGGCAAAGGGATTGAGCAGAGCAGCGCACCCTAGTGTCCATGACTTAGTCCGTGTCAGGCACCCTGAGTGGCAATTTCCTGCAAAAACAGTCTTTGTGGGAAAACCCACCCTAACCCAGCTGCTTTCCCACAGTCAAAATGGGTACAAGATCTTTTTCCTGTGACTACACGAACAGTAGTCCTGACTACATGTAAAATCTTGGGTCCGGCAATCTCCTACGACTGTCCCCCTCGCCTCTCACTGAGATGGAGTAGCTCCAGTGTTCTGTCCCGCTTTCACCACCAGCACTCTGTCTTTGTATATTGCCCTACTGAGCTTCCACTCATGGTGTATATCTTTAAAGCGAACCCAAACATCGCTTTCTGGTACCCGTTTGGGTAAGTAGTCCCAAACCAGGTCATTCTCCCACTGCTCCCGGGAGTTTTGAACAACCTCCATGACCTGATCAGGAACCTACGGGTAGTCCAGGCCCCATTCCCTAGCAGCTCTTCTCTGCACTTCCCTCTGGAACCGGGAAAGTCTAGGTAACTCTTTAGGCCTCCCCTTGCCAGGAAGAATGGGGTTTGGGGTGAACTTAATGATCCCTCCGGTGCTCCGGTGGATGCTCCAACTGAGACGAGGCTCTCTAAAATCCATGGTTCCTCATCGCTGTACGAGACCTCTTCAGGGTATGACCATTCAAAAAGGTTTTTCATGGACCCATATTTTTCTAGCACTTGCGGTGACCCCCAGTCCACAGCCCGGCCCTTGCTCACCCTGTCCGGCTCACCTGAGGGATCCACCTCGTGCAACTTAGGCTCCTTCCGGACAGGCCCAACAAGGGACCTACTCCCAGCCAGCTCCTCAGGGGTTTCTTCCAGAGACTGCCCACCAACACTAACAGTCTCTGGGTCCCTGGCCAGGCCACAGGCTTCCCTGACATTTCCTACCTTGACCTCCGATATCTCCAATTCAGACGAGTCAGATGGTAGCTCCTTCAGTGCAGAAATAGGTGACACACAGCCCTCTCCGGCCTTCCGGGTCACTTGAATTTGCGGCAAAGTCTGGTTGTCAGGCTGGCAGAATAATACTGGTCCTCCTGCTGTACTGGTCCTAGGCGAGTCAACTGATCTCTGCAATGTCCACTCCGTGCCCAAGAACTAACTCCAACTGTAGGCCTGCGACATCCTGGACAGAGCATACACAATCTTTCCACACCTCCGATTACTCCTGAAGCCAGACCACAGGTGAGCTCCAGCCGGATGCCGGTGTCTATCAGCACCCAGTCCTGCATGTCAGGTAACCACTGCATAGCGGGTGTGCTCTAAACACCTTCCGCCATCTTCCTCCACCTCGTGTCTGGCGCGTAGCACGCTGAACACTTGTTAGCTTTCCTCTGGGGCATGGCTCCACCCCTTACTTGGTTCAATGTGCAAGGAACTGTAACCATACATTTTCGAAGTGCTCCCCAGTGACACCTGGCGGCAGGCACTGTTGAATTTCAGGGTAGATTGTCACCATACACAGAAAAAAATGTCTCTATAGCGATGTCCTACCATAAGGGACTGACACGTGCAGATCCCCGTCCGCGACACCCCCTTGTGTCCAGGTTACTAAGGGCAACAGTAGACATCCACAATCTCACTCCCCACTCTGAACTGTGTTTAGCAGGATAATTAAACTGGTTGCAAACAGTGGGCAATGTCCGCGCTGTAGACATGCCAGACACATTTGTAATCCAAAAGGCATAATGCCGCCGTGGTTTCCACGTATGAGAACACATGATTACAGTCACTGAGTTGCAGGGTTTGTTACTGTTGTGAGTGTACATTGGTGCAACTGGGTGCAGATAGCATGCAGGCTGCGCTGACCCTGGACGGTTGCTATGGGCAACAGCACTTATCAACAAGCTTGGTTTGGGCGCTATGGGCGACGGCCAGCAGGTTAACTGTGAAGGCAGATCTCGGTGGAAACCTCCATTTGTAGCGGTACCCCCGTAAGGGCTGCTGATTTGGTTACTTAGCAACCTGCCAATCACCCTGCTGCCATACTTCCCCCGATACTGAACACTCACAGTCCCAATTCACAACAACCAGGCCCAGCCTAAAGCACAGGCCTGGCTAAATTTACCTGCATTTGGGCCCTGAGCTAAATAAATACTACTCTAGGATCTACCTTTAGGTAGAGGATGCTACATTCACCCCACACTAAAATCACAACTATCCTCAGTTGGCAAAATACCTCCTTGTTAAGGAGGAGAGTCATCTCATATGTAAACAGTTGGATGGGGAAAAGGAAACAACTTGTAAGGGGTAACATTGATATAAAAGTACAAATTCACACATACCATATACATTTGTACAGATTATACATCCTGACTGCAGATCCCTGCAACTAATGTCACATAGAAGCGTACCTTTAGGTAGAGGGTGCTACATAAGAAAAAAAAGTATTTATTAAAATTTTAAGCACTCCACCTCGCCGAGCTTGCGAACAGAAGCAAACGCATATGTAAGTCGCACCCGCATATGAAAACAGTGTTCAAACCACACATGTGAGGTATCTCTGCAATCATTAGAGCGAGAGAAATAAGTCTAGCACTAGGCCTCCTCTGTAACTCAAAACTGTTAACCTGTAGAAATTTTTAAACGTCGCCTATGGAGATTATTAAGGATCAATGTTTGTTGCCATTCCATGAGCGGGCGCAATTTTGAAGCATGACATGTTGGGTATCAATTTACTCGGTGTAACATTATCTTTCACAATATAAAAAAAATTGGGCTAAACTTACTGTTGTCTTATTTTTTAATTCAAAAAAGTGTATTTAAAAAAAAAAATTGTGCTTGTATGACCGCTGCGCAAATACGGTGTAACATAAAGTATTGCAACAACTGCCATTTTATTCTCTAGTGTGTCTGAAAATATATATAATGTTTGGGGGTTCTAAGTAATTTTCTAGCAAAGAAAAAAAATCATTTTAACTTGTGAACACCAAGTCTGAAAAATAGGCTCGATCCTTAAGTAGTTAAAGGGTCGGGAGGCGCCACGCAAAGGGGTTAAACTGAATGGGTTGTTTTACAAGGTGAGGGTTTACAATCACATACACAAGACATATAACTTGCCCACTTGCCTTGAAAATGCCTGTTGTCTCTTTTACATTTGAGGAAAAGCTAGATGGATTTTTAGATGGCATTAGATGGGTTTACCACAAACCATACTGATTTTTCTTTTATCTATTAGATCAGCCATATTTATCAATAACTACACAGTGCAAAGGCCTACCTGATAGGATATCAATTATTGTCATTTACTGGAAAATGTACCAATCTTATCAATAAATGTTAAGTAAGATGTAACCCCTTTCTGACCAGGTTGAGACGCATATGGCCTATTCAATAATGCACTAAAGATGAGTAAATAATGAAATCATTGGAGAAGTTGACATTATTTTCTCTGTTAAGTGAATATTGAACCTGGTTCAATATTCACTGGTTAACCAAGTATGTCTTGAAGAAACTCTCACCAATTGCTCAGCCTGCAATTGTACACTAACTGTATCACTTACAGTACATGCGAACTTGTTGGGGAACATCAGAAAAGTCAGCAGTTTGTGAGTCCCCTTTTAAAGCTTGTCTTCGTGTGATTTCTGAAATGACACTAATTGCTAAAATTCTACAATATAACAAAATTTTGCACATGAATGATGCCTACAATTGCTGACTCAAATATTGGCGAAGTGCTGCTATAAGGAATAAGTGGTTAAAACAGGAAGAGTATTGCTATTCAAGATATTTGTATCTTGCCTTGTGTTTTGGAGGTTTGAGTGTACTCTATACCAAGGGTGGATCCAGAGTCTAGTCTCGGGAGGGGCATTGCCAGAAAATAAGGTGTTGCTTACAGAACTGGAGGGGTCAGGAGGTCACACACCAGGGAGGTCAGGAGGGCACACGCCAGGGAGGTCAGGAGGGCACACACTAAGGAGGTCAGGATGGCACACACCAGGGAGGTCAGGATGGCACACATCAGGGAGGTCAGGAGGGCACAGTACAGGGTCAGGAGGGCACACACCGAGGAGGTCAGGGCGGCACACACTGGGGAGGTCAGGAGAGCACACACCGGGGAGGTCAGGAGAGCACACACTGGGGAGGTCAGGAGAGCACACACCAGGGAGTTTAGGAGGGCACAATACAGGGTCAGGAGGGCACACACCGGGAAGGTCAGGAGAGCACACACCAGGGAGGTCAGGAAGGCACACACCAGGGAGGTCAGGAGGGCACAGTACGGGGTCAGGAGGGCACACACCAGGGAGGCCATTCACCAGGGAGGTCAGGAGGGAACAGTACGGGGTCAGGAGGGCACACACCAGGGAGGTCAGGAGAGCACAGTACGGGATCAGGAGGGCACACACCAGGGAGGTCAGGAGAGCACACACCAGGGAGGTCAGGAGGGCACACACCAGGGAGGTCAGGAGGGCACAGTACGAGGTCAGGAGTGCACACACCAGGTAGGTCAGGAGGGCATACACTGGGGGAGGGGATGGGAGGGCATACACTGGGGTAAGGGATGGGAGGGCACACACTGGGGGAGGGGATGGGAGGGCACACACTGGGGGGGTTGGAAGGGCACACATTGGGGGAGTCAGGAGGGCACACACCAGGGGAGGGTCAGGAGGCACACACTGGGGTCAGGAGGGCACACACTGGGGGGGTCAGGAGGGCACACATCAGAGGGCAGTCACAATGCTTTAATGAGCCCAATTTCTCACCGCGCCACATGAAAAGGAAATGCAATCCCATTGATCAACTAACAGCTCCTCTATGCTAAGCTGCAGTAATTTAGCAGATTAAGCATAGAGGTGCCTGTAAACAAATCCACAATGTACTGCTAGTTGAGCTTACCTCCAAGAAGTTTACATTCACTTGGCTCCCTCTGCTAAGCTGCTCACACCTCCCTCTTCCAGGCGGGCACGATCTGGAGGTCAGGCACATCCCCATCCCTCCCACTCAAGCAGCAGCCTGCAGGAGAGAGGCTGGAAAACTGCTGGGGGAGGTACAGGGGGCAGAGAGTCCAGTCCTGATGTGTCTGGGCAGTAATTCCTAATGCTGAGAATGGCTGTGAGTTGTCCAGACCACGGCTCTGAATTCCTGGGGCGCACTCAGTCTCAGAGTCAGTAATATTTTCTCGGGGGGAGCAATTGCCCTGTTGCCCCCCCCTGGGTCCGCCCCTGCTCTATACATCTGCGGGTGGCACAAAGTAATTCTACTCCAGATTATGTGTTCAAAAAGATCACTTACTAGTTCCCTTACCTAAAGAAGAGTGATGGTGAGACCCCTCCCCTTTCCTAAAGCTGCTTTAGCTTTTCACCTTCTTGGTGATCCACTATGTAGACACCTTTCACACTGAGGTACTTTACAGGCGCTATAGCGCTAAATATAGCACCTGCAAAGTGCCTGTAAAGCGCCTCTCCTGTCACTCCAATGTGAAAGCCCGAGGGGTTTCACACTGGAGCGGTGCGCTGGCAGAACGTCAAAAAAGTCCTGCAAGCACAGCATCTTTGAGGCACTTTAGGAGCGGTGTACTGTACCATAAATACCCTAGGTCAAGTATGTCAAATGGTCAAGCTATTGTTAATTCTTACTGACACATCTACAATTAAGCCTGGGTCCAGTGATTAATAAGAACTTCTCTAAAACAAATTGGAACAGCTAAAAATGTTGTGTTCTCTCGGCCAATCATTTACATCACCCATTTACCCATGTATACCAAAATAATATCTATGGTCTAATAAATAATAAACTCTCATTTTTATTTCAAAAGAAAACCTGGCTCCCTCTTATACTGTAGCCTGTTACATATTGCCAGCCACTGAATAATATTTGTCTCTCAGGTAATGATCACTAATATTTATTTCAAGATAAAACCTGCCCCAACTCTCCCTCTCGTAATGCAGCCTAACCAAGCTGTTTATATTCTGTCCATCCATTCTATATTATTTGTGGCTATTGTCTTTCAGATAATACACCCTTATTTTTATTGCAAGGACAACTGTCTTGCCTTTTTCTACTTGCTGCCTACTGAAGTGGCTGTGTACTATTCTGATGCTAAGCAGTTTCTACCAAACACATACCAATATGTCTGAATTTGGAATATTTGGTGGTTAAGGCAGTTCCCTGACTTAGAGATGAGCCTTTGCTGTGTGCAGTAAATTACATACAGAGTTCCTCTGAAAGGTGTCTAGTCCCATGTCACTACACATGCTGGGACATGCTGAGCCTGCGCCCACTGCACCAGTCCAGCATACCTCTGTTACCTCACTGCCAGTAACAGAATGGGGTCCCACAAACCACATAGCATGGACCTCATGTGTGCTCATATTAACTCATTCACTTCCCCACCCTGTGACCAGGCCATTGATTTCCATAAAGCTAGTTCAGAACCAGTAGCTACTGGAAACTGACCGCTAGGTAGGGAGCCAGACAATGACCCCCTCACTACTGGAGGACTTGTCACATTACCAGGTACCACGCCTAATGACTGGTTGCTTTGTGTCTTGAACTTCTACTTGGTTACCCTTAGCAATGGCATTCGTTCTCCTTGTTTTGCAGAGTTAACTCCTTTGTAATAACTGAGCTTCATACCCAGTAGCAGCTGGTGCTCAAAATTTTTGGGGGAGTGCAAACAAACTGATAAATTCTGCAAAAAACCCATCATTTGCAGCCTCACTGTGCCCATCAAATGCAGCCACTGTGCCATCAAACTAAGCCACTGTGCCCATCAAACGCAGTCACTGTGTCATCAAACGCAGGCACTGTGCCATCAAACACTGCCACTGTGCCATCAAATGCTGCCACTGTGCCCATAAAATGCTGCCACTGTGCCATCAAATGCAGCCACTGTGCCCATCAAACGCTGCCACTGTGCCAGCAAATGCAGCCATTGTGCCCATCAAATGCTGCCACCGTGCCATCAAATGCAGCCATTGTGCCCATCAAATGCTGCCACTGTGCCATCAAATGCAGCCACTGTGCCCATCAAACGCTGCCACTGTGTCATCAAATGCAGCCACTGTGCCCATCAAATGCTGCCACTGTGCCATCAAATGCTGCCACTGTGCCATCAAATGACACCACTGTGCCATCAAATGCAGCCACTGAGCCCATCAAATGCAGCCACTGTGCCCATCAAATTCTGCCACTGTGCCCATCAAATGCTGCCAGTGTGCCCATAAAATGCTGCCACTGTGCCATCAATTGCCGCCACTGTGCCCATCAAATTCTGCCTGAGTGACCCCCCCACCTGTTCGCCATCTGCCTGGCACTTACCCTGTCTCATGGGGCAGCGGGTGATGGCGATGAACAGGGTCCTCCGTGTGTCTCCTCCCATCCTCTCCTCCTGATAGGCGTCCAATAGCGGTGCCTGTCGTTTCAGCCAATCAGGTGAGGGGTAACAGACCGGAGCACCTGACTGGTGGAGAGGTGGTTCAGTGTTAGGAAAGTGAATATTCGTTCGCTTTTCTAACACACCTTGGTGAACTGCGAGCGCCAAGCATGGCACTCACAGTTCACCTATTTTGAAGCCTATTAGAGCCTATGGCTCTTATCAGGTGCTTCAACCCCCCCCCTGGCTCTAATTCAGGCGCCCGGTGCCCATAAAGGTTCCGGGCACCTGAATAGGAGGTGGCAGCGGCAGCCATGGATAGATTCATGCTATGCATGAATTTATCCATTGGTCATAGAGGGGGTGGCTGGAGAGAGGGGGCAGTGCCCGTGCACCCTTGTGGACGCACCGCCACTTTTCATAACCCTTTGTGCTATACAGAACCTGGTTCTATATATACAGCAGTTTACATACACCAGTTTTGCAGAGTTACCTCCCTTGAAGTAACTGAGCTTCATATTCTTTTGTGCTTTACAGATCCTAGTTCTTTAGATACACAAGAACCAACATGCACCCCTTTGAGTAACCTCAGACCATGCTCATAACAGTTAAAGTAACTTTTACTGAACAGGTTTCAGCAAACAGTCCAATATGAACAACATGCTTCCCCTAACTGTAACTATTTTAGTGTTGCGGCCTAGGCATACCCCTTCGAGGTGAGAGTCCATTATGGCATTGTCCCTGGATTGGATGTCTCAGAGGATCCCCGTGACTTCAGTGAATTGCAGCATGCAGAAGTTCTGATCTCCTGAACAGCGCCAACTGATTTGACTTGTGGGTCCTAGTGGAATACTGGACCTCAGCCTTCCCCCTTTTAGAGCACAGGTGGTCTGGCTAGGACCAAAAGCCCAGGAACCGACCTTGCCACAATTAACCCTTTCCCTCGTTCTGGGCCAGCCATTAACTAGCTATAACCAAGCACAGTTCAACCTGCCCACACATTAAAAGAGAAGTATGGGTTTGGCTTTTTTCCCCATTTATACTTACTTAGGTGGATGCAGCATCAATCCAATCCTGTATCTGTCCCCCGGGGTCTCTGCATTTAGAACCGAGCCACCAAACACCGCCGATGGCTCGGTTCTCACAGTTACCCAAGAGAGGAGCTGTCAATCAGCAGCTCTCCTGCTCTGCTCCTCCACACTCCTCCACGTGCACAGGAGCGCTGAGCTGTGGAGGGGTGGTGAGCGGCTGTCTCAGCTTCTCAGCGGCTCGCTGAGAGGCTGAGACAGCCATCTGTCCAGGCACCTGGCGGATCCAGACTTCCAAAGTCGGGATGACACAGTGCTTTGGCAGATCTGTGTGAGATTAGCAGAGAGCGGTCTGAAATACGGGTCACAGGAGTGCAAGACGAATTGCACTCCTGTGACCCTTAGGAGAAGCCCAGCCAAACAAGCCCAGGCTGGACTTCTTCTTTAAACACACGTTAAATATTAAGTACTATTGTGAATGTTTAACTTGATCTAGACTATTTACCACAACCAAATTCTAATCAAAATTAGGATCATACACAGAATGAAGGATGCTCTTTCTTAAAAACCTTTTTTTTACAGTATACTTTACCTGAATAAAATTAAAGGAGTCTTTTGCAAATAGAAGTAAACTAAACTATAAAACTATGAAATGCTGTATACATTTAATTTTAATAAGGCTATCCATAGTGAAATAAGAATCAAGCCTGGTCTTACAGGATGTGGAAAATATTGTTCAGGGAGCCTGGTGTACTTTCCCATAGTTAGGTTTCTATAGATACACATATTGTTAAGGTGTGTGGCCGATATGCTCTATTTTTATACATGGAAAATTGTTATACAGCACAGAATCTTCTGGCTAACCTTTACATGTTTTCTGAGATTTGCCTCAGTGCAATCCAGCTCTTTTTTTTCCATATACAATTTGGGATTACATTTAGGTAAAATTTGATTTATAGTCAAAAAGTTAAAAACATAATAAGAACACTTTGCTTCTTTTTGGACCACATCAACCCCTTGTAGACAATCTGTTTACTGAGTTTGATCATTTCAATCCATTGCGTTCTGGCCCCCATTCAGACCTCTTATGGACAAAATATATAATTTCCACATATCCTGTGAGTATTGGAAACACATGCAGTTTTCTTTTGTAATCTGGCTGAAATAGTGTCAGATCATCTTCTTTAAATTACTGAAATTGCTTTAGACAGTATGTCTGTCATGATAGCTTTAAATTATTTCAGTGTAAGCACTTCAGCAGTTTTCAGACTGGTGTGAAAAATGCCTTTTTAAATTTGTCGGAAGAAAGGTTTGCTTTCCATGGGTTATTACCATTGGAGATAAATAAGTAAAGGTCTACTTTGCCATTTATTCATTGCAATCCTAACCTGTATGAGTGCATCCACAGCTCCGATCTTTTATGTATTTTATACTTTGTTGTTTAACTATGGATTTGTATCTCTATTGCTTGAGGATCAAAATCATATGAGTCTCTACTGTGTTTTTTCAGCACTTTCAGTACTTATATCCCGCTTTCTTTTCTAATATTGATGTCAGGAGGGTACTGCAGGAATTTTGTGTGCAACTTACTTGTCTGTCTATGTTGATCAGTTAAGCTGCTACCCTAGTAAACAGCAGGAATGTTCCTAGTGTAAATGTAATGTTGCTGCTAGGCTGTAATCAATCTGAGCTTTGAATTGTTATAGATCTGCTTTTGTTGGGTTTTTCATAAGCTCATGATATTATTTGCTTATGTCTGTTGCAGGAGAGTGATGTGCAGCAGATAGTATAATAAGAAACAACATTGTTGAGTTGTCAATATTTAGATCTTCCTGGCCAACCTCTAGTATGTTTATTGCCAGTGGTGCATGCTGGGGAAAGATATAGATATTTGGGACAGCTTTCCAGAAAGGTCTTTCTCCTTCATCTTTTGCCTTGGTAGGAGATTGCGGTCAAGGTTTTTTTTTTTCTATTCTCCCCTGCTGCCTGGGGATGGTTGCTGCTGAAAGAAGGATACAAGTCTGAGACCTGAAAGGCCAAAGCAGGGCATACGCATACATATTTTTTCTTTGCTCAACCAGCGAGTTGAATGAAAAATAAACTGACAGATCCCAGCATCAACACAAAATGTGTGATGCAGAGATCTCTACCACTGAGCTAATGTGTTCTGGCAGAGGGGACTCCCCTGTCACCTTTAAACATGCGTATAAAGAAAAAAATACCTAAATGTGCGTTGCCGGTCAGTATTTTCACATGTAAAATCTCACATACATGCAAATATACAGAAATACATGCAAATGTCACACTTTCTTCTTGTGTGTGCATACTCGCAATTATAGAAATTTTCCTTCCAGGAATGTCTGATGCTCATATATCAGTAAAGTGTGCAAGAGACCATATAGCTTTGGCATTCTGGGGGTCTACTTTCCAAGCTCTGTCTATCCACTTCATTCAGTAAGATTTAGTAACTATTGCACTGACTCATAATGTTAGCAGGCTTTTTTAATAAATTAAGTTATTGAGAACAATAACAATGTAGGAACTGGACTATAGCAAACTCAATGGAAACAGCAGTCTCTGTGGACTGGGCTGATATCTTAGCAGGAGTGGGGAGCATTTTTTTCTTATTTTCTTTTTAATTGAGAAGAAACAACATCTATGAAAAATAAATCCTGCACAATAACCACTTAAAAACTTAAAAACCACTTAAAAATTCCTCCTTCCCTTTCAGTTTTCAGCATTGTGATATTTTGACAATTACTAATGCAACGCTGTACCAAAATTAATTTTATATATTTTTTGAGACTGACAGGGCTTTGTTTTGGTGGTATTTCATCGTCACTGGATTTTTTTTTAAATATAAAGGAAAAAAGACCAAACTTTGCAAATAAATTATCTTTCATCATACATTTAGGGTAAAATGTATTCTTCTACTTTTCTTTGGTAAAAAAAACAAAAACAAATACGTGTCTATTATTTAGACTGTATGAAAGTTAAAGTCTACAAACTATAGTATATACAGTTATCCAAAGAGCACCTTCACACTTTCAAATGGCATAAATAATGCATCTGATTTTCTGACTACCTATCACCCTTCGTCAGGCCCTGAAGTGCCAGGACAGGAGAAACACCACCAAAATGACCACATTTTGCAAAGTAGACACTCCAAATGATTTAATTGGAGGCATGGTTAGTTTTTTTAATAATCACATTTATGCCACAGGTTTTCGGAAAACATTTTTTCTACACACAACTGTCAATTAATAAGATATTTCTCACACACAGTGTGAGCATACTTTGAAATACACCCCAAAATACATTCTGTTATCTCTCCTGAGTATGGGGATACCACATGTGTGAAACTTTTTAGCAGTCTAGCCACATATAGGGGCTCAAAATTCAAGGACCACCTTCATGCTTTAAAGGGGCATAAATTAAGCTTCTAATTTGCTCACTATCCACCACATGTTTGGAGGCCTGCTACATGGGACAGCAGAAACACCCACAAAAAGATCACATTTTGGAAAAAGAACGCTCCAAAGTATTTTTTAAGCAGCATGGTGCATTTTTTAAAGATTTCGTTTTTTACAAGTTTTTGGAAAATACAGACTGAAAATGAAAATGTATTTTTACACAAAGTTTAATAAGATATTTTGCACACACAGCTATTCCTCTTGTGTAATGGGATACCACATGTATATGACTTTTTCTGTGTTTGCACTGTTTATTTACTAGACATTGAATCTTGTGTATCACAAAAATCAAAATTAACCAGCATTGTATCAAAAACAATGTACTGTAATGCTCGCCTCTCTGAATGATCATGGAATATAGCTTAGTGTAGGGTCACCTGTACTTGCAAGTTGTGCAGTTGTCTGCAGGGGATGGCTGAGACTGGTGGGCAGTGGGATGTGCAAATGGGTCAGTTCCTGTGGTAGGCAGAGAACTGGTCAGCAGACAGGCAAAGAACCGTTCCAGGCAGCAGACAGAAACATGGTCAATAAACAGGCCTGGGTCAGTACAGACAACAGTGAGGAAACACTAGTGATGGCTGCCCTTGTTTGGGAAAACTGGCCCAGGTGTGGTGGCAATTAGGAACGCTTTGTTTATGGTTACGGTTCCGGATATGGGAAAAACACCCTCATTGGTAGGCACCACATCCCTGGGCAAAATTATGAATACAGAAAAGACTAAAGGGATTTTAACGGTGCGGATAAACTACGTACAGAAAGAAGTTTTTTTCTAAAAAAAAGACAATTTATTGTTACAACCATTAAAAAGAGAACATATAGATTGTACAGAGTATCACAAACATTTTCTTTTTTTTACAATTATAAAAACATGGTGGTCAGAGGGGATGAAAAGTGTGTATTATAGTTTAACAGATGATATTTATTGCATACTAGCCCGACATGTTTCGCATTGTCACTTTCTCAAGGGATATGCAACTGGTAATGATATCATCCGACACTTTTAGTAATTCTAAAGAAATAAAGAAAAATTTTTTTTTAACATAAATGATATTGAATTTATAATACAACACTGAATACACAAAAAATAATGAAAGAACCACGCGCTGTCACTCCGAAACAACATCAGTTATAATGCTTACCCCTAGATTGACCCAACAAAACCTCGTCAAACCCAGTGCGTGCAGACCCAAACCGGGGCACCAGTGAGGCTAAATTGCAACCACAGGGAACAGAAGGATGGAGCTGTTGTATGGATTGTAAATATCATATGTTAGCAATGATGTATACAGGGAATTGATTGGGTTAAAAAAGCAATTTAACACTTACTCTGTTAATTGATCAGAGCTGTATCCAGGGATGCAAGTAGTCATCAATTTCAATAGAAATTGTGGTTACAGGAAGTACTTCAGTTGTTGGTAAATGAAGCTGGGGAGTTGAGTAAGAAGAAATGGAAATCTTACTGCAAGTAGAGAAATTGCAAGACTAAATGGTGTAGGCTAAATTGTAAGTTATATGTATGGAGATAGTACTAAAAGTTTACAATTGGCTCGTTATAGTATGGTTTGACTCCAGTAGGAATGGACATATTGTCTCAAGGTTTACATGCTAGAGCAACAGTTTAAACACTCACAGTCTAAATTCTATGGGAGTTCAGAGAGTAAATAAGAAATAGACAAGATGTTTGGATATAGAGCAGTGTGTGGTGTACTCACCAGTCACTCGCACTGCTGGGACATAGGCTCCATCCTCCGGCGCTGGCAGACATATCTGTCAGATGTGCCGGTTTAAATGCTGTTCCCCATCGAGCCGGCGTGTGACGTCGCCGGCTCGATGCGGACGTAATGGCGCCAGTGCGCATGCCCGGGGAGCCGGGTAGCCGTCCAGCCATCCGTGCCTCCCCGATGGACCGGTTCCAACACAGGTCACAATTGGGGCCCCTTTCCCGTCCCTCAGCCCCTGACGTGGTGTGCTGGCGGGAGGAGCCGCCGTGCGCTGTACTGCGCATGTACTGCGCACAGCGGCCGCTCTGTCTGCGGCCGCTGTGCCTCATGGGGTGTGTAGTCTGGACGGCTACCTGGCTCCCCGGGCATGCGCCCTGGCGCCATTACGTCCGCATCGAGCCGGCGACGTCACACACCGGCTCGATGGGGAACAGCATTTAAACCGGCACATCTGACAGATATGTCTGCCAGCGCCGGAGGATGGAGCCTATGTCCCAGCAGTGCGAGTGACTGGTGAGTACACCACACACTGCTCTATATCCAAACATCTTGTCTATTTCTTATAAACAGGAACACTGTAGTTGGCTGCACTGGTCCGGTGCGGCGGTGATTCAGAACACTGTTGCTGTGGAAACGCTCTGTTTCCTCTCAATGACATGTGACAGGAAGTGCTGGCTGCAACATGCAGACTTTATTTACATACGTCATCACTGTGATTGCTAGGAGTGATCACATTGTACAAGGAAAATTAAATTGTACCTGTACCTCATTTTGTTATCTGCAATCAAAAGGTACGCAGCTGTGTGTCCTAGAGGACATATATGAACGGTGAAAATGGGAGGACATTTTAAAATTCCCTCCCACCCTCAGGAGTGAGCTGACTGCCCATTGTATTTCAGTGGTTAAATAGACAGATTGGTTTTGAGTAGGATTTATTTTCCAATGTATAATGTATAACAACTAATGTAAACATCCCTTGTGACAGTAATAGGTGGTGACCCCCGATCCCTCCTTTGCGCTTCAAAGTATTCAGATCGCTGAAAACGGCGATTCTGAATACTGTGTATTTTTTTAAAACTGGCGCCATTGGCAGCCGAGTAAACGGGAAGTGACGTCATGAGGTCGCTTCCGTGTTTACTATTAGAAGGCTGGAACGAGGCCAATCACGGTTTTGTTCCAGTCCGTACCCAGCTGCCGGAGGTAGTCGATTGGTCATCGGGCCTCCTGATGGAATGGGAGGCCTGGTAAGAGCGGCGGGAGGCGGCGGGAGGGGGGATTCCCCTCCTCCGGTATAACAGCCGAGCGGCTTTTAGCCACATCGGTTGTTATAACCGGATAGCTGATCGCCGGCTCTAAAAAACAGTATCGGGATAATGCCTGCAGCTGCGGGCATCATCCCGGTATAACCCCAGAAAGCCGAGTGCGCACATCTGCATACGTTCGGCGGGAAGGGGATTATTCATCCAATCATATTCTCTTCAATCATCTAATCATGTTCAAGAAAACATACTTCTTCTTTGTTTTAACTTACATCCTATTTATAGTAAGTTCTTTATAAATGTACAGTATCTCACAAAAGTGAGTACACCCCTCACATTTTTGTAAATATTTTATTATATCTTTTCATGTAACAACACTGAAGAAATGACACTTTGCTACAATGTAAAGTAGTGAGTGTACAGCTTGTATAACAATGTACATTTGCTGTCTCCTCAAAATAACTCATCATACAGCCATTAATGTCAAAACCATTGGCAACAAAAGTGAGTACACCCCTAAGTGAAATGTTCAAATAGGGCCCAAAGTGTCAATATTTTGTGTGGCAGCCATTATTTTCCAGCACTGCCTTAACCCTCTTGGGCATGGAGTTCACCAGAGCTTCACAGGTTGCCACTAGAGTCCTCTTCCACTGCTCCATGGTGACATCATTGAGCTGGTGTATGTTAGAGACCTTGCACTCCTCCACCTTCCATTTGAGGATGCCCCACAGATGCTCAATAGGGTTTAGGTCTGGAGACATGCTTGGCCAGTCCATCACCTTTACCCTCAGCTTCTTTAGCAAGGCAGTGGTCATCTTGGAGGTGTGTTTGGGGTCATTATCATGTTGGAATACTGCCCTGCTGCCCAGTCTCTGAAGGGAGGGGATCATGCTCTGCTTCAGTATGTCACAGTACATGTTGGCAGTCATGGTTCAGCCCTCATGCAGTCCCAGACCATGAAACCCCACCACCATGCTTGACTGTAGGCAAGACTGTAGGCAAGAAACACTTGTCTTTATACTCCTCACCTGGTTGCCGCCACACATGCTTGACATCATCTGAACTAAATAAGTTTATCTTGGTCTCATCAAACCAGGTTCCAGTAATCCATGTCCTTAGTTTGCTTGTCTTCAGCAAACCGTTTGCGGGCTTTCTTTTGCATCATCTTTAGATGAGGATTCCTTCTGGGACAACAGCCATGCAGCCCAATTTGATGCAGTGTGTGGCATATGGTCTGAGCACTGACAGGCTGACCCCCCCACCCTTTCAACCTTTGCAGCAATGCTGGCAGCATTCATATGTCTATTTCTCAAAGACAACCTCTGGATATGACACTGAGCAAGTGCACTCAACTTCATTGGTTGAGTGCACTTGGCGAGGCCTGTTCTGAGTGGAACCTGTCCTGTTAAACTGCTGTATGGTCTTGGCCACCATCCTGAAGCTCAGTTTCAGGGTCTTGGCAATCTTCTTCTAGCCCAGACCATCTTTATGTAGGGCAACAATTCTTTTTTTAAGATCTTCAGAGAGTTCTTTGCCATGAGGTGCCATTGCCATGTTGAACTTCCACTGACCAGTATGAGGGAGTGAAAGCAATAACACCAAACTTAACATACCTGCTCCCCATTTATACCTGAGACCTTGTAACATTAACGAGTCGCATGACACCGGGGAGGGAAAATGGCTAATTGGGCCCAATTTGGACATTTTCACTTAGGGGTATACTCACTTTTGTTGCCAGCAGTTTAGACATTAATGGCTGTGTGTTGCGTTATTTTGAGGGGACAGGAAATTAACACTGTCATACAAGCTGTAAACTCACTACTTTACATTATAACAATGTGCCATTTCTTCAGTGTTGTCACATGAAAAGATATGACAAAATATTTAGAAAAATGTGAGGGGTGTACTCACTTTTGTGAGATACTGTATATTGGACAATCCTACAAGTGATCACTGTGCAGGTAAAGGCAGTGGTGTAGAAGACTTTGGTCTAAGGGATGTAAACAATGGGACAGGCCTTCACTTGTCCTCCTTTAGTAAGTAAATAGTGTTGGGGGGTTTATACGATAGTTTAGGCCAGCAAAGCTGGGGGTGGGGGTGTATGTTTTATACTTTAAGCTTTACTTCTGAAAAGGGGTATATCTTATTGAAAATTACATGTTTCAAAAGCAGCGGTAATTCCTAAGTCCCTCGTTGAATACTAGCTCTAGTGTGTAGTAATTTTGAATGTCCTATGTGTTAAATTATATTACTGTTTTTATGATTACTGGCTAGATGATTGTTATTACAGGGATCAACTGCAGATATTTGACCCTTGCTTCCTCCAAAGTTTCCTTCTTCAGCTGAGCTAAGAGTCTCACCTGGCTATTCTAATGGAGATAGCATAGTCTTAGTAGCATTCAAACCCCTATAGCATTGAAGAATGAGCCCTCCAGAACAGGAATACTTTGTATTTCCTTGTCTCTCAGCTCTACTGACAGTGGGTTATGTGGAAACATAACTTTAAATTTATGTATTATTTTAGTACAGTTGTGGGATTATACTGAATTGGAACAGCCTTGAATCCTAACCATATGAACATAGTAAAAAAAAATCATTTTACAGAACATATGTATTTAAAATCGTAAGGGAGTTTTCCACATCATAAAAAGTGGGAACTATTTTATATTTGCAAAAATATAAATGGGCTAGATCTACTTAATATGAAGGTCCTTGCTGATCTGCTGTTCCTTCTGTGTCAAAGGGCAGCTCTGGGGTTGTTCAAGCAAGCATATTTAAAAGTGGAAGTAGACTAAATATAAGTCCGTCAAAAAAAAAAATACTTCTCCCCCCACTCCTACATAGGCTGTAGACTGTTTGCAAAAGAGATGTGTGTAAATATATTTTCTTGAATGAGTTTGATCCTGGTACATAATACAGAAGCAATGGCTCCCCTGTGTCAGTGAGTGGCTGCTGCAAGGGAAAGGAGGGACTAACAATGAAGAAACAATGGAAGCCAGTGGGTGATTTCTCAGCTCTGGCAATTCAGCACTGGTCGCCAAAGCTCCCTGACGCAGGGAGACGGCAGCTTCTGCATCAAGTGACTGCAATGAAATAGATTCAAGAAAAGATATTTGCACATGTCTCTTTTAAAAACAGTGTGTAGCATAGGTAGGAGGTTGGGAGAAGCAGTGTATGTAAGCAGACTTACAGTATATTTAGCCTAAATTTCCGATTTAATGCTAATTCATTTAGCCTAAAATTGGCATTTAAATTTCTAAAATGCATTGGGGGAATTTACTAAAATTGGAGCAGGCAGATTCTGGGGCTTGTTCATTTAAGCCTTGAAAATGAGAGCTATAAACTGGTTGGTTACCATGCACCGCTGCTCCAGATTCTGTCCGCTCCAGTCTTAGTAAATTGCCCACAAAGTATCATGACAAATTTCCTTGCTTTCTTGTTCATAATATATTGTTTTCACCTATAATAAGCTGACAGATGTCCTAGCATTCCCTACGTAACTGAAAAAAGAGCATTTTTACTTCTGTTTGTGTTGCTAGTAGGGAAATTTCCTCTCACTTCCTGTCCAAGGGACTTTCTTTTACCAGAGAGGAAGTAAAGGAACTTTCTCCAACAAAGCCTCTGATGGCAGTAAAATCTAACAGGAGTTCAAAGCATTCTCCAAATCTCCACACTATCCAAAACTACAAACACGTTTTGGTTAAAGATACACTTTAATCCACTTTAACTACTTACCTACTGGCCACTTTCACCCCCCTTCCTTCCCATGCCAATTTTCAGCTTTCAGCGCTGTCACAATTTGAATGGCAATTGCACGTTCATGCAGCACTGTACTCAGATGATATTTTTACCATTTTTTTCACACAAATAGAGCTTTCTTTTGGTAGAATTTAATCACTGCTGTTTTTTTATTTTTTGCTAAATAAACGAAAAAAGACTGAAAATTTTGCAAAAAAAAAAAAAAAAAAGTTTATCATAGTTAGTTATAACATTTTGCAAACAGGTAATTTTTCTCCTTCACTGATGTGCGCTGATGAGGCTGCAATGATAGGCTGCACTGATGGGCCCTGATGGCCTGCACTGATGAAGCGGCACAGGTGGGCACTGATAGGTGGCATTTATAGGCAGCACTGATAGGTGGCACTGATGGGCACTGATAGGTGGCATTGATAGGCGGCACTGATAGGCAGCACTGATAGGCAGCACTTAAGGGCACTGATAGGCTGCACTGATGGGCACTGACAGGCAGCACTGATAGGTGACACTAATAAGGACACTGATGAGGAGGCACTGATGGAGACTGATTGGCAGCACTGATGGGCACTGATTGGCAGCACTGGTGGGTACTGACTGGCAGCACATTGATTGGCAGCACTGATGGAAATTGATTGGCAGCACTGGTGGGCACTGATTGGCAGCACATTAATTTGCATCACTGGTGGGCATTGATTGGCAGCACTGGTGGGCACTGTTGGGACTGCACTGATAAGCAGGACACTGATAATCAGTGCCCAGTTTATCAGTGTAGGTGTTCCTTTCACACAAGCTGGTTATCGGCTCTCCTCTCCTCATGCTGTCAGCATGAGGAAAGGAGTGCCAATTCCTGGCTTGTGTTTACATTGTGATCAGCTGTGATTGGGCACAGCTGATCATGTGGTAAAGAGCCGCTGAGTGACTCTTCACCCCCGATCTGTGATCAGCTGTGTCCAGAGGACACAGCAATCATAGAGTGTGCCCCCCACGCACTGCGGCAGGCACGATAACATGGGGACGTCATATGTCGCCTTCCCAGAACTGGCCAGCCATGCTGTAGCCATCATTCAGCTTTAGCGCAGCCAGCACATGGCTAATAAAAAATTTGTATAGAAATGAGTCGAGGAGGATATGTTCTTTATAGATATAGTACAATGAGTGAGAATAGGCACTGGCAGGATTACCAGGTAAAAATGAAGGAACAAATCCCAATGCAGCCACCATATTTAGACCCCATTCACACTTGCAAATGGGGTCATTAGGCTTTATATGTGTGAGACCCAGTGGGAGTTCTCAGCAATTAGCTTCAGGTGGCAGCCCCAATGAAAGCAAGGTAATAGTGGAAGCTCTCATGTAATTGTTTTTAAAGGGGCTTCCGCTCTCTCCTGCATGCAATTGCTAATGGCCCCTTTCGCAAATGTGAATGGAGCCTTTAGGACCGATAAGCTACAATATATAACATTTTTGTTCTTGGGTTTATTACACTTTAATGCATGCTAAAGAGAATGCATCTGGTGTGCATTCAGTGAAACTAAAGAGTTGATTTACTAAAAGTGCAAAATTTGGGCTAGCTCTGCATAGAATCCAATCATCTTCCTAGTTTTATTGTGAAAACTTGATTAAACAAGCTGAAATTAGAAGCTGATTGGCTACTATGCACAGCTGCACCAGATTTTGCACTCTGCAGTTTTAGTAAATCAACCCCAGTGACTTTCTTCAGTTAAATTGTTCATGTATTCTTAGCATAGTTGTGGGCAGCCTATTGCATTAGGGTGTGCACCCCAAAGCTCAAACACACATGTTTTTGTGTGTGTCAGTAGGGCAGAGATTGGTGTTAGTTTATTTTTTATTACTTTTTTACAATTTCATTTTTTTCAATTTTCACAATATTGTTTCAATATATATATATATATATATATATATATATATATATATATATATATATATATATATACATATTATCATTTTTAGGAGCCCCATTGGGGGACTTTGGTAAAATATCAGAGGTCTAAACAGACCCTTGATGTCTCATTTTTGGGACAGAGATTCCCCAGTCCCTTTCTCTGCAGCCAAGCAGCAGATGAAATCTGTGCAGCACAGGGTGATTGGTGTATTGGAAATTCAATGAATTACAGGTATGCTAGTGAGCCAGCAAGTGTTTGTAGGATCTATTTCTTTCCGGATGTGAGTTAAACATTTATCCAGTTCATGTAAAATTCATGTAAAAATTTGGAAAACAACAAAAACAGGGAAGAGACAAACACAACATAACACAAAATATCAACTTAAACCCCCCAAGCAATTGTATAGTTTCTGAAAGCAGAGAACCTAGAGAATAAAATAGCAGCAGTTGCAATTATGTCTTGTAATATTTGCGACAATCAAATGCACATTTTCTGGAAAAAAATACACTAAAATAAATTGAAAATATACTACCTAATATTTGGGGAAAATATAAAAGATGGGATTGTTTTGATACCAAACATGTCAAGACTTGTGTATTCCTGTGAAATTGCAAAAAAATAAAGATGGTGCCCAAAATTCTTCATAGACAACACTTAAAAAGCCTTTACAGGTTATCAGCTTAATGTTGACTATGAATTATGGTTTAGACTAAAATTTGTTTTAGTTTATGTTTTCCTGAAAATATATATTTATTAAATACCATTGCAAACATCACACATGAAAAAAAATTGCAACTGCTACTATTTTATGCTCCAGGGTTTTTTGCTTTCAGAAAATATACAACTGCTTGGGCTTTAACCACTTCCCGCCCAGCCTATAGCAGAATGACGGCTGGGGGGTGGTTGCGTTATCTTGACTGGATGTCATATGCTGTCTTTCAGGATAACCCCTAGCATGCGCCCGCGGGGGCACACAGAGCAGTGATCTTGCACGGCGTGTGTCTCTCAGACACAGAGCTTTCCCGATCATGGTAAATAGCCAATGAAATTGGTTGTTTACCACGTGATCGGCTGGGTCCAATCACAGCCGATCACATATGTCACCAGAATCGGAGGCGCGCAGCTCGACGATTGGGGATGGCGCGTGTCTCTCTGGCACATCGCTTCCCTGATCAGGGTAAACAGCCAATGAAATCCAAATGTGTCCAATCACAGCCGGTCACAAATGTGACCATTGTAAACTCAATGGAAACATTGAGGAGCAGTTACTATTTGATCCCTGCTCTCTTCTCACACACCAATTGTGTGAGGAGAGAGCAGGGATCAGTGAGTGAAATCAGTGTCCGTCTACTGTATTACTGTATTACTGTGCACAACACGCCCTCCCCAAATAAAGAGCTCATGTCAGAACTTCTGTTCATCTGGATCTGTAAGTCACACAGCCCATCTGTCACAGGCCCGCCACCAGTACAGCCGTTGGTACCGCCACCAGTATTGCCATCGGTATCGCCACTAGTACCGCCATCGACACAGCTACTCGTACCACCATTGGTACCGCCAAACAGGCCCGCCACTAGTACCGCCATCGGTACCACCACACAGGCCCGCCACCAGTAACGCCATTGGTACCGCCACCAGTACTGTCATCGTTACTGCCACACAGGCTCAATAGTACCACCATCGGTATCGCCTCTAATACCGCCATCGGTATATCTGCACAGGCCCGCCACTAATACCGCCATTGGTATATCTACACAGGCCCGCCAACAGTACCACCAAACAGGCCCACCACCAGTACCATCGCCAGTACCACCATCAGTACTTCCACATAGGCCCACCACTAGTACCGCCATTGGTACCACCACACAGGCCCGCCACTAATACAGCCATCTGTACCATCACACAGGCCCACCACAGGTACCTCCAGCAGTACCATCACACAGGCCCAGTTCGGAATACGAGCCAGTGGAGGATAGTAGATCAGAGTCCAAGTCATAGGAGGAAACCATCCCTCCTAAAAGAATAAGGAGATCAGGACCAAGATCACAAGACCTGCCTACCACCAGCAGCGCCAGACCCCAGGAAGAGGAACCCAGTACAAGTACTGCAATTACACGCCCATCCCGAAGAATCCAGGCCCAGTCCTACCTTCCCGATGCCTGGCAAACCCCTTATGGTTGCTCAGGATCCGCTATAATCCCCCCTTTCACTGCACAGGCAGGTGTGCAGCCCAACACTACAAATTTTTCCCAATTCAATTATTTTTATTTATTTTATCCACAATATTTGTTGCAGAATATGTTCGACCAAACCAATCTGTATACAGAGCAATTTATTGCTGCCAACCCCAATTCATCCTATGCCCGCATGTTCCAGTGGCGATGTCTCACACTGGACGAATTTAAATTGTTTTTGGGCCTTATGTTCAATATGGGGCTTACAAAAAAGAATGAACTCCATGCCTATTGGTCCACAGCCTTATTCAACACATGCCAATATATTCTGCTGTCATGTCCAGGACACGCTACGACATGATAATGCGTTTTCTACACCTTTAAAGATAATTCGCAGTGCCCTCCCTGAGATCATCCCAACCATGACAAAATGTACAAGATACGCCCCCTAATAAATTCCTTTTCCCAGCAATTTGATGAAGTGTTCATCCCAGACCAAAACATTTGTGTGGTAGAATCCCTTATACATTTTACTGTCGGACTGCACTTCAAGCAGTATATCCCAAGTAAGAGAGCCAGGTATGGGTTGAAATTTAATAAATTGTGTGATCAAGCCACAGGATACGTGTACACATTCCATATTTATGAAGGCAAAGACTCCCAGCTCCAGCCCAGTGAGTGCCCCACATATATTGGAACCAGTGGGAAAATTGTCTGGGAGCTGGCATACCCCCTGTTCAAAAAAGTCACAAAATCTATTAACAAAAAAATTGCAAAACGGAGAATCGGCATTCATGAAAAATGAGGAGGTGTTGGCCATGAAGTGGAGGGACAAGAAAGATGTCCACATCCTCTCTACCATCCACAATGACACCTTGGTGGAGATTCAGAGAAGACATGGCCCCGTTGTAAAGCCTGAATGTGTCCACGACTACAATCTGTACATGGGGGGTGGATTTAAACGATCAGATGCTACAACCTTATTTGTCAAGTCCCGTTATTGGTATAAGAGAGTTGCATTTCATCTATTTCATATGGCCCTGTTTAATTTGTTTGTCTGCTTCCAAAAATCAACTGAAAACCAACAAATCACCTACCTCAAGTACCGTATTTATCGGCGTATAACACGCACTTTTTTCCCCTTAAAATCAAGGGAAAATCGCAGGTGCGTGTTATACGCCGATCCCCTGCGATCCCCCGCTGTCAGATCTAAAAAATCGCCGACCGCGATTTGAAAATGGCACCGCCGGCGCCGAAATACACAGTGCCGGTCCTCGGCTCTTCTCGGCCACTTTCGGCTTCACTCGAGCATCACCCGAACCTAGCCGAGTGTACTCGGCTAGGATCGGATAGCTCCGCTCACCGTCACGCCCATCCCGAGTGGAGCCGAAAGTGAACGAGAGCCGCCGAGAAGAGCCGAGGACCGGCTCTGTGTATTTCGGCACCGGCGGCGTCATTTTCAAATCGCGGTCGGCGATTTTGAAGCTCAGCGAGCTGCAAGGCTGGACTGGGGCAAGGCTGCACTGGGGCAAGGCTGCACTGGGGCAGGCTGCACTGACA
Organism: Aquarana catesbeiana; assembly: GCF_042186555.1. Taxonomy (NCBI): domain Eukaryota; kingdom Metazoa; phylum Chordata; class Amphibia; order Anura; family Ranidae; genus Aquarana; species Aquarana catesbeiana. The sequence goes on along the minus strand of NC_133327.1, from coordinate 292,843,857 downwards.
AGGCTGCACTGACATGGCTGCACTGACAAAGCTGCACTGACAATGCTGCACTGACATGGCTGCACTGACAAGTTTGCACTGACATGGCTGCACTGGCAAGGCTGCACTGACAAGGCTGCACTGACAAGGCTGCACTGACATGGCTGCACTGACAAGGCTGCACTGGGGCAAGGCTGCACTGAGAAGGCTGCAATGATGGGCATTTAAATGTAAGTTTTTTTCCCTTCAACTTAACTAAAAGGTTTTTTTGCCTTAAAATTCCCTCCTAAATTGGGGTGCGTGTTATACGCTGATAAATACGGTATATTGAAGACATCGCCACTGCCCTAAATTACCAACAAGGACCCGCCCCAGGAAGCATTCACTCTGATAGTGTGAGTCGACTTCATGAGCAACATTTTTCCCATAACATTCCCCCCACAGAATCTGGAAGAAGGTACCAAAAGAGATGTCTTGTATGCAGCAGAGGAGGAGTTAGAAGAGATACCAGCTATTATTTCCCCAATGTCCTTCCCAACCTGGCCTGTGCATAGGAGATTACTTCAGAAATTATCACACATCCATCAGATATTAGTTCCCCGTATTATTAACAGACTGCCATTTCCCCATTTCAAATACCTGTGTGGATCATTTGCCTGCTACCATGTTTCTACCTTCCATGTCAATTAACTGACCCTGGCCTGTTTACCATGATGCCTCTGCCTGCCATGTAAACCATGTTTCTGACTTTCACATGCACCGCCCGTGGCCTGTTAATCAATCATGTTTTTGCCTGCCACTTGGACTGAACTTTTGCCCTTCTACTTTAGTACACAGGGGTCTCACATATGTGAGGGGCTTCAGAATAGCGTTTTGAGTAGAAAAAAACAGTTTTTGGTTTTCTGTGCTCCCAGAAAAGGATCTGGTTGCCCGGAGACTTCAAAGAGATTTGGGCGGGAGAAGCCTCTACCCCTGTCCCCCTGGCCCTAAGTTTGATGGTCCTTCCTGCTGCCTGGACCAATACTTTGGCTGTGGTGACCATATTACTGCCTGTAATGACCCAGGACATTATGGACCATGTTTCTTCCTGCTGCTTGAACCAATACTTTGGCTGTGTTGACCATATATCTACCTGCTACCTCTACTGACTATGGACTGTATTTCTGCCTGTACACCTCTGCATGTTACCTGGACCAATTCTTTGGCTGTGCTTTAGCTGTGCTGACAGTATCTCTGCCTGTACAAACTATGGACAGTATTCCTGCCTGCTGCCTGGATGATTTCTTTTGCTGTCGCTGACCACATCCCTGCCTGCTGTCTGGACCGATGCTCTCCTCTGTGTACCACTGCACTTCTAAAACCACAGGTAATCTTTTGTTATTTAATATGTACTTGCTATGTGTTATAAATATGAAGGGCCTTCAAAAATGTGATCGGTAGTCAGAAAATTATATGTGTAATTTATGCACCTAGAACACCTGGAGGTGCTACTTAGATGTTGGGCTTCTGTATGTGGCCAGGCTGTGTAAAAGTCTGTGGTATTGCCATATTCAGGAGGAGTAGCAGAATGTATTTTGGGGTGTCATTTTTGTTATGTACATGCTATGTGTTAGAAATATCTTATAAATGGACAACTTTGTGTAAAAAAAATGGCGTTTCATTTTTTTTCCACATTTTCCAAAAAACTTCTGGAAAAAATGAACCATTCAAAAGACTCATTATGCCTCATAGATCATAAGTCTTAAAGTCTTAATTTTCCCAAGAATTGTGGGAAAAAATTACAACTTCAAAAAACTCACCATGCCTCTTACTAAATACCTTGAACTGCCTAATTTCCAAAAGGGGTCATTTGGTGGGTAGTTGTACTTTCCTGGCTTGTTAGGGTCTCAAGAAACTTTATAGGCCGCCAGTACATCAGGTGTGATCAGATGTGATCAATTTCAGTGATTGACACCATAGCTTGTAGACTTTATAACTTTTACACAGACTAAATAATATCCACTAATTTGGGTTATTTTTCCCAAAGATATGTAGCAGTATAAATTCTGGCCCATATTTATGAAGAAAAATGACTTATTTGCAAAATTTTACAATATAAACTAAAAAAAAAGTGGTTTTTTTTTCCCAAATTGTCACTATTTTTCCCTTATATCGCAAAAAATAAGAACCCAGTGGTGATTAAATACCATAAAAAAAAGCTCTATTTGTGAGAACAAAATGATAAAAATGTTGTTTGGATGCAGTGTAGCATGACTGAGTAATTGTCATTCAAAGTGTGAGAGCGCTGAAAGCTGAAAATTGGTCTGGGCAGGAAGGTGCATAAGTGCCTGGTATTGAAGTGGTTAAAGTAATTTCTAACAAAAAATTAAAATTTTTAGTTTTAACATGTGTATGAAGAATTTGAAAATTGCCAAGTAGCGAAAAAATTATTATTGCTCTCACTATGTCCATGACAATGCAAAACCAGGGAAGAGACAAGCACAACATACAGTAATAATAATAAAAAATGTGTGCCACATATTATGTTTACATAATCATGCGCATCCCACACTGCACATCTGCATGTACAGAGGTCACAGTGGGTTGCCTTTAAAAAGTTAAAATTTTTTGATATATTGTATTATAATTTATTTTTAACACCTTTTAAAATTTTTTTCTTCATTAACTTTATTTCTATCACAAGGCGAAAAGGTAAACAAATAGCCTCCAAGAAGGAAATCACGAGACTATTTATCGACAACACAGACAAATGGACTCCAAAAAGTGGATATAAAAAAAGCATACAAATCTTTATTACAATGACTAAAAACATATAAGCGGCAGATACAAATGGATTAAACACAGTGGTAGTGGTGTAAACAAAACCTTTCAATGTTCACAACACTAGCACTGGGTTTGGTCCATTTGTATCAGCCGCTTATATGATTGTAACCAATTCATATATCTAATAGATTTTTTGTCATTGTAATAAAGATTTGTATATATATACTTTTTGGAGCCCATTTGTCTGTGACGCCGATAAATAGTTCCATGTTTTCCTTCCTGGAGGGTATCTGTTTTCCTCTTCACCTTTGGGATGAAGGCACTCCCACCACTCCACCAAGGTTTTAGTACTTTTTTTCTATCACAAAGTGGCTAAGGAGTTGTAACGACACCCCGAGTATGAAAGGGGTTAAAGTCGTTTAGGACATTTCATACCCAAACACAAAGGCAGCTACCGAATACTTCAATCAGCCGAACAAGGAACCCATACAAATAATTCTCCCCCAAGTACAAGACAAGGCTCTGTCTTGAGGTTCAAGCCAGAATCAGACTCTTTATTCAAGCACATGTTATACAGATCCCACTTCAAAACACTTCCCCCCCACCCTTGGAAAACAAGGCGGGTTAAACTGTCCAGTGACAATGGACACAAGGTCAGGTGTGTATAACTTCTCATCAGTAAACAGTCTTAGCAGGGGGCTGCTGGAGGAATCCTCCCTCCCTCTTTCCTCACAGCAAGACGCTTAGACATCCCATAATAGTTGAGGCAGACAGCCACAATAGACAATAGAATACAGTCACACCCCAACCCATCACAGCAAATAGTACACAACATAATGAGACACACACATTATATATACATATATATAGCATTAAGTCTGACTAGCACAGATCATAGTGGGGTTCTCATTCACCCCACTGCAGAGTCTGTGTGTCTTGGGGGACATGGATCTGAATCTAAAGTAACGCCACCTCAAGGGTCCCCAGGCATACAGCTCACAACGAGCACCATTTCCCCAAATGCCAGGGCCCATAATCGGTGGGCAAGAGGCTAGCATTGAGTCCCCTCCAAAAGCCTCTCTCCCGGCTAGGTCTGTCACAGAAGCCCCCTATTTGAAAGCATGGGCCAGTGACAGGTCCTTTTTAGGAAAAAATCAATGGCATGTTACAGTAGATCCCCAATGCCCCCCTGCTTTCCACTGCATCTAATTAAGAACATATCACACTTCATCAGCTAATTCTATAGCTACAGTAGCTGGGAATGACAGCTCTGAACATGTAGCTGATGTAATACATGTTGCTTTGGGATTCAGTAGTCGCAGGGGGATCAGGGAATAGATGTCCCCTGATCACCTCCTGCTGTCAAGGTTACAGCAATTTATGTGGCCCCGTGCTCCCTGAAGGAACAGGAGAGCACAAGAACCACTGCAGAAGCAGGCAGAAGGTGAGGCGGGGGAGAGGCATCTTCACAGCCCATCGCTGGCTCTAAAACCCTGGCGTTGGGGGGCAATATAGATTTTTTTCCTCCAGCTTTTGTGGTACAGGGCATGATGTCATCCTCTTAACAACGAGGCCCCGGGGAATGATGAGCACTCAAAATCTCACAAGAAGGTACTGCAACACAGTGTTGGAAATGTTTTCTAAGTGGAAGAAGGATGATGTCACCATCACCTAGTCACCATGAGTAGAAGCCAGGAAAGGGAGCAATTATACTATCTAATCCCCCCATAGTGTTTTTTAACACTGTATTTTGTACACAAAGGAAAGATTGTGAAAACTCAATCGTATTATTATTAACTAATAAAAGGAAAAGAGAAGAGGAACAAACCACAAGACTTTTAAGGTGCCAAAAAACTAGATTGATTACAATTGATAAAATTCAATAGATTTTATTATAACAATAAAAGTAGATAAGAAATTCCTTGTTATATGACTTGTATAATTCATAAACCGATGCAGACACTTCTGCTCTACATGTTTCGCTCCAAAGAGCTTCTTCAGGAAACTCAAGAGTGCTGCATGAATTAAATGCTATAAATAACAAAGAAACATAGGAATAATTATATAATGCTTTAAACAACACTTTGCATCTATCACAATATTGGTATACACAAGTACACATTTTTCATTCCATTTGTATACATTATCATTGAGGAGAAACAACTTTGAATAATATGTGAATTGAGATAAAGATGGGCCTACCAGATATACTTGGACCTAGGTTAGTCAAAGAAGCAGAAGAATCCTGATTGACTCCAATAGATGCCCAAATCAATGGGATACTGTGTGACCACAGGGGAGAGATAGATATATCACCTATATTACATAGGAAAGATGTATGAAAAAAGTTTCAATATTTAATAGAATTAATTAAATATCAAGATGCATAATTTGTATTTACCTCAGTCTTATTATATAGTAGGACCAATTGATTTATCATTTTCCCCTTCAATGAAAAGGGTAACCTATTGTTGATGGTGATGGAGGAGCAGCAAGAGTGAAGAGTGCTAAATATCCCTGATGAGGAAGAAAGACACACCAGGAGATGCCTCCACTAAGGGGTCTAGATGGTCCCCCTCCTCCACATTCAAGGTCAATTGAATAGGGTCTGAAAGATAAGTAAAGCATATATGCATCTTCAATCATTGAGCATGTATCGATATGGGATACAATAAAGAGAGATCTTTATCGGCCAGTGAGTTCTTTATATATGATAAAGATTTCCAAAGGAGTGACAATGGGTGCTTACCTGTCTGTGGAATCAAACAAGCATAGACGGGAGGCAGAAGACAGATACAAACTCTCTCTCAGGCAATCTCTGACAGAGAATGGTGGCTGCTCGCCGCAATTAATAGCTCCCCCCCTTCCGGCAGCGTCTAATGTCACTGCCGGAATGCGGATGTCAATAAGATACTGACGTGCACACATGAGATCCAAAGGGCGGAAATGGTGTGGCGATGTGCGCGTCATTGCCAATTCGCCATTTTGGAATCTCTGCCCTCAACCCACACAATCAGGTGAGCGATCACCACCGAATGTCTGTGGGTGGGGCACCCTACACTAAAGGATAGGGGTAATAAAGGCAAAGCCTCTATTAGATGGACACAACCCAAATCCGGCGCATCAGGCTTATATCAATAGGGCTCAAGTCGGCTGCAATGACTGGTCAAACACTGGTGAGGACAAGTGCCCGGGGCGTCCGTATGGTCACTAATCCTATTTGAGATTTGGGCATGGTTTTGAAGTGTAAACATCAACTTAGAATTATAAAATATTCCAGCTTTGGTTTTCATTACTATTATTATTAGCTATAACTGCTAAAGTCCAAAATTGGTCCAGATATATCTGGTAGGCCCATCTCTATCTCAATTCACATATTATTCAAAGTTGTTTTTCCAAACACAGGAGAGGACAAGTGCCTGGTGCGTCCATATGGTCACTAATCCCATTTGAGATTTGGGCATGGTTTTGAAGTGTAAACATCAACTTAGAATTATAAAATATTCCATCTTTAGTTTTCATTACAACTATTATTAGCTATACTAACGTCTAAAACTGGTCCAAATATATCCGGTAGGCCCATCTTTATCTCAATTCACATATTATTCAAAGTTGTTTCTCCTTAATAATGATGTATACAAATAAAATGAAAAATGTGTACGTGTGTATACCAATATTGTGATAGATGCAACGATTTGTTTAAAACATTATGTAATTATTCCTATGTTGCCTTGTTATTTATAGCATTTAATTCATTCAGCACTCTTGATCTCCTGAAGAAGCTCTTTGGAGCGAAACATGTAGAGCGGAAGTGTCTGCATCGGTTTATGAATTATACAAGTGATATAACAAGGAATTTTTTATCTACTTTTATTGTTATAATAAAATCGATTGAACTTTATCAGTTGTAATCAATCTATTTTTTTGGCACTTTAAAAGTCCCGTGGTTTGTTCCTCTTCTCTTTTTACATGTAAAATTGGGATGTGGAGCCATTTCTGATCTCTCGCTGCCCTTACCTTTAATTCTAATAAAAGGAAAAAGAAAGAAACTATTTTTACCTCCCCCTTCCCTTTTTTTTTTTGCATGGAAGAATTAACTTGCAGAAATAAAGGGTTGACTAAGAATCATTCTAAGACATGGGCAAAATGGCTCGAATTTAAGAATACTGTTATATGAAATAATTGCAGACCTCCAGATTTTGACCTAATACTTAATATTGATTGAATTTTAATTTTTTTACTTCTTATATATATATTTTTCGTAGACCCTTTTCACTTCACCCCCCCCATCTCTTTGGAACTTTCTCTTTTCTTTCCCTTTTTATGTTTTTTTTCCTGTTGTGCCCACCCTCCTCCCTTTAATTTGCTATTGGAGGGGGGGAGGATAGGACATTATATGGTATGTGTTTTTGTAAGTCAGGCTTGTGATTGGAATATGTTGAAACGTTAAAAAAAAAAAAACAAATACTGTATTTTGCAAGGGGAGGGCACTTAAAAAGTGGACCTTGCATTTTAGCTGCAAGGTCTGCCTTAAATTACAAGAACTGTATTTGTTAGCATGCTAACAACTGTCTTGTATATTTATATGGGTCCCCCTTTAATAGTAACCACAACAATTATGTTGTTTGCCAAAATAAGATTTTCAAGGATGGAGTGTACACCATGAAAGCTGCGTGCATCTAAATTGATAGCAAACCATATTGTTAACTTGCTTTTGTTTTGTAGTTATTTTCCTTTGTTACAGAGGCTAGAATAAAAGAGGAAAACTTACAACACTGCAAATAACACTATAAAACTGTTACTGTGTCTGGGACATGGAGCTGTACAAGGAATTTAGAAGAGAAACAAATCGTGTCAGGCTATGCACAGAGTGAAGATGATGTTGGCAGAGTGGGTAGTCATACAGTAGTAAATATGATTAATTCTAGGTCATGCTAGGTTAAAATATGATCTTCATACTGTATCAAGTTCTGTAAAATGTATATTTAAAAAAAAAAAACCTCACAGATGTTCATAAAGGGCAGCTGGGCAAAGAAGCCAAATTAGATTTTAGCTTGCTGAAATCACAAAAGCTCCAAAATGATTAGTCACTGATTGATATAGGTTGGCGCAATGGCATAATTAAACAGAAACAGTGACATCTTTGGGCTCGGGCATCTGAGGCCAGTATTGTGAATTTTCTGGCATGTCGTTGTGGGTGGGGCTTACGTGTGGGTGTGGTGCAGAGGGGTCAGACAACAACACTTTTCTTTAATTATCTGTTTTACTTTGCTGAACAGGCATCAGTAGAAAATTATGATTTCAGTAAAAGTTGAAATAGATTTCCAAGACAAAGCACTTACTTACATAGGTACAAAACATCTTCAGTAATAGAGAATACCAAAAATATACAGTGCTTACATTCGCTGTCTGATAGAGACTTGCGTCCTTAAAGCTGTATTAAACCCAAACCCAAACCCAAACCCAAACCTTTAATATATTACACCTTACTAATTATTAGATGTGGTGGTTACATTCGTTTTCTGTTTTAGGCCTTTTCCCTCGGTTTTTGTCTGGTGATCTGGGCAGTAACACACCTCATGAGTGTCTCCTGAGGGAGCACAGGGGCACCTTTGTACAGCAGCATTGTTAATCTTGGCGGAAGGGATTGTTATATGTACTAGCAGACTTAAATACACATATTAAAACTAAACCTCAACTCAAACTTTAGAAGCAGTTACAGCATCATTTTTTTCTTTTGTGAGAAAGGTTTTACATAAAAAATAAAAGCTGAACATAGTAGCGAGCGCCACTTAGCCCACCCGTAACCCTGCACCCCCCCTGGCTGCTCAGGGATTGACACAGACACTGACAGGCTCTCTGCAGGGAATGCGTGCCTGTCAGCAGTTGCAGGGGAATCCCCCCTCCCTCTCCTCACTCAATACAGTGAGTAAGCAGCGCTTACAAGGAGTCAGCTGCCCTCGCTGTGCTCCCTCCCCTTCTTCCTCATTGGTGGGGGGAACAGACCAATGGGGCTCCAGTATGACTGCAGCAAAGTATCCTGGAACATGTAGTCCTCATCACTAACGACCCCATAGCCTTCCATGGGGGGTAGAATTACACACCCCAGCATGCTCTGGAGAAAAAGAACTAAAGAACACTAAGAGGCTGCCTGGGAGCGGGAGAGACAACACAAGGCAGGGGAGAAGACAGGACCCAGGGGAGAGGTGTTGCCTTCCCAGGTCAGTGTGTCATTTCTCCTACAGATCTATGGCTGGTCAGGGACATCCTGCCTGAAAGGGGGATCACAGGTGCATTCTCCAGGTGCACCTGTACAGACAGTGTGAAGCATCCTGGTTGTGGGGTAGCCAGTCAGGCAACTCAAAGAGCCTTCCTGTTACAGGACACTTCCTTTGGGCCTTGGTCACAGGATTAGTGAGCGGGCACTTGCCCATCTTACAGAGATACAGAGACGCTGCATGCAGACAACATTGCCTATTTTGCCTTCACCAGCAGAACACTGTGCTTCACTCATCCTCTGTCAGGTAGTAAAAATGTTCTTTCTGCTTTAGTAATTCCCCAGTACACTTTGCATCACTCCTGTCAAACAGGACAGCTAAGTGCACCAACTAAAATAGCTAGCTGAAGTTACAAGGCCTTTTTCTTTCAAGGGACTGACATCTCTGGTGCCATGCGGGCACACACGTATACCCAGGACTCCAGATATACTGTATAGGAAGGAGCAGGGTGATCTGACTTGGGAGTTACAATACTAAACACTGAACTAGGTACAGTGTTTATGGTTCTTTGGGATTGTGGTGCCAGGGGTCAGAAGGGAGAGGTCTGACATAAGAAGGGGTCATTCCTCTGCCCTCCTCCTGCCAAGGCCCATAGGGCTAAATTCAAGTAGAGTTGGTAGTCGATCTGTTAAAGTGTTTGCTGTTTCGTGATCTGTCATTGTTAAAGTGTTTGCCTCGGCTTTTGAGGAGTCCTCTGAAAGCAGCCAGACAGTATCATTGAGTTCTATTGCTCTTAATCTTCCGTCATTATTACATGGTTGATTTACTTGAGATATATTTGTCTGCTATTCAGTTATACTGTTACTGTTTGTACTATTTCTAAGGCACCTTTCACACGGGGCAGATCTGCTCAACGGAGTCCGCCAGCTCAGCGGAGTCCGCCAGCTAAGTGGGAGATTGCTCCGTTGATCTCCGCTGAGCCAGCAGATGACAGCTCCATCTCTGCTCACTGAACAAGGAGGGACCTGTCAGAGCCCTGCTGATTTCTGAGGAGATTGAACAAAAACGAACAGCATGTTCATTTTCATCAGATCTCATCGGATCCAATCTGCCAGACAGATGGCTGAACGTATCGCCATACGTCTCTCTTGAGCGGATCAGATGGCAGGCAGGTATCAGCGGGCACATCTCTGCTGACACCCGCTTGCCCATAGGACTCAATGGGTGGCCCGCTCGGATCTGCCTGAAAAACGGACAGGCGGATCCAAGCAGGCTTATAGTGTGAAAGGAGCCTAAGAAATTTCACAGTAAAGACAATTTCTGAGTTTACTACAATTTGTGTCCTTTTACTGTGGTGTTCGCACTAACATTATTGCCAGGTGTGCCAGAGGGGCTGAGACTGTTCTTGGGGTCGAGAGGCAGAGTACAGAACCAAATATACTCAAGTGGCTCCTTCGGGGTAGCGCTACAATTGTACAAGGAATTCTGCCTGTATTAAATCCAAAAGCACAGATACAGTATAATTTATTGTAAAATTTCAATTCTTAGAAAATGAATGCAGCCACTTCATCTAAGAATTGAAATTTTACAATAAATTATACTGTATGTGTGCTTTTGAATTTCATACAGGCAGATTTCCTTGTGGCCAATTAAATGGGACCCAGACAAAAAAGCTACAGTATCTCATGAAAGTGAGTACACCCCTCACATTGTTGTAAATATTATATTATATTTTTTCATGTGACAACACTGAAGAAATTACACTTTGCTACAATGTAAAGTAGTGAGTTTACAGCTTGTATAACAGTGTAAATTTGCTGTTTCCTCAAAATAACCCAACACACAGCCATTAATGTCTAAACCGCTAGCAACAAAAGACAAAAGTGAGTACACCCCTAAGTGAAAATGTCCAAATTGGGCCCAAAGTGTAAATATTTTGTGTGGCCACCATCTTTTTCCAGCACTGCCTTAACCTTCTTGTGCACGGAGTTCACCAGGGCTTCACAGGTTGCCACTGGAGTCCTCTTCCACTCCTCCATGACAACATCACAAAGCTGGTGGATGTTAGAGACCTTGCACTCCTCCACTAGGGATGGGTGAACAGTTCGGGCCGAACTTTCGTTGCTTGGTCGTTCAGCGAACATCCAAACAAATGGGTCGTTCGACCGCTTGTTTGGCCCTCCGAGCCGACCACAATGGATTGCGGCGCTAAACGGTGTGTTGCAAGCACTGATTGGCTGAAGCAGTGAAAGCTTCAGGCAATCAGGGCACAAAGCACTGTCAGAGTCATGATTTGGCACTGTCATCGTGACTTTATCCAATCATGGCTCTTTCCCGCCCCACAGTATAAAAGTACTCTTTCAATGGCAGCCATTTTCAGTGTAATTTTGACGTGGAGAGAGATAGAACAGGGCTCTGTTCAGTGCTATTAGTTAGTGTGCTATACTGTGCTATTTTGCTTCAATTGTCAGTGTAGAATATTAGTTTAGTGTCAGTCTAGGGATAGTGTGAGTGTAGTGAAGAGGACCATCATTCAGCTTTGCATAGTGTGCAACTAGAGTAGGGACAGCTCAGATAGTTTCACTGTAGTGTAGTGAGACCATGTCATTCATACATACATTAGTGTAGAGTAGGGACAGCTCATATAGTTTCAGTGTAGTGTAGTGAGACCATGTCAGTAATCTTTACATTAGTGTATAGCTAGAGTAGGGACAGTTCAGATAGCGTCAGTGTAGTGACGGTTGAACATGGTCTATTTGATTGCGTTACTGCCAGTTTAATGTCATATAATTTTGTGTGCATTACTGCCAGTGTAACGCCATATAGTTCTGTGTGCATTACTGCCAGTGTAATGCCATATAGTTCTGTGTGCGTTACTGCCAGTTTAACGCCATATAGTTCTATGTGTGTTACTGCCAGTTTAACGCCATACCGTTTTGTGTGCATTACTGCCAATTTAATGCCAAATAGTTCTGTGTGCGTTACTGCCAGTTTAACGCCATATAGTTCTGTGAGCATTACTGCCAGTTTAACGCCATATAGTTTTGTGCGTTACTACCATATTAATGCCATTTACTTCTGTGTACGTTACTGCAAGTTTAACGCTATATAGTTTTGTGCGTTAATGCCAGTTTAACGCCATATAGTTTTGTGCGTTACTGCAAGTTTAATGCCATTTACTTCTGTGTGCATTACTGCCAGTTTAACGCCATTTACTTCTGGGTGCATTACTGCAAGTTTAACACCATATAGTTTTGTGCGTTGCTGCCAGTTTAACGCCATATAGTTCTGTGTGCGCTACTGCCAGTTTAATGCCATATAATTCTGTGTGCGTTACTGCCAGTTTAACACCATATAGTTTTGTGTGTGTTACTGCCAGTTTAACGTCATATAGTTATGTGTGCATTACTGCCAGTTTAACGCCGTATAGTTTTGTGCGCATTACTGCCAGTTTAACGCCATATAGTTCTGTGTGTGTTACTGCAAGTTTAACACCATATAGTTTTGTGCGTTACTGCCAGTTTAACGCCATTTACTTCTATGTGCATTACTGCCAGTTACTGTATGCGTTATTGCAAGTTTAACACCATATCGTTTTGTGTGTTACTGCCAGTTTAACGCCATATAGTTTTGTGTGCATTACTACCAGTTTAACGCCATATAGTTCTGTGTGCATTACTGCCAGTTTAACACCATATAGTTTTGTGTGCGTTACTGCCAGTTTAACATTATATAATTTTGCGGGTTTGTGCCAGTTTAACACCATATAGTTTTGTGTGCGTTACTGCAAGTTTAACACCATATAGTTTTGTGCGTTGCTGCCAGTTTAATGCCATATAGTTCTGTGTGTATTACTGCCAGTTTAACGCCATATAGTTTTGTGGGTGTTACTGCCAGTTTAACACCATATAGTTCTGTGTGCAATACTGCCAGTTTAACGTCATATAGTTCTGTGTGTGTTACTGCCAGTTTTACGCCATATAGTTTTGTGTGCGTTACTGCAAGTTTAACACCATATAGTTTTGTTCATTACTGCCAGTTTAACGCCATATAGTTTTGTGCTTTACTGCCAGTTTAACACTATATAGTTTTGTGCATTACTGCAAGTTTAACGCCATTTAGTTCTGTGTGCATTACTGCCAGTTTAACGCCATTTATTCTGTGTGTGTTACTGCAAGTTTAACACCATATAGTTTTGTGCGTTGCTGCCAGTTTAACGACATATAGTTCTGTGTGCGTTAATGCCAGTTTAACTCCATATAGTTCTGTGTGTGTTACTGCCAGTTTAATGCCATATAGTTCTGTGGGCATTACTGCCAGTTTAACACCATATAGTTTTGTGTGCATTACTGTCAGTTTAATGCAATATAGTTCTGTGTGCGTTACTGCCAGTTTAACGCCATATAGTTTTGTGTGAGTTACTGCCAGTTTAACGCCATATAGTTTTGTACGTTACTGCCAATTTAACACCATATAGTCCTGTGTGCGTTACTGCCAGTTTAACGCCATATAGTTCTGTGTGTGTTACTGCCAGTTTAACGCCATATAGTTTTGTGTGAGTTACTGCCAGTTTAACGCCATATAGTTTTGTGCGTTACTGCCAATTTAACACCATATAGTCCTGTGTGCGTTACTGCCAGTTTAACGCCATATAGTTCTGTGTGTGTTACTGCCAGTTTAACGCTGTATAGTTTTGTGTGCATTACTGCCAGTTTAAAGCCATATAGTTCTATGTGCGTTACTGCCAGTTTAACGCCACATAGTTTTGTGTGCGTTACTGCCAGTTTAACGCCATATAGTTTTGTGCCTTACTGCAAGTTTAACGTCATTTACTTCTGTGTGCGTTACTGCCAGTTTAACACCATTTACTTCTGTGTGTGTTACTGCAAGTTTAACACCATATAGTTTTGTGAGTTACTGCCAGTTTAACGCCATTTACTTCTATGTGCATTACTGCCAGTTACTGTATGCGTTATTGCAAGTTTAACACCATATCGTTTTGTGCGTTACTGCCAGTTTAACACCATATAGTTTTTTGTGCGTTACTGCCAGTTTAATGCCATATAGTTTTGTGGGTTACTGCCAGTTTAACGCCATATAGTTTTGTGTGCATTACTGCAAGTTTAACACCATATAGTTTTGTGCGTTGATGCCAGTTTAACGCCATATAATTCTGTGTGCATTACTGCCAGTTTAACGCTATATAGTTTTGTGTGTGTTATTGCCAGTTTAACGCCATATAGTTCTGTGTTCATTACTGCCAGTTTAACATCATATAGTTCTGTGTGCGTTACTGCCAGTTTAACGCCATATAGTTTTGTGTGCATTACTGCCAGTTTAACGCCATATAGTTTTGTGGGTTACTGCCAGTTTAACGCCATATAGTTTTGTGTGCATTACTGCAAGTTTAACACCATATAGTTTTGTACCTTGATGCCAGTTTAACACCATATAGTTTTTTGTGCGTTACTGCCAGTTTAATGCCATATAGTTTTGTGGGTTACTGCCAGTTTAACGCCATATAATTTTGTGTGCATTACTGCAAGTTTAACACCATATAGTTTTGTGCGTTGCTGCCAGTTTAATGCCATATAGTTCTGTGTGTATTACTGCCAGTTTAACGCCATATAGTTCTGTGTGCGTTACTGCCAGTTTAACGCCATATAGTTTTGTGTGCATTACTGCAAGTTTAACACCATATAGTTTTGTGCGTTGCTGCCAGTTTAATGCCATATAGTTTTGTGGGTGTTACTGCCAGTTTAACGCCATATAGTTCTGTGTGCGTTACTGCCAGTTTAACGCCATATAGTTTTGTTCATTACTGCCAGTTTATTGCCATATAGTTTTGTGCTTTACTGCCAGTTTAACGCTATATAGTTTTGTGCATTACTGCAAGTTTAACGCCATTTATTCTGTGTGCGTTACTGCAAGTTTAACACCATATAATTTTGTGCGTTGCTGCCAGTTTAATGACATATAGTTCTGTGTGCATTAATGCCAGTTTAACTCCATATAGTTCTGTGTGTGTTACTGCCAGTTTAATGCCATATACTTCTGTGGGCATTACTGCCAGTTTAACACCATATAGTTTTGTGTGCATTACTGTCAGTTTAATGCAATATAGTTCTGTGTGCGTTACTGCCAGTTTAACGCCATATAGTTTTGTGTGAGTTACTGCCAGTTTAACGCCATATCGTTTTGTGCGTTACTGCCAATTTAACACCATATAGTCCTGTGTGCGTTACTGCCAGTTTAACGCCATATAGTTCTGTGTGTGTTACTGCCAGTTTAACGCCATATAGTTTTGTGTGAGTTACTGCCAGTTTAACGCCATATAGTTTTGTGCGTTACTGCCAATTTAACACCATATAGTCCTGTGTGCATTACTGCCAGTTTAACGCCATATAGTTCTGTGTGTGTTACTGCCAGTTTAACGCTGTATAGTTTTGTGTGCATTACTGCCAGTTTAAAGCCATATAGTTCTATGTGCGTTACTGCCAGTTTAACGCCACATAGTTTTGTGTGCGTTACTGCCAGTTTAACGCCATATAGTTTTGTGCCTTACTGCAAGTTTAACGTCATTTACTTCTGTGTGCGTTACTGCCAGTTTAACACCATTTACTTCTGTGTGTGTTACTGCAAGTTTAACACCATATAGTTTTGTGAGTTACTGCCAGTTTAACGCCATTTACTTCTATGTGCATTACTGCCAGTTACTCTATGCGTTATTGCAAGTTTAACACCATATCGTTTTGTGCGTTACTGCCAGTTTAACACCATATAGTTTTTTGTGCGTTACTGCCAGTTTAATGCCATATAGTTTTGTGGGTTACTGCCAGTTTAACGCCATATAGTTTTGTGTGCATTACTGCAAGTTTAACACCATATAGTTTTGTGCGTTGATGCCAGTTTAACGCCATATAATTCTGTGTGCATTACTGCCAGTTTAACGCCATATAGTTTTGTGTGTGTTATTGCCAGTTTAACGCCATATAGTTCTGTGTTCATTACTGCCAGTTTAACATCATATAGTTCTGTGTGCGTTACTGCCAGTTTAACGCCATATAGTTTTGTGTGCATTACTGCCAGTTTAACGCCATATAGTTTTGTGCATTACTGCCAGTTTAACGCCATATAGTTTTGTGCTTTACTGCCAGTTTAACACCATATAGTTTTGTGCGTTACTGCAAGTTTAACGCCATTTAGTTCTGTGTGCATTACTGCCAGTTTAATGCCATTTACTTCTGTGTGTGTTACTGCAAGTTTAACACCATATAGTTTTGTGTTGCTGCCAGTTTAACACCATATAGTTCTGTGTGCATCACTGCCAGTTTAACGCCATATAGGTCTGTAACGGAACGTCCCACACTCTGCTTGAGTGCTTCCGTCAGTATACCACTTCCTCCCAGTCTGGATACAGATATCCGATATTCCATCCGCTCAAAAGCACAAAACAAGGCGACACTTGTTTCACTGCTAACATGGACTATATGTTATTAGAACCAGAATACAAGACTTTATATAACGTTAGAGGAGGTTCCCTCTTCCTGCTCATATTACTCTAACAATACACCTGTAACAAATAAACATGAGCTAATTAACTAATCCTTTATACAGCCTAGGTGACTGAGACATGACCTTTTGCCCAGACTTGTGGTCACCGAGCTTCACACAGTAACAGAGTTAATTATCATAAGTACAACCACAGGACATTTTCTCACAATAGCAGAAGCTCCAATAGGAGTCGGCCCGTCTCCTACATTGTATAGAGGACAATGTGATCAGAATCAATCAAACCAAAAATAGTCTCTACATCCTGGGAGATATTGTGGACAAATATTACTGTCCCATTTTAAGTAGTCCAAGATATATTTTCTCACTCACCCTGTGCCAAGATAGCACAGGGTGACTTAGACATAAGAGGTGTATGGGGAACTGAAACAAGGGCACCCCTTACTTTCCAAGGGGTTCTGAGTTCCACGGGCCCTCACAAGTTCTGTGTGCGTTACTGCCAGTTTAACGCCATATAGTTCTGTGGGCATTACTGCCAGTTTAACACCATATAGTTTTGTGTGTATTACTGTCAGTTTAATGCAATATAGTTCTGTGTGTGTTACTGCCAGTTTAATGCCATATAGTTTTGTGTGAGTTACTGCCAGTTTAACGCCATATAGTTTTGTGCGTTACTGCCAATTTAACACCATATAGTCCTGTGTGCGTTACTGCCAGTTTAACGCCATATAGTTCTGTGTGTGTTACTGCAAGTTTAACGCCATATAGTTTTGTGTGCGTTACTGCCAGTTTAATGCCATAAAGTTCTGTGCGTCACTGTACGTTTGGTGCATTATATTGCAGTATATTATAGCGTATCCATGGAGTGCGTCTGTGTAGTGTGAGTACTCAAATTAAAGTGTATCAAACACCACTTTACATTGATTAAAGTGTATCTACGTACAGATTTCCACTTCTTCTTTACATTTGCTTATAAGCACCACCCCCTCCCTCCCAATAATGTCTGGGAGTAAAAAAAGGAGAGGCAGACAATTCCTTGGCACTGTAAGGGGCCAGCAACAAATGTGTCCACAGGCAAAGGTGGACATAGTGGTCAGTCCTCAGGCAAGGCATTATTTCTACTGTTTAGTGAGTTTGCCCATGCTATCCAGCCACAGCATGCAGAGGAAGTGGTGGACTGGCTTACTAAACCTTCCTCATCCTCCTCATCCTCCTCATCCTCTGTCACGCAAGCAGAGACAAGTGTGCAGTCCCCTGCAGTTGCCAGAGTGGATAAACCTGCCTCCTTGTCCACATCTATTCCAGCCATTGAGGAGTCAGCTGAGTTATATGACCACAGCATCAGCCACTTGCTCCTTGATGATGCCCTATTACTGGATTCAGATGTTGGTTCTGAGGTTGAGGATGACAGGAACATGAGCCTAGAGAGAGGGAGGAACACTGGTACACAAATTGGCATTCCTTCACAGAACACACAGGAGGAGAGGGGGGAGGAGGATGAGGAGGAGGATTCTAGCACTTTCATAGGCTTCAAAGAAGAGGAAGATATGCGTCAATCTATAAGCGATGGCTTTCCAACCCCAAGACCCTTGGGAGTAGTACGTGGCTGGAAGGAGGAAGTTCCAGATGCTGTCATCCTGAGTGACCCCAAGGAGTCTGCTTCTCAAGCCTCGGCAAATTTGAGGCGCATGGACAACCTCAAGCTTCAAAGCCTGTGAAAGGACCCAAGAATACATCGCATAAATCTCTTAGATTGTAAGCTCTAAATAGCAGAGCCCTCTGATTCCTACTGTATTAAAGTGTATTGTATTTGTACTGTCTACCCTCAAGTTGTAAAGCGCTACATAAACTGTTGGCGCTATATAAATCCTGTATAATAATAATAATAATAAAGGAGAAGGATGATTACTGGTTGGCAACCCTCCTTGGTTTATAAGGAGAAGATCTCAGAACTCATCCCGTCCCCACAGAGAGTGCAGAAGATAAAATCTCTTCAGGACACGTTAAAGAGGATTTTATTGAACGTTTTTCCTGACTCCAGTAGGTTACAGTGTGGTAGAAAACGTCGTTTTGAGTCTTCTGTTGGGCAAGAGAGGAGCATTGGGGAAGGCACCCGCCAAAGTGAGGCATTTCAGAATTTTTTTAGTCCTCGCTGCCCAGGGCTGCCAGCTTCCACATCCCATCGGCAGTGTCTGCATCACATGGTGGACGATTACCTCTTGGCCAAAACAGAGATGGAGAGCTTTCCAGCTGAAGATCCACTGACTTATTGGGTCATGAGAATAGACCACTGGCCAGAACTTGCCCAGTATGTTATTGAGTTGTTGGGCTGCCCTGCATCCATCGTGCTTTCAGAACGGACATTCAGTGCTGCAGGAGGTTTTGTTACTGATTGTAGAGCGCGTCTGTCCACAGACTCTGTGGACTATTTGACTTTTATAAAAATTAATCAGTCCTAGATTACCAGCTATGTAGCCCCTGGTGCCGATGTCACTGATTCTTTTTGGGATGTGGAATCTCTGCAGGACCTTGAGGCTGCCTAGCTTTGGGGGTGTTCAATCATTTCATTTGGAAGAATGTTTTTGGTTCAGGTTTCATGGGCACAATTAACACCCAAAGACCAATTTTTCAGCACTTGTTTGACAGGTGCATATCATTGCAATTTTTTTGCCTTCATCAAGAGCACCTCTATAGGGTTACGGTGTGAAGGCACCCCTGACACCCAAAGAGTAATTTTTCTGCACGTATTTGACAGGTGCATATCATTGCAATTTTTTACAGCAAGGCCAATTCTTGCTTTCATCAAGAGTACCTCTATAGGGTTACGATGGGAAGACGCCACCGACACCCAAAGACCAATTTTTCTGCACCTGTTTGACAGGTGCATATTATTACAATTTTTTACAGCAAGGCCAATTCTTGGTTTCATCAAGATTACCTCTAAAGGGTTACGGTGGGAAGGCGCCACTGACACCCAAAGACCAATTTTTACGCACCCGTTACTTCTATCCAAAGTCAAAGTGACACCAGAATGTATCCAAAAAAACTCTAATCTTGTTCCCAGTGCACTACATTGTGGCCTCATCATACACACTGGCTCCCCAGCTGTTGCTGAGCAAAACAAAACTTGCAGCTTCTAGACAGATCTGCCACTTTACAGGTAGACTAAAGGGACCCCCCAGGCACTATATTGGAAGGAATTTTTCATTTCTATGCTTTCACTTTAAAAATCAAAAAATCAGTGCTCATTTAAAAATGACATTTTTCACAACTTTTTTTTTATTGATACATGTCCCCCAGTGCAAGACCCGGACCCTTATAACCATTGTATGCCCAATTACTTGCATAAAAGCCTTCAAAATGGGCACTTTTGATTTTTGACGTTTGGGTCTCTTTGACTTTAATGGGATTCGTTAATTGTGTCCGAACTTTCGCTGTGTTCGAAAGTTTTGGTGTGAACCGAACAGGGGTCCATTCGGCCCATCCCTATCCTCCACCTTTTGTTTGAAGATGCCGCACAGATGCTCAATAGAGTTTAGGTCAGGAGACATGCTCGGCCAGTCCATCACCTTTACCCTCAGCTTCTTTAGCAAGGCAGCGGTCGTCTTGGAGGTGTGTTTGGGTTCGTTATCATGTTGGAATACTGCCCTGCGGCCCAGTCTCTGAAGGGGGGGATCATGCTCTGCTTCTGTATGTCACAGTACATGTTGGCATTCAAGGTTCCCTTAAAGAACTGTAGCTCACCAGTGCCAGCAGCACTCATGCAGCCCCAGACCGTGACACTCCCACCACCATGCTTGACTGTAGGCAAGACACACTTGTCTTTGTACTCCTCACCTGGTTGCTACCACGCTTGCTTGACACCATCTGAACCAAATAAGTTTATCTTGGTCTCATCAGACCACAGGACATGGTTCCAGTAGTCCATATCCTTAGTCTGCTTGTCTTCAGCAAACTGTTTGCAGCCTTTGTTTTGCATCATCTTTAGAAGAGGCTTACTTCTGGGACGAGAGCCGTGCAGACCAATTTGATGCAGTGGTCTGAGCACTGACAGGCCTACCCCCTCACCCCTTCAACCTCTGCAGCAATGCTGGCAGCACTTTCCCAAAGACAACCTCTGGATATGACACTGAGCATGTGCACTCAACTTCTTTGGTGAGTGGAACCTGTCCTGTTAAACCGCTGTATGGTCTTGGCCACAATGCTGCAGCTCAGTTTCAGGGTCTTGGCAATTTTCTTATAGCCTATGCCAGTGTTTCTCAACTCTAGTCCTCAAGGCGCACCAACAGGTCATGTTTTCAGGATTTCCCTCAGATGAAACGGCTGTGGTAATTACTAAGGCAGTTAAAAACTGATCAAATCACCTGTGCAAAATAATGGAAAGCCTGAAAACATGACCTGTTGGGGTGCCTTGAGGACTGGAGTTGAGAAACACTGGCCTAGGCCATCTTTATGTAGAGGAACAATTCTTTTTTTCAGATCCTCAGAGAGTTTTTTGCCATGAGGTGCCATGTTTAACTTCCAGTGACCAGTATGAGAGAGTGAGAGCAATAACACCAAATTTAACACACCTACTCCAAATTCACACCTGAGACCTTGTAACACTAACAATTCACATGACACCAGGGAGAGAAGATGGCTAATTGGGCCCAATTGGGACATTTTCACTTAGGGCTGTACTCACTTTTGTTGCCAGACATTAGACATTAACCACTTCAGCCCCGGAAGAATTTACCCCCTTCCTGCCCAGAGCACTTTTTGTGACACGGCACTGCGTCATTTTAACTGACAATTGCGTGGTCGTGCGACGTTGCACCAAAATAAAATTGATGTCCTTTTTTCCCACAAATAGAGCTTTCTTTTGGTGGTATTTGATCTCCTCTGTGGTTTTTATTTTTTGCGCTATAAACAAAAAAAGAGCGACAATTTTGAAAAAAAGCTATATTTTTTATTTTTGCTATAATAAATATCCCCCAAAACTATACTAAAAAAAATGTCTTTCTCATAGGCCAATATGTATTCTTCTACATATTTTTGGTTAAAAAAATTGCAATAAGGGTATATTGATTGGTTTGCGCAAAAGTTAAAGCGTCTACAAAATTGGGGATAGATTTATGGCATTTTTATTATTAATAATTTTTTATTAGTAATGGCGGTGATCTGCGATTTTTATGGCGGACACATCGGACACTTTTGACACTATTTTGGGACCATTGCCATTTATACAGCGATCAGTGCTATAAAAATGCACTGATTACTGTATAAATGACACTGGCAGGGAAGGAGTTAAACACTAGGGGGCGATCAAGGGGTTAAGTGTGTCCTAGCAAGTGATTATAACTGTGGGGGGGATGGGCTACCACTGACATGACAGCAATCACTGCTCCCGATGACAGGGAGAAGTAGATCCCTGTCATAACACTAGGCAGAACAGGGAAATGCCTTGTTCTTCCGCTCCATGACACACTCGCAGGACACTGGCGGACATCAAGTACGCGGGACCCACGGGCACGGTCACGGAGTACGCGGCGAGTACAATGCTGCGTCTTCACGGGGACATACAGGTACACCCATTTGCACAGCCATGCCATTGTGCCAACGTATATCATAGTGCACTGGTCGACAAGCGGTTAAGGGCTGTGTGTTGAGTTATTTTGAGGGGACAGCAAATTTACACTATTATACAAGCTGTACTCTCACTACTTTACATTGTAGTAAAGTGTCATTTCTTCAGTGTTGTCACATGAAAAGATATAATAAAATATTTACAAAAATGTGAGGGGTGTACTCACTTTTGTGAGATATTGTATCTCAGCTTACTTTACTGGTGCTCAGGGATGGACCTGACCTTTATCTGAACGGTGAAGCTGGGGTGCTTTTCACCTGGTCCTGGTAAGTAAGATCCAGAGGGCCCCTAAACTATCCCTATACAGTGGAATCCTTTTTTTTCACTAAACATAACAGATTCCTACCCCCTACCTACTTCCACACCGAAAGGTCCCAGACTGACCCAGCAGGGGCTTTATAAAGCCTCCTTGTATCTAAGATGGCCACCCAAAGCTTGGGAGAACTCACTGTCCAATTAGACACTGGTTCCTCAAAAACAGTGCCCGAAGTCAGCTGGACATGGAAAAAAAAAGTGGCCGTTTAAGAGCGTTCGGTCACCGGACACTGAGCTGTCCACTAGAATCTTGACTGCTGCAATCAGGTGATTGCAGCTGAAAAGCTTCATTGGGAGGTGTTTGGAGTGTAAACAGGGCACAGGATATGCCTCAGCTGGACATGGCTTGATGAATATTGTTGAATTGTTGTTGATGATTTTCCCAGACAACTCCGCATAGGCGAACCATGTACACATTACAATACCTAGTCACTTCTCTCCCCACCAGAGCAGCCAGTGCAGACTGGGCCCGGGCATGAGGAGCAGCAGAGAGACTGAGAGAGAAATAGAGCTAGTGATCCTTCCTCCTGTCCTATAATCAAACAACTGTATACAGCTATATACACCCACATCTTCCTTCCTGGCTGTATATGGAGACCTTCCTCCATCATCACTGTGACTGCAGATATACATCATCTGTCCTGTTACTATGTATATACTGTCAGGTCGATAAATATTGGGACATCGACACAATTCTAATCTTTTTTGGCTCTATACACCACCACAATGTATTTGAAATTAAAACGAACAAGATGTGCTTTAACTGCAGACTTTCAGCTTTAATTTGAGGGTATTTACATCCAAATCAGGTGAATGGTGTAGAAATTACAACAGTTTGTATATGTGCCTCCCACTTTTTAAGGGACCAAAAGTAATGGGACAATTGGCTGCTCAGCTGTTCCATGGCCAGGTGTGTGTTATTCTCTCATTATCCCATGTACAAGAAGCAGATGACCAAAGAATTCTTTCCCTGGTGAAGAAAACACCCTTCACAACAGTTGGCCAGATCAAGAACACTCTCCAGGAGGTAGGTGTATGTGTGTCAAAGTCAACAATCAAGAGAAGACTTCATCAGAGTGAATACAGAGGGTTCACCACAAGATGTAAACCATTGGTGAGCCTCAAAAACAGGAAGGCCAGATTAGAGTTTGCCAAACAACATCTAAAAAAGCCTTCACAGTTCTGGGACAACATTCTATGGACAGATGAGACCAAGATCAACTTGTACCAGAGTGATGGGAAGAGAAGAGAATGGAGAAGGAAAGGAATAGCTCATGATCCAAAGCATACCACCTCAACAGTGAAGCATGGTGGTGGTAGTTTCATGGTGTGGACATGTATGGCTTCCAATGGAACTGGTTCTCTTGTATTTATTTATGATGTGACTGCTGACAAAAGCAGCAGGGTGAATTCTGAAGTGTTTTGGGCAATATTATCTGCTCATATTCAGCAAAATGCTTCAGAACTCATTGGACGGCGCTTCACAGTACAGATGGACAATGACCCGAAGCATACTGCGAAAGCAACCAAAGAGTTTTTTAAGGGAAAGAAGTGGAATGTTATGCGATGGCCAAGTCAATCACCTGACCTGAATCTGCTTGAGCATGCATTTCACTTGCTGAAGACAAAACTGAAGAGAAAATGTCCCAAGAACAAGCAGGAAATTAAGACAGTTGCAGTAGAGGCCTGGCAGAGCATCACCAGGGATGAAACCCAGCGTCCGGTGATGTCTATGCGTTCCAGACTTCAGGCTGTAATTGACTGCAAAGGATTTGCAACCAAGTATTACAATGTGAAAGTTTGATGATGATTGTTAACCTGCCCCATTACTTTTGGTCCCTTAAAAAGTGGGAGGCACATATACAAACTGTTGTAATTCCTACACCATTAACCTGATTTGAATGTAACTAACCTCAAATTAAAGCTGAACGTTTGCAGTTAAAGCACATCTTGTTCGTTTCATTTCAAATCCATTGTGGTGGTGTATAGAGCCAAAAAGATTAGAATTGTGTTGATGTCCCAATATTTATGAACCTGACTGTAGCTTTATACAGGACAGATGATGTATACCTGCAGTCAGTGATGATGGAGAAAGGTCTCTATATACAGGAAGAAAGATGTGGGTGTATATAGAGCTTTATACACCCACCTTCTTTCCTGTATATACTAGAGACCTTCCTCCATCATCACTGACTGCAGGTATACATCATCTGTCCCTCCATACTGTACAAGCTGCTGCATATTACGGGCACAGTGAGGCTGCATACGATTGGCACGGGTGAGGCTGCATATTATGGCACAGTGAGGCCGCATATGATGAGCATAGTGAGACAGCATATGATGGGCATAGTGAGGCTGCATATGATTGACACAGTGAGGTCGCAAATGATTGGCACAGTGTGGCTGCATATGATTGACACAGTTTGGCTGCATATGATTGGCACAGTAAGGCCGCATATGATTGGCACAGTGAGGCTGCAAATGATTGGCATGGTGAAGATGCATATTATGGGCACAGTGAGGCCGCATATGACTGGCACAGTGGCTGAATTTGATGGCACAGTGGGTGCATTTGATGGGGTACAGTTGCTGCATTTGATGGGGCATAGTGGCTGCATTTGATGGGCAGAGTGTCTGCATTTGATGGGCACAGTTGCTGCAATTGAGGGCACTGTGGCTGCATTTGATGGGCACAGTGGCTGCATTTGATAGGCACAATGAGGCTGAAATTGATTTTTTTTTCAGTATTTTTCAGTTTGTTTGCGCCCCCCCAAAAATTTTGAGCACCAGCCATCACTGATGCCTGCTATGCCTGCTTTACCGGATACAAGTCAGAAGACAGAAAGAAAGTACTTGTCTTCCATTTAAGAAACTAAAGACAGGTGCAGGTGTCTAGTGAAGAAAAGTAAGAACTACATTCCTACACCCTGGTAACTCACCTGAGCAGGCTAGGTTTAGTGTCCTGAAACCAGTATCCTGGACCACAAGTTCCTCTGTAGGCTGGTCCTATTCAAAAACAGGAGGCTGATTCCCTGTCACTTCCTCAATGGAGGTTAAGTCCTCCACTGGTTGAAGAGGGAGACGACCCCATTCCAGGGGTCTCAGTGAAAGGATCCACATTGTTTTCGATCTTGACAGAAAGTGGAAGGCAGGGACAGGTGCATCTGAGACAGACTCAGTACTGAACACACATGGGTGAAGCAGACTATGATTCAACTGTTTGCAAGGTCCATTTTTTTTCCCAGACACAATGTCACACACGGGCTCTCACTTGGCCTCCAGTTTGCTGCCCTTGGTGAGAGCAAGGGGTTGAGCACTAAGCACCTATCTCCAGGTTTCAGTGGAAAAAACTTGACTGCTGTCATGAAGATCCTGCCAGTAACCGGCGATTCAGACGCACGGGAACACGACCACGGGTTCCACTGCGCATGCGCGTGCGTTCACGGGTACTGTCACGCACGGGCACGCGCGCGCACTCCCGCTAGTGCCAGGCGGGCTATTTAAACTGGCCTGTCACACTCAATCCCCGCTGTCTGCTCTACAGCGTTCCGTGTGCCTTAACCTGACCTGACCTGTGTACTCTGCTATCTGACCCGGCTTCCTGTTAGACCATCCTGCTATCCGCCTGCACCAGACCCTCTCGGCTTGCCTGACCATCCCTCTGTGTAATCCCTGGTACCTCTGCTGCTCGACCGATACCGACCTCTGGCTTGTTTGACCATCCCTCTGTCTGATACCAGTATCCAGTCTGTTTACCTGCTGCCTTGTTCCTGGCTCCAGCTCAGCATTCCAGACTACTACCTGCTGCTTGTTCCTGGCTCCAGCTCAGCGTTCCAGACTACTACCTGCTGCTTGTTTCTGGTTCCAGTTCAGCGTTCCAGGCTACTACCTGCTGCTTTGTTCCTGGTTCCAGTTCAGCGTTCCAGGCTACTAGCTGCTGCTTTGTTCCTAGTTCCAGTCTAGCGTTCCAGTCTACTACCTGCTGCTTGTTCCTGGTTCCAGTCCAGTGTTCCAGTCTGCTACCTGCTGCTTGTTCCTGGTTCCAGTCCAGCGTCCCAGTCTCCTACCTGCTGTTTGTTCCTGGTTGCGGTCCAGCGTTCCAGTCTACTACCTGCTGCTTGTTCCTGGTTCCAGTCCAGCTCTTCAGCCCTGCTTACTTACCTGCTGTGGTTCCTGGTCCTCTCTGCATTCCAGTCTCCAGTCTCACCCATCAGCTTCAGGTTCCAGAGGGTGCCACTACTCCTGAACTTCCGGTAAATGTTGATCCTGCCAGGCACCCATACCACTGCTCACTCCTGGGCCCTCTGTCTCCATTCCAGGGGAATGGGAGTGGGAGCTGTAAGCGAGGTCTTTCTCTGCACTTCAGGCTCAAAACCTACCAGGTACATGACAGTAGCAGACAGCCATGTCTGAGCCTGAGCAGGGAACGTCTCCCATGGAGGAACTTTGTGCACACCT
This sequence comes from Aquarana catesbeiana, assembly GCF_042186555.1. NCBI lineage: Eukaryota > Metazoa > Chordata > Amphibia > Anura > Ranidae > Aquarana > Aquarana catesbeiana. Next base: position 292,816,986 of record NC_133327.1, on the reverse strand, counting down.
GGCAGGATTGACTGAAGCAGTCAAGAATCTGCAGCAAGGATACGCCAGGTTGGAGGAACGAGTTCTAACCTTGTCTAATCCCATTGGGGTCCAGGGAGTTCCTTCCGCTTCTGCTCCTTCAGTTGGGCCTTCCTCAACGGTGGTAATGCTCCCTCCAGAACCCAAAGTCCCGACGCCTGAACGTTTCTCCGGGGATCGCCTTAAATTCAGGGCCTTCCGCAACTCCTGTGAATTATTCTTTGCTCTTCAGCCACGTACCTTTTCCCTGGAGGCTACCAAGGTGGGCTACATAATTTCTCTGCTTTCTGTTGACCCCCAAACCTGGGCCCATCACCTCTTGGAGCAAAAGGACGTATCCCTGACAAATCTCTCCACCTTCTTTGACGCATTGGGTCAGCTGTACGATGACCCCCAGTTGTCCGTGACTGCTGAGGCGGCTTTGCACACCCTTCAACAGGGTCGCAGGGCAGCAGAGGACTATGTGGCTGAATTCAGGAAGTGGAGTGCGGACACAAATTGGAATGATGCGGCTCTCCGCTATCAGTTTCGGATGGGACTCTCTGACTCTTTGAAGGATGAATTGGCCAGGGTGGGTACACCACAGACTTTAAATGCCTTAATCGATCTAGCCATCCAGATCGATCAATGCCTAAGAGAACGTAGGACTGAGAGAGCTATGGGATCTTCTCGCCCAACTTGGGTTACCCCTAAAGTTCTTCATCATACGTCACCAACACCACCTACCTCCACGTTTAACCCACCTGAGCCAATGCAATTAGTAGTCCTGCAGCCTTCTCTTACCCAGGAGGAACGACAACGTCGTCGAGTGAATAATCTGTGCCTGTATTGCGGGGAACCTGAGCACTATGTCAGGAACTGTCCCCTTAAAGTCCGTAAGTGCCTATCCCTGTCCACTGACTATGTTGCACCTCTGGCTAAGAATACTACTCACCTTGCTCTCTCTATCCTGTTACAGCTTCCAGGAGAGACTCTGCAAATAACCGCCATTATTGACTCTGGAGCTTGCAGTTGTTTCATGGACTCTCTCTTTGCTACCAAACACCAGATACCTTTGTTGCCTAAGGCCCATGGACTTTCCATCCATCTAGCTGATGGAACCGCCATTAAATCTGGGCCTGTTACCCAAGAGACTGCTCCAATACCCGTCTCCATCTCCAATTCTCATCAAGAACTGCTACGCCTGGATATCATCGCCTCACCTCTGTTTCCCATAATCCTCAGCATGCCATGGTTATAGGCTCACAATCCTGACATTAATTGGATCACAGGTGAAGTTACTTTTTCTTCTTCATATTGCCAATAATCTTGCAGATTTCAGAACGTTCAGGAGAACCCTACCTTGCTTTGCCTAGATACAGATCCTTGTCTACACCTCTCCATCCCTTCTGCCTATCATGATTTCTTAGATGTATTCAGCAAGCAGGGGGCAGAGGTCTTACCCCCTCACCGGGCCTTTGACTGTCCTATCAAATTACTTCGCAGTGCTGGGATTCCTTTTGGAAGAATCTTTCCTTTGACTGAAGTAGAACAAGGGGCTTTAAAGGAATATATCGATGAGAACCTAAAGAAAGGCTTCATTCGTCCGTCCACGTCTCCAGCAGGTGCAGGCATCTTCTTTGTACAGAAGAAAGATAAGACCCTCAGACCATGTGTGGATTACCGCGAGCTAAATAAAATCACTGTAAAAAACCGTTACCCTCTTCCTCTGGTGCCAGAGTTGTTCCAAAGACTTGGGACAGCTACCATATTCACTAAACTTGACCTCCGCGGAGCCCACAATTTAGTTCGTATTAGGGACGGAGACGAATGGAAGAACGCCTTTCGTACCCGTTATGGACATTTTGAGTACCTAGTGATGCCTTTCGGTCTGTGCAATGCCCCTGCTACATTTCAGTACTTTATCAATGATGTTTTACGAGACTTTCTAGATCTGTTTGTTATGGTCTATTTAGACTAAATATTAATTTTTTCTTGTTCCCTTGAATCCCATCGCAGGCACGTCAGAAGTGTGTTGGGCCAGCTTCGACAACACGGTCTATATGCAAAAGCTGAGAAGTGTGAATTTGAACAGGAAAGTATTCCATTTTTGGGGTTAATCATTTCCAGTAGAGGCATTAAGATAGACCCTCAAAAGGTCGCTGCAGTTTTAGATTGGCCAGTCCCGACAGACAAGAAGGGAATCCAGCAATTCGTTGGATTCGCTAATTTTTACCGTAAATTTATTAAGGGGTTCTCAGCCATCATCACACCCATCACACAGCTAACTAAACAAGGTACACGCTTCCACTGGTCTGCTGAAGCCCAAAAGGCTTTTGAGACTCTCAAGGGCCTTTTTACTTCCGCCTCCATACTAATGCATCCAGATTCCTCTCTGCCATCCGTACTAGAGGTGGACGCATCTGAAATTGCTGTAGGGGCAGTGTTGTCCCAAAGACAGAGAACTAAGGCCCTGTTACATCCTGTGGCCTTCTTCTCTCGTAAATTGTCCACGGCAGAGAGAAATTATGATGTAGGTGACAGAGAGTTGTTGGCAATCAAATCAGCGTTGGAGGAGTGGCGCTATCTGCTGGAGGGTGGCGCTCATCCAGTCTTAATTTTTACAGATCATAAGAACCTGGAGTATTTGAGATCTGCAAAAAGATTGAAGCCACGTCAAGCCAGGTGGGCTCTCTTTTTCTCCAGGTTCTCCTTTCATGTCACTTACCACCCTGGTTCCAAAAATGCCAAACCTGATGCCCTATCCAGGATGTTTCACAAGTCCCAAGAGGTTTCCCCTCCAGACACCATTCTATCCCCGGGGAATTTTCTTTTGCTTCAGGGAGACCTGCTTTCCCAGATTAAGCAGGCTTCCGCGGAATTGGGATCTTCCATTAGGTCAGAACTCCAAGTTAAGGATGGGTTACTGTGGCACGAGAATAGGATCTTTATACCTGAGACACTACGAGTTTCAGTACTAGAAATCTGTCATGATCATGCATTGGCTGGGCATTTTGGCGTGGCTAAGACCACTGATCTGGTACAGCGTACCTTTTGGTGGCCTCAGTTACGCAAAGATTGTAGGAAATTTGTTGAGTCCTGTACCACCTGTATCAGGAACAAGGGGCACAGAACCAAGGCATGGGGGTTGCTAAAACCATTGCCTGTCCCAGATAGGCCTTGGAAAATGCTTTCTATTGACTTTATTGTGGAATTACCTCCAGCTGGGGGCTTCACCTCAATTTTTGTCATAGTAGACCGGTTGTCGAAAATGGCCCACTTTGTCCCAATGAAGGGCACTCCCTCAGCTACAGAAACGGCACAAGCATTCATTAAAGAAGTCATCAGGCTCCATAGGGTACCGGTTAATATCGTTTCTGATCGGGGGGTACAGTTTACCTCCCAATTCTGGAGGTCTCTGTGTAAGACACTGAACATTGAGCTCTCATTTTCATCTGCTTATCATCCCCAGACTAATGGGCAAACAGAGAGAACAAACCAGACTCTTGAACAATATTTACGCTGTTTTTCTTCTTTTGCCCAAGATGATTGCATTTCTGTTCTCCCATTGGCTGAATTCGCCTACAACAATTCTATTCATTCTGCTATCAAACAAACTCTGTTTTTTGCAAATTATGGTTTCCACCCTTCATTTTTGCCTAATTCTCTTCCAGAGTGCACAGTACCCGCAGTTCAGGAGAGGTTGGACTTCTTTACTTCCAACAACCAAGTTTTACAGGAGACCATGACCAGGACCCAGGAATACAATAAAGCAATCTTCGATAAGAAGAGGCGAGGTGAGCTGTTACTTACACCCGGGGACCAGGTATGGTTATCTACAGTAAATCTCAGGATGGCTTGCCCTTCAAAGAAATTGGGTCCCAAGTTTCTTGGACCATTTCCTGTCAAGCGGAGAATTAATGAGGTGGCATACGAACTTGAACTCCCGGATTCACTAAAAGTGCATCCAGTATTTCATGTGTCCCTGCTCAAACCCTCTGTTTCTAATCCATTTCCAGGCCGAAGTATGGATCCTCCTGATCCAATTTTGGTAGATGGGGAGGAGGAATTCGAGGTGGAGGCTATCATGGACCATAGGAAAAGAGGTAACCAAAATCAATTTTTGATAAAATGGAGGGGGTTTGGCCCAGAAGAAAATTCTTGGGAACTTGAGGACAATATTCATGCTGAAGATCTGTTGCAATCTTTTAAAAGATCCCATCCAGAGAAATTTCTTCAAAGGGGCATTCGGAGGCTCCACTGGGTTCCACTGCGCATGCGCACGCGTTCACGGGTGCTGCCACGCACGGGCACGCGCGCGCACTCCCGCTAGTGCCAGGCAGGCTATTTAAACTGGCCTGTCACACTCAATCCCCGCTGTCTGCTCTACAGCGTTCCGTGTGCCTTAACCTGATCTGACCTGTGTACTCTGCTATCTGACCCGGCTTCCTGTTAGACCATCCTGCTATCCGCCTGCACCAGACCCTCTTGGCTTGCCTGACCATCCCTCTGTGTAATCCCTGGTACCTCTGCTGCTTGACCGATACCGACCTCCTGCTTGTTTGACCATCCCTCTGTCTGATACCAGTATCCAGTCTGTTTACCTGCTGCATTGTTCCTGGCTCCAGCTCAGCGTTCCAGACTACTACCTGCTGCTTGTTCCTGGCTCCAGCTCAGTGTTCCAGACTACTACCTGCTGCTTGTTCCTGATTCCAGTTCAGCGTTCCAGGCTACTACCTGCTGCTTTGTTCCTGGTTCCAGCTCAGCGTTCCAGGCTACTACCTGCTGCTTTGTTCCTTGTTCCAGTCCAGCGTTCCAGTCTACTACCTGTTGCTTGTTCCTGGTTCCAGTTCAGCGTTCCAGTCTGCTACCTGCTGCTTGTTCCTGGTTCCAGTCCAGCGTCCCAGTCTCCTACCTGCTGTTTGTTCCTGGTTCCGGTCCAGCATTCCAGTCTACTACCTGCTGCTTGTTCCTGGTTCCAGTCCAGCTCTTCAGCCCTGCTTACTTACCTGCTGTGGTTCCTGGTCCTCTCTGCATTCCAGTCTCCAGTCTCACCCGTCAGCTTCAGGTTCCAGAGGGTGCCACCACTCCTAAACTTCTGGTGACTGTTGATCCTGCCAGGCACCCATACCACTCCTCACTCCTGGGCCCTCTGTCTCCATTCCAGGGGAACGGGAGTGGGAGCTGTAAGGGAGGTCTTTCTCTGCACTTCAGGCTCAAAACCTACCAGGTACGTGACAACTGCACTTTCCTCTATCAGGTATTGATGCCACTTCAGCACCAGTTGCTTGGCTTGGTTCAAGAGATGCAAATGGTCTTGGACCCATTTATCAGGGGCCCCCACTGTAACAGGTTCAGGAAATTCCAAGTGTAAGTCTACAAGTAAGCAATGCAACTGCCAAGCATCAGGAAGTGCCACATATAGCTTGGGCTCCATGGACCGTCTGGATAGGGGCCCACACAACATCCCTGACCTACTGAGTCCAGCATTCAATGTTCTTGTTCCAAAGTGATTAGCCCCAGCATAGTGCACTTTAAATACTCAGGATGATATGGAGGTGTGTAATTTCCATATATCACTAAAGCATCACAGTTCAGAGAACACTGTGATTTAAAGTTAGATCTGACAAGATATGCTTTCGACACCTGTACTGTAGGTTTGAAATTCATGTTTACAGAAAAGCTTGGCCAAAGTGACAGCCGTTTGATCTTTTGTGGGCTTCACATTAGCAAACTTGGCAAATTAGTCCACAATTACTAGAACATAGCGGTGCCCAGAAAGTTTCAGCTACATAGAGGAAATTCATAGTCAACAGCTCGAACGATTCCACATTGTTTATGACAAGGGGAGTTGTGCTTTCTGCTTTCCCTTCATGAATGACACAGTTATGGCACACCTGACATGCCTTGTGCACCCAAGTGGATAACCCAGGGCAATAGATGTATCTGCAGATAAAGGCTGTCTGCTCAGCCCTGAAGTGTCCCCCAGTGTGCTGGAAGATCAAACAGACCTCTACAGTCTCAGTTTGGGGGAATTATCAGCTGATGAATGTCTTGCTGCTCACTGGTAAAACATGTCCTCCCATGCAAAAGTCCATTGTACTACTCAAGTTCATCCCAGTGTCTGAGCAGCTGCCACCTAGTTGGAGAGAGAGGAATCCATTCTTGATATACAGGCTCCCAATTTCTCACCCAGTATTACATAACCTGAAAGATATGGGAATCTTGTTTTTGCAATTTGGCAGCTCCCTTGGAGTATGAATATCAGGACCAACTTACTGGTAATGGCTACCTGGGAGAAATGATGAGGTTATTTTTGAAGGCTGATCCTTGAAGGGAAATGTTCTCTTGTTCTCTTTCACAGTTCCTGGCAGTGTGTCCAAAGTGTCTACCCTCAGTATCAGGGTCTTTCCAAATAGGGTTGTCCCGAGACCAGGGCTGAGTGAAGCCACATTTTTCATGGTTATTTCTAGGCTAAGGAAGGCCACAGACTCAGCCAAATCTTGCTTGACTTTTTCTAAAGTGGAGTGTGGAGAATGATGGCCTGATAGAGGAGAGGAGGTGGCTGCTTCTTTCACCTCCAGTGGCCACACAACCCCCTGGGTGATTGTCATCTGGCTCTTCACCTCTGCCCTCTCATGTTTTAATTTCTCTTGTTCCTGTTCAATGACCCTTTTCAGGATGACAGCAAATCTCAGAATGTCGACAGCTCTCACTCAGTCTCTCAAGTCTCTCTTCAAAGTGCCACGCCGATATCCAGAAATTAATTGTTCATGTTAACTCAGCTGGTCTGGAGGTACAGAAGTACTGCCAGGGCCGTAGTTCTGCCACTGTCTATAGTGGATTGCGATGTGGAGAGGAAGGCGATCTCTTACACCTCGGTAAAGGAAAAAGGAGGCATGGGAGCCTGGAGTGGCACAAGTGCCTGGAAGTTAAGATGATGATGGTTGTAGATGAGAGGTCTGTGCCTACTTGGATGCAGGCTGGATTGTGATGCAGGGCAGCAGGCACAGCAGGCTGGTAGACAGTCAGCAGGCACTAGCGGGTTGGGTTGGCAGGTCACAGGCAGCAGGCACTTGACAGGCTGGCAGGTGGAAGACAGCAGGTACTCGACAGGCTGGCAGTTGGCAGACAGAAGGTACTTGGCAGGTGGCAGACAGCAGGTACTTGACAGACAGCAGGAATAAGGATGGCCACCACAGGCTGGACACAGAGTTTCAGGAACAGAGCAGCAGGCAACAGAGTAGTCAGGTTCAGGCTAGAGTTGGCAATGGAGGATCAAGCAGAGACGTGGTCGAAGAGCAAGTCAGGGGTCAGTTCAGCCAGAGTACAAGCGTGGTCAGACAGATCAGAATGGTAACAGGAGATCAAACACAGGAACAGGTACCAGGTAGCAGAACGCTGTAGACCATAAGGCAAAGTCCTAGCGCAGTAGAGGTGTTTAAATAGCCTACTTAGCGACACTTCAGTGATGGGCGTGCATGCGCATGAGCACAGGTCAGGCTACCAGGAATTCTCTGTCTGTGGGTTTGGTTAACAGGAATTCTCCACCTGCGCATAACTATGCACCTGGGCATATTTCTTCTTTCCTGACACCAACTATAGAATCTTTGGGGAGGTTCAGCCAGGGTGGAATTTTCACTATATAATTTCACTAGATGGACAATAATGACTGCTGTAGTGTCTCTTTTTCTCTGGCAAAACCATCACAGCCCAGCAGGCTCTGCCCTCCAACTAATCAATGGCAAGATCCACAAGGAGTGCCGCAGGAATTTGGAATACACAAACTGAGATTTACAGCCTCTCAGTCTAGTCCTCCAGTAAAATATTTGTTCCATTAAATTTTGGGATTAGTGCAAAGACTGCTCCATAGGGTGCCATTATCTTCCCTCTAGCCATTCCTACCACCGTGGATGATGGTTCTGACATCCTGCTAACTATGCCAAAATGTAGGCAGGGCTTTTGTGTGGTTATAGTGCAGAGGGATCAAATGACAAGTTTTCTTAGATTTTCAGTTTTACTCAAATTTTACTATTTACGAACAGTTCGTAATAGAGCATGATAATTACAATAAAAGTTAAAACAGGATTTAAAGGTAAGGCATTTAAAGTGATAGTAAAGGCTAGTATAACTATTTTTAAAAATTTTCCCTCACCCCTCCTCCTGCCTATCCTGCATACCCTGTATAACTCTGTATACTTTTCTTTTTTGAATCTGGTAAGGCCATGTGATCCAACAGCTATGCCTCCTCTTTGTAAGCTAGTGCCCGAGAATAGCTATGAATTTCATCTGGTCAAGGAACAAAAGAGTGGGTCCCAGAAGGCCCCCAAACTATATCTATGCAACAGGAGCCTTTCCCTCCACTAAACCTAACTGTCCCTGAGGGGGCGTGTCCGGACACACAGCGGAGAAGACATGTTTGTGCTGAGCTCCGCACGTCCAGCGATCATCTACCGCCATCCTCCCTTTGTTTCAACTTGATGACCACCCAAACCACTAACATACCTTTTGGGACATTGTGTCCTACAACCACAGCTGCTGTCCTGTCCCTGTTGTGTGCATCCCGACTCATCTTCTTGGCTCCTGTAATTCGAGGCTCACCGCCATCTTGAGGCCTGCTGGCCCCCTCTCTTCTGCACACCGCGATTCGGGGGCTCAGCAAACAATCCATCCCTGCTCGCTGACAAATCACCCCTGAGGGACTCTTGACGGATCTGCAGCAGAAGAGAGCTGCTTAACAATTCCCTGGCCATGAGCTCCGACATCCCGCCACCTGACGCCATTCTAAAGCCTTCGGCCTACTGTTCCGGCTCCGTCCTCTTCCTCCCGCGGACACAGTGAGTAAAGGGCCACCTGGCTCTCCCCCACACAGACAGTATTCCTACCAGTGATTACTTGCTGCCACACTGATATTGATCAGTGGGAGATCCCTGGGCCTAAACGAGGCGGGACTTATACGGCCGGCAGCTGCTTCTAGGAAAGTCCGCGGCCTCGGCCTACACACGGAAGCCGGCGGCCATCTTGGGACTCCAGATACACCTGGCCACTCTCTTCTCACGCCTGTGATCCAATTCCACATTCACTGAATGGGGCACATCGCTGGGAATTATTACCCCCTCCCACAACTACTCAATCAGTTACCATCACAACCGGCAGATGTAATTACATACATGTCAGCCACTTCACCAAACATGTTCCTTAAGTGAGCTTGGAATTCCGCCTGCTCCCCGAGACCTCCGTTATGCTATCTTAGCCACTTATAGCTACAGAGGTAAGTTTGACCATCTATCATATTCCCTGATCATCTCATGGGCAAAGTTGGCCAGCAACAGCGAAATTATAAACCTCTGTTTGGGCCACGTGAGGATTCCAGCATGGAATGTTACATTACCAGGTCACAACTTACGACCTCAAATTATTCCACAGACCCTCATGCGGCAATGGATACTTCCATAAGAGTGGAGAATGCTGTGATCACTTCACCCATCATCACTCAAGGCCCGGATCCTGCTTCACCCTCTCTACATGAGATCCTCACCCCAGACATATTAGATGCCAAGTAAGATGCTAAGCTTCAGCTCTTACTTCAACAAATCACGAACAACATCTCAACAGAGGTGAGCAAGCTAGCTGCAGAACTGAGAGGTGAAATAGACCAAATTGGAGAACGTACAGATACTCTTGAAAACAAATTTGACGAGATGGTAAACTATGTACAGGCTATTGAAGAGGATAACCACAGCTTACGCCTTTCAATCTCTCAACTACAATTACAACAGGAGGACTTGGAAAACAGAGAAAGGAGGCAGAATTTACGCTTCAGAGGTATCCCTGAAACTGTGGGAGACTCTGACTTACGTGTTTATCTTCTGGGTCTCTTCAACACCCTGGCCCCTCAGTGGTGGACATAGACTGGCGCTTAGACAGGGCCCACTGGTCTCTTGGCCCCAAACCTCCGGCTGGAGCTAGATCCGGAGATGTCATAGTGAGGTTTCACTTCTTTGAAAGCAAGGAAGCACTCATCTTAGCCACACGCAACAAATCTCAACTTGTGTACAAGGGGACAAAACTCCAGATTTTTAGTGATCTTTCCCCCATCACCCTTGCTAAACGTAGGAATCTACGCCCCAATCACCTCACACCTACAACATCACAAGACTCCGTATTATTGGGGTTTCCCCTTCTGCCTCATTGTTTCCAAAGATGGAGAACAGCACACTCTACGTGATTTATTGGAAAGTGAGGCATTCCTAAAAAGTCTTGGTCTACCTCCTAAGAAGATTTGATTCCTCCTAACAACCAGGTCCGTCCACCTCCACACACGCCCAGCCATATCTGGACCCCCGTGAGAGACAAGTCCAGGAAACGTTTCTCTACACCCCAACGTCCACGCACCTCCAAGCAACCTCCTTGATTGTCTCACATCTTCTCCTAGGATCCATTTATGCATAACTGCTCAAAATAATTTCTGGCTCTCCACAACTTGAGAGAAATGGAAATTGCTGTTCTGGTCCTAAAAATCCTTTTGTATCTACCCTAATTTTTCTTTTTGGGGTAGACCTATTTTTTTCCATATCCCATGAGGTATTACTATTAATGGTCTGTTTTTCCTGTTTGGCCATCAGGGCTCAGTTGACAGACCATGCATATTTACTTGCTGACGTTTTCTTTTTTTTACCGTTAATTATCCTTCTATTGATGGTTCTATTTTAGTCGCCATTGAGCTTATAAGGCGAGCAGCCGGTGCTTCCTAGCTCTCTACTCCTGATGGAAGTCCATACACCCCCTTACCTGGCCTTGGAATATCACCTGGGCCTCCTGAGACGCAGGCGCCTCTCAGGTCTTCAAGAATTTCAGTTCTTTTTTCTATTTTTTTTTGTTCGATGTTTTTTGTTTTTTGCTATGTCCGTGGATATCGCTCAGCTCTGTAGGTTAAAAATGTACTAGCCGTATCTTTCTAACCAAATGCAATTCTATTACAGGATATATTTGCTATTGTTTCGGTACTTTGAGATTGCTGATGTAGTCAATGTCTACCGTTCTATCTGCATCTCTTTTGTTTTCTATGTTTTATTACTCTTTAGATCCATTGCCTTTACACAAGTCTATTTGATTGATCCATACACATGGCTTTAAAGATCGTGTCGTACAATGTGAAGGGTCTTGGCTCCATTCACAAGCGCTGGATGGAGCAGATGTGGTGATGATCCAAGAGACTCACTTTAGGTCGGAGGGCTCCGTTAACCCCTTCCCGCCGAGCGTACGCAGATGTGCGTACTCGGCTTTTCGGGGTTATACTGGGATGATGCCCGCAGCTGCAAGCATCATCCCAGTACTATTTTTTACAGCGGGCGATTGGCTATCCGAGTATAACAACCGGCTGTTATACCGGAGGAGCGGGAGGGGATGTCCCCCCCTCCCACCGCCTCCCGCCAATCGGCTGCCTCCGGCGGCTGGGAGCGGGCTGGAACAAAGCCATGGGCAGCTTCGTTCCAGCCTCCTAATCGTAAACGCGGAAGCGACGTCATGACGTCACTTCCCGTTTACTCGGCTGCCAATGGTGCCGGTTTTAAAAAAATACACAGTATTCAGAATCGTCATTTTTGAAGTGCAAAGGAGGGATCGGGGGTCTTTTAGACCCCCGATCCCTCCATAAAGAGTACCTGTCACCACCTATTACTGTCACAAGGGATGTTTACATTCCTTGTGACAGCAATAAAAGCCAACAACATTTTTTTTTTTAACACAATTTTTAAATATAAAAATAAATAAAATAAATAAGAAAAGAAACATTTTTTAAAGCGCCCCTGTCCCACGAGCTTGCGCAGCAAAGAAAACACATATGGAAGTTGCGCCCGCATATGTAAATGGTGTTCAAATCACACATGTGAGGTATCGCCTTGATTGTCAGAGCAAGAGCTATAATTCTAGCACTAGACCTCCTCTGTAACTCTAACCTGGTAACTGTAAAAAAAATTTAAAGCGTCGCCTATGGAAATTCCATAATTTGTCACCATTTCACGAGTGCGTGCAATTATAAAGCATGACATGTTTGGTATCTAACATCATCTTTCACATTATACAAAAAAATTGGGGTAACTTTACTGTTTGGATTTTTTAAAATTCATGAAAGTGTCCCAAAAATTTGCATTTAAAACACAGCTGCACAAATACTGTGTGATATAAAATATTGCAACAATCTCCATTTTATTCTCTAGATTCTCTGCTAAAAATATACATATAATGTTCGGGGGTTTTAAGTAATTTTCTAGCAAAAAATACGGATTTTAACTTGTAAACACCAAATTTCAAAAATAGGCTTAGTCATGAATTAAATTTGCCTCGAGGTTCTTTCCCACCTCCTTCCTTGCCTCAGACTCCTCGGGCAGGGCGGGGGTTGCGATTCTGATTAAAAATCATGCCCTATTAAAGTTAAAACATCTCATGCGGATCCACACGGTAGGTTTCTCATTTTAGACTGCGAATATATGACCACCTCTTTCACTCTCCTTAATCTCTATGCCCCTAATACAGGCCAGATTGATTTTCTCAACAAACTTTTTGACTCCCCTAAATATTCCTCACAACCTTTTATGATCATATTGGTGGGGATTTCAATTTGGTTATGTCACCCACTAGAGACAGACAAACCCTCCTTAATACTACACCCTCTAAAAAGATTATATCCCAAGCCAATTACTTTCGCAAGTGTATAAGGTCTCATCAACTCTTCGACTAATGGAGGATCAAACATCCCTCTACTAAACAGTTCACTTTTTACTCCTCAGCTCATAAAATGTATTCATGTCTTGACAATTTTTTTTTCAGCTCCACTCATCCCATATGTGATCGAATCTGACATATCGCCTATTACATGGTCGGATCATGCTCCTATTATGATAGACCTTATTTTGGGCTTTATTGATGCTTGTTTTATGCCGGTACATGCTGGGTATTATTGATGTCTGCATTATGTTTACATACTTCCCTGTCCACATGTATGTACATTTTATCATCTTATTTTGTATGTGTATTTACTGACCCAGCAACTTTCAAGTTTTATTGTTGCTCATTGATGTATAACATTTGTAATAAATCTTTGTATATTTACGTTCATCTGTGTTGTGTACATTGGCTATTATGCCTGGTAACTCACAATCATTGTTGTTACCGCTCCGTTACATAACGTTTTGAAATGAATAAATTGATTTTGTCTCAGTGTTCGCTGTGGACATTGGCTAAACCTCTCTCACCTCATCTAAAGTCCCAGGGCTATTTTTCTTGTTTTTTTGTGCACTATTAGGGATGTAGGGTGTCAGAGGGGTCACACCAGACCTTAATCTTCCTTTTTTCTATTATGATAGACCTTATGCTCTCCCGAGCTTACACTAAATCTTGTCATTGGCATTTAAATGATCACCTCCTACAATCTGAAGTCTCACATACTATATTAGCAAAGAATCTGGAAGACTATTTCCAATGTAACCTAGGGTCAGTCTCCGATTTTTCTACATTGTGGGAGGTGCACAAGGCTGTTTTCCGAGGTGCTTGCATCACTGAAAGCTCTAGCTTAAAAAAAGATAGAAATAGACTTATACAGTCCCTTACATCCACTTTGGTTAGCAGAGGCTATTGTGTGGCCCCACAGTGTCGAAACTACATAAGGTCATCTCTCTCAGAGAACAAATCAAACTAATACAACTTGGCAAGGCAGCTAGGTCTTTATTGTGGACAAAACAAAAATTTTACGAATACTCGAATAAACCCCATAGAATGCTAGTCAACAAATTACACCCACGCCCATTTAATTCATTCCCTGATTTCCTCCAACAGGCAGATGGATCTAGAGCACACTGTCCCCATGCAATGTCAAACATCTTTGGCAAATTTTATCATAAACTATACAACTGTTTAACCCCAGAGAACCATTTCAATTTCACTCAGGAGAAATTTGAGACCTTTTTCTCTAACATAAAACTCCCAAAACTATCTTCAGAAGACTTAGATAGTCTGAATATAGATATAACAGCTGAGGAACTCTTGGCCATAGTTAAGAAACTCCCATTACATAAATCACCCCTGACAGACTGCCCTAATCCTTCTTTGACATCCTGTCTCCACACATGCTGACTCTCTACGATTCCCTGCTTAAGGGTACGTCTCCCCATCCACAATTTTTCCACTCCTACATATCTGTCACCCCAAAACCTGGCAAGGACCCCTCTATCCCAGATAATTACAGGCCTATAGCTCTTTTAAATTCAAACTATAAAATATTTACTAAAATCCTTGCAACCAGACTATCTAGACTTATCCCCAAACTGATTCACAGAGACCAGGTGGGCTTTGTCCTGGGTAGGCATGCGGGGGACAATACTCGTCATACAATTGACTTAATAGACAGAACTTCACGGCAGGCATTGATCTTAAGTTTAGATGCACAAAAGGCCTTTGATAGATTTAGTTGGCCTTATATGTTCACTGTTTTAAAGACGTATGGTTTTAGAGGTCCTTTTCTAAAAGCTATAGAAGCTCTTTACTCAACAGTTACAGCCCAAGTGCAGATGTCATCCTTCCTGTCGCCTAGCTTCCCCATGACAAATGGAACTCAACAGGGGTGTTCTCTATCACTGTTACTTTTAATTTTATGTCTAGAACCCCTGGCTGAGTCCATCCATACTCATTCGGATATTCGTGGGGTGGTGATGCGACAGGGGGAATATAAACTGTCACTTTTTGCAGATGACATCTTGCTCACTATTACTAAGCCACTAATATCTCTTCCCTCACTACATAACTTTTGGACTTTTGGCACTTTTGGAGCCATCTCAGGTTATAAGGTTAACACTTCTAAAACCAAAGCTCTACCCATACACATCCCACTACCCTTACTATCACAACTCAAGGAATCATATCCTTATAAGTGGTGCAAATCCTGCCTCAAATATCTAGGTGTTCTTCTCACCCATTCCTACTCTTCTCTTTACTCAGCTAACTTCCCGCCTCTAATTTCAGACATCAATAAATCCCTATCAGCTTGGACAAAATATCCCCTATCTCTGCTGGGCAGGATTAATGTTTTAAAAATGTCCATTCTACCCAGACTATTATATCACTTTGAAACAATTGCTATGCCCTCCTCTCAATTAAAAGCACTCCAGAGAAGTTTTCTAAAGTTCATATGGGGGGACAGGGCCTAACGCATAGCAAGCTCTGTGGTTTTTGCCCCAAGATCCAGGGGGGGATTGGGAGCTTCAGACATTATTAAATATTACTATGCTTCCCATTTGAGGGCTATTGCTTTGTGGTCTTCTTTGCTCGCACCAAATCAGTGGACAGCCATTGAAAAGGGAGTGCTGTACCCGGTTCATCTGAGCTCTCTGGTTTGGGGCACCCCCAATCCTTAGATCCCACTCTCAAATGTCAATGTACTGCTCCATTGATTTTCACCTTAACCATTTGGCGTAAATGCCTCAAGGATTACCACCTTGCCTCACCTTGTTCTCCCCTGGTAAATATACTGTTCAACCCACTCATACCAGATAGTATGTCCCTAGATAGGGTTTTCCCATTGCTCAATATGCCCCTTTTCCAACGCCGAGATCTAGTACATCCTATCACGTGAAAACTACATACCTTTGATACCTTACGTGAGAAATTTGATATTCCCCCTCAACTTTTCCACTTCTATCTGCAGGTTAGACATTTCATTAATTCCAAATCCCCAACCTTACCTCTTGACAAACCGTCTACCTTTGAATACCTTTGCGCTCAAGGACCCCATCAATTGCATTTAATATCCTCCATTCATCGTATCCTCCATGAGTCGACACCCCTTACCGAGACAACACAACACTATATGAGGAGGTGGTCCGATTTAATAAATAGACTGATTTCGGTCCAAGTATGGGATAGGATTTGGTCTTCTATCTCCAAGTCCTCCAAATGTGTAACCCAAAGGGAGACGTCTATGAAGATCCTCATGTTTTGGTATAAAACCCCTGATGTAATTCTTAAATTTGATCCCTCAGTCTCACCACAATGTTGGCGTTGTGGGACAGATACAGGCTCCTTGTTTCATATTTTTTGGCAATGTTCCATAATCCAACCCTTCTGGCATGAGGTTCGGCTCCTAATACAGGAAGTGATGGATGTGTCCCTTCCGCTCGATCCCTTGAACTATTTGGTGGGTCTCCCTTTTTCTGGCATAACCAAAAAAGCCAATAGGCTTCTTTCTTATATTTTGTTGGCTGCTAAAAGGCTTATCCCTATGTGCTGGTTATCCAATGCACCTCCTCCGTGGTCCAAATTTCTGCATCTAGTGGCTGAAATTCGGAGGATGAAATATCTAACAGCCTCAGTACATGATGCCATCCCCCAATTTGATAAAGTATGGGAACCTTGGGATCGATCGGAATTTGGGACCCCTATGCCAACCACCGCATCTTAAATTGTGTTGACATTGTGCTACATGTGACCATGTTGCATCTCCCCACTCCCCTATCTTCATGTATGTCATTAGATGTCTTTCTGAGTCTTTTACTTCATATCACATGTCCTGCATGACACCTGTGTCTCTTCTCTTATATGATTGTTCTCTGGTTTTGAAACTTAAATTACCTCTGATGAGCTGTTTATCCTGTGTTTTCTTGACCTGCTGTGCAGTACACTCCTGTGCCCTGCACTCATGGACTTTGTTTGTCTGTTCCTTACACTCCATTGTTTTTCTTCTCTGATATCATTGTATTTTCAAATACATTATACATTATGCAACAATTCTGTATTTGTTTGCTTAAAAAATATAAAAGTTTAATAAAAATGCAATTTTGCAAAAAAACCTAACTGTCCCTCATGGGACAGGTTCCTCTCCCTGCATACTCCTACACTGCAGGCTCCCAGACTGACCCAGCACAAGTTTTATACAGCCTCCCTGTATCTAAGATGGCAGCTCAAATATCCATTCAGACACAGACTCCCACAAAATGGTGCCCAGAATCCATGGCAGAAGACACTAGGAAAGTACTTCTGTTGTAAAACTCCAAACTCCAATTAAAGAACTAAAGACAAGTGGGATCTTCTAGTGGTCTACATGCTAAGCACCCTGCTACAACTTCCTACTAAAATATGATCATGTTAGACCTGAACTATCTTTCATACACCCATGCTGATTTTCTCTTATAATATTATTCCCTTCTATATCTTTTTGTATCTTGAGATAATTTACCCACAACAATAGTCAAGCATACTGGTCTACAGTTTCCGGGATCTAGTTTTTTGATTTTTTTTTTTCTTTACAACATCATCCATGTATCAGTCTTGTGGAACTTTTTCTGTTCCAAAAGACAGATGGAAAAGATCAGTTATAATAGTTTTTTAGTTAACTTTGCTAATTTCTTTGGCACAGAGAAACAGGTGTCATCTGGGCCAAGTGCTATATCTATAGTAATTATGTTTAGGTGTAACTGCAACTCTTCTTGCACTAAAGCTTGATGCAAACACTTAAACCAAATATGTTGTTGCACAATTCCCTGTAATGTTTAAATGTGTAATCTTTTTTTTATTTCCTGCTTTCAAATACATAATACCTGGTGATTCTTTCGGCAATGTCCACAAGCACGTCTTTTCCTAGGGTAAGTCAGTTCAGCTGTAGATCAGCTGTAGATTTGCCACCCTTTCCTACATGCTTACAAATTGAATTTGAAACATCAACCAGGACCAGATGTGTCTCAAAACCACATAATCCTGGATAATGTAAAGAGTAACAGTGATGCAGTCTGGTGCAAGTGAGGCCTGTTGTAGAGTCCACAGTTTCCCCCAGCCTCCTATAATGATCCAAAAGAAGATAGAAAAAGAGGGTGCACTAGCCTTGTGCATTATCCTTTGATATGTTTATTAAAAGAAAGAATAAAAACTACTCACAAACATATAAAGGGAACCACAATATGAAAGCCTTTAACTTGTGCCAATCTGTCTAGTGTTAGCAGTCTCCAGATGATGGAAGAGAGAACGTACAAACCACTGCTGGCTGATGCGTTTCGAAGGGATACCTTCTTCCTCAGTCTGATTGAAGGTCTGAGGAAGAAGGTATCCCTTCGAAAAGCATTAGCAGCAGTGGTTCGTACGTCCTCTCTTCCGTTTTTAAAAAAGATATGCTTGTGAGTAGTTTTTATTCTTTCTTTTAATAAACATATCAAAGGATAATGCACAAGGCTGGTGCGCCCTCTTTTTTCAATTTGCGTTCTGACTGCTAGGATACCCCTATCATGGAGGGCAGCAAGGCCTGAGACATTATCCACCCCGAACTTTAGATCTCCCGATCAACACACTTGTGCACAAGAGTATTTGTTTTGCTGCTCTCACAGTGATCCCTCAGCCTCTCACAGTGACCCCCAGCCCTCCCTCCCCACAGTGCCACCCAGCTCACTGCTGTGCCCCTAAATCTCCCACAATGCCCCAGACTCCACAGTGTCTCTCTGTGTATTTTACATCTGACTAGAGTTCAGCTTTGAAGTGTATGTCAGGGAAATAAATTTACAGTGCGTATCAGCAATGAATGCACATTTCCCTATGCTTTATACCTTTATATTCCAAGTACAGAAAAAATACCTGCAGAAAAGCACTCATCTACTGGACTTTGAACACATATTGTTCTGATACACCTAAAATATATTTAGCTGATTTAGGCAGGCCATACATTATGCAATATTCCTTTCTTCAATCACAGGTTGAAGGAAAGAAAATTGCTTGATTCCCCATTAACACTGGCTGTGTTGATGGCAGAATCCCTCCCACAGTGCTATTGTGTTCTCCCGGCGGGGAGCACGTAGAGATGTCCTCACCAGCAGAATACAATGATCGCTGTTGATGGCTATAGCTGCCAGCAGTGATTGGGCAAAAAAACCCAACAGACTGGTTGTACTGAACTCGATCAATGGATCACCTTCAGTACAACCAGCCAGATGATAGACAGCCAATTTATCCATCTATGGCAGGGGTAGGCAATCTTGGCCTTCCAGCTGTGGTGAAACTACAGTCCCATGAGACCCTGACAATCACAGGCATGACTCCTACAGGCAGAAGCATGATGGGATTTGTAGTTTCACCACAGCTGGAGTGCCGAGGTTGCCTACCCCTGATCTATGGCTTTAAAGTTTATGTCAAGATAAAATAAAAAACAAAAATAAAAAACAGATGCAGTACATCTCTGCAACACATGCACATATCCCAGTGTTTTAGCACTTTTAGGACCTTGTAAGTACACAAAAGCTAATAATTTTGTGGTCCAAAATAAGAACACACAGGAGGGCGCAAGCACCTTGTGCATTACCATTGATACTTTTATTGAATCCACATGGACAAATGGATACTCACATGTAAAATAAAAACATCAAGCTAATCAAGAATGGTCCAGCCGCAACGCAATGGTGCCGTCCTTGGATGAAATGGTTGGACAGCTGATGCATTTCGGGGGCCATGCCCCTTTTCTCCATTTTCCTGAATATTTACCGGACCAAAAAGGTGCAAATAAGTGAAGTTCATTGTTAGAGATTACATACATTCCAACAGTTTTATTGGGTTTTAATTGGGCTTTAAATCGTACTGCTTGTTTAGGAAATCAAGAAACATGTAGGCAATATACTGTATGTGCTAAAATGTGCAAACTATTGTTAATAAAGAAAGCTGTTTGGATCGAGTAGGTGATGCCTTTAAAAACTATTACATATATATATTTTTATATACTGTATTTTGACATCAAAAACTCCTGCCCCGTTGCTCCTGTTCAAAAACAACTTTTATTGCATATCTGATTAGCTGTAAAATTTTCAATAACATCTGCAACAACACTTTTCCTCAGATATATTTACTGTGTTAAATCCAGGTGAAGAAGGAAAATGATTCTTTCTTTTGTGTGAATTATCACTGAACAGCCAAAAAAAAGAAATGTTTTGCTACATTAAATATCACATGAAGGCCTTGGCTGTGGTGCAGGGTAGTGGAGCTTAGTTAAAGCTGAACTCCAGGCAAACAGATAAATACAAATTTGAAAGAAACATGTGTGGAGACTGTTTTACTGACCAAAGGATTTGTAGAGCTGTGCAGCCAGTCTTTTGATCTGGACACCTCCAAAAGACAACATAGCCAAATTCTAGGCCTGCCTGCAGACAACACTGAAGAAACGATTTACCCAACATTTAGACAATAAAGGAGCATAACGCATCTATGATGTCACCTTTGTGCACTTACCTCACAAAGAACTGTCCAGTTCTATAAAGTTAGCACAGTTCAAATCAATACAAATCTTAATTTCCTCTGGATTGCTGACCTTCCTAGTTCATTTATGAGTACTGCTGGGCAGGATGTTACAGGAGTCTCCATCAACAGTACAAACAAATGGCCACTGCCCTCCCATATAACTGGACGTACTGGACACCTTTGCTGCGATGGTGCTATATCCTGGGTGTCCAGTGCACCCCTGTGCTTTAAAAGAGGTGTGGGCTCCCTTCAGGTTTACCTGCCCTCTGCCTATCCATTATAACGCATGTGCTTCTACTATGGAGGTTCTCAAATTTGGAGTTAGGGCTACAGAAAATATTTGGGTGCCTTGACGGGGCTCTGTAGCTTACATATGTGTTTGCAAATGTGTGCAAACTAAACCTCTGTTTTTAACATACTTTTAGACAGGACAATTCGGTTGGTTAGCAGGCTGGTTGGTAAATTGAGCTTGGAATTTCTTTGGTTTAGTCTCCCATCAATACAGATTCAGATAGTTTTGCTGGTTGCATGCATTTACAGCAAACCTCTTATGAGAAATATGGGGAATAACTTAGCTGACCTCTCCTTCCAAAAATGTTTTTGTCTGAAAATAAAGGTGGAGACTCAACTTTGCCTAAAACCTAGATCCAAGCACATAAGAACTAAAGCATTGAAGAGATGTCTCAGAAAGACTCATGAGAAATAAACAGCTGTTGACTGCACACAATGTAGCATTTAGAGGATCCTCGGAATAAATCTTCACACCTAAAAATGGTAAATTTACTGGAAGATATGATGTGGGTATGTTGGAGGCTCACAGCACATTTACTGTGTAGTGTGTAAAAAAACATTTCAGACTGAAATACCAAATTTAATAGCCAAGAACAGCAAGATACTACTGATTAGTACTTAACTGTAATAAAACATTGGTCATCATGAGCAGATGTTTTTTGACACCTATTTTTCTGATGAAAAATCTGAGATTTTAAAGAAATAACACTTCAATGACTCTAATGCAGGAGGTGTGTTAATGGACAGCTAGCCAGTTGAAAACAAAGGGACAAAAGTCTAAAAGAAAAAACAAATGCAGAAACTATATTAAGGCCCCTTTCACACCAGAGTGTCGCCGTCGGTGGTGAAGCGCTGCTATTTCACATATTCAAAAGAGAACTGTAAGGCTGAATGGATTTAGCTTTCAGTATTTGAAGGAACAATCTCTCAATAAAATTGGTCATGTAGGATTAAAGAGGAATTCTACTTGCAACTTCAAAAATCTCTAATGAATGACTGAGTTTACATAGTAAAATCTAATTTATTTCTATTAAAAGGCCATCTATCATTGGGACAAATATTAGACCCCAATGATAGACATCCTTTCAGTCATCTCCAAAAGCATATAAACACCTGCTGCTTTTTCCTATTAGAGGGCTTGCATGGAGGGACAGAGCTAAGATTTCAATACTTGTGTTTTGACTTATGAAAATTAGATTTCTCTACAAGTCATAGATACAGGGATGACCGAGGCTTGTATTAAAGTGTTTAACTGCTAATTCAGAATGTGCAAATACTTTTGTGTGCAAGACCTGGGCACAGGTTCACTTAAAAGGATAATTCTTAAAAGTTTTGTTATTCTTTACGATACGCTGCTCTTGGTCCAGTTACACAGAAATTGTGTATGTTATATTGAATGTAGGTAAAGACAAATATGTGCACTTTAAAACACATAATTAGAGTCCTATAAGAATCATTGAAAGGTGTCTCCCTGAGAATATTTTAACTGTTTTGTAATATAATCTGAAAAAGATCCACAACACAATAAAGTTCTTTGGCCCCTTTTACATCTCAGCTTTGCAAAAATGTGGGCAGAAACACATGATTCTGCCAGCTTTTTTTGCAAATGCACAGAAACTGCTCTGAAATGTGCTATTTCCTTGTGGTGCCATTATTACCTAATGGCACCCCAAATGTGGGTGTCATGTATTTTGTGACGCACTTTCCACATGACAAAACATGCAAAAATGGGCTAAAACGCATGTTGCTAAACGTGCTTAGCTAGTGCCAACATTTGGTACTTTAGCTTGTTTGGCATACTTTCTGCAATACGAGACATACATAGAATGATTTCACTGCTTGTATTGTGAATTTTTTAGATGCGTTTCTCCACAGTCACTATATATACATTAGTCAGTGAGAATATCCATAATCTGGCCAAAGATGGGTTGGGGCATTATAGGCTGAAAGGGTTGAAGTTTTAGTTTGGGGTTGGGGTCAAAGAGTCAGGGGCTGTTGTTATTAAAGGGGGTGTAGGTCAGGAATCATTTGCATCATTATAAGTGTAGCACCCTCTAGTGTGTGCTAGTTAGTAGTGTAGGTTTGTAGTGTAGGACTGTTAGTGTAGGAAAATTTAGTTTGGCTCAGAACTATGAATCTGGGTCAGAGTTACATAGTTCATAGTGGGTAAGGTTGAATAAAGACAATAATCCATCCAGTTCAACCTATGTAGGTGTACATGTTTCAGTGTCTATAATTATTTCCCATATCCCTGTATGTTGTGTTCTTTAAGATGCACGTCCAAGGGTCTTTTAAAAATATCTATACTCCCCGTTGCCACCACCAATTGTGGAAGAGAGTTCCACATCCTTATTGCCCTGACAGTGAAAAATCCCCTGTGCAGTCTAAGGTTAAACCGCTTCTCCTCCAATCTCATTGTGTGGCCCCGTGTCCTCTTACACTCCCTGAGACTGAACAGTTTTTTCCTATGCTGGGCTCACCATTAAGGTATTTGTAAATCGCTATCATGTGCCCTCTCAGGCGTCTCTTCTCCAGCGAGAATAAATTTAGTGCTTGTAGTCATTCCTTGTAATTGAGGTCCTCCAGTCCCCTTAGATTAAGCGTATATGGGGAACTGTATTGAATGTTTTTGCAAAATCCAGATTCACCACATCCACAGGCCTTCCCCTATCTAGATGGCAGCTCACTTCCTCGTAGAATATTAACAGATTAGTCTGGCAGGAACGACCCTACATAAACACATGCTGCTGCTACTACTAATCATACTTTTCTCTTCAGTAAATTTTTGGATATCATCCCTTTTCATCCCTTCCAATAATTTACCTACTATTGATGTTAGGCTGACTGGCCTGTAGTTTCCAGGAATTTGTCTCTGCCCTTTTTTTGAATAGTGGTACCACATTGGCTTTTCTCCAATCAGCTGGTACAATTCCTGTCAGTAAGCTGTCCGCAAAGCTTAGGAACAATGGTCTAGCTGTAACCCAACTGAACAGTTGCCTTCTCTGTGTCATCTGTTACCATCCTTGCATCATCACTTTTATGTGGGCAATGTGCTCCGATCTTGCCTTTTTACTGTTAATATATCTAAAAAATGTCTTTGATTTTTTTTTACTCTCCTCTGCTATGTGTCTCTCGTAGTCTTTTTTAGCTGCCCTGATTTTGTTCTTACACTTCTTATTGCATTCCTTGTAGTGATGGAATGCTGACAATGACCCCTCCACTATATATTTTTTAAAGGCCATTTTTTTCTTTTTGATTAGACTTTTTACATTAAGGTTTAGCCACCCAGGTTTAACCTTCGCTTCTATATTTATTTCCCATTGGAATGCACTGTGTGATATCTTTGTTTAATATGTTCATAAAGCATTCCCATTTTTCTTATGTGTTCAGTGTTTCTAGGGTTCAGAGTCAGGGCTAGATTAATCGTCCTGACAACTTCTCTGATGCCTCCCCCTTTTCTAGAGAGTTGTAGAAACTTCTAGAGCTAGTGGGTGGAGGTTAGGAGGAGCTGATTATTTATGAGGGCCTCAGCCAATCCCCAGTAAAGGGCTGGCAGGGTGCAGGTTTCCCTCATAAATAGGCATGAGCCATGCCAGCAGGGACAGTCAGGTGAAAGATTGAGATATAGTGCTGTGGAGGCTATTGGTGGTCCTCTGGGGCACCCCCTAGTCTAGGGGGGGTGACCCTGGGTTAGGTGCTGGAAGTATCCGGCCACAACACATGGAGGAAGTCCTTCCTGGAGGTACGGGAGCAAGTATGAGGACAGTGTGAGTAGAGCAGCACTACTTGGGATTTACAAGGGGGGAGACTGCCAGAGGTAGCTAGTTCTCCCTGAAGACTGTGTTGTGCCAAGCCTTCATCCCTTCCCTGGGAGATCTCCTGCAGAGTCAGTCGGGTGGGCTGGTGAGGATTTAGTCGGGTTGGCAATGCCTGAAGATGTGGTGCTGGGCTCAGTGACCAGGGAAAGGAAGTGAAGGAGAAAGTGTAAGCTGTGTCACTCCAGTGTGCTACTGTTAAGAGACTGCAAGTTCCTACCTGAGTTGAGCCATGGCAGGCCTTGTCAGCTTCCCAAAAATGAGTGAGCCAGCAGAAACCAAGTGTGTGCTGGTGGCTGAAGAAGAGGATTCTGTATATAGAGACTGTGTATAGAGCAGTGGCGGCCGGTGCTTAATAGCTTAATATATTGGGGGGTGGAAAAATAACACCACAACCCACCACGGGAGACGTCCAGGAATGTGGCAATCATACCCCCCCAAAGACGGAGGTGGATGCGGTGATTGACCCCCGCGCGGGAGATGGACGGGACGGCGATGATCAACCTGGCTGTTGATTCTCAGTTCGGGCAAACAGGAAGTGTGTCTTGAGACATGATTGACCAGGGAGTCCTAAGATTTCCTGGCCAATTGGGTCACATGAACTGCTTCCTGATTGTCTATTTTGCAAATTCGCTATTGTCACACAAGTAGCTGGGCTTTCCCCCTGAGCCCACACTTTTTTGAAGCCACCCTTTTTGAAGCCAATTGGAGCCTCAGGCTCTAATCATGCGCTTAAAAAAAAACATTGGGATCCGCCCCGCATGTAGATTAGGGGACTGGATGCATGGATGGGGGAGAGGCGTCCATGCGCCCTGCATGAGTGGCCACCGCTGATATAGAGACTATGTATAGGAAGCTGTCCCTGAAGTTGTTGAAGTCAAGTGGGCATCCCATAACCTCCCATCCCTATCCAATTTGAAACTCCCATAATAAAGCATAAAAAACAAAACTGTCTCTGTCTCTGAAGTGCTGGTAAAGATTGGTGCGCCTGGCTGTGCAGGGTGGGGGATCCCAGTTCATCTGAGACCCTTAAGGGGGTGTGATACATATGGCTTAAGTCTTATGCCGCGTACACACGACCGGAATTTCTGGCAGAAAAGGTCAGATGGAATCATTCTGTCAGACATTCTGATCGTGTGTGGGCTTCATCGGACTTTTTCTTTCTAGAATTCTGACGGACCTAGAAATAGAACATGTTTCAAATCTTTCTGACGGAATCAGTTCCTATCGGGAAAACTGCTGGTCTGTATGCTAGTCTGATGGACCAAAAAGAACGCAAGGGCAGCTATTGGCTACTGGCTATTGAACTTCCTTTTTCTAGTCCCGTCATACGTCATCATGTTCTAAACGATCAGTCTTTGGTGTGATCATGTGTAGGCAAGTCCGTTTCAGCGGAACTCTGTCGGAACTCTTCTGGGGTCCCTCAGCGGCTCTCGCGGCTCCTCCCCACATCAGATAACCCCCTAGGAGAAGCGCTCTCCCGGGGGGGTTCCCTTGCAGGCGAGTCCATCATTCAGCACCCATAGGCGCCGAATGTATGACTCGGTCCCACCCCCTGGGGCCCGCATCATTGGATTTCATTGACAGCAGCGGGAGCCAATGACTGCGCTACTATCAATCTATCCAATCAAGAGCTGAGAACCCTGGGCAGAGGAAGAGCACATCCCCACTGGATGAAGTTCCAGGGCTCAGGTAAGTGAAACGGGGGGGGGGCTGGGGGGCCAGTCACTGCTAGATGTTTTTTCACCATAATGCATAGGATGCATTAAGGTGAAAAAACACAAGGGTTTACAACCCCTTTAAGGGTTGTGGGATATAAAGGTTAATCACTTTAATTTAGAAGGCTAAAAGTAGACAGCCTATGGACATTCAAAAAATACACATATGCAACTAGCAGTAAAAAACAATCAGTAAATGAGCTTAAAAATGATTCCACACTGACTTCTATAGCTGCAGGCACTGTGGACTAATTTATTCTCAAAGTTTATAGCAAAAAATACTTTCACTTTTTCGGGTGGATGCAATGCCAGTCTGCCTGCACAAGGTAAGTGAGCCGCAGTGACTGTTTATTACAGGAAACTCCTGCACAAAAATCACCAGTAATACGCTTTAGTTTTGTATTTAGACATTATGGAGTTGATTTACTAAAACTGGAAAGTGCAAATCTGGTGCAGCTGTACATGGTAGCCAATCAGCTTCTAACTTCAGAGTTGCACAAGGGTTTTGCACTCTCCAGTAACCCCTATTTGTTTAGCCTTGAGTCCAGCTTTAAGTTGGTGTCAGTCTCTTTAAGGGCCAAGGCTTTATTTTAGGAGGCTTTAGAGGCTTTAATAAAGGGGGCCTTATGAGTGAGTAGCCTAAACATGGGCTTTAAGGTGGTATATTTCACTCTAATTCGGAAACCTGGTTTACTTTGACAGTCTAAAAAATATTTCACCTTAATGACAAGTAAAATGATTAATCAGGAGGCCCACATTGAAAAAGAAAAACTAATGGATAAAGTAGTGAGGAGAATTTTTTAATAGGTTGGATAGTGTTAACCGTCATCCCCCCACCCCCATATACAGTGCCGTGAAAAAGTATTCATGCCCCTTGAAATTTTCCACATTTTGTCATGTTACAACCAAAAACGTAAATATATAATATTGGGGTTTTATGTGATAGACCAACACAAAGTGGCACATTACTGTGATGCGAAAGAAAAATGATAAATGTTTTTTAAAATTGTTTACATATAAATATCTGAAAACTGTGGCGTGCATTTGATTTTAGCCTCCTTTACTCTGATACCCCTAACTAAAATCTAGTGGAACCAATTGCCTTCAGAAGTCACCTAATTAGTAAATAGGGTTCATCTGTGTGTAATTTAATCTCAGTATAAATATAACTTTTTTGTGAAGCCCTCAGGGGTTTGTTAGATAACCTTGGTGAACAAACAGCATCATGAAGGCCAAAGAACACACCAGACAGGTCAGGGATAAAGTTTTGGAGAAGTTTAAAGCAGGGTTAGGTTATAAAAAAATATCCCAAGCTTTGAACATCTCACAGAGCACTGTTAAATCCATCATCTGAAAATGGAAAGAGTATGGCACAACTGCAAACCTACCAAGACACGGCCGTCCATCTAAACTAACAGGCCGGGCAAGGAGAGCATTAATCAGAGAAGCAGCCAAGAGGCCCATGGTAACTCTGGAGGAGCTGCAGAGATCCACAGCTCAGGTGGGAGAATCTGTACACACCACATATCTGGCCTTAATGGAAGAGTGGCAAGAAGAAAGCCATTGTTAAAAGAAAGCTAAAAGAAGTCCTGTTTGCAGTCTGCCAGAAGCCATGTGGGGGACACAGCAAACATGTGGAAGAAGGTGCTCTGGTCAAATGAGACCAAAATTTAATTTTTTGGCCTAAAAGCAAAACACTATGTGTGGCGCAAAACTAACACTGCACATCTCCCTAAACACACCATCCCCATCATGAGACATGTTGAAGGAATGTTTTTCTTCAGCAGGGACAGGGAAGCTGTCAGAGTTGATGGGAAGATGGATGGAGCAAAATACAGGGCAATCGTAGAAGAAAACCTGTAAAGGCCTGTACACATGATCAAAATTTTTGTAAAAAGGGCCGGGTTCACACTGGTGCGGGGATCCGACTTGGATCCCCGCCAATGCCAGGCACTGTGTTTGGTATGAATCATGAGGAGGAACTGCATGGGTTCCCCTCCAGGGGCATACCAGGCCCTTAGATCTGGTCTTGATTTTAAGGGGAACCCCCTTAAAATCCATACCAGACCCTTATCCGAGCATGCAGCCTGGCCGGTCAAGAAGGGGGTGGGGACGAGCGGGCGGCCCCCCTCCTGAGCCGCACAAGGCTACATGCCCTCAACATGGGGGGTGGGTGCTTTGGGGGAGGGTCGCCCTGCGGCCACCCACCCCAAAGCACCTTGTCCCCATGTTGATGAGGACAAGGGCCTCTTCCCGACAACCCTGGCCGTTGGTTGTCGGGGGTCTGCGGGCGGGGGGCTTATCAGAATCCGGGAGCCCCCTTTAATAATGGGGCCCCCAGATCCCCCACCCTTTGTGAATGAGTATGGGGTACATCGTACCCCTACCCATTCACCTAGGGAAAAAAGTGTCAAGAAAACACAGTACACAGGCTTTTAAAGTAATTTATTAGGCCGCTCCGGGGGTCTTCTTCCGACTCCGGGGGTCTCTCCGGCATCTTCTCCCAGTGTCTGGATCGTCTGCCGGCTCCTCCGCTATCTTCTGCCTCTCTTTTGCTAGCGGAGGAGCCCGGACATCTGGATTGTCTTCTTCCCTCTTCTCTTCCAGAGATGTTGACACGACTCTCTCTCCGGCTGTAATGCTGTCTGTGAGCTCTGCTATGACTTATATAGGCGGTGACCCCACCCCCCATGACATCACAGTCCCAGGGCATGCCTCGGGACTGTGATGTCATAGGGGGGCGGGGTCACTGCCTATATAAGTCAAAGCAGAGCGCACAGACAGCATTACAGCCGGAGAGCGCGTTGTGTCAACATCTCTGGAAGAGAAGAGGGAAGAAGATGATCCAGATGTCCGGGCCACCGCTAGCAAAAGAGTGGTAGAAGATAGGGGGGGAGCCGGCAGAAGATCCAGACACCGGGAGAAGATGCCGGAGAAACCCCCGGAGTCGGAAGAAGACCCCCAAAGTCGGAAGAAGACCCCCGGAGTCGGATGAAGACCCCTGGAGCGGCCTAATAAATTACTTTTAAAACCTGTGTACTGTGTTTTTTTCTTGACACTTTTTTTCCTAGGTGAATGGATAGGGGTACGATGCCTATACCCCATGCTCATACCCCATACTCATTCACAAAGGGTGGGGGGCTCCTGGATTCCAATAAGCCCCTCACCCGCAGACCCCGACAACCAATGGCCAGGGTTGCCGGGAAGAGGCCCTTGCCCTCATCAACATGGGGACACCCCCCATGTTGAGGGCATGCGGCCTGGTATGCGGCCTGGTGGGGGCTCGCTCGTCCCCACCCCATTTCCTGGCCGGCCAGGCTGCGTGATCGGATAAGGGTCTGGCATGGATTTTGGTGGGACCCCCACTCGTTTTTTCAGTGTAGGGGGTTCCCCTTAAAATCCAAACCAGATCTAAGGGCCTGGTATGCCCCTGGAGGGGAACGCATGCCGTTTTTTAATTTAAAATTTGGCGTGGAGTTCCCTCTCAAGATTCATACCAAACACAGTGCCTGGCATTGGCGGGGATCCAAGTCGGATCCCCGCACCAGTGTGAACTCGGCTGCAAGGTGTCAATCTCGCTAATAAAAGTGGCGAGATTGACACAATATTAGACAACAATACAGAAGTTGACCAAAGGGTGGTGGTAAAGAGCTGAAAAACCACGTGATTTGGTGAAAGTTGGCTGGAAAAGTCCTGCCGTCTGTATGCAAGACAAACTTGTGGCCAACGCCCTTTGTACAAAAATCCAAGGGAAAGTTTGTACAAAGTCCTATCATGTGTATGGGGCTTAAGAGTCTGCAAAAAACTTGAGACTGGGGCAGAGGTTCACCTTCCAGCAGGACAGCAACCCTTAACATACAGCCAGAGCTACAATGGAATGGTTTAGATCAAAGCTTATTCATCTGTTAAGGCCCATACACACGATAGGACTTTGTACAAACTTTCCTGTGGATTTTTGTACAAAGGGTGTCGGCCGTAAACTAATTAAGCATACACACGGCAGGACTTTTTCAGCCAACTTTCACCAAGTCACATGGTTTTTCAGATCTTTACCGCCACCCTTTTAAGGATGAGCTCCGGCGTGTTCGCACGCTGCACATGCCGAACTCACCAGGAAGTCGGCATGGCGCAGCGCTAATCACAAACAGTGATATATTTCCCGATGTGCAGCTGCAGAGATCGGGAAATGTCTCACTGCCTGTGATTAGCGCTGCGCCGTCCCGACTTCCTGGAGGGCTCGGTACGTGCAGCATGCGAATACGCTGGAGCTCATCCTTACACAATTTGGTCAACTTCTGTATTGTTGTCTGATCTTTTGCATTAGTTCTGAGCATGCTTGTTTGTACTGTGGACTAAAGTCCTATGGACTTGTGTACACACAATAGGATTTTGCACCATAGGACTTTTGTTGCCGGAAAGTTTGTCTGTTTGCACAGCCAACATTTGTCTGATGAAAACCGAAAAAGTTTGTCCAATAGAGCGTACACATGGTAGGATGCTGCCTTAAAACAGCCAATTTGCATGTTTGTTGTCAAAAAGTCCTATCATGTGTATGGGCCTTTAGAATGGCCCCGTAAAAGTCCAGACCTAAATCCAATTGAGAATCTATGGTAAGATTGGGAAATTGCTATTCACAGACGCTCTCCATCCAATCTGACAGAGCTTGAGCTACTTTGCAAAGAAGAATGGGCAAAAATGTGACTCTCTAGATGCAAAGCTGGTAGCCAAACATACTTTCAGCTGTATTTGCAGCGAAAGGTGGTTCTACAAAGTATTGAGGGGCTGAGTACAAATGCACGCCACACTTTTCACATATTTATTTGAAAAAAAAAATTGAAAACCATTTATCATTTTCCTTTCACTTAACAATTATGTGCCACTTTGTGTTGATCTATCACATATGACAAAATGTGGAAAATTTCAAGGGGTGTGAATACTTTTTCAAAGCACTGTATGTCTGTCTAATTTTGTCTTGTATTTTAATCCCAAATAGGAAAGATGGTATCCCAGCCACCATAAGTCCGGAAAGAAAACTTTGTGTTTCAGATTCATGATCCTTATGAATTTATCTGCAGATTCATCCAAGAGAACTTTAACTACGTGGCTTTTGCATCATAGGCAACAGACTTGGTTCAGAAAGGGTTTTGGATAAGCTACCTTTCTTTAAGCCCTCTCACTATGAAGGGAAGGGGGAGCAACAAGATAATGGGAAGCAGAGACAGAAATTGAATTTTAGCATGCTGGGGCTTGTAATTCTTCAGAGGTGAGAAGAAACTGAAGCATGTTTTGCTGGGACTTGGGGTTCTAGCCAGAGATAAGAAATGCAAGTATGTATGCTTGGACTTGAAGTTCCATAGAGATGGAAGAAATTGAAGTGTAGTATTCTGGCACTCGTAGTTCTTCAAAGGCATGGGACATGCAAGTGTGGTATGCTGGCATTTGTGGTTCTACAGACATATAGAAAATGCATGTCTTTTTGCTTAGACTTGCATTTCCAGACAGATAGACTATATGTATGTGTAGTATGCAGGGACGTGTAGCTTTACAGTGAGGTTCGCTCCCCCTCCTCCTTCCCCCCGCAGCTGGCCCATTCACAAAATGCAGCACGATTCGTCCAAGTGCAGTAGGAAACCAGCTGTGAAACTGCAAGGCTTCTCTGTCGGGTTTTCTTAGCCAAGATGGCGGCACCACCAACCAATAGCTGATTCAAGAATCGGCTCGGGTGAGAACACCACTAATAGTAAAAGCCAGCAGCTACAGTATTTGTAGCTGCTGAGATTAAATTTTTATTTTTTTGGGGGGACTCCCCTTTAAGCTTTGAAAATGAAAGGTAGAAGATCATTGGTTGCCATGCAAATCTGCTCCAGATTCTGGATGCTTTTGTTTTGATAAAGCACCCTCTTTGAGTTCTTTACATGGCACAAGAAGAAAAAAAGATCTCTGACATTACTATGACTTTATCTATAGCTACCAGGATGTTCCAAGTCTGAGACTCAAACCTTATTAAATCCAGGTGGTTAGTGTATCAGCCAGAAAACTAGCATCTTCAGAATTGGATTGATAGTGACACAGCCCATGTTTCTATCAGAAAATGATTGTTTTAAGACAACTTATCAGAGACCATAATTATTATTATTATTATTATTATACGAGATTTATATAGCGCCAACAGTTTAGTCAGCGCTTTACAATGTATAAGGGGGATAACACAATTACAGTACAGTTCAATACAAAAGGTACAGGAGGGCCCTGCTCGTAGAGCTTACATTCTAAAGGGAGGGGGTGATGGTACAAAAGGTAATAGCTGCAAAGAATGATTTGATGGGGGTGATAATGAGTGTCTGTGCAATACCTTCAACCAGAACATCAGGTTTTCAAGCAATTTAGAAGCAGGGTTTTCAGAAAAATTATGTTTAAGTAGATATGTACTGTATATATCAGTATTTAGGCGCCATCTGGTGGAAAATATTATTTATACACACTTTTTGCCACATGCAGAAACTTTTTACCTTAGTGTATAGTATAGTGCAGTGTGGTGCTTCAATTAACTGCAAACTCCTTATATTTAAAGATAATGTACAAGTAAATCATTATTTTAGCTATGCATTGGCAGCAATGACAGAAGATTATTGTTATTAAAGTTTTAAATGCTTTGTTGCTTTGTATAGCTTGTAAATACACATAGGTTTTGGTAATCTATTACGTATCCAAGCTGTGGTCCCTGCTTAGTAGCTCTGCCCATTGATTGTTTTTTACTTTTCTTTTATCTGAGGGCAATACTACCAGTTTGCCCAGACTGAATAAAAACATATGACTAATCTACATTGCTAACTGATTTTCTTTCAGCAGTTGGGACCACGCTGTCTGATATACAAATAGCTAACTTGGGGAGTATCCACAGAGCTTTATAGAGCTTTACAGAGTTAAACAAAATGATTTCTTATTGTGATTTTCTGCTTCATTATTACATCCTCCATGACCTCCCAGACTCCATTTTCTCCCCCTCACCTCTGTTTGTTTGAAATGAGCAGTGCACGTTAGTTGCGGTCATATATACTTCTCTATGCACACTGCACATCCTATATATATATAGTCCACAGTCCATAGTCTCTAGTCCATCTCAGGAGTGAGCAAGATCCTTCTAACAGGATCACAGCAGCAAAAAAAGAAAGGGATATGGAGATTTGGAGACTGAGAGCAATAGAAGGTACTTTTTTGAGTTAAGAATACATACTAGAATAAAATGAAGACGACTTGTTAAAGTTCAAATTGAGCACCAGAATGGGAAAAAAGGAGGTTCAAGTGACTTTGAACGTGGCATGGTTGTTGGTTCCAGACAGGCTGGTCTGAGTATTTCCAAAACTGCTGATCTACTGGGATTTTCACGCACAATCATCTCTAGGGTTTACAGAGAACGGTGCAAAAAGAGAAAATATCCAGTGAGTGGCAGTTGTGTGGACAAAAATGCCTTTTTGATGTCAGAGATCAGAGGAGAATGGGCAGACTGGTTAGATGATAAGTCAACAGTAACTCAAATAACCACTAGTTACAACCAAGGTATGCGGATTATCATCTCTGAATGCACAATACATCGATCATTGAAGCAGATGGGCTACAGCAGCAGAAGACCACACCAAGTGCCACTCCTAAGAACAGGAAACTGAGGCTACAATTCGCACAGGCTCACCATAATTGGACAATAGAAGATTGGAAAACCATTGCCTGATCTGATGAGTCTCAATTTCAGCTGCAACATTCAGATAGTAGGGTCAGGATTTGGCATAAACAACATGAAAGCATGGATCCATCCTGTTTTGTATCAACAGTTCAAGGTGGTGGTGGTGTAATGGTGTGGGGGATATTTTCTTGGCACACTTTGGGACCCTTATTACCAATTGAGCATCATTTAAACACCACAACCTACCTGAGTATTGTTGCTGACCATGTCCAACACTTTATAACTATAGTGTACCTATCTTCTGATGGCTACTTCCAGCAGGATAATGCACCATGTCACAAAGCTCAAAACATCACACCACTGGTTTCTTGAACATGACAATGAGATCACTGTACTCCAATGGCATCCACAGTCACCAGATCTCAATCCAGCCACCAGCACCTTTGGGATGTGGTGGAACAGGAGATTCACATCTTGGATGTGCAGCCGAAAAATCTGCATCAACTCTGTGATGCTATCATGTCAACATGGACCAAAATCTCTGTGGAATGTTTTGAACACCTTGTTGAATCTATGCCACAAAGAATTAAGGCAGTTCTGAAGGCAAAAGGGGGTCCAACCCGGTACTAGCAAGGTGTGCCTAATAAAGTGACCGGTGAGTATTTATATATATTTTAAACCCGAGTTCAGTGTCACTTTGGAACAAACATAAACTACGCTATATATGAAGCTTATATTATCATATTTATCGCTACATACAATGGTTACAGTTAACCCCCTCAAGCGGTATTCCTGAATGTGGCTTGGGGTGGATTTTCAGTACCAAAAGCGGTAACCCCGAGCCACACTCGGGATCGCATTGCAGGATCCAGGTACATGTTACTTACCTTATTCCCAGGATCCTGCAATGTCTCCCTGCTGTGTGAGCGAGCCGTCCTCTGCTCGATCTGTCATGGAGCCGAGCTCCGTTCCCTGTGAGCGTTGCGACGCACGGGGACAGAGAACGGCGCCAAATTCAAAAAGTAAAACACACAATACATATACAGTACACTGTAATCTTACAGATTACATTACTGTATCAATTTATTTCACATCCCTTTTGTCCCTAGTGGTCTGTCCAGTGCCCTGAATGCAGTTTTATATCATAAATACTGTTCTTTCTGCCTGGAAACTGGAGATTGTGCATAGCAACCAAAACCGTCTCTTTACATCAAAAGGGATTTTAGACCAGCTAGAAAACAATGATAATAAATTAGAATCACTTGCAGAATTGAGCGATGGTGATTTGTGGGGAGATCCGTCATCAAACACTGAAAAGTAATGACAGTGACAATTCTAAAACTGAGCAAATTTCAGTGTTTTTGATTTGATTACATTATTGAATCATTTTTATTATTATTATATTATTACTTGTTATAATTATTTATAGTTATTTATTATATTATAAATTATGTTTTCATTTTTTAAAACTTTATCATACCCGGGATGTCTACTAGACTCTGGTTTGGACAGATTTAAGTGAGTTATTCCTAAGAATTACAGGCCTACAATATAAAACGCCAAATTTCTATGCAAAATAATTGTACCGCTTTTTGCATCAAAAATCTGAAATAATCATACCGCCAGGGAGGTTAATGAAAACTGGCATTGTCTGAAACATTTACACGGGATGACAGATATACCATGATAGAATTTGAAACAAACTAGCTTTGGATGAGTTAGGTGTGCCTTAAATTGACCATATACTATACTATCTAATTGGGCAATCTCATGTTGATCTATTATCAACGATGCAGTGCAAGAGTCTGCATGATTTAATATGAATTTAATGGTCTGTTTAGTTTTGTCCCCATATTAAATTGTTTTAGTAAATCTAAAGAAGATTGTACAGAAATTGTAAAATCAGATTGTATAGTGTATGGCTAGCTTTAGGCTGGGTTCACACCACAGTACTGAGAGATTTACAGCAGGGGTCCAGTACATCCTTGTTCACTGTTTCAGGTCCGATTTCAGCCCGAATTTTTGGCCATAGAGAGCCCGTCACAATCTCCTGACATGCGAATTGGATGCAGAGAAACCTGCATCCAATTCACAGTAGTGTGAACCCACCCTTAGTTCATGACCAGTGAGGATTTATCTTACCTATACAAGCTCCCTATGATATCTCTAGGAAGTTGGCAGATGCTTCTGTATTTTTTAAACAGAACCTTTTCCTACCAAATGTTCAATCTACACTAATACAATCTAAAGGTTTTGCAATGATGTATTAGAAAGGTGTGTTATAATACATTATATTTGCTGTATTCTCCAAGTAACCAGACTTGTACATTTGGCATGCTATGTACTGTATACTCTAAATAACCTAATTAAAGTACACAGGGTGTACATTGCATGCTCTAGCCTTCTTCTCCCGTTGCTTTAAGGGATTAAACAACAACACATTTACAAAAAAAGTTTGTAGCCATTACTAGTAAAAAAAAAATAATAATAATAAAAATGCCATAAATCTATCCCCTATTTTGTAGACGCTACAACTTTTGTGCAAACCAATCAATATACGCTTATTGCGATTTTTTTTTTACCAAAAATATGTAGAAGAATACGTATCGGCCTAAACTGAGGAACAACAATTTTTTGGTAAAAAATGTGGGATATTTATTATAGCAAAAACTAAACGATATTGAGGGTTATTTACGAAAGGCAAATCCACTTTGCACTACAAGTGCAAACCACAAGTGCAAAGTGCACTTGAAATTGCACTGAAAGTACACTTGGAAGTGCAGTCGCTGTAGATCCGAGAGGGACATGCAAGGAAAGTTAAAAACAGCATTTTAGCTTGCACATGATTGGATAATAAAATCAGCAGAGCTTCCACTCATTTCAGATCTACCCCTCAGATTTACAGTGACTGCACTTCCAAGTGTACTTTCAGTGCAATTTCAAGTGCACTTTGCCCTTGAAGTTTGCACTTGTAGTGCAAAGTGGATTTGCCTTCTGTAAATAACCCCCGTTGTGTTTTTTTCAGAATTGTCATTTTTCTTTTGTTTATAGCGCAAAAAAAAAAAACACAGAGGGAAAAAAAGGACATCAATTTTGTTTGGGTACAGCATCGTACGACTGTGCAATTGTCAGTTAAAGCGACGCAGTGCCGTATCGCAAAAAATGGCCTGGTCATTGAGCAGCCAAATCTTCCGGGGCTGAAGTGGTTAACTGACATCCTTTGGAGATCAAAGGTCACCCTATAAACGAAACAAAGTAACAATGTATCTCTGAATCATTTTTCTGGACATCATTTATAAGCAACGTTCAGAAAAATGACTCAGAAATACATAATTGTTACTTTGTGTTTACACCTTTTCTTTCATCTTAAGATCAAAGGGGTGCCCTTTGATCTGCATTTGCTGCAAGTTAAAGCAACCTCACAAGTGAAAAAAGAAAGTTTCTTTTTTTTTTTCCAAATAAAATGTGTTATTATTTAACCCTTTAGTAGCCCTCAGTAGGGTTACAATGTATACCTTACTCACTCACATAGTGAAGGCTGGTATCTGGGGCACCTTTATTTTTAAATAGGACTTTAAGATTCCAATAAGCCCCCTGAAAGCATACCCCCACAACCACTGAGCCAGGCCCTTGTCCTCATCAACATGGAGATCAGGTGGCTTGCAAGGATGGTGCCCCCTGGCAAGGTACACCGCCCCCCCCCCCATGTTGAGGGCAGGTGCCTTGGTATGGTTCACGGGGGTGCAAACTTATCCTGCCCTATCCTAGTCTGGCAGGCTGCATGCTTGGATAAAGGTCTAGTTGGATTTTGAAGGGGACCTCGCATTCATACTAGAGGTAA
This sequence comes from Aquarana catesbeiana, assembly GCF_042186555.1. Taxonomy (NCBI): domain Eukaryota; kingdom Metazoa; phylum Chordata; class Amphibia; order Anura; family Ranidae; genus Aquarana; species Aquarana catesbeiana. The sequence continues at coordinate 292,779,393 of NC_133327.1, read as the reverse complement.
AGGAATTGTGCATTTTTAATGTTGACTGGTAAACATTAATAAAACATTATTAAAATCACAGCTTTTTGTGTTAGTACATATTCCCCAGGGAATTGCCCAGAAATCATGCCATTTGTTTGACAATCCTAGCCTAGAAAATGCCAACACTGTTTTTAACATTTGGATCCTATTGAATTCAATGGGATTCTGCACTAGGGATGAGCCGAACACCCCCCGGTTCGGTTCGCAGCAGAACATGCGAACCATGCAAAAAGTTTGTTCAAACACGCAAACACCATTAAAGTCTATGGGACACAAACGTGAAAAATCAAAAGTGCTAATTTTAAAGGCTTATATGCAAGCTATTGCCATAAAAAGTGTTTGGGGACCTGGGTCCTGCCCCAGGGGACATATATCAATGCAAAACAAAGTTTTAAAAATGGCCATTTTTTCAGGAGCATTGCTTTTAATAAAGCTTAAAGTGAAACCATAAAAATGAAATATTCCTTTAAATATCGTGCCTGGGGGGTGTCTATAGTATGACGCAGTTTTCCTGTGTTTAGAACAATACCACAGAAAAATTACATTTCTAAAGGAAAAAAGTCATCCAAAACTGCTTGCAGCTATAATGTATTGTCGGGTCCTGGCAATATTGATGAAAATCATTGAGAAAAACCGCATAGGTTTGCCCCCCCCCCAGCCCATTAGCAAGCTCTTTGGGTCTGGTATGGATATTAAGGGGAACCCCGTACCCATTTTTTTTATCAAAAAATGGTGTGGGGGGCCCCCAGGCACTATATACTCTGAACAGGAGTATATATACTATACGGCCTGCCCTATATACTATGCAGCAAATTGGGCCTTAGATGATGGTGGTACCAGAACACTGTAAGCCCTCACAGTTACTCTTGGTGAGTACAGTAACAGGCCCTGCTGTGAAATATTATATAAAAAATTGTAAACACATGCCCCTGTTAAACAGGGGCAGAAAAATTGGGCTTTGGGTGGTGGTGGTGGTGCCACAACACTGTCCCTCACAGATACTCTTGCTGGGCGCAGGAACGGGCCCTGCTGTGAAATATTAGATCAAAAATTGTAATTACATGCCCCTGTTGTATATTTTGTTTTGATACACCACACTACTCTGTATTGTATACTGTGTACACCACCAGAAGTATAGTAGCACCTGCACTATGGCTGCACTGTATTGTGTACTGTGTACAGCACCAGAAGTGTAGTTGTAACTGCACTATGGCTGCATTATATTGTGTACTGTGTACAGCACCAGAAAAGTAGTAGCAACTGCACTATGGTTGCTCTGTATTGTGTACTGCACCAGAAAAGTAGTAGCAACTGCACTACGGCTGCACTGTATTGTGTACTGTGTACACCGCCAGAAAAGTAGTAGCAACTGCACTAAGGCTGCACTGTATTGTGTACTGTGTACTGCACCATAAAAGTAGTAGCAACTACACTACAGCTGCACTGTATTGTGTACTGTGTACACCACCAGAAAAGTAGTAGCAACTGCACTACAGCTGCACTGTATTGTGTATTGTGTAGTGCAGCAGAAAAGTAGTAGCAACTGTACTACGGCTGCACTGTATTGTGTACTGTGTACAGCACCAGAAAAGTAGTAGCAACTGCACTACGGTTGCACTGTATTGTGTACTGCACCAGAAAAGTAGTAGCAACTGCACTACGGCTGCACTGTATTGTGTACTGTACCAGAAAAGTAGTATCAACTGCACTATGGCTGCACTGTATTGTGTACTGTGTACACCACCAGAAAAGTAGTAGCAACTGCACTACGGTTGCACTGTATTATGTACTGCACCAGAAAAGTCGTAGCAACTGCACTACGGTTGCACTGTATTGTGTACTGCACCAGAAAAGTAGTAGCAACTGCACTACGGCTGCACTGTATTGTGTACTGTGTACACCACCAGAAAAGTAGTAGAAACAGTACACCATGGAATGCACTGTAGATATTATGGCTCTCTTAGCAGAGGTCGCTGGGATTGGCCAAAGCATGCAGGTCAGGTGCATGCTTTGGCCAATCATCATACAGCAATGCACTGCGATCTCGCAGTGCATTATGGGGCGCATTATGGGGCACTCTGCGGCACTCGAATTTGCCGCAAACACCCCATAAAATTTGCAAACATCCCTATTCTGCACCAGAAACTTAGTAATGTTTAGCGCACCCTCCCTGAACCAAGCTCAGGTATGTTCAGCTAAAGCCAGAATGCCACAGAAATGCCAACCCTGGATGCACACTGGATGCACCCATGGTCGGTTGGAGGCTACATTTGCATGCTGCTTCTTAGATGAGCGGTTATATGCGAACAGCAGCAGCACCGGCCATTGATTTGTACAAATCTGACTACTGCTTCTGACAGTTGCTGCTGTTCACACAATGAGTGTACAGGAAGTGTTTGGAACAGAAGAAAATAATCTATTGATTTTCCTTGGCAGCCACCCCTGTGTCAGCATGTGAATGTAGCCTAAAATTTTGTGCATATAGTCACAAAATCTTGTTTAGATCTCTATACACAAACATTAATCAGTTTCCTGAAAATTGTGTAATTTGTGTATAGTTCCCACTAAAGATAGAGTAAATTCACCTTTTTTGCAGCCCTCCGCCCTGTTTTATAGCTACAATTTAACTACTTTGTAAAAGGTTGAAATAAAAGCAAATAAAAAATGGTCAAAACTGAATAAAGTGGTGAAAAAGAAAACTACAAAAAATATTTTTCTTAAACAAGGAAGAAAGTCTCTCTATAAATCGTTGGATCCTGGGTATTTTCCAGTAATTGTAATAGGGTAAAAAAATTGACAGAGATTGTCTTGGTAAGCTTTATACACAGAATTATATTTGCCACCATCATATAGACCAGGAATATACAATTAGCGGACCTCCAGTGCAAAACTACAAGTCCACCATACCTCCGCCTCTGGGTGTCATGCTTGTGGCTGTCAGAGTTTTGCTATGCCTCATGGGACTTGTAGTTCTGCAACAGCTGGAGGTTCGCTAATTGCATATCCCTGATATAGACTATATACTGTATTTATTGGCGTATAACACTCACTTTTTACCATGAAAATCGGGTGCGTATTATACACCAATACTTCAATTTTAGCTACCTCGGAGGGGACAGGGAGGGGGGCTGGACAAGCGCCATCAGATTACATACAGTGAGAATCTCCTGTTTACTTGGCGGCCTCTGTAATAGGAAGTCCCAAATCCTGGGCCACCATTGGACCACTGTTATGTCTATCATAGGAGATTCTCACTGTATGTAATCTGTCGGCGCTCGTCCCGCCCCCCTCCCTGTCCCATCCATGCTGCAGATGGGCATCGATCAGGCTGCACTGATGGCAATGGTGAGGCTGCTGCATTGATGGAAATGTTGTGGCTGCTGCATTGAGGGCAATGGTGAGGCTGCATTGATGTGGACTGATGAGGCTGCATTGATGGCACTTGTGAGGCTGCAGATGGGCATTGATCAGGCTGCACTGATGGCAATGGTGAGGCTGTAGATGGGCACTGACCCTTATTTTGCTTCAAATTTCCTTATTTGAAATTAAATTTTTTTCATAAAATTCCCTCTTAAAATGAATGTGCGTGTTATATGCCTGTGCATGTTATACACCGATAAATAGGGTACTTATTTATTAGAAGTTCTTTGAACAAATGCATCTAGTATGTTTGAGTCAGTCCTACAGGCTATGCTTATAACTAACTGCTTATTCAGGGACAATGCATAAATATATATATAAAGCTAAATTACATTTTTTATATTCCTTAACTACTTCAGATAGCCCAGTAAAAGTTGCTTAAGCCTTTTATAACCGTAGCACTAACTCACGGTGGAGCTGCTGGTTTAAGCGGGTCTGTTACCTTCACTTTGCTTCCCTCTGTTTCACCGGCACCAGGTCTAGGGGTTCCGTTGAGTCTACTGCTGGACGACACACGCACCAACACTGGAATACGTTTTCGATGCTTTATCGAACAGTCAATCTTTAGGAAGTAGCAGGAAAGAGATGGAAAAGGAAACTCTCAGGAGAAACCCAAATATCTTCTTGCAAAAATCTTAGTGACAAATGTCCGGGTAGGATTCAGATAACTATGTGGAATGCATTCCCCTCATGGGACACACTCTTTGCTTGTCTGGATAGGCCTCTCTGACCGGTCTAGCAGCCAGCACGCAGAACGAATCGAAAGTCTCTAACACAGACTTATTACGGGGGGGGGGGGGTAAATCTGCACGATCCTCTGCCACAGGATGTATCAGATCTTCTGCAGTGAACAGTCAGTCACAGTGCCTGAACCTTTAAGCCGAACCGGCGACACTATGCTGTATGGTTACTTCTTTTGGATACGTCCTCCAGCCGAGTCACCAGGCCCCTCTATAGACCAGCACGCTGTGTGATCTCTCCAAGACGGGTCCTCCCCTGGGATCTCCTCGGGTGTCCAGCTTCGTCACACAGGACCGACAGCTCAGGACCATTCCTCGGCCGCGGTGGTAGGCCCCAGACAAGCTTCTGGACCCACCCCTGCGCCGTAGCATTGTGGGCCTCCCGATCGGAGGACCACGAGGTAGCTCCTTAACGCATACCTGTCAGCCAGGAGGGCCAGCAGGTGGCTGCAAAACAACCTTAGAACATGGCGTCTGCCCCATAAATACCCTCGCCCAGAATGCAACTCGGAGGACCACCTCCACCGAGCTTGCCTCCGAGACAGAGGAGCATCTAAACACTTCGACACGTTGCCCTTCCAACACTGACTAATGGTAACAGCGACACCCACCGGTCAGCACACACAACGTCAGCCAAGCTGGAACAGAGGCGAACATTTAACCTTCCTAACACACAATTTACTAAATTTACCTAATCTGCGGTAGATTATAAATCTACCAGCGCTACATAACCATCAAATAAATCCGTAAATTACAGTAAAAACTTGATTGCTGAGGGGCCGTTCCTGTGTAAGTAATTGGTTCCACATTTTGAGGCATATCCCTAGTGATAAATTGGTCAGAAAAATGAATAATAATAATAATAATAAAAAGTCTCAAGGGCTATACTGTTTAATTTATTTATAAAGGATATAGAGCAGTGATGGCGAACCTATGGCACGCGTGCCACAGCTGGAGTGCCGAGCCCTCTCTGTAGGCATGCAGCGCGGCGCCAGGATAGGGGTTGAATCCCCTAGCCAGGCAGTCATTTACACTGGCGGTGCAGGCACGTAGGAGCCGGCTCCCTTCCTTGCATCAGTACTAGTGGCATTAGCAGGGTGGTGGGCAGCCAGTCATCTCGCTCCAGGTGTGACATTTGGGGGGGTTAAAGTTATTCCTCGGCTGTCCCGAGGGTCTGTGCTGCAGCTTATTGCCTCCCCCGGACCTCTAAACCTCCTGTGAGGCATTCAGGCATTCCTCTTTGCGGCACCCTATTCCAGCTCCCCCTGTCTCAGGACTACTTTGGTACAGCCTGTCCCTCTGGCAAATGCAATGTGGCCTGTGGAACAGCGGAGTGGGAGGGGTGGTGCTCAGAGAAGATCATGACCATGGGAGAGGTGCAGTGGCTGCTAGCTGACCTCCCGGCAGCTGGGACATCAAGGAGCTGCTGGATGGCGGGCACTCCTTCAATACTGCCTCCCCGGTGCTGGGGAGAGCTGGACGATGAAGCAATGGAGAGGTAAGGAGGAGGATGGATCCTCCGATCTACATTGTAGTGTGTGTGTGGGGCAATGGGGTGGGTATGAGTAGTGCAGGAAGTATGTGTCAGGTAAGTCAGTATGTGTGTCAGGTATGTCAGTGTATGGGTCAGGTAGGTCAGTGCATGGGTCAGGTAGGTCAGTGTGTGTGTCAGGTAGGTCAGTGTATATGTCAGGTAGGTCAGTGTATATGTCAGGTAGGTCAGTTTATGTGTCAGGTTGGTCAGTGTATGTACCAGGTAGGTCAGTGTAATGGTCAGGTAGGTCAGTGTAATGGTCAGGTAAGTCAGTGTAATGGTCAGGTATGTCAGTGTATGTGTCAGGTAGGTAAGTGTAATGATCAGGTACTGTAGGTCAGTGTGTGTGTCAGGTAGGTCATTGTAATGGTCAGGTAGGTCATTGTAATGGTCAGGTAGGTTGGTGTATGTGTCAGGTAGGTCAGTGTGTGTGTCAGGTAGGTCAGTGTATGTGTCAGGTACGTCAGTGTATGTTACACAGTGTATTCTGAGCACAACGCACTCCTGATCCACGCATTCTGAGCAAATCTGGCAGAATCGTACATTTTTGGTAGCTTAGGGCTCATTCAGAGGGATGATCAGTCCCATCCTCTGTACAGAGCCGCAGGTAGGTTTAATTCTGTGTTGGCACGTTGAAATAAATAAGTTGGTTTTGTGTCGCTGTTTGGGCCCTTAGGCTCAAAAAGATTTGCCATCACTGATATAGAGGAGGGGATAAATATCTCAATCTCAGCGTTTGCTGATGATACAAAATAAGTAGGGCAATAACATTGCAGCAGGATATAGAAACCTTACAAGAGGACCTGAATAAATGAATGGAGTGGGCAACTACATGGCAATTGGGTTTAACATTGAAAAATGTAAAGTAATGCACTTGGGGGTAAAAATATAAATGTACTCACTAGGGGGAGAAGCTCTGGGGAATCCAGGATGGAGAAAGATCTGGGCATCCTTATAGAAGACAGAGTGAGCAACAGCATGTAATGTCAAGCTACAGCAAGCAAAGCCAGCGGAATATTAGCATGCTTAAAAAAGGATACACTCCAGGGATGAAACGATAACCCTGCCACTTTTTAAAACTCTGGTCAGTGGCAGCCCATCCATAGGGGGCGCACGGGCGCCGCCCCCCGAAGGTAGCCATAAAAAAAAAAGGTCACTTTAAGAGTGTCCGGGTGCTGGACACACAAATGCCTATGGGAAGCTTTCCCAGCTTGCAATCAGCTGATCAACTGAGAAGCTGATTCATCTGTGTTTAGGGAGTGTTCAGGGCGCAAGCAGTGTGCCCTGAACACTCCCACTCTGCAATTATCTGTCTCTTTAACCTCCTGTATTGTTTTGATTGGCGAGGATCAGAGGACGGTGGGTGGGGATTTTTTCGGCACCACTTCCGGTTTCCCAGGCCAACGCTCATTGTGCTTTGGACTATGCGACGCATGGTTAATTATGGAAGGCTTGAGTGGCACCTCTGTGATTCCGGGCGGCTAAGGTTAACGTAACTGTCGGCGCTGCGGACTCAGTCTGCACTCAGTCTCTCTCTCTTAGACTCTGACTCTGACACTGACAGCTGCCCTTCCGCTCCGCTCCTCTCTCCACACACTTCCCTGCGCTTCTCTGCTCAGTCTCAGTCATTCTCTCTACTTTACCCATCCTGAACGATCTGTACTGCACTGACAGCTCCTCGCCCCCGGGGCACTTACTGCATGCAGCACTGCTACCTGAAGCCCCACCATATCTCGCCGTCAGATTGCCCAGCAGCACTACCTCTTCCAACCCCTTCATAAATGCATATCTCCCAACCGTTCCAGATTGCCTGGGAAAGTCCCGTCTTGGGAAGTCTGTACCGGGTCCCGGGCACCTTCATTCCAGGACAATGCAGTGTCCCAGAATTGCCCCCTGGGCCGATCTGATGCCCCCTAAAAATGCTGCCACTGTCACTCACTGCCCGGTGTACTGCTGGCTGAGAACCGCTTTATTATTAACCACCAGTCGCTGCCTGGCTCACTGCCCAAACAACTGGTTTCTAGCCACTACCCGCCTAGCGTCTAGCAACCAGTGATGTCATGACAAAGAGGAGAGATTCAGAGCAAGCCGGAGGAGGATTTAACTTCCTCCTCCTCGCGCCTAAGCTCCACAGTCTTCAAAGGACCGTCACCTCTACCCCGACTATGCCCCCGCCTCCCGACTCGGGTCTCGCCTGAAGGTTGTTCCTGCCACTGGAAGAAAGGTAGAAGAAATGCTCCCTGCAGTGCCCCGAGGACACTTATGGTCACTCTGCTCCCTCTCATACACTGCCCTTCTTCAGACATGCTGTACAGTCCCCTCATACTGTCCTCCACTATCCCCCCTCCCATTATACTGCCCTCCACTATCCCCCCTCCCATCATACTGCCCTCTACCCATCAAACTGCCCTCCACCCCATCATACTGCCCTCCACCCTATCATACTGCCCTCCACTGACACCCCTCCCATCATACTGCGCTCCACTGCCACCCCCCCATCATACTGCCCACCACTGCCCCCTCCTATTATACTGCCCTCTACTATCCCCCCTCCCATCATACTGCCCTCCACTGCCCCCCTCCCATTATACTGCCCTCCACCCCATCATTCTGCCCTCTACCACATCATACTGCCTTCCACTGCCACCCCTCCCATCATACTGCACTCCACTACCACCCCTCCCATCATACTGTGCTCAACTGCCACCCCTCCCATCATACTGCCCTCCCCATCATACTGCCCTTCACTACCCCCTCCCATCATTCTGCCCTTCACTACCACCCCCATCATACTGCCCTCCACTACCGCCTCCCATCAGACAGGCCTCCACTACCACCCCTATCATACTGCCCTCCACTACCACCGTTCCCATCATACTGCCCTCCACCGCATCATACTGCCCTCCACTACCCCATCATACTACCCTCCACTACCACCCCACCATCTTATTACCCTCCACTACCCCCTCCCATCATACTGCCCTCCATTACCACCCCATCATACTGCCCTCCACTGCCACCCCTCCCATCATACTGCCCTCCACTAACCCCCTCCCATCATACTCCCCTCCACTACCACTCCTCCCATCATACTGCCCTCCACTACCCTCCCATTATACTGTCCTCCACTACCCTCCCTCCCATCATACTGCCCTCCACTGCCACCCCCTCCCATTATACTGCCCTCCACTACCCCCCTCCCATCATACAGCCCTCCACTGCCACCCCTCCCATCATACTTCCCTCCACTACCCCATCATACTGCCCTCCACCCCATCATACTACACCCCCTCCCATCATACTGCCCTCCACCCCATCATACTGCCCTCCACTACCCCCTTCCCATCATTCTGCCTTCCACACCATCATACTGCCCACCGCTGCCACCCCCTCCCATCATACTGCCCTCCACCCCATCATACTGCCCTCCACTACCACCGTTCCCATCATACTGCCCTCCACCACATCATACTGCCCTCCACTACCCCCTCATACTGCCCTCCACTACCACCCCCATCTTACTACCCTCCACTACCCTCCCTCCCATCATACTGCCCTCCACTACTACCCCATCATACTGCCCTCAACTGCCACCCCTCCCATCATACTGCCCTCAACCCCATCATACCACTCTCCACTACCCCCTCCCATCATACTGCCCTCCACTACCACCCGTCCCATCATACTGCCCTCCACTACAACCCATCCCATCATACTGCCCTCCACTATCCCCCCTCCCTTCATACTACCCTCCACTACCACCTCCATCATACCACTCTCCACTACCCCCTCCCATCATACTGCCCTCCACTACCACCCCTCCCATCATACTGCCTTCCACCACCACCCCTCCCATCATACTGCCCTCCACTATCCCCCCTCCCATCATACTGCCCTCCACTACCACCCCCATCATAATGCCCTCTACTACCACCCCATCATGCTGCCCTCCACTACCACCCCTCCCTTCATACTGCCCTCCACTAACCCCCTCCCATCATACTCCCCTCCTCTACCGCTCCTCCCATCATACTGCCCTCCACTAACCCCCTCCCATCATACTCCCCTCCTCTACCACTCCTCCCATCATACTGCCCTCCACTACCCTCCCTCCAATCATACTGCCCTCCACTGCCACCCTCTCCCATTATACTGCCCTCCTCTACCCCCATCATACTGCCCTCCACCCCATCATACTATACCCCCTCCCATCATACTGCTCTCCACTACCCCCTTCCCATCATTCTGCCTTCCACCCCATCATACTGCCCTCCACTAACACCGTTCCCATCATACTGCCCTCCACCCCATCATACTGCCCTCCACTACCCCATCATACTGCCCTCCACTACGACCCACCATCTTACTACCCTCCACTACCCCCCCATCATACTGACCTTCACTACCACCCCATCATACTGCCCTCCACTGCCACCCCTCCCATCATACTGTCCTCAACCTCATCATACCGCTCTCCACTACCCCCTCCCATCATACTGCACTCCACTACCACCCGTCTCATCATACTGCCCTCCACTATCCCCCCTCCCTTCATACTGCCCTCCACTACCACCCCCATCATACCGCTCTCCACTACCCCCTCCCATCATACTGCCCTCCACTACCACCCCTCCCATCATACTGCCCTCCACTATCCCCTCGCCCTTCATACTGCCCTCCGCTACCACCCCCATCATACCGCTCTCCACTACCCCCTCCCATCATACTGCCCTCCACTATCCCTCTCCCATCATACTGCCCTCCACTATCCCTCTCCCATCATACTGCCCTCCACTACCACCCCCATCATAATGCCCTCTACTACCACCCCCATCATACTGCCCTCCACTACCACCACTCCCATCATACTGCCCTCCACTAACTCCCTCCCATCATACTCCCCTCCACTACCCTCCCATCATACTGCCCTCCACTGCCACCCCCTCCCATTATACTGCCCTCCACTACCCCCCTCTCATCATACAGCCCTCCACTGCCACCCCTTCCATCATACTGCCCTCCACTACCCCATCATACTGCCCTCCACCCCATCATACTACACCCCCTCCCATCATACTGCCCCCCACTACCCCCTTCTCATCATTCTGCCTTCCACACCATCATACTGCCACCGCTGCCACCCCCTCCCATCATACTGCCCTCCACCCCATCATACTGCCCTTCACTACCCCCTCCCATCATACTGCCCTCCACCCCATCATACTGCCCTCCACTGCCACCCCTCCCATCATACTGTGCTTCAATGCCAAGCCTCCCATCATACTGCCCTCCACTGCCACCTCCTCCCATTATACTGCCCTCCACTACCATCCTCATACTGCCCTCCACCCCATCATACTACCCTCCACTGCCACCCCCTCCCATTATACTGCCCTCCACTACCACCCTCCCATCATACAGCCCTCCACTGTCACCCCTCCCATCAAACTTCCCTCCACAACCCCATTATACTGCCCTCCACCCCATCATACTACACCCCCTCCCATCATACTGCCCTCCACCCCATCATACTGGCCTCCACTACCCCCTTCCCTTCATTCTGCCTTCCACACCATCATACTGCCCACCGCTGCCACCCCCTCCCTTCATACTGCCCTGCACCCCATCATACTGCCCTCCACTACCACCGTTCCCATCATACTACCCTCCACCCCATCATACTGCCCTCCACTACCCCCTCATACTGCCCTCCACTACCACCCCCATCTTACTACCCTCCACTACCCTCCCTCCAATCATACTGCCCTCCACTACTACCCCATCATACTGCCCTCAACTGCCACCCCTCCCATCATACTGCCCTAAACCCCATCATACCGCTCTCCACGACCCCCTCCCATCATACTGCCCTCCACTACCACCCCTCCCATCATACTGCCCTCCACTACCACCCCCATCATAATGCCCTCTACTAACACCCCATCATGCTGTCCTCCACTACCACCCCTCCCTTAATACTGCCCTCCACTAACCCCCTCCCATCATACTCCCCTCCTCTACCACTCCTCCCATCATACTGCCCTCCACTAACCCCCTCCCATAATACTCCCCTCTTCTACCGCTCCTCCCATCATACTGCCCTCCACTACCCTCATTCCAATCATACTGCCCTCCACTGCCACCCCCTCCCATTATACTGCCCTCCTCTACCCCCATCATACTGCCCTCCACCCATCATACTATACCCCCTCCCATCATACTGCCCTCCACCCCATCATACTGCCCTCCACTACCCCTTCCCATCATTCTGCCTTCCACCCCATCATACTGCCCTCCACTAATACCGTTCCCATCATACTGCCCTCCATCCCATCATACTGCCCTCCACTACCCCCATCATACTGCCCTCTACTACCGCCCCGTCTTACTACCCTCCACTACCCCCCCATCATACTGACCTTTACTACCAACCCATCATACTGCCCTCCACTGCCACCCCTCCCATCATACTGTCCTCAACCCCATCATAGCGCTCTCCACTACCCCCTCCCATCATACTGCAGTCCACTACCACCCGTCCCATCATACTGCCCTCCACTATCCCCCCTCCCTTTATACTGCCCTCCACTACCACCCCCATCATACTGCTCTCCACTACCCCCTCCCATCATACTGCCCTCCACTACCACCCCTCCCATCATACTGCCCTCCACTATCCCCCCTCCCTTCATACTGCCCTCCGCTACCACCCCCATCATACCGCTCTCCACTACCCCCTCCCATCATACTGCCCTCCACTACCACCCCTACCATCATACTGCCCTCCACTATCCCCCCTCCCATCATACTGCCCTCCACTATCCTCCCTCCCATCATACTGCCCTCCACTACCACCCCCATCATAATGCCCTCTACTACCACCCCCATCATACTGCCCTCCACTACCACCACTCCCATCATACTGCCCTCCACTAACCCCCTCCCATCATACTCCCCTCCACTACCCTCCTATCATACTGCCCTCCGCTGCCACCCCCTCCCATTATACTGCCCTCCACTACCCCCCTCCCATCATACAGCCCTCCACTGCCACCCCTTCCATCATACTGCCCTCCACTACCCCATCATACTGCCCTCCACCCCATCATACTACACCCCCTCCCATCATACTGCCCCCCACTACCCCCTTCCCATCATTCTGCCTTCCACACCATCATACTGCCCTTCACTACCCCCTCCCATCATACTGCCCTCCACCCCATCATACTGCCCTCCACTGCCACCCCTCCCATCATACTGTGCTTCACTGCCAAGCCTCCCATCATACTGCCCTCCACTGCCACCTCCTCCCATTATACTGCCCTCCACTACCCCCCTCATACTGCCCTCCACCCCATCATACTGCCCTCCACTGCCATCCCCTCCCATCAAAAATTGTAAAAAAAACCCAAAACTGTAAAAAATAAAATCTTCTGCCACCATGGCGGGGCCCAAGGCTGCAGGACTGCACAACATGTGAAAGGGATCCGCTGTGGGACCATAAAGGGTTGTGGGATCAGTGGGAAGGGCTCTGGGCTCAGGGGCCCAGGCTGGAGGTCAGGGGGCCCTTCATGGTTTCTTGCACCAGGGCCCTGAAGGTTCTAAATATGCCTCTGCTGCACCCTGCATATAGCTAGTCCCAGAACCCTGCACCCTGTATATAGATCATCTCAGAACCCTGCACCCTTGTATATAGTTCATCCCAGAACCCTGCAACCTGTATATAGCTCATATCAGAACCCTTTACACTTATATTATAGCTCATCCCAGAACCCTGCACCCTGTATATAGCTCATCTCAGAACCCTGCACCCTATATATAGCTCATCTCAGAACCCTGAACTCTGTACATAGCTCATCTCACAACCCTGCACTCTGTACGCAGCTCATCCCAGAACCCTGCACCCTGTACATAGCTCATCCCAGAACCCTGCACTCTGTACGCAGCTAATCTCAGAACCCTGCACTCTGTACATAGCTCATCCCAGAACCCTGCACTCTGTACGTAGCTCATCCTAGAATCCTGCACTCTGTACGTAGCTCATCCTAGAACCCTGCACTCTATACATAGCTCTTCCCAGAACCCTGCACTCTGTACGTAGCTCATGCCAGAACCCTGCACTCTGTACATAGCAAATTCCAGAACCCTGCACTCTGTACATAGCTCATTCCAGAACCTTTCAGTTCTGGAATGCCACCTATCAGTGCAGCCTCATCGGTACCTCCTGATCATTGCCCACCAGTGCCGCCTCATTAGTGCCCATCAGTGCCACCTATCAGTGCCACCTTATCAGTGCCTATCAGTGCAGCCTGTCAGTGTCCATCAGTGCAGCCTCATCAGCGCACATCAGCGAGGAAGAAAAATTACCTGTTTGCAAAATGTTATAACAAACTATGAAAACTGGGTGCTTTTTCAAAATTTTCGGTCTTTTTTGTTTGTTTAACAAAAAATAAAAACCCCAGTAGTGATTAAATACCACCAAAAGAATGCTCTATTTGTGTGAAAAAAATGCTAAAAATGTAACTTGGATACAGTGTAGCATGACCGCGCAATTGTCATTCAAAGAGTGACAGCGCTAAAAGCTGAAAATTGGCCTGGGCAGGAAGGGAGTTTAAGTGCCCAGTAAGCAAGTGGTTAAAGTGTTACTAAACCCATGACCCTGCATTCACTATATCTGGTCTCCCACAGTACACAGAACATGGAAATGCAATAGTTTTAGTAAATATAAACTGCTAAATAACTTTTTTCATCAGCAGTATATAGCAGTCCTGTGAATTGTATCAGTGTCCGCTTAAAGCTTGCAGGAGGAGTGTTCATTTTTCCTTGATCCTCTGTCTGGATAGTGCTGATTGGCTGATTGGCCCTGTGATGATCACATGCATTCTCCCAAGAAAAAAATAAAACTCTCTAACAATACACACCAAATTGAGCATGTGCAGCCTGACTCAGAAAGCTAAAGAGAGAGAGAGAGAGAGAGAGGAGAGAGAGAGAGAGAGAGAGAGAGAGAGAGAGAGAGAGAGAGAGAGAGAGAGAGCAGGGAGGGAGGTGAGAGAGAGAGGGGTGGTTAGAGGGGGGTGAGAGAAAGAGAGGGGTGAGAGAGAGAGAGAGAGGGGGGTGTAGAGTACCTTCCATGCCAGCAGTGGAATGTTCATGATGGCAGGGTCCGTTCTCCTTCTGGGTGACGATGAGGGTGCTCTGCTCCTTCCACTGGATCCCTGACTGCCTGTGCCTCCTGCCCATCCTTGTCCTCTGGGTACCCAGTCAGCCTGTCCTCCGGGTCGCTGTCACTATTGATGTTGGAGTGGAGAGGAGGTTGGAGAAGAAATCCAGGCTTTCAAATTCCCCTCAAATTCTCCTAGGCAATCCAAGCGGAAATGGGAGCAGGTACCTGTCAAAACTAGGTACCCGCTCCCCCTCCCAAACAAAAGAAATACATACCAAATGTGGTACAGGAGGGGGGAGGAGGACTTAAAACTGAACTTCCCCCTTTGGGTGAGGGGGTCATTTATGAAACATCAACTAGCTGTTTATCAGCTTTCCATGACTTGTCAGTTTCCTACTTTTCTTGCTCTCCATTTCATTTACTGCTCCCTGCTATGTAACCAACATTTACCACATTTAAAAAGCAGTGAATTCGGAATTTAAGGCTGAACACCGGGCACAAAACAATTATTGAAATATATTCTTCCATTTGCCACAAAGGATATAAGTCTATTTTGTGAGCACCAAATGGCTCTACAAACCCAGATATTACTTTGTAAAAGCATTAGTAACATCATCACTATGCTATACATAAGCTGTGCAGAGAGCAGAGCTGTGGGAGTTTTCAAGTTTTTCAGTTTCCAAAGCCTTGTACTGCAATTTGCTTATACAGCCTGACTCTGTTGAATCTCTACCTGCTGCCCTGACAGACTAGGTGCAGGTTAGGTGCTCCATTGGTTGTGGAAAACCTACTCAGTATGATCCTAGTGGTAGGAAGTCCTCTCAGTGAACATGTTCAAAGACCCGGATTTCCTAGCAACTCCCATTATTACGAATATTTGCACTCTTCTAGTGCCACATAGACATAGCCATTTAACTCACTTTATGTGAATCACTTCCAAAGCACTGTCCATTTTATAAGGTTTGCTATGCTGGAGTGACAAGAAGCAATATAGACTTTGTCAGTTGGAGTTTGTGGAAGTATCCTAATGCCGCGTACACACGAGCGGACTTTCCGGCATACTTGGTCCGGTGTATCGGAGTCCGTCAGACAATTCGATCGTGTGTGGGCTCCAGCAGACTTTTTTTTCTCAAAAGTTTGACGGACTTAGATTTGAAACATGTTTAAAATCTATCCGATGGACTCGAGTCCGGTCGAAAAGTATGCTCGTCTGTATGCTAGTCCGACGGACAAAAAATGACGCTAGGGCAGCTATTGGCTACTGGCTATGAACTTCCTTGTTTTAGTTCAGTCGTACGTCATCACGTACGAATCCGTCGGACTTTGGCTGATCGTGTGTAGGCAAGTCCGTTCATTCGGAAAGTCTGTTGTAAAGTCCGTTGTAAAGTCAGCAGGGCAAAGTCTGCCGTAAAGTCCGCTCGTGTGTAAGCGGCATAAGGCTACGTCTTAAAGCAGGGCACTCTGTGAATTGGAACATCCATTGGTGGAACTGTTGTCCATGGGCCTGAAGTGTGCAGTTCCAATGTCAGTCAGTGGGTGTCTCCCATCAGTCAGTGGGTCTCAGGAGTTGTCCTGCACCTTTGGTAGGGTCCATAGCAGTAGCGCCACCACATGGTTATCTTTAATTTCCTCTACAATTGCATGTCACTGTTCTTTGATTTTTGGCATGTCATTCACATGTTCATACATGTGAACTTCCTTCCTGTGCAGAATATACAAGCATATATAAACACACGGACACTGGTATATCACTACAGCACAATCTATATTCCATTCTAGCATGAAAATGGGTATTCTCTGCAAATGTTAGCGTATTAGTGTATAACCAGTGCCATTATATTAGAACTCTAGGAGAATAATAATAACCTCATTACAAAGTGCATTCTCCATCCACGAATTTGCTATTAACTATGTACAAAACTGGATTCCCATGATTTATAGTGATTGGCACAATGTTCAAAACACAACAAACAGTAGGGAGGCTCCCTCGTATTAAAGGCTGTGATGTAGATGTGAGACCCAGGACTATATCTCCCAACATTCCAATGGTCGGTTGAGTACATAGAGTTTGACTGAGAATTGTCAAGCCTTTACCATAATTTATGACAATATCTTGTAATAAAATGCTCTGTGTTCCTACTCCTGCAGCCTTCAGGGACATGTGATGGGGCTATTCCAAGGAGAGAATGGTAGGGAGAGTGGGAGCATATAAACAAATAAAAAGAATGTAAACACAGCAAAAAAAAAAAAACAAAATCTTGGACTATTTATGTGGTTGGGATGGGGGAGGGGTGTAGTTCAGGTACCTAAAGTAACTGAGAGAAAGGAAGGTCCACTTTATATAAAAAATATTTTTATTTTAGATAGAATGTAGAAGGGTTATAACTGGTGTTCTGTTACTAATTTCTTTCATGGTCTCTATTAGGGTGATTTCCTGTGGCATCATATCCCAATGCCTCACCCTATTAGATTGTAAACTCTTCTGAGCAGGGCCCTCTTAATCTTCTTGTATTTTATTGTATTATAACTGTATTGTCTCCCTTTTATATTGTAAAGCGCTGCATAAACTGTTGGCACTATATAAATCCTGTATAATAATAACAATAATGTCAGATGGAAAGTGTTAGAACCAACAAAGGAAGAGAAAAAAACACAGCTACCGTATTTATCGGCGTATAACACACACAGGCGTCTAACACGCACCTTAATTTTAAGAGAGAAGTTTCAGGAAAAAAATTAAAATTTAAAGAATTTTGACACAAAATAAGGGTCAATGCCCATCTGCAGCCTCGCCATTGCCAATTAATGAAGCCTGATCAGTGTCCATCTGCAGCCTCACCATTGCCCATTCATTTCAGCCTGATCAGTACCCATCTGCAGCCTCTCCATTGCTCATCATTGCAGCCTGATCAGTGCCCAGCTGCAGCCTCACCATTGCTCATCACTGCAGCCTAATCAGTGCCCATCTGCAGCCTTGCCATTGCCATGCCCATCATGCAGCCTGATCGGTGCCCATCTGCTGCCTTGCCCATCATTGCAGCCTGTTCAGTGCATATCTGCAGCCTCGCCCATCATTGCAGCCTAATTAGTGCCCATCTGCAGCCTTGCCCATCATTGCAGCCTGATCAGTGCCCATGTGCAACCTTGCCCATCATTGCACATCTGCAGCCTTGCCCATCATTGCAGCCTGATCAGTGCCCATCTGCAGCCTTGTCCATCATTGCACATCTGCAGCCTTGCCCATCATTGCAGCCTGATCAGTGCCCATCTGCAGTCTTGCTCATCATTGCAGCCTGATCAGTGACCAGCTGCAGCCTCACCATTGCTCATCATTGCAGCCTGATCAGTGCCCAGCTGCAGCCTCACCATTGCTCATCACTGCAGCCTAATCAGTGCCCATCTGCAGCCTTGCCATTGCCATGCCCATCATGCAGCCTGATCGGTGCCCATCTGCTGCCTTGCCCATCATTACAGCCTGTTCAGTGCATATCTGCAGCCTCGCCCATCATTGCAGCCTAATTAGTGCCCATCTGCAGCCTTGCCCATCATTGCAGCCTGATCAGTGCCCATGTGCAACCTTGCCCATCATTGCACATCTGCAGCCTTGCCCATCATTGCAGCCTGATCAGTGCCCATCTGCAGCCTTGTCCATCATTGCACATCTGCAGCCTTGCCCATCATTGCAGCCTGATCAGTGCCCATCTGCAGTCTTGCTCATCATTGCAGCCTGATCAGTGCCCATGTGCAGTCTTGCTATTGCCGGAATAGACAGAGCTGGAACTCCTGTGTACTAGGCTCGGCGTCACGCCCAGTCCCGCCCCTTGGCCCGGATTCTATGATGGACATAACGCCGGTCCAATGCCGGGACGTCAATGCTAGGAGCCATCCAGGGGGTGGGACTGGGCATGACTGCGAGCTGAGCCGAGTACACAGGAGATCTGGCTCTGTCGGCGTATAACATTCACACACGATTTCTTCTTATTTTAAGGGGAAAAAGTGTGTGTTATATGCCGATAAATACGGTAATTACTGTATTAGCTACAAATTTTTTGCTAGAGCCAAGAAGCCCAAATCAATGTTTGTTTTTGACCATAGTGACAAGAATATTTGAAATATCAGGATAGAAAATGTTTCTCAAATACATTTCTAACAGTATATGTGATTTTCATCAGAAAATTACATTCATGCTATAACTGAATGTTAAAAGTAAATTACATTTTGAAGTATCGTATTTATCGGCGTATAACACGCACAGGTGTATAACACGCACATTAATTTTAAGGGGGAAGTTTCAGGAAAAAAACTTAAATTTTAAATAAGGAACTTTGAAGCAAAATAAGGGTCAGTGCCCATCTGCAGCCTCACCATTGCCATCAATGCAGCAGCCTCACCATTGCCATCAATGCAGCAGCCTCACCATTGCCATCAATGCAGCAGCCTCACCATTGCCATCAATGCAGCCTGATCGATGCCCATCTGCAGCCTAGAGGGGACAGGGAGAGGGGCAGGATGAACGCCTATAGATTACATACAGTGAGAATCTCCTATGATAGACAGAACAGGGGTCCAATGGCGGCCAAGGACACAGGAATTCCTATTACAGAAACCGCCAAGTAAACAGGAGATTCTTACTCTATGTAATCTGACGGAACTCATCCCGCCCCCCTCCCCGTCCCCTCCGAGGCAGCTAAAATTGAAGTATTGGTGTATAACATGCACACGCTATTTGCACCCGATTTTCATGGTGAAAAAATGAGTGTTATACGCCAATAAATACAGTACTTTAAAGTGGGATTCGTCATCAAATGTACAAATGTTTATTCAAAGTACATAAGTACATAAGTAGTGGAATAGTTCAAGAAAGCTAATGTGGTAGAGTTTAGATTCTAAAATTCTACAATAAGGTCAACCTATTTATTTCAGGAAAAAAACAAAAAAACACCTGAACACAGTTTTGCAACTTTGACATCTGTTAGTAAAAGTGTACATATCATTGCAACTACTTTACATTGGCAGAATGGCACGGGCAAGCAAAATGGCGCACCCGTACGTCCCTTTAAAATTCTTGCCTAGCGGACATGCCCACAGATCCCGCAAACTCGATGTTCGCCGGCAGTCCGCAATTTCGGTGAGGAGAGGCAGAGCGGGGAAATGTAAACAAGGCATTTCCCTGTTCTGCCTAGCAACATGACAGGGATCTCCTGCTCCCTGTCATCGGGAGCAGTGATCTTTGTCATGTTATAGTGAGCCCAACCCCCCCCACAGTTAGAACACACTGAGGGAATACCCTCTTGATCGCCCCCTAGTGTTTAACTCCTTCCCTGACAGTGACATTTATACACTAATCAATGGCTATTTTTAGCTATGATGGCTGTATATATGTCATTTTTCCCAAAATTGTGTCAAAAGCGTCTGATCTGTCTGCCGCAATGTCATAGTCATGATAAAAATCGCAGATCACCGCCAATAATAGTAAAAAAAAATTAATAATAAAAATGCCATAAATCTATCCCCTATTTTGTAGACGCTATAACTTTTGCACAAACCAATCAATATACACTTATTGCGTAAAAAATTTTGCTTTTTTTTCAAAATTGTCGCTCTTTTTTTGTTTATAGTGCAAAAAATAAAACCCGCAGAGGTGATCAAATACCACCAAATTAAAGCTCCATTTGTGGGAAAAAAAGAAGGAAATTTTGTTTGGGTACAACGTTGCATGACCGCGCAATTGTGAGCTAAACTGACGCAGTGCCGAATCGCAAAAAATGCTCTGGTCAGGAAGGGGGTAAATCCTTTCAGGGCTGAAGTGGTTAAGCTATATTGCAAACAAAAATGGTGGGGATGAACCCACACCTAAAGTGAGTTACTGAGGACCAAGCAGCTTTAAAGAGGGATCTATATTACCTGGATCGCACCTTCAAGGTGAGTCAGCATATGTTTGGGATGCTGCTCATATACTGAACTTTCCAGCATTTACACACTAGTGAGTTACCGGCGTCTTTTTAGCTTATCGTTTTAAGGTATATTGTACCTTGCTTTTTCAGGATAATTTGGACATTCAGTTGGTGGTAAATGGCAGTGTATATTGCCCAATTTTTTTTTTCAAAGGACAACAGTCTCAAAATAGTAAAAAATATATATGTATATTTTTTTCTTTTTTATGCCAGTAGTGTGTGAAATACACCCAAAAACTCCACCCTGTGTAAAAAAAATGCACACACTTAAAGAGTGACACAAAACGTTCAACGGGTGTACTATGGTCCTCCCTGGGAAGGACCTTACCCTGATCCCGATAACTTATGGAATGCTTATGTTGCAGCCTGAAGCATGACAGCTGCACTTCCTTCGAGAACTCTGCTTCAACCAGCCACGTGCCTGCTGAGCTCTGCAGCCTCACGGTGATCCTATGAAGGTCTATATGGGTCTATGACAAGCCTTGATCTACTTTTATCTAGTAAGTGCATTTCAATTTTTTTTTGTGCCTTTTTTAAATTAAATCGCTACACCTAGATGGAGGCGCCCTCTTGTGTTTGTTTTTATCAAGGGCATAAAACCTAATTCAAGTCTATGCCTGCAAATAATGTAAAGTTTCTGACTGTGATCCAAAATGGGAGCAAGGCTGCCTGTTCATAAGGGCTGGGTACCCACGCTGCAACAGAAGAGGGGAGGGGGGGAGGGAGAGAGGCGCCAAGCAACAAGTAAAATTGCAAAAAAGGTTACACTCACAATGGAGGCTGAAGAAGGAGGCGTGACTAGCCTCCGAAATGCTTTGCGATTGGTTGTTATCTGCCAAAGGAGGTTGACAGGCCCTGGCTTCTTACAGCTCGCTCCCCAGCGTCCTCCAACAGCTCTCCACTACTGGAGCTGCCGCAGCGGTACGAACTGAC
Organism: Aquarana catesbeiana; assembly: GCF_042186555.1. NCBI lineage: Eukaryota > Metazoa > Chordata > Amphibia > Anura > Ranidae > Aquarana > Aquarana catesbeiana. Next base: position 292,757,628 of record NC_133327.1, on the reverse strand, counting down.
AGCCCGGCCATGGGCAGGATGCTTTTTATAGCTCCCTGGCTTGAGACCCCTGCACAACTGATACCTTTGTGAGTGTAACCTTTTATGCAATTTTACTTGTTTATAATAAACTGTACTACGCAAAGTGGTCGCTTGGTGCTTCTCTCTTCCCCTTCTCTTCTGTCTGATAAATGTGAGACACAGTAGTGCCTACATACAGGGTATAGCGAATACATGTCACAGAAAAGGACACACTTTCTGTGACACAAGGAGTACACGTGTGGGGAGCAGTGGCAGTGCGTCTATAAGGGTGCATGGGTGCCGCCCTCTCTCTCCAGCCACCCCTTCTATCACCAACAGATAGATTCATGCATTGCATGAATCTATCCATGGCCGCTGCTGCCACCCCCTAGTCAGGCACCCAACGCCTTTTCGGGCGCCAGAATTACAGCGTCAGAGGGTGTTTTTATTAGCACCTGATTAGAGCCATAGGCTCTAATAGGCATCAAAAAAGGTAAACAGTGAGCGTAATGCTTGGCGCTTGCAGTTCACCCAGCTGTGTTAGAAAAGCAAATGAATATTTGCTTTACTAACACTGAACCACCTCTCCACCAATCAAGTGCTCAGGTCTGTTACCTGTCACCTGATTGGCTGAAATGACAGGCACTGTGATTGGACGCTTACCAGGCATCCAATATTAGGAGAGGATGGGAGGAAAGGACGGGAGAAGAAGACATCGAGGACATCGCTCACCGCCCGCCGCCGTCAATCTGTTTTACAGTGGGGATGGTGTGTTCAGGGTGATGTGCAGCGTTAGTTTTCCACCACACATAGCGTTTGCTTTTAGGTCAAAAAGTTCAAATTTGGTCTCATCTGACCAGAGCACCTTCTTCCACATGTTTGCTGTGTCCCCCACATGGCTTCTCGCAAACTGCAAATGGGACTTCTTATGGATTTCTTTTAACAATGGCTTTCTTCTTGCCACTCTTCCATAAAGGCCAGAGTGCACGACTAATAGCTGTCCTGTGGACAGATTCTCCCAATTGAGCTGTGGATCTCTGCAACTTCTGTTATCATGGGCCTCTTGGCTGCTTTTCTAATTAATGCTCTCCTTGCCTGGCCTGTCAGTTTAGGTGGACAGCCATGCAACCAGGTGAGGAGAACAAAGACAAGCGTGTCTTGCCTACAGTCAAGCATGGTGGTGGGAGTGTCATGGTCCGGGGCTGCATGAGTGCTGCCGGCACTGGGGAGCTACAGTTCATTGAGGGAACCAGGAATACCAACATGTACTGTGACATACTGAAGCAGAGCATGATCCCCTCCCTTCGGAGACTGGACCAAGGGGCAGTATTCCAGCATGATAATGACCCCAAACACCTCCAAGACGACCACTGCTTTGCTAAAGAAGTTGAGGGTAAAGGTGATGGACTGGCCAAGCATGTCTCCAGACCTAAACCCTATTGAGCATCTGTGGGGCATCCTCAAACAGAAGGTGGAGGAGCGCAAGGTCTCTAACATCCACCAGCTCCGTGATGTCATCATGGAGGAGTGTAAGAGGACTACAGTGGCAACCTGTGAAGCTCTGGTGAACTCCATTCCCAAGAGGGTTAAGGCAGTGCTGGAAAATAATGGTGGCCACACAAAATATTGACCCTTTGGGCCAATTTGGACATTTTTACTTAGGGGTGTACTCACTTTTGTTGCCAGCTGTTTAGACATTAATGGTTGTGTGATGAGTTTCTTTGAGGGGACAGCAAATTAACACTGTTATACAAGCTGTACACTCACTACTTTATATTGTAGCAAAGTGTCATTTCTTCAGTGTTGTCACATGAAAAGATATAAGAAAATATTTACAAAAATGTGAGGGGTGTACTCACTTTTGTGAAATGCTGTATATATATATATTGTTGAATAATGAATAAAAACATTTCTAAACCCTATAATGGATACAGGAGTTTTAGTGGTTACATCTAGTGGAGGTAATGCTAACTGCCACCCAACTAGCAATATCCTGTAAAATAAAATCTCCTACTGATTACAAAAAAATGTAATAAACCCAACAAACTAAAAAATGTTCATATACACTTATTATAACCCTAAGGGTAATTTATATTATATAAACTATATAATTATTAATACAGTTATTATAAAAATGCATTATAAAAATTCATACAGGACCAAGGCAGGTAACAATTGGATATAAAACAATTGTCTAATTCTACAGTATGCTGAGGATCTTAGAAGCTAGGATGTCCAGCTTATAAATCCATCTAGTCTCCCTGTGTGCTACATCTCTCTTAAGATTAGACCCTTTCAAATGTTGTGAGACTTCTCTATACCATAAAATATCAAACACTTAGTATCCCTATTGTGTACCAGCCTAAAATGATTAGAAACACTCTGTTTCTTAAAATCATTGAGAATGTTAGCAGCATGTTAACCTATATGAGTAGTGAGCTTACGTGTGGTACGCCCACATACTGCAACCCGCAGGTAAATTCCAGAACTCATACCACATGAGTGCTTTGGCAGGTAATAAAGATATTTATTTTAAAAACCTTGTGGGTTTGATTTGACATAAGAATACTCTTCTTTCTTTCTCCTCTTTTTGCAATTCGACAGCATACACAACTACCACACCTGAAGAACTCGATATTATCCAGGAAAGTGATGGTCTTTTTCAGAGGGTCCGGAACATTATGAACTGTTTTATTCCTAAGTCCTGGCACCCTCCTATATATAAACTGAGGTTTATCTGGAAGGCGTGTTTCCACTTCCTGTTTGTGGGTGCCCTGAAGCGCCAATCAGCAGCTGCAGCAGAGAGGACAGAAAATATTAATATGCAACAATGCGGAGACCGGACCATGGCAGACCTTGGCAGACCATGGCAGACCATGGCATCCAGCTACATCCCATCGAAAGGTGCCATTTGATATTGACACTGAGAGAGTTCACAAACATGTTGTGGATTTTTGGCATAAGTCACAGGCACATATACTGCTGTAATGGCAGCCATCTTATCCGATGAGTGTTGACTCCACAGGGAGGTGGTGACCGCCTCATATTTCATATGTGTGAATTATCAGATCTTCTCTTCATGATTTTTTCCCTGGATTTCATCTTCTCACTGGGACTTTTATTTTTTATTTTTGTTTATTGATATAGTTGCATTAATTCAGTTATTGATTGACTTTTGCACATTGTTTTGCTAAGGCATAAGTTGCACTTTGTATATCACTCACAGTGGCGCTACACATTGTCTATTATTTTTTAATGTGGAAGTTGCTGACCCAAAGTGGGGTCCTTTTTAACATTGTCCAACATTTCACGATACTTCTCTTTAATGATTTTTATTGGCAATTGTGTCCTGTAATAAAGGCCATATCAAATGTAGCCACACACAAGCACTCACAAAGTCCTTCCCCTATCCTTGTGAGCAAGCCAGGAGTTTGTAAAAATGTCAAGGAAGGTTGGTTCCCAGGTGGAGATATTGTTGTATGCAGTCATTTTGTTCAAAACTACTAAATAGGGCAAATGGAGCTAAGAGTAATGTGCAAATGATACATTTGATCATACATCATCTATTTATTGTAAAGTATGAGTGTTCTCTAATAACTCACCTTTAGGGCAAATTATACAATCTGGATATTCAGGTAATCCCAAGAGAAGGTGCTCGGTTTCTCTCTGGTGGGGCTTCCATATATCAGTGTGCCATCCTGTCCTCAATTTTTATTTTGCATTACTCTGGTACTTTACAAAGATGAGTTTACCAAAACTATCCAAATAACATTTGCCCTATTGAGTAATTTTGGAACTCTAAACATGATAGTGAAATTCCATTTGAGTTCCTGGCTCACAGGCTTGATACATCTGCACCATACTACTTTGATCTGATATTAGTTTTTATTATCACAGAATTGCCTTCAGTGCTGACATAATTGTGGTTGTTTACTTGATTATAAACACAAATAAGCAAATCTTTACACTAAAATGCCAAAAAGTCACATGCACTTTATTTCCTTAGGTTAGATAAATAATTTAACCCTTTGTTATCCATTTTCATAACTTTCTTATTTGATGCGCATTATCTATAATTCTCCCTTTTATGATACTCCAACCAAGCGTGGAAGTTCAGATCAGACACCCAAAACATGAATGTCTATTTGTCTATTGCACAGGCTTCTTACTAGTTGTGAAAGTCCCACATGTAGGCATTTTTGTACCACTGTTACCACCTTTTGTAATAACTGTTCTGGATTAACAAGAAAAAATGTGCAATTGGCAGACTAAAAGTGGGAGATACAGTAGGAGCAGCAGGCATTGTGTAACATTAGGGTCTACAGTTCCTTCCTATGTATGTGATGTGAGTAACAGGACCTCAGGCATCCTTGTACATAGCTTACACCACATGGGTTGGGGAACTCGGCTCTATCACATGCAACAATTGTAAAAAACAATTATTACTAGCTTGCCTTAGGAGGTCAGAGGTTACTACCTTAGGCTCAGCATTCCTACTAGCAATATCCCATACAGAACTTTACTTTACTTTTACAACCCATTCTTGACTTACCTCCATTGCATAACTACCCACCCACACTATTAAAGAAGAAATCATTTACATGGTGTCATTGAATTTTATGGCTTTGCTACAAAAACAGGTGCAGTTGAATTATAGGATTACTGCAATCTATTTAGTAAAATATCAAAAGTATTTATGGGTTGCAATGTATCTATTCTGGTTTTAGTACTTCACTGTAATAAACTTCTGTTGTCAGATTCTCATCTTTTGAATTTTTTATAAGCATCTACGGGTTGAATTGCTGATTTGTTGCTGTTGGTAGACTACAGAAAAACATGAAGTGAGTCTAATGCTAGAGATGGATAATTTGATCTTTTACGAATGGCCATGCCTACAGAGAAGTTATTGTTCAATTTCTGTTACATATATCGACTACTCACATCTCCTATTCTCTGCTTATCACACCTTGGTCGTTTGCTTGGTTAAAGACTAACTAAAATTTCACTTTAACCACTTCAGCCCCGGAAGGATTTACCCCCTTAATGATCAGGCCAGGCACTGGTCGTGTAATGTTGTTCCCAAACAAAATTGATGTCCTATTTTCCCACAAATAGAGCTTTCTTTTGGTGGTATTTGATAACCTCTGCGGTTTTTATTTTTTGCGCTATAAATAAAAAAAGACTGACAATTTTGAAAAAAAAAAATATATTTTTTACTTTCTGCTATAATACATATCCAAAAAAAAATATATATATATAAAAAAAAACTAATTTCTTCCTCATTTTAGGCCAATATGTATTATGCTACACAAAAATCCCAATAAACGTAAAAGTTACGCAAAAGTTATAGCGCCTACAAAAGAGGGTACTGACGCGATCTGCGATTTTTAGCGGGACTTCAACATTGCGGCGGACAAATCTGGCCTAAGTGACACTTTTTGGGGACCAGTGACACCAATACAGTGATCAGTGCTAGAAAAATGCACTGATCACTGTATAAATGACACTGGCAGGGAAGGGGTTAACACTAGGGGCGATTAAAGGGTTAACTGTGTTCCCTCAGTGTGTGTGTTCTAACTGTGTGGGGGATGGGCTCACTGGGACAACACCGAGATCGCTGTTCCTGATTACTAGGAGCAGATGATCTCAGTGTTGTCCCATGTCAGAACGGGGATCTGACCGGCATGCAGCGGGCTCGAGCGCCTCCCGCAGCGCGTGCATGCCCACATTATCACATGCATGAAACAACGTACAGGTACTTTGTTTTGCGCAATAGAGCCACCCTGCCGCAGTATATATGCGGTGGGCGGCCTTTAAGTGGTTAAGTAGAACTAAAGGCAAAACGCTTCTTTCATTTTGGACAGAGTAAGGCAGGATTATAACCCCTGTCAGTTTTTTATTTTTGCCATCTGCATCCCTTTAGGGAGATTTTCCTTCATTTTGTGTCACAAAGTCAAAACTAGTGTCCCCATCGAAAGATTTCCCATCTGCTCTTGTTCTGGTGACAGCCAACATTTTTTTTTCACTTTCAATAACAATAAACACAGACAAATAGAGAGAGTGAATCTCTGCACTAGGGCCACAGACAGCAATAAAACCCTGACAGGTTTTTTAATCCCGCTTAACTCTATCCAAAACTAAAAAAAAGTTTTGCCTTTAGTTACACTTTAAGCAAAAAACAATCCTTTTCAGATTAACCATATCAACTGGAGGGATTTTTGCCATCTTTATTGCAGATTTATACTCGCTTCTGTTCTGAGAACAGAAGAGTGGTAACAATATATATCAAAAGGCAATTTCTATTGTTGATTCTTTCAGTGTACCAGTAATCTAAAATAAAACATAGAATACGTTTGCAGCAGAAAGGAACACATTGCTCACTAGATGGCAGTAAATGATTCTGCTATAGTTACACATTTTTTGTGCCATTGAGATTCAAGACAATGTTTCCACAAATTCATAATGTGTATTGAATTATCAATGTCATCATGTCTTAAGTCAGAACACTTTACAGTTTCCTGGTTTAATGTCTAAAATGTTCAAATTAAAGAATACAGCAGAAAATCCTATTACACTGCAATAAACAATATATCATTGACATTATTCACAGTAATGACCTTTTCTATAGCTCCCTTTGCGAAAAGTACGTGGTATGATGTTCTAAGTGTAAACCTGCTTTGACGGAAAGGGGGAGTGCAATCACTCGGGCAAACACAACTGTGACAAACATGATCATTTTTAACTCCTCATCCTCTTTCAAAAGAATCTTACTGGCTTCAATACTTTGGAAATGTGGCACCCCCTGTCCTCCACAGCATGTATGGTATCTTAAAGGTGGATTAGCATTTCACCTCAGGGCCAGTCCTCTGTAATAGTGGAGTAAATAAATGGGCTCCAGTCACTTTCTTAAAGAGGAAGTAAACCCTGATGGGTTTTACTTCCTCTTTTTTGCATCGCATACTAGCCCATTATGTGCCACTTACCTGCAAACAAAGCTCTCAATGTCCTAGCATGTGGCCACATCCATCTTCGCCCCTCTTATTTCCGGGGCTGAGGACCCTGGCTCTGTGACTGGGTGAAGTCGCGTGAAGTCACTCCTGGGCATGCCTACAGGAGGCATCAGTCAAGGCACTTGCTAGTGAAGAAATGGCACAGAGGGCCGTTTCTTCACAGCACATACGCCAATGGAATCATTGGCGGACTACAAGGTAAATATCTCCTAAACGGCGCATGTTTAGCAGATATTTACAGTAGCTATAGGTAAGCCTTATTATAGGCTTACCTAAAGGTACAACTTCAACATTTGGGGTATACACTTTAAGAAAGAATAGGAGTTTATTGACTCTCACTCCTGGGAGAGAGGGTGTCATGTACCTGGTGGAGGCCAAGTTGATGAGAGGGCTTCTATTACACATCTTGTCCCATTTCCCTTGGGGTAGACAGGGCTCAGAGCTGCACAGGTACCTGTAAGAGATCCAGGTCAGGAGATCTTGTAGTAGATGCAGAGCTGAAGACTTTACAGCAGTAAAGCTGGCAGATATAGGATCTCAGATGCATGGTCAGACGGGAAGAAGATGGCAGCAACAAAGATACAGAATCAGAAACCAGGAGTGGACTAATAGCCGGGCCAAAGTGAATAGAGAAAGCACCAGAACACAGCAACAGGGTTTCAGGAGAAATGTGGAGGATATCATTGCTGACTTATTTAATTTTTTTAAATGGCACTTACCTGGTTTGAAAGTTAATTCTTTGACTTCAACACATTCTTAGGCACTGCATGTTTATTTCCTATGATCATCAGCAACATCTAGTTGCCAGAATGCAGTGTTTTCTGGATTCCCTCTGTTCTTATGAATGAAGAATATCCAATTTGGAGGAAAAAAACCAAAGACACATTTTATTTTGCAGCAATTCACACAAAATATAAGTATATACAGTTTTGCAGAATGAATAGCTTTGCAATTTAAACATACAATAGAAAATAGCTTTGTGTAGTGTATGGTAATCCACATAAGATTACATTTAGAAAGTCCTATTCGAGTTATCTCTGATATCTTTCTCATATGGAGTGACCTGGATCATTAACAATTGTAAGATCTCCAGCCAAACATACAATAGCAGAACTTGGTGAGCTAGTTCCAAGCAAGGAATGAAAACATACCCTCATCCATTGGGTGCAATAAAGTTTGTATTTCTAAGATCTGTAGCTAGATATAAAGGATTTTGGGAACTTGGTATAAGCAAAATCCATAGATTTGTGTCGTGGAAGAAAGCCATGATCTATGAATGGAGGACTGGTGGATGATTTAAAGGTCTCCCCTCTTCATTCATGAATCATGTTTCAGTGACATTTGCAGGGGGGCACATTTGCTGATGGGGTTCTTTCTAGAAGTAGGGGTATTTCTTTAAGTGGGAGCACTTCCAACTGCACTCATCTGAATGTCTCATCTGAAAATTTCTTCTCTGTCCCTCCACAGGTATATCCTTGCTTCTGCAATTCCACCCATAACTGAAATACTGAAAACTGCTTTCTTATGATTGCGCCAATGCGCCAATCTAAGTGCAGTATCATAACATTTTGATAAAACATTTTTATTTCTTTTTTTAGTCTGTACTCATATATTTTCTTTTTTATTTTATTTTCTTCTTTATTATTACTTATTATTTTCTATTTTTATCATTTTTCACATTTTTCCACTTTCATCTTCATATTGATTTATTTATTTATTCTCTTTCTCTATCTTTCATTCTTACTTGCACACATTCCATCTTTCCCTTGATTAAGGTATGAATTCCATCTGTTTATAGTTCCTTTTAATTATCTGTATCATCACTTATTCTTTAAACTTTTCCCTTATACATTGCTAGTACTTCCTGCTTCCTGTTGACGCCGTCGCTTAGCGACAGACTCCAGCCCCTCTATAAAAAGGATGTCTAGTCCTATAGCCTGCTAAAGCTGAAGAAAATCTGGATGCACTGAAACGCGTCATCTGACACGTCCATACGACATTTCCACTGCCCTGTGTTCAGTGTAAGGTGCGCTTCACGCTGGTTCTCATCTGGTTCCTGCCTCCTGCTTTCAGTCCTGGCTTCTGGTGTCTGACTAGATGCCGGCTCACTCTGCGGACACCTGGGTCTTACCATCTTCCCCACAGCCAGCACCCAACAGCGGAGATTGACATACTGCGGACAGCCTTTCCACCCTCCCCCCAGCGCCTTGTACACATCGTTTGGATCCTGCACTGTGAGCAGCTGAGATGACGTCCCTGGGCTATCTACATGTTCTTATGTGCCTTACTTTTACCTTATCCTTGTGAGTAGCCATTTGGCCGTTCTTTTTTTTATATCTATATTAAAGTTACGTTTTGATAGTGCACTTAGATTGGCGCATCTTGTCTTTATCTCCACATTGCCTTCCAGAGTTTTGCTTCTACTCCCAAGAGAGCAGCCGCTGGTGCATAGTTTCACCCTCACCCGAACTTTTTGTTATTTCTCTGCTACTTCTGGGACTTCCTAGCTGGAGCCTATATGTGCCCTGTATTGCCTATTTGTAGCCACCTATTTTTTTATATCCTCTTTTTTCCTTATGTTTGGTTGATACCTTGCGCCATTCCTCCCTTTTTTATATCCTCAAGTATCACTAATTTACTAACAGACATATGAGTCTGGATCTCCCACCACTTCCTCAAACGCAATCTATCTAAAACCAGATCTTATAATTTTTCCTCCATCACGTGCCTCTTCCCCTGATCTCTCTGTCAAGATTGATGGCACAACTATAAATCCATCCCGCATGTCAAGGTTCTAGGTGTAATCCTGGACTCTGATATATCCTTTAGGCCCCACATCCAACCACTGTCCAAATCTTGCCACCTCAACCTCCGCAACATCTCCAAAATACACCCTTTTCTAACCAATGACAGCACAAAGCTCCTAATTCACGCCCTGGTCATCTCTCGCCTCGACTACTGCAACTCCCTTCTCATTGGATTACCCTTACATAAGCTATCCCCCCTTCAGTCCATCATGAACGCTGCTGTCAGGCTCTTCCACCTTACCAACTGCTCCGTGTCTGCTACTCCTTTATGTCAATCCCTCCATTGGCTTCCATTCATCCTACAAATTAAATTCAGAATACTAACAACTTATAAAGCCATCCACAACTCAGCCCCCAGCTACATCACTAGCCTAGTCTCAAAATACCAACCTAATCGCTCTTTTTGTCCCTCCCAAGACCTCCTTCTTTCGCGCTCCCTCATCAGCTCCTCCCATACTTACATCCAGAACTTTTCCAGAGCCTCTCCCATCCTATGGAACTCCCTACCCCAATCTGTCCAATTATCTCCTACTCTGTTTGCTTTTAGACGATCCCTGAAAACCCTCCTCTTCAGAGAAGCCTATCCTGCCCACACTTAACAACTATACTTTTATTTTATCCATCAGCTCATTCCCCACAGTCATTACCTTTTGTATCAGTTGACCCTCCCTCCTAAATTGTAAGCTCTAATGAGCAGGGCCTTCTGATTCCCCCTGTATTGAATTGTATTGTAACTGTACTTTCTGCCCTCGTGTTGTAAAAGGCTGCACAAACTGTTGGTGCTATATAAGTCCTGTATAATAATAATAATTCATAGAAGATGTGGAACCAGCTTCAATGACTGAAGAAGCTTGGCAGAAAGGGCAGGCATGACTGGGCATTCTTGTTGAGTGCCTGTCACAGCTCTATTACCTCTATTAACAAGTTCTATTTGGGGGATGGCATTGGAAGAGGAAGATTTCTGCTAAACCAGGACACAGCAGCAGAAGAGACACAACACACTGAAGACAAATAATATCCCCTGTGCTGTTTTTTTCTTTTTCTTAGTAAATGTAGGCTTTAGTGTATATGCTCAGCCTGTGTATGAATTTGTCAGTTTGTAGATAATTCACAGAGATTTTATTGACATATTATTATAAGAAAATTGTCAACGTTCTAACAAACATTAACTTCAATGTCTTAGATGTCCAAAATTGCATGTTCAAAATTCAAAATTCTATTTTGCAGTTCTAGCACTTAGGAAATCGAAACTTGCAATGTCATGGTCTGCAGATCATTCAAAGTTCTCATTAATCTCGATATTGCCAAAACAAGAAAACCCCTATGATGGACTTTTAAGGCACACCTAATTAAGGTAAAAGTATCTAAGAGTATTTCAGTAGAAACATTTTCTACTGAAATACTCTTAGATACTTTTACTTTAATTAGGTGTGCCTTGAAAGTTCATCATAGGGGTTTTCTGGTTTTGGCTTTAATACTTGATGTGGCACTATAAACGCATAGAATTACCGCCCCATACTTATTTAATCTCAATATTGCGACATCTAAAATGGTTCCAGTGTGGCAAGGTAGTATTGCATATGTAATATGTTTCTTCACGAAAAAATGATAACCTGTCTGAGAGAAACTTGGAGGATGCCATTGCTGACCATATCATAAAAAATGGCAGTTGCCTGTGTGTAATGCTGATTTACTGACTATAACACATTCTGAGCCACTGGCCTTGAATTATGGCATGGACTAAAGTCAGAACTTCTGCTCTGTGTGTTTGTTCTTGGTCAGTGACTCATAAAGAACTTAGACCACTATGACAGCCAGATAGCGAACATTTCCAGAAGTAGAGGACTGCAATAGCAGCCTCTAGGTTTCTCTCAATACTGGTTTCCTCTAAGGAATGTTCAGAAGTGAGTATACACTAGGTCCTTGTGGACTTGCTATGCTTTTAGTGTGCAATAAGAACACCTTCCCTGTAAGAAATTATGGGTAGATTTTGGTGATTTAGAAATTATTTCATCTTTGTTTTGGATTTTAACTACTTCAGCCCTGGAAGATTATAACCCCTTTCTGCCCGGAGCACTTTTTACAATTTGGCACTGCGTCGCTTTAACTGACAATTGCGCAGTCGTGCGACGCTGTACCCAAACCAAATTTGTGTCTTTTTTTCCCACAAATAGTGCTTTCTTTTGGTGGTATTTGATCACCTCTGCGGTTTTTATTTTTTGTGCTATAAACAAAAAAAGAGCAACAATTTTGAAAAACCTATATTTTTTACTTTTTGCTATAATAAATATCCCCCAAATTTTTCTTTAAAAAAAAAAATTCTTCATCAGTTTAGGCCAATATATATTCTTTTACATATTTTTGGTAAAAAAAATCACAATAAGCGTATATTGATTGGTTTGCGCAAAAGTTATAGCAGCTACAAACTATGGGAAAGATTTATGGCATTTTTATGACATTTTTTTAATTTTTAAAAATTTTTTTACTAGTAATGGTGGTGATCTGCAATTTTTAGCGGTATTGCAACATTGCGACAGACAGATCGGACACTTTTGACACTTTTTTGGGACCATTGACAATTATACAGCAATCAGTGCTATAAAATGCACTGATTACTGTGTAAATGTCACTGGCAGTGAAGGGATTAACACTAGGGGGTGATCAAGGGGTTAGATGTTTGTTCCCTCACTGTGTTCTAACTGTGTGGGGATGGGAGTGACTAGGAGAGGAGAGATATAGTTTTTCCTACATAGTAGGAACAAATGATAGATATGGCTCTTCTCCTCTGACAGCACAGGGATTTGTGTGTTTACACACACAAATCCCTGTGCTGGCGCTTGTGCACGTGATCGCGTGTGGCTGGCGGCAATCGTGCCCACCAGCCACGCGCATCGGGTCCCCCACCATGCAGCAGGCGCGCGTGCGCCCCCTGGTGGCTAAAAAGCGGAAGGACGTACCCGTACGGGATTTCACCCAGGGGAGCCATTCTGCCAAGTATGGGGGGTATATACCACGCTATTAGTGAAAAATGAAACAATACTCCTGTGAGCAAAAGCTGCGACACAAAAAACGTGCGATAACCATGCAAAATATATGTAAAAGGGGAAATAGTCGCGCTACTTAAAAAATAACTCTTAAATTAATATTTGTGCTCGAAGTCCTATGCACAAATAACATGCATTAACAGTGAACAATAAAATTGAAAAACGATATCAATCAACGTGAGTGAATCAAAAATTCAATTGAAAAAAATTCATATAGCGCAAGAAAAATCAAATAATATACGCAAAGTCCACATATAATAAGAAGGAGCGAGGAGGATGCTAGGAGCCCGGAGGTACCGGCATCTTGGATTGACCCAAGACCCCACAGAGGGTTATATCTGCAGGCAATTATGACCTCGCTACTGATAGGAGGTCCATCTTATCTGGTAAGGGTCTCCATTATCATTTGGTGTGTACCCCAAGGAGAAGCCTATCCCTTGTCCCCCTGGGGGTGGTGGAATCAACCTTCAGTCTTCAATATTCAGTTCTCATCTTCAGTGCTTTTTTCTTTCCTTCACTTTGGATTTGGACTCAGTTTTTTTCTTATTATATGTGGACTTTGCGTATATTATTTCATTTATTTTTCTTTCACTATATGAATTTCTTATGTGAATTTTTTGCAATTGTATTTTTGATTCACTCACATTGATTGATATAGTTTTTCAATTTTATTGTTCTCTGTTAATGACAACCATTCTGCCGCAGTATACCTGCGTGAGCCGGTTGGGAACCGGTTAAAGTGCATATAAAGCTTACACTTTTTTTTAAAGAGTAGGGATTGGTTAAGACCCCCTTTCATTTTGTTCTGCCTGTGTCCCATACATGAGTGTTCCCTTCACTTCCTGTCCTGTAGACTCAGCATAAAGTAAGAAGACCTTAACCACATGCCAGCCAGCTGCCGCAGTTGTACTGCGGCAGAATGGCATGGCTGGGCGAAACAACGTTATGTAACGTCGCTTCGCCCTGTGGCCACTAGGGGGGCACGTGCATGCACCCCCAGCTCGCCCCCCGAGCCGATGCGAGTGCCCGGCAGTCTCGATCACTGCCGGGCTCCTGCGATTGCCGCTGAGACACAGAGAACCCGGAACTGTGTGTGTGAATACACAGTTTCTGGTTCTCTGAGGGGAGAACAGACAGATCGTCTATTCATACATAGTATGAACAGACGATCTGTTATCTTCCCTGCACAGTCCCCATCCCCCTTCAGTTAGAACACAAACTAGGACACACTTAACCCCTTCACCGCCCCCTAGTGTTAACCCCTTCACTGCCAGTGACATTTTTACAGTAATCAGTGCATTTTTATAGCACTGATCGCTGTATTAATGTCAATGGTCCCAAAAATGTGTCAAAAGTGTCCGATGTGTCCGCCATAATGTCACAGTCATGGAAAAAATCGCAGATCGCCGCCATTACTAGTAAAAAAAAAAATAATAATAAAAATGCTATAAATCTATCCCCTATTTTGTAGACGCTATAACTTTTTCGCAAACCAATCAATATACGCTCATTGTGATTTTTTTTACCAAAAATATGTAGAAGAATACTTATCGGCCTAAACTGAGGAAAAAAAATGTTTTTTTTTATATATTTATGGGGTATATTTATTATAGCAAAAAGTAAAAAATAATGCATTTTTATCAAAATTGTCGCTCTTTTTTTGTTTATAGGGTAAAAAATAAAAACCGCAGAGGTGATCAAATACCACCAAAAGAAAGCTCTATTTGTGGGAAAAAAGGACGTCAATTTTGTTTGGGTGCAACGGCGCACGACTGCGCAATTGTCAGTTAAAGCGACGCAGTGCCGAGTCACAAAAAGTGCTCTGGTCAGGAAGGGGGTAAAATCTTCCAGGGCTGAAGCGGTTAATGATCACAGCATACAGGGATATACAATGTAATATTGACATAAACACAAGCACACTCACGCACCACAGGTTGAACTGTATGGACTGGTGTCTTTTTTCAGCCTTACCAACTATGTAACTTTTAAGACCATGGGTTTGCAGCAAAAGACCAGGATTTGTGATGTTCACAAATCGCAAACATTTGGATTAAAACTTTGCAATTTGGATGCCAGAAATAAAGAACAGCATATAACACAGCCTTTTCCCTGGACAGTCATGAAAGCCAATAACTTGAAGGAATGGATAACCAACCCCCTTTCTATAAAAGGGCTCACAGCAGACATATTAGGGTTGATTTACTAAAAATGGAGAGTTCTAAAGCTGTTGCAGCTCTGCATAGAAACCAATCAGCTTCCAGAATTTTTTTTTTTTTCCGATTGGCCTTCCATGCATTTTGTTTGACATTAGCATGATTATGAGCCCTCCAAATAACATTGACAAGCTTCACCCACCAGAGACTAAACTTTGAACAAGACACATGAAACTGTTCACAAATAGAATACAGACAGATTTGCTCATCCCTAGTCCATACTGAAACATTTCTCTTCATCTGTTACTGTAACAACTTTAAAATGTTGGATATCCAGTCATTCCTATCATCTGTACCACAGAAAATGATGAGCAGGACAAACATAGAATGAGATCTACCCAGAAGGTATTAGACAGCAAAATAAACCCGACAATGGTTCTAATCTTTCCATATTCTATTCGAGTTACTTCAAAAAATGTTTTGGCTTTACATATACTCTAAGGAAAAACTACTAGTTTTATTTGGGACATGGAAAAAAAAGTACAAACTGTAAAATATCATTGCACAGCTAATTGCATCTTTATAAATATTTGAGGAAACTGATCTATTAAAATTATATCGCGGATAAGCTTAGAAGTTGCAAAAGTTTTTTTTCGCAAACCTGCCTCTTTTAAAATACGCATGCAATCGGAGGAGCAGGGATATTAAACACTGTATTCATAGTCTGTATGTCTTCTGGAGCTCATTTGGGTATAGTCTGTTCACGTTTCTGTCTTTTAATCCTTTCCTTATTGTTTTACCATCCATAGTCTACTTTTGTGACATTTGAGTTTGAATATACATGATGAATATCTCAGTAGCATTAACAGCTGCACAGTAAAAGCAATGGATTTGCTGCTATACAAAACAAACTCCAGTCGACATAGTGAGATTAAAGGGATTTTCCATATGGATGTTTCCTACCGCTTCACAGGAAATGTTTGGAGAGGGAAATGTTTGAGGAAGCAGTTAAGAAGCCTTGCTTTCGGTTTGTTCACAGGGGGGTATCCTGTAAGAGGCACTTTGTCAACGCGGCAGAGAACAAGATATCCAAGGGTCAGTTTCATTTTCAATTGCTTGCTTATGGCAGAAATGTGTGTGTTAGCATGTATTTCATTATTTTTTGTTCTAAGCTGATGTTTGTTTATATTGTTAGTATATTTTGAGAAAGCAGGTCATTATTTCAAACTCGTTTGCATTCACAGCACGTTGCCTTCAACCCAATGATGCATAAATAAATGAACCATAAATGTATATGCAAAATCCATATTTTACAATTCTCATACCCAGTATGGGGACAGATTCTTCCAGTACCCAGGGCAAGGATGCAGAACTGCGACCAACTGCTAGTGCATGCCATAAAATGAATATACCACCCTGTGTCTACTCTCTGCCCCCTTGCTTAGTTTCCCCCTTCCAGAATCTTTATAGCTGTGATAGTAGCAAGGTCATAGCTGCATGGCCATTTATGAACTACCGTACCTGGTGAGTAAGGTCAATGCAAGCAGAATACGAAAGAACCACCCTAAAATATAAATACTTAGAACCACCTGTATGTAACTCCTTCCCGCCGACTGGACACATATATGCGGATTCACTGAAGTGGGCTTTTTTCCATGGGGCCGCATATGTGCATATGTCCATATGTCCCTAAGACTGGGCTTTCACCGAGAGCCCCAGGTCTCATACTAACGCTCAGGACCCTGATTAGTCGCTGTGAGGCTGCCCCTGTGTTTACTTGCTCTTCTGAATGCAGCAGAGTAAAATGTAAACAAACCAAAGTGTGCAAGAAAAAATCTAAATTAAATAAAAATAAAAAATAAAGAATAAAAAATACAGAAACAATAAAGAAAAAATTAAATAAACGAAAACAAGATAAAGGTTTAGGTCTAGGTCGGGGTCAAAGGTCAAGGTCAGGGTCAAAAGTCACAGTCTCCATATTTTGGGTAGAATTTTTTTTTAACTATCTCAGTGTCGCTGTGTTTTAGGCAAGATAAAAAAAAGCAAAATGCACACCATTGTTTCTGGGCTCTACTACAAACAACAACTAACATACACATATGTGGTATTGATGCAATTGTCTGGAGCAGGAGAATGTATTTTGGGTTGTTCTTTGGTAGTAAATTATGATAATAGCAAGAACTATACAGCTAAATTAAAAAAATGTTTTGTTTTTTTTTTCTATTTTGGGACAGTTTTTCTTTGATAATAAAAAAAAAAATCAGAAGATATCCATTACCATTTACCACCAAAAGAAATCTCAATTTGTGCAGAAAAAAAACAAGGTATAATCCACCTGGATACATAAAGTAGTTGTGACAATATGTACAGTTTTACTATCACATGTCAAAGTTGCACAATTGTGCTTAAGCATTTACATTTGTTTTACCCTTAGGCCCCTTTCACAATGTCGGACCGTTCAGGTCTACCTGTCAGTTTTGTTGGCAGACCAGAACGGGCACTCCATGCTAGTCTATGGAGCGACGGATGTCAGCGGTGACATGTCCGCTGACATCCGACCCGGTCCGATCCACTAAAATCAGATGAATGTCCCTACGTTCGCATCTGTCCCTGGCGGATTGGGTGAGATCTGATGAAAATGGACATGCTGTCCGTTTTGGTCCGATCTCTCCATAGTAACTAGCTGTGCTCGACAAGCCTCTCCCCACTCAGTGAGCAGAGAGGGACCTGTCATCCGCCGGCTCAGCGGAGATCAACTGAGAAATCTCCCATTGAGCTGGCGGACAGAGGCGGACTCCAAGGCAGCGGATCCACCCCGTGAGAATGATGCTTTACGTGTGAAGGGGTTAAAAGAGCTGTCATAGGGAATGCAATAGCAATGTTACTAGAATACATATAAAGGGAAGTTTTAGCCTGAGAGAAAGACACTGACAGGAACTAGTAAGCAACATATGAAGTCAGAGTGAAGTTATAACTCCTATTCTGCACGTTTGTTCCAGTTCAGTGACTCAGAAACAATTGAAGCCAGAGGGCCAGCATAATAGACAGGCAAATAAGAAGGAGCGGTAAGTAATGGCACACTACAAATTCATCTTGGATTTCTTTGTCAAGGACAGACAACTTAATTATAAGTGGCTCCCAGCATGAACTTTAGAAAGATAGATGTCAAACAAATGTACTTCTTACGAGGAAGCAGACATTTAAAAATACGTGGATGGAACATATTTCAAATGTTACAATGATTTAAAATAATTACTCATGCTTTTGGGGCTCCTCAGAGGTACATAAAGACACCCAAGGATCCAAGGATACCGACCCTACACCAGTATTTATGATATACAGTACACTTTTTATTGAATAGAAGGGCTAGTTTAAAAGTCATCTGGCTAGTATGATGACACTCTTCTAACATCTAACTTAATGCACGATTCATGACAATAAGTAAGAACTTGTTTTAAAGGCATGCTTTACCCACAATGTATACTGCAATTGGAAGAGTTTAGTATGTACTGGAATTTCTAGATCCATCTTACTGCTATTTCAAATGGTTGTGTCACACCTCCTCAATGGACTCCCCATAAATAGGATTACTCAAATGATTGAGGAATTCAGTTGTGAGGAACTATACCTCTGTTAGGACCTTGTAAGACGGAATAGAGACAAAAACACCAATTAGGATACTGGGTACATTTAAAAGCAGCCTGGAGTTGGGCTTTAAAGTGAAACTATGAGCAAAATCAAAACTGACATACATATGCAATGAGGGTTATTTACTAAAACTGAAGAGTATAAAATCTGGTGCAACTTTGCAGAGAAACCAATCAGCTTCCAGGTTTTATTGCCAAAGCTTAATTGAACAATCTGAAGTTAGAAGCTGATTGCCTACCATGCACAGCTGCAGCAGATTCTGTGTGTACCAGTTTTAGTAAATCGACCCCACATTGTTAGTAGAATTAACACAGTAGACTTTGTTTTTGCAAATTCTCTCTGTGACATTGTTTTATTACTTGTTGATCCTGCCAGTAGTTTGTTATGCGATTTCATTGCAGAACAAGCAAGGTTGTTGCCCCATTCATTCTGCAGTGAAATCGCACAACAAAATTGTCATCCTGTGAACAGGGTAGTCTAAGATGGACATGTAATTTTACCAACTTCCCGACCAGCCGCCTCAGTTGTACTGCGGCTGGTTGACTCTCCTGCGTGAATCGCTGTCATTGTACGTCGGGCACGTACAATGACAGCGATGGGCCCATTCACTAGTGGGTAAGTCACCCAGTGGCCACCCGCAATCGCTCCACAAAGAGGCCGAACAGGGATCTGCCAATGTAAAAAAACACATCCCGTTCTGTCAGGGGAGTAGGGTGAGATTGTCTATTCCTAGTGATCAGGAACAACGATCTCTCTCTACTCCCTGTCAGTCCCCTCCCCCCACAGTTAGTAAGCACCTCCCTATGGAACATTTAACCCCTTGATCACCCCTGGTGTTAACCTCTTCCCTGCCAGTGTCATTTGTACAGTAATCAGTGCAATTTTTATATCACTGATCGCTGTATAAGTGTCATTACTCACAAAACTGTCAAAAGTGTCCGATCTGTCTGCTGCAATGTCGCAGCCCCACTAGTAAAGAAGTAGTAAAATAAATATTAAGAATAAAAATGCCATAAATCTATCCCCTATTTTGTAGACACGATAACTTTTGCGCAAACCAATCAATATATGCTAATTGGAATTTTTTTACCAAAAATATGTAGAAGAATACACATGCCTAACCTGAGGAAGAAATTTGTTTTTTTTTACATTTTTGGGGGAGATATTTATTATAGCAAAAAGTTAAAAATATTGTTTCTTTCAAAATTGTCGCTCTTTTTTTGGTTATAGCACAAAAAGTAAAAAATGCAGAGGTGATCAAATACCACCAAAAGAAAGCTCTATTTGTGGGAAAAAAGGACATCAATTTTGTTTGAGTACAATGTCGCACGACCACGCAATTGTCTGTTAAAGCAACGCAGTGCCGTATTGCAAAAAATGGCCCGGTCAGGAAGTGGGTAAATCCTTCTGGGGCTGAAGTGGTTAAATACAGTTTAGGTAAGTAGCAAAAAATAAAAAATAAAGCCCTACTCCTGCTAACACTTTCAAGCAGTTACAGCAACTGCATTCTTTTGGAAAAAAAATAGGCCATTTGAAAAAAAGTTGATCATTGTAATCACCCATGGTAGTGTTATCAAGTTTGTCCAACCTTTGTAACTGCCACCTTTACTGAAGAGATTTGCACATTAAAGGAAGTAGAAAAAGTTATATTTTGAGGATCAATAAATTGCGTTAATGGATGTGATAGTATACATTATATATGTTTTTAACCATATAGGTTTAGCAAGATTTTAATTTGCAATTCAGTTGTAGGCTAAGACAAACATTGTACCTTTTATTTAACTACATTTTTCCATGACATTTTTCTAAAAATGTAGTTTTGATTTACTTAGAGCACCTTCTGTACTTGATGGATTGCCAATTTAACTGATGATTGATGGAAAAATAATAAACGTTGTTTAAGGAAGTTCAGTTGCAGTACCAAATTCCAGAGAGATGGCCAGACAGATATATGCTTATTTATTATGACAGTTAAATAAATATTCATTTTTCAAAAGATTATTTGGGCAGGAAAACATATGATTACCAGCCATTTTATTAATATTTTGTTGAGACTGCTATTGTTTTAGTTTAAACAATAAACAGTTTATGTGAAAACATACAATACCTTTTGTAAAATAATAAAATGTACATTTTGACAAGACACAGAAGAAAGTAAAGTGTCTACATTCCATGAGAGAAAATGTGATAATCATAGATAGTCATACATTTTATTTCAAAATTGCTTTTTATTTTTTTTATTTTGATCTAGTATACAATACTGTATTTACATCAGCCTTTGCTGATTTTGGTATCGTGTAGTTTGGGCTAAGAATACACAATGGGGGGAATTTACTAAAATTGGTGCACACAGAATCTAGTGCAGCTGTTCATAGTAACGATAACAAATCATGTTTTAGGTTAAAGCCCTTGTTCACACTGAACACAGGTTTGAAATAATGCGAGTTCAGCTGATTTCAGTGCGAATTCGGAGGCAATTTGAAAGACATCTGTGCAGGTTCATGTACAGATATCTATTTAAATTGCCCCCAAAGTTGCCAAAAGTAGTGGAGGAACTACTTTTGGAAATCGGTGCGGCACTGCAAAGTCAGCATCGCACCGATTGAGACACTGCTGTTGCTGGCAATAGGGTGCGATTTGGCATGCGACGATGTGAACGGGGGCTACTGCCAAAGCTTAATTGAACAAGCTGATCGGTTACTATGCACAGCTGTACCAGTTTTGGTAAATTTTCCCCAAGGTCTCATTGCATTTCTTAGAACTAGAGGTTCCTGTGAGCAGCACTGTGCACAAGTGGCTGAGCAAACCAGTTTATCTAAATTCAGTTTTGCGTTAGATATGGCCATAGTGATTTGTTGTTTTCCAATGACTGCCTGCCCACTCTTCTAGAAGAACTGAAACATTGTTGAACTAGAAAGGGGCCTTTTGTACTTTTTACCATATCTCTTAATGCATGCAGAGTGTACAGCAGCCTCTTAATAAAAAAGGGACAATAGGTGAGAGTTACTTATACAGATGATCTACACAAAGCCTTGTGGGTGCACTGTGTCTACATGATGAAGTTACCATTATTTAAAGTGGTTCTAAAGGCAGAAAGTTTTTTTTATCTTAATGCATTCTTCTATGCATTAAAATAAAAAACCTTCAGCGTGCAGCAGCCCCCCTCATCCCCCCAATACTTACCTGAGCCCATCTCTGTCCAGCGTTGATGCATGAGAGACTCGGAGACTCTCCCTTCTGATTGGCTAAGACACAGAGCGGGAGCCATTGGCTACCGCTGCGGTCAATCAAAGTCAGTAAGCCAATGAGAGTGGGGGCGGGGCCAAGCCACAGCTTCATGTCTGATTGGACACACAGAGCAGCGACTTGGCTTGGGTGCCCCCCATAGCAAGCTGCTTGCTGTGGGGGCATTCGGCAGGAGGGAGGGTCCAAGAGGTCTTGCGAGGGACCCCAGAAGAGGAGAATCCAGGCTGCTCTGTGCAAAACCACTACACAGAGTAGGTAAGTATAATATGTTTGTTATTTAAAAACAAAAACAAAAAAAACAAGACTTTAGTATCACTTTGAAATTTCACTAAAGTAAAATAAACACTTAGTAAAGTCTAAATGAGGGCATCTACATTATGATGACACATGACACCCATAAGGCTTTGTGCCATTTATCAATATATGTCATGTTGACTTATGAGATGGACGATGTAGGAGGACCAACATTTATTCATGATGTGGGTGGTAGGAATAAGGAAGTAGACCTATAGAGGGTATAAGGGACACTTTACCAGTAGGTAATCTGTCATGTGATAAAGATCACAAGTTTAGATTAATTGAATCATGAGTGCAGTGAATATGACCAGTAGTGATTACTTTATTTGACAAACTGATTATTGTGTGGAAACAATTTCAGCATGATATTGTTGTTCTTATTGTTGTTCTTATTGTCTTATTATCTGTTTTTTCTGCATTGCTGGATAGCACAATGGGTCTTTCACCATTATTTGATTCACATAGTTAATTTATTAAATACAGCAGGTGGGACAGAGTAGGTTTATTTATTCATTCGTTCATGCTATGACTTATTCTTTGTCATAATTAGGGATGAGCCGAACACCCCCCGGTTCGGTTCGCACCAGAACCTGCGAACGGACCGAAAGTTCGCACGAACGTTAGAACCCCATTGACGTCTATGGGACTCGAACGTTCGAAATCAAAAGTGCTCATTTTAAAGGCTAATTTGCATGGTAT
This sequence comes from Aquarana catesbeiana, assembly GCF_042186555.1. Classification (NCBI taxonomy): domain Eukaryota; kingdom Metazoa; phylum Chordata; class Amphibia; order Anura; family Ranidae; genus Aquarana; species Aquarana catesbeiana. Next base: position 292,734,724 of record NC_133327.1, on the reverse strand, counting down.
TGTCCTAAAAAGGGTTTGGGGACCCGGGTCCTACCCCAGGGGACATGTATCAATGCAAAAAAAACTTTTAAAAACGGCCGTTTTTTCGGGAGCAGTGATTTTAATGATGCTTAAAGTAAAAAAAAAAAAAGTGAAATATTCCTTTAAATATCGTACCTGAGGGGTGTCTATAGTATGCCTGTAAAGTGACGCGTGTTTCCCATGTTTAGAACAGTCCCTGCACCAAATGTCATTTTTAAAGGAAAAAATCTCATTTAAAACTGCTTGCGGGTTTAATGTAATGTCGGGTCCTGGCAATATGGATGAAAATCAGTGAGACAAACGGCATGGGTACCCCCCAGTCCATTACCAGGCCCTTTGGGTCGTGTATGGATATTAAGGGGAACCCCGCACCCAAATTAAAATAAGGAAAGGTGTGGGGCCACCAGGCCCTATATACTCTGAACAGCAGTATACAGGCTGTAGGTTTGTTGTTAAGTAGAATCTCTTTGTAATTTTGAACGGGTACATTTTTAACGTGTTTAGCTACAGCCAAAAAATCTTTTTTAAGCTTTTTGGAAAACATAGGGAAGGGTTATCACCCCTGTGACATTTGTTTTGCTGTCTTTCCTCCTCTTCAGAAGATTTCACCTCACTTTTTGTCCCAATGGATTGGAAAGCATCAGTGGAAAGGAGAAATGTTTTTCCCATATTAACTCTTACAGGAGAGAATTTCCCTTCCTAGGGGTAGATTTCACTTCCTGTTGTCTCCTTCCGTTTGCAAGTAGGAGTCGTTTGTAAGTTAGTTGTTTGAAAGTAGGGTCCTGCCCTATATACTCAGCAGAAATTTGGGCCTTAGGTGTTGCTGTGGCCACAACACTGTAAGCCCTCACAGGGCTCTGCTGTGAAATATTAGATCAAGAATTGTAATTACATGCCCCTGTTGAACAGGAGCTGAAAAATTAGGCCTTAGGCACTGGTGCTGGTGCCACAACACTGCAACCCCTCACAGACACTCTAGTTGGAATGCAGGAACGAGCCCTGCTGCAAAGTATTGCATCAAAAATTGTAATTACACGCCCCTGTTAAACAAGGGCTGAAAAATTGGGCCTTAGGCACTGGTGCTGGTGCCACAACACTGCAACCCCTCACAGACACTCTAGTTGGAATGCAGGAACGAGCCCTGCTGCAAAGTATTACATCAAAAATCGTAATTACACGCCCCTGTTAAACAGGGGCTGACAAATTGTGCCTTAGGCACTGGTGGTGGCACCCAGAACCAAAAATGTTCTTACAAGCTATCAGCGTGATGATTGAGGAGGAAGGGGATAATTACTCAGGGATAGTCACTCAGCATCAGCATAGGCAGTCTTTGAAGGGATCTGAGATTTCAAAAAAAATATTCGGTTACATCAGCATCAGGTGCTTGGTAGCTGGTGGTGATCCAAGACTCATTCATTTTTATGAAGGTCAGTCGATCGACCGAGTCAGTGGACAGACGCACCCTGTGATCGGTTACCACGCCTCCAGCAGCACTGAATGTGCGTTCCGAAAGAACGCTGGATGCAGGACAGGCCAGTAGCTCAATTGCATACTGTGCAAGCTCTGGCCAGTGATCCATCCTCAAGACCCAGTAACCCAGAGGATTTTCGGTGGGAAAGGTGTCCAAGTCTGATCTTGCCCCTAGGTATTCCTGCACCATGTAAAACAGACGCTGGCGATGGTTGCTGGAACCGATCATACCTTGGGGCTGTGGACCAAAAAATTGTCTGAACGCATCGGTCAGACGGCCACCTTCTCCACCGCTCCTTCTTTGACTGACCGAAGCCTCAGCAACACGTTGTCCAGAAACAGGAGTTTGTAACCTCCCAGTCTCTGGGAACGCGTTGCACAGACCTTTCTGCAAGGCCTCCCGAAGATGTTTCATCCTCTGCTCCCTCTGCGATGGCAAGATAAGGTCCGCAACCTTACCCTTGTAACGTGGATCAAGGAGGGTTGCCAGCCAGTATTGGTCCTTCTCCTTGATACCACGAATACGAGGATCCTTACGCAGGCTTTGCAGGATCAGGGAGGCCATGCAGCATAGGTTTGCTGAGGCATTCGGTCCGGAGTCCTCTGGGTCACTAAGGACGACATGGTCCGCAGCCACCTCCTCCCAGCCACGTACAAGTCCATGTGTTTCTTGGGACTGATCCCTTAAAGACTGCTGCTGATGCTGAGTGCCAGGCTCCACCTCCATACTGACACAATCTTCCTCCTCCTCCTCCTCCTCTTCCTCCTCGTTCTCTTCCTGTGTGATCGGCGGGCACGCAGGAACACTGTCTGGATAAAGGGGGCCTTGAGAGCTAAGGAAGTCCTCCTCTTCCTGCCTCTGTTCTGCCTCAAGTGCCCTGTCCATTATTCCACGCAGCGTGTGCTCCAACAGGTGGACAAGGGGGACAGTGTCACTGATGCATGCACTGTCACTGCTCACCATCCTCGTGGCCTCCTCAAATGGTGACAGGACAGTGCATGCATCCCTGATCATGGCCCACTGGCGTGGGGAAAAAAAAACAAGCTCCCCTGACCCTGTCCTGGTGCCATAGTCGCACAGGTACTCATTGATGGCCCTCTGCTGCGTGTGCAGCCGCTGCAGCATGGCCAACGTTGAGTTCCACCTGGTGGGCATGTCACAGATTAGGCGGTTCTTGGGCAGGTTAAACTCCTTTTGGAGGTCCGTCAGCCGAGCACTGGCATTATATGACCGGCGGAAATGCACACAGACTTTCCTGGCCTGCCTCAGGACATCCTGTAAGCCCGGGTACCTGCCCAAGAACCGCTGCACCACCAAGTTAAGGACGTGAGCCAAACAGGGCACATGGGTCATTTGTCCCTGTCGGAGGGCAGAGAGGAGGTTGGTGCCATTGTCGCAAACCACCATTCCTGCCTTAAGTTGGCGTGGCGTCAACCACCTCTGAACCTGCCCCTGCAGAGCTGACAGAACCTCTGCCCCAGTGTGGCTCCTGTCCCCCAAGCACACCAGCTCAAGCACCGCATGGCATCTTTTGGCCTGCGTACTTGCGTAGCCCCTTGAACGACTACGGAGCACCGCTGGTTCCGAGGAAGAGGCCATGGAGGAAGAAGAAGAGGAGGGGGTGGAGGAGAGAGGTGTGTCACAATCATTAGCATTTTGGAGGCGTGGTGGCGGAACAACCTCCAACACTACTGCACCTTGTCCTGTATCCTTCTCAGCTGCCAGCAGAGTCACCCAATGCGCCGTGAAACTTAGGTAACGTCCCTGTCCATGCCTGCTGGACCATGAGTCAGCGGTAATATGCACCTTACCGCTGACCGCCCTGTCCAGCGAGGCATGGACATTGCCTTCCACATGCTGGTAGAGAGCCGGAATTGCCTTCCGTGAGAAAAAGTGGCGTTTGGGTACCTGCCACTGAGGAACCGCACATTCCACAAACTCACGGAAGGGGGCAGAGTCTACCAACTGAAAAGGCAGCAGTTGAAGTGCTAGCAATTTTGCCAAGCTAGCATTCAACCGTTGGGCATGTGGATGGCTGGGAGCAAACTTCTTTCGGCGGTGCAGCAGCTGGGGCAGGGAAATTTGCCTGGTACAATCTGACGTCGGTGTACCAAAATCAGATTGCCCACAAGTACGTGGCTGTGACACACCTAATTCTACACCTTCATTCCTCTCAGTGCAGGTCTCAGAGAGGACTGAAGGTCTAGTGGGGTTGGAAATCTCAGCTGATGAGGAGCAAGCAGAGGTCCTCTTTGTTCTTTGGTGTGGGTCTTTTAGATATGCTTGCCAACGAACTGCATGGCAGGTCAACATATGTCTGGTCAAGCATGTGGTACCCAAGCGGGAGATGTTTTGGCCACGCGAGATACGCTTGAGACATATGTTGCAAATAGCAGCGGTGCGATCTGATGCACTCGTCTCAAAAAAGGCCCACACCAAAGAACTTTTTGAATAACGCGCAGAGACTGCAGCGCCCTGCACATATGGAGCTTTGGGGTGTGATGCAGTCAATGTGCTGCCCTTAGGCTGGCCCCTGGAGGGCATCCTGCCTCGTTGGTGATGTGCCGCCTCCTCCTCCTCCTCCTCCTCCTCCTCTCTCCTATCAGGCTCCCACGTTGAGTCAGTGACCTCATCATCCCCTCCCTCCTCATCACTGGAGCAAACCTGGCAGTATGCTGCAGCAGGGGGAGCATGACTGCCAGATTGCTGTCCTTCTTGGGCACCCCCTCTGTCCGTGCTCGTGTTACTGCCTTCATCGAGCTCAGTATCATCATCAGAGCCTTCCAAACGCTGGGCATCCTCCTGGAGCATGTACCCAACACTGTGGTCAAACAGTTCGAGGGACTCCTCAGGAGGACATGGTGGGGCTAGGGAAGGAGTCACTGATGACATTGAGCCAAGGGAAGAGGCCGCTGCTTTGCCAGACAAAGTACCCTGGGCATGGGTGAGAGAGGATGAGGAGGATGAGGACGGCTTGGTCATCCACTCGACCAAGTCTTCCGCATGTTGCGGCTCAACATGGCCAGCTGCCGAAAAAAAGGCCAAGCGTGTCCCATGGCCACGTGCTGATGAGGATGCACCGTCTCCACGACCAGCACTAGACACAGAGCCTGCTTGCCCTCTCTTATTGGCTTGTGACTGTCTGCCTCTCCTTCTTGGCCTTCCAGACATACTAATGGCCTGTAGCTGCACTAAGCTGGGATATATATATATATATATATATATATGTACTGATACTGCAGCTAGCAAAATCAACTGCCTGCCTGTAGTATGAGAACACCACCAACCTTCTACAGGTAGCTTTAGCTGAACACTGTGAGGTGGACGCACCTCACTAACTTGTAGGTTTAGCTGAACACTGTGAGCAGGGCGCACCCCACTAACTTGTAGGTTTAGCAGAACACTGTGAGCAGGACGCACTGCACTAACTGTAAATAGTCTAGCTGCCTGACTGTGGTACTAATAGGATCAAAAGAACACCAGCAATTTTCTTTAAAATACTGTAACAAGACAAGCCTGCCTGTCAGTAAGAAGATAACAGGAACGGATCTAGCTGAACACTGTGAGCAGGACGCACCCCACTAGCTTGTAGGTTTAGCTGAACACTGTGAGGTGGACGCACCCCACTAACTTGTAGGTTTAGCTGAACACTGTAAGCAGGACGCACCCCACTAACTTGTAGGTTTAGCAGAACACTGTGAGCAGGACGCACTGCACTAACTGTAAATAGTCTAGCTGCCTGACTGTGGTACTAATAGGATCAAAAGAACACCAGCAATTTTCTTCAGGTAGCTGTATTTACTGTAACAAGACAAGCCTGCCTGTCAGTAAGAAGATAACAGGAACGGATCTAGCTGAACACTGTGAGCAGGACGCACCCCACTAGCTTGTAGGTTTAGCTGAACACTGTGAGGTGGACGCACCCCACTAACTTGTAGGTTTAGCTGAACACTGTGAGCAGGACGCACCCCACTAACTTGTAGGTTTAGCAGAACACTGTGAGCAGGACGCACTGCACTAACTGTAAATAGTCTAGCTGCCTGACTGTGGTACTAATAGGATCAAAAGAACACCAGCAATTTTCTTCAGGTAGCTGTATTTACTGTAACAAGACAAGCCTGCCTGTCAGTAAGAAGATAACAGGAACGGATCTAGCTGAACACTGTGAGCAGGACGCACCCCACTAGCTTGTAGGTTTAGCTGAACACTGTGAGGTGGACGCACCCCACTAACTTGTAGGTTTAGCTGAACACTGTGAGCAGGACGCACCCCACTAACTTGTAGGTTTAGCAGAACACTGTGAGCAGGACGCACTGCACTAACTGTAAATAGTCTAGCTGCCTGACTGTGGTACTAATAGGATCAAAAGAACACCAGCAATTTTCTTCAGGTAGCTGTATTTACTGTAACAAGACAAGCCTGCCTGTCAGTAAGAAGATAACAGAAACGGATCTAGCTGAACACTGTGAGCAGGACGCACCCCACTAGCTTGTAGGTTTAGCTGAACACTGTGAGGTGGACGCACCCCACTAACTTGTAGGTTTAGCTGAACACTGTGAGCAGGACGCACCCCACTAACTTGTAGGTTTAGCAGAACACTGTGAGCAGGACGCACTGCACTAACTGTAAATAGTCTAGCTGCCTGACTGTGGTACTAATAGGATCAAAAGAACACCAGCAATTTTCTTCAGGTAGCTGTATTTACTGTAACAAGACAAGCCTGCCTGTCAGTAAGAAGATAACAGAAACGGATCTAGCTGAACACTGTGAGCAGGACGCACCCCACTAGCTTGTAGGTTTAGCTGAACACTGTGAGGTGGACGCACCCCACTAACTTGTAGGTTTAGCTGAACACTGTGAGCAGGACGCACCCCACTAACTTGTAGGTTTAGCAGAACACTGTGAGCAGGACGCACTGCACTAACTGTAAATAGTCTAGCTGCCTGACTGTGGTACTAATAGGATCAAAAGAACACCAGCAATTTTCTTCAGGTAGCTGTATTTACTGTAACAAGACAAGCCTGCCTGTCAGTAAGAAGATAACAGAAACGGATCTAGCTGAACACTGTGAGCAGGACGCACCCCACTAGCTTGTAGGTTTAGCTGAACACTGTGAGGTGGACGCACCCCACTAACTTGTAGGTTTAGCTGAACACTGTGAACAGGACGCACCCCACTTACTTGTAGGTTTAGCAGAACACTGTGGGCAGGACGCACTGCACTAACTGTAAATAGTCTAGCTGCCTGACTGTGGTACTAATAGGATCAAAAGAACACCAGTAATTTTCTTTAAAATACTGTAACAAGACAAGCCTGCCTGTCAGTAAGAAGATAACAGGAACGGATCTAGCTGAACACTGTGAGCAGGACGCACTGCACTAAATGTAAATAGTCTAGCTGCCTGACTGTGGTACTAATAGGATCAAAAGAACACCAGTAATTTTCTTCAAAATACTGTAACAAGACAAGCCTGCCTGTCAGTAGGAATATAACAGGAACGGATCTAGCTGAACACTGTGAGCAGGACGCACTGCACTAAATGTAAATAGTCTAGAAGATAACAGGAACGGATCTAGCTAAACTGAATACAGTGTATATATATATATATATATATATATATATGCAACACCTGGGATGCATATATATACAGAATACACTTTAAGTGCAGCTAACTGACTGACTGTCCTGCCTAATCTAGCTAACTCAAATGAAATGACACTGTCTCTCTCTCTCTCTAAGCACACCGGAACACACTGCACAGGGCCGCCGTGCAGGCGGCCTTATATAGTGTGGGGCGTGTACTAAATCCCCTGAGCCATAATTGGCCAAAGCCTCCTTGGCTTTGGCCAATTATGGCTCTCTGTTAAGGCGGCGCTGTGATTGGCCAAGCATGCGGGTCATAGTACATGCTTGGCCAATCATCAGCAAGCAATGCACTGCAATGCCGCAGTGAATTATGGGCCGTGACGCGCCACACGAATTTGGCGCGAACGGCCCATATCGTTCGAAATTCGGCGAACGACCGAACAGCCGATGTTCGAGTCGAACATGGGTTCGACTCGAACACGAAGCTCATCCCTAGTCATAATGTATCACTGTTTATATAAGGTAGAATTGAATGCACACAAAAAAATTTGTTTGTTCATATTTTTTAAACTTCTAAACTTCTTTTTTAAATGTACATACCACATAAATAAGAGAAAAGAGAGGGAAATCAATGTTTCCCGAACAGTCTTCTGACTTCTCTCTACATCTCCTCTATCCATTTTACTTGTTATCTTACTGAATCTAGCCACAAATAGTCAGAGATAGAGATTAGAGGGAAACAAAATAAGAAAAAAATTATTACAATTTATAAAAATTGAGCCTTGCTGCTCTTTCTTACCCTGCTTATTAAGGAACTGGCCCAAAAATATGGTAAACACTGTTGAATCTTCTTGAAACCCAATATATTTCAAGTGCAAGTGTGGTTTGTGATAGAACAAAATAGACCAATGGACAGTGTGTAACAACGCAACTTTAAATTGACTTCTGTTTGTTTTTTTACTTCATTGCTCTTCAGCGTTAGCTCAAAAGTCAAAATCTGTACAGCAGGCTGAAGATAAAAATCCTCACCCTCTGGTGTCCGTTTATGAAGCAGTAAAATCTATTCACTGCTTCATTCTCCAGCATTCACAGTGAAGATCTTTCTCCTCTGTGTGCCAGTTTATGAAGCTTTGTAGATCGCTTCACCTTTGGAGGAGTGAAGTGATCTACAAACGCTTCCAACAGTGGAGAACGACCCCTGATACTGGAATCTCGTGAGACTTTAGGAGATTACAGCACCAGAAACTCACTGAAACACCAAGATGTCAGTTTATTAAGCGGTGATAAATTATCACCGCTTAATACACTGACAGACGGCATGGTTCATTTTAAAAAAATAACAAGTCCCCCTACATTTTATGTGCATGTATACACACACACACATTATATATACATGTATATGCACACACATTATATATATACATATACACATTATATATATATATTAGTATATATATGTATACACATAAATATGACAGGCGGACATGGTTACAGTGTTGGGGGGTCTGAACAAGGTATAAGGAAGTTAAAAATCTTCCTCTTTCCCCTCAGATTCCCCGAGATTCTCTCTTCACCCCCTGATTCCCCACCTCTGAGCTGGTGAATCAGGTAGTGTGAATTCTAACTCAGATCACCAGTAAAGCAGTGAGATCACAACTTCATAAACTGGCCGTTACTGTGTCAGTCAATGAGGATTCTCAGTGTGTGGAGATCATCGGTGGGAAAACATGTTCAAACACTTCTCCCCCCCGATTATCTCTGTTTCATAAACCGTTTATGGACTGTGATCAGTGGCGATCCTTGGGATCACCATTGATCACTGCTTCATAAACGGACACCTGAGTGTGATAGCAGCACTCTATCTCCAGTAGTCTGACAGGGGGAGATTTATTTAAATTGGGACACAGGATATTGTGCACCTGTGCATAGTAACCAATCAGCTTCCAGCTTTTAGCCTAGGTTCACACTGAGGGCGGGTTTGAAATCCTGCGAGTTCAGTTTCAAACCGGCATTTCAGTCCAACTTCAGGGGCGATTTCACAGACATTTGTGTGAGTTTATTTACAGATGTCTATTGAAATTGCCCTCGAAGTCGCCAAAAGTAGTGCAGAAACTACTTTTCGGAATCGGTGCGGCGTCACAAAGTCGTCGTCTCACTGATTCAGACTGTGCCATTGCCGGCAATAAGTTTCGATTTGACATGTCAAACTGCATGTCAAATCAGTCCAGTGTGAACGTGGGCTAATTGCCAAAGCTTAATTGAACAAGCTAAAGTCAGAAACTGAATGGTTACTATGCACAGCTGCACCAGATTCTGTGTGCGCCAATTTTAGTAGATCTCCACCATACTCCCCTGCATAGTCACAACTACTGATCTCCTGAAATCCTGTATAATAATAATCTTCTCTCAGCAATAAAGTGTGAACATTACTGACTGGAGGGAATTAGTTGTAACTATGCAGGATCAGTCTGCTGGAAATAGACAGCTGTGGGGATTCTGACTTTTGCACTGACATTGGAGCACAATAAAATACAATGTAATACAAAACAAACACAAGGAGTTGATTTACTAAAGGCAAATAGACTGTGCACTCTGCAAAGTGCAGTTGCACACTGCAAGAACAGTTGCTCCAGATCTTAGTAAATGAGTAGAAGTTTTGCTGACTTCCATCTTCCAATCACGTGTTAGCAAATATGCTGTCTTTTAATTTTCCTTGCACGTGATTGAGTATTCTTTGAAAAGTGAAGCTTTACCTCATTTACTAAGCTCTGGAGCAACTGCACTTGCAAAGCGCAGTCTTTTTGCCTTTAGTAAATCAACCCCATGCAATAAGTTATGTTTTTACACACCATTCTTGAGTCTGTTTTTGTTTTACCACCAACTACAATCAGACTTTAAAAGTGTATTTTTTTGTGAACATGAAAAATGTAATTAATTTAGAATTCTTTAATACACAAATTTATAAATGAAATGAAGAAGGCAAGTGTTTAGAATGTTTTATTTAACACAGAGAAATAATCCTCATTCTAAAGATTGTTTTCTTAAAATAATAGGATCACTGTGCTAGACATTTCACCAAATTATTGCTTTTAATCCACAGTTTTAGAATTCCCAGGATCTGGGTGGGATTGGAATAAGTTATTATTTCAAACACCCTCACTTAAAATAAATTGTTCCTCTGAAGGAACATGATGATAGTGTAGATTTCAAATAATTCTTGGGAAAATAAAATTCACTACAATATGAATGCCAAATTGTACAAGATACTTGTCAAACTGTGGATGACCCCCCAAAGGAAGAGTTGTCAAGTGCAAAATTATCTCATCTGATTTTATATCTAATGAATATGTTGGTCATTTTGACAAATTTTCTATGAAGTGCAAAATAAATCAAGTCTCGTCTTAACATCCCTCAAAGGACAGTAAGTTCACTGGCAGAAAAAATAATCTGCTTTAGAAGTAACCATAGTGAACACATATCATCAAAGCTGTTTTCCGGGCTTGTTACCATGACTAAAAATGTTTTGCCTTTAGACTGAAAACACATGGCAACAATTACCCTGCTTAGATTTTTTTCCCTAAATTATGGATTCACATAGAATAAAAGTAATTTAATAATCACAACAAGAGAAATTTAATTGTATATGCTACAAGCATCAAAAATTATTCCTTTACAATTACAGAAAATAAAAAACTGTATCGCTGTATGAAGTATAACACGACATGTCAACATTTATAAGAAATGAAATGAATAAACAAGTATCAGTAAGTATTTTATTATGCATTACGTAGTATAGTATTCTAATATTGTAATATTATATATACACGTAGGTAACATTTAAAATAAGTGTTGTTATTATGAAATTATGAGCAAGCAACATGTTCCAACTTCCATTTTCACTTGGAACAAATATTAGCAGGGAAATAAATAATGGCTAATGTTTTAATTCAATTACAAAGTCTTGGTTGGAAAACTGAGCTTTTATTCTTTCTGTTTTAAATTGCTTTTATGTACAGCAATGCCTTCTTAAAACAGAAGGTATTTACCAGTCATCACTTCCATCACACATCCAGAAATCAAGCAATTTGTTCCTCACTTTAGCAAACAGAGCTATAAAAAAAACATTCCTTAATGTCGCAATGGCAAATTGAGCATCCAGAACTGTTGGTTTATGTACAGATATGCATACTCATTAGCAGTGTGTGAACAAAGTAATGAAGACCAAAAAATACTAAACAATTACTAATGTAACAGTGTGATTTTACTGCAAATAGTTGAAACAGTTTAGACTTTGTTTTTATTTTTATATGAATGCGTGCCATTTTTAGTTTGCTTGCTAGATTTTGTGCAGATATTGTATTTACTGTAGGCTTTTATCTGTCTGGGTTTAAGGTGTGTCCCTGCACCTTTAAGGAGGATGAGGATACCCCCAAGGCATACCAGCTTTACATTTATTTATTGTTAAATACAGTATGTCCCAAGTTGGGAGCTTGAGTTAGGGACTCCACTTGGCAGTTAAGTCTCTTGGCCTGACAGTGTGGCTTCATAAATATGTGCTAATTTGTGCAACAAAACCCCCCAGTTTTCAACCTAAATTGTTTAAACAGTTCAGACTTTGTTTTTTTACCGATTAGGTTCTAAGTATGCTAGGGATTTTTAATTGTATAGTAATGTGAAATTGAGGGGCAAAAATTAACTGGAGTGGAGAAGTAAGAAAAAAGAATTATTTGCCTATGTTCCCTCATTAACCTTGATTAAATAAGTTTTTTTTGGATTTGTGATGGCATGATGGCACATGGATATCTGTATTTTTAGAAGGCAATGCTGCACTTTAGTTTTTCAAGTGGAGGGCTATTCTCTTCTTTTTTTATTTCCTTCATCATTTTTTGATAAGCTATTCTGACACATAAATTGATATTATATGATATATTTTTAAAAATTATATGGTATGGGAATATGTTATCTATTAAGTGATTTTGTACACATAAAATAAATCACCTTGATGTAAATAATCTCATGTATGTTCACAAGTCTAATGTGTGCTAATGTTTTAAAATCTTGTTTATTTATAGTTCGCGGTCATATTAGTATATGGGGATAATCATAGCTCCTCATCTTTTTTTCTGTTTCCTGCTATGCACGCTATTTTACTGCATCTTTCCACAATGAAAGTTCACCAGTAAGGCTGGCCATAAATTACTTTGTTTTCTTTATTCATACATTGGAGGTGGATAGGGAAATCCTCCCCACTGGTGTTGATTTACTAAAACTGGAGAGGGCAAAAGCTGGTGCAGCTATGCATGGTAGCCAATCAGCTTCTAACTTCAGCCTGTTCAATTAAGCTTTGACAATAAAACCTGGAAGCTGATTGGTTTCTTTGCAGAGCTGCAGCAGATTTTGCACTCTCCAGTTTTAGTAAATCAACACCAGTGTGTCATTGTATTTTGACAGAGGGGACATCAGCCCCTTTGGCTGCATGTGCTGATCGAGCAGAAATTTCCAAACAAGCCTGTTAATGAAATGTTGATCAATAGGCCATCCTCTCATGAATGGGAATGGCCAAAAATGGATCAAGTCATCCAGTTTCCGCTGAACTAGACAAATTTTGATTCATGAATGGCAAGCTTTAGTGGGATAGATTTACTTAACAAGATGTTTACTTTGCAAAATGAACGTTCACTAAACTTTGTAGTACTTTCTCTTGCACATGACTGGGTAGTCAAAGTGAATACAACTTCACCTTATTCATGAAGCAAAAGAAGATTTCTCTTTTTGCTAAGTGAACATAACATTCATATTCAGTGAACTATATCTTCTCTGTTAGTAATGCCCGTTAAAAGACAGTGTGGCTGGTCTCTTATCTCAACAGCTGATCCCAACCAATTATTTTATTTTAAGTTTTGAATTGAAGAAACAGTTATGCCTCAGGTTTCTATTGCTGCTTGAGGCCTTATTAAGGGGATAACACTTGTTACTAATGGCCAGGATAATGAACCCTGTGAATTGTCTACAAGTAGGGTAAGGGTGTAAGCTTTAAGTAGGAAACTGAGTCTAAGGCGTTGCTGTGGCCCTCCAACACACCTGTGCAGACATCAGCTGACCAGAAAAAGGACACGAGTGTAATACACAATTAATAGACAATCTCCTAATAGGGACAGACCAGAGGTCACGGCAGACAGTAAACAAGCATTCTTAGATAAAAGTCTCAGGTCTATAACCAGACACAGGAATTAAAATATGGGAACAAAGGAACGCCATGTGAGTAAAGGGAATGTGACAATGGAGGGAGGCCACAATTACAATAATTGTGGGACTGCAGGTTTCTTTAATTTAAGCTGTCATTTCTTACAGTCTCACAGACAGCAAGCAGTTATCTTAGGCCTGGAACCACTGCTCTAGAAGAAGCCAGGAACTATAGGAACTCTGGCCTGCAGCTGGAAATACACAGCCCTGCATGGGGCATGGATTAAAATGCCCTATGTGAACAAGGCCTTAGTAGCACAGACAACAATATAAAGCTGATGGTGCTCTAGCCTTACACCACTCTACTTAAAACATCTATGTCACCACAGGATTAGGTGGCAATTCTCTCAGCAGTGCTACAAACAAAGTAAAAAAATAATTTAAAGAGGAACTTCATCCCTATCATATAAACTAAATCAAAGACACCATTAAAAATGTTTAGTAAAGGCAATCTACAAAAAGATTATTATAAATAATTACAGGAAAATACATTATTTTTCTTTTCCTTCCCGTTCTTCCCATAATGGCCATTTTATTTAAGGGAAGAGAAACGTATCTCCCTTTATTTCCCAGAACTCTGGGTATGCCTCTTGTAACATGAGACAGAAACTCTCCAGGATACATCAATGAGGCCAGGGTTACATCAAAAGTGCTTCACTTAACCAGGAAGGGGAAAAACAGTCATTGTAAGTAAATGCAAATAAATGTTTTTTTTTCAAACTGATCTGTACCTGGAAACACAACATGAATGTACCTGGCTCCCACCCCCTCCTTCTACTACAACTGGATATTTTTTTTTAAATGCTTTTCTAATTCTTGGTGCTTCAGCGCAGAACTCCTTTCTCGCCTAGGCAAAAATGAAGTTTTGCATGCAGTGGCGTTGGTATGGGGGAATGCAGACCGCATACTGGTGACACACGCTAGAGGGGTGACACCTCTATGGTGTTCGCATCGGCCCCAGGAAGGCCAGGATCCCTGGCTGGGATTAACCTGCCATGTTTTCAGAGTCCAACCCCCATTCATCCCTGTAGGTGGGGCTGGAAAGATAGTAGCGCCCATGAAGCAGGGACAGGAGGCAGAGACTCAGGGTTAAAGTGTTTGTGGCGAGAATGGGATGAAGATTTCCACTGCTTGTGTTCTGGAGATCAGAGAGATAACTAGAGAGAGAAAGAGAGACAGCAGATCATTGTGTGTCCTGTGTACTTCCTCCTCTACCACTAGAAGGAGATATCAATCCCCTGCCCCATCCCTCTGACGTCACTGAGACATGGAGCATTCCAAACCTCCTCACCTACACCCCTACATAGTGAAGTGGTACATTCCATCCATAACCCCCCTACATAGTGATACAGTGACAGGTACAATTAATTCACAGTCCCCTACATACTGACATGGTGCATTTAATCCACAATCCCCCCCCCCCCCCCACATACTAACATGGTACATTCCATACCGAGCCCAGGGGGTGTGAAACCATTTTTACCGCACCAGGTGACACCAACCTTAGTGACGCCACTGTTCCCATGCTTACGCAGATGTGCCGAAGGTCTCTGCCAAGCTTCAGGTCCCAGCAAGCATGCCAGGGTGGTGCAGTGAGGGAAGTCCAGTTTCTCGTTCCTGTGCATGTGTGAGTACAGCTCAGCATATACACAAATGCAGCGCAGGGCTCTGCCAAGTCCAGAAGGCTTCAAGGTGCTTCATATAGGGTTTGCACACCACAAAGTAGTGGCATTTGCTGATGATTTATTCATCTTTATTACTACTCCAACAATTTTGCTACCAAACTTACTTGCAGAATTGATAGCTGTAGCGCTGCACAGTGCATTCTAAGCCCTGATTGGGCAAAGCTTTGTCCAATCAGGGCTCGGTGAATAGCTGATTGTTAAGGAGCAGGGCTGGGAAGCCAGCCGCAGCGTCCTTAACAACCAATGACTCATCAGCTGTCAACGGGATTTCCCGCTGACAGCTGCATAAAAAAAATTGCAATAAAAAAGTCCCCCCCCCCAGTCCGGCCCTTAAAATCTGGGGGGGATCCCACACTTTTTTTCTTTATTTTTTTAGCTAGCCGGGTGTAGGCAATTGCAACCTCGAGTCAATTTAAATGTGATGTGCATCATTAAAATCACTGCTCCTTTAACCGCTTGCCGACCAGCGCACGCCAAGTTACGTCGGCAGAATGGCATTGGTAGGCAAAAGGGTGTACAGGTAAGTCCCCTTTAAGAAGGGGTGTCGCGGGCACACGGCTGGCGGCGACTCAATGTCCGCCGGTGCTCGCGATCGTGTCACGGAGAGGAAGAACGGGGAGATGCTTTTGTAAACTAAATATTTCCCCGTTCTGCCTAGTGACAGGACAGTTATCACAGCTCTCTGTCATCAAGAGCAGTGATCACTGTCCTGTGTGTTGAAGCCCAGCCCCCTCCCAGTTAGAATCACTCCCTAGGACACACTTAACCCCTTCATCGTCCCCTAGTGGTTAACCCCTTCACTGCCAGTGTCATTTACAGAGTGATAAATGTATTTTAATAGCACCGATCGCTATATAAATGACAATGGTCCCAAAATAGTGTCAAAAATGTCCGATGTGTCTGCCATAATGTCGCAGTCCTGATAAAAATCATAGATCGATGCCATTACTAATAAAAAATTAAAAATAAAAATGCCATAAAATTATCCCTATTTTGTAGACGCTATAAATTTTGCGCAAACCAATCAATATACTTTTGCGATTTTTTTTTTTACCAAAAATATGTAGAAGAATACATATCAGCCTAAACTGAGGAAAAAAAATGTTTTTTTTTATATTTTTGGGGGATATTTATTATAGCAAAAAGTAAAAAATATTGCGTTTTTTTCAAAATTGTCGCTCTTTTTTTGTTAATAGCTCAAAAAATAAAAACCACAGAGGCGATCAAATACCACCAAAAGAAAGCTCTATTCATGGGAAAAAAAGGACTTCAATTTTGTTCAGGTATAACGTCGCACAACTGCGCAATTGTCAGTTAAAGCGACGCAGTGCTGAATCGCAAAAAGTGCTCTGGTCAGGAAGGGGGTAAAATCTTCTGGGGCTGAAGCGGTTAAAAACAATTGTTTAAAAAAAAAAATTGCATTGATATGTGCATTGAATGTCTCCCAGGGCAGTACCCAGACCCCATACCCTTTTTTATGGCCAATTATTGCATACAAGCCTTCAAAATGGGGACTTTTGATTTCTCATGTTCAGCACCCATAGACTTCAATAGAGTTCAATGCAGAACTTTTCCTCTGTTCGGGAGTTCTTTTTTTTTTTGTTTCAATGTTTTTATTAAGGTTTTACATAATACATAGAAGTGAACATACAGCTATACAGTAATATGCATTTGACTGATAGTACTGCAAACTAAGTATCAATAAAAAAAAAAAAAAAAAAGAAACATATAGAGCCATAACAGTAGTAAGGTAAATCATTACATAGGTGCATTTCTGCAAATCCCCGGAACCTTGGGGGCATATCTGGTAAGCATATTGAGAAAGAAGAGGGACTCCACTATAAGTGTGTCGAGGGGCCAGATTCACCACCTAAGCACCCAAACACCCCTGTCGGGATCAATTTGTGACAGGGTGAGGATGCACCCAGACCAGCCTCATTCCGTTGTCTTACCGGTTTTCCGGTCGAAGCAAGTGAGTCCACTACTGGCTCTTCCCCTACCAACATATAAAGGTATCATCTCGGGGATGGGGTACTAGAGATAGGCTCCTAATCTAAGCTATGTTTAAAGTTGTGTGTTGTATGTTGTACGCACCTCTGTCCGTGGGTGCAGCTAGAAACCTTCGATTTTCAAGGGCTAAGGGAAGGGAGGTGAAAGTGGGAAGGTGGGGGGGTGGGGAGGTGTGACTCCGTATTCAATTGTCTGGAGAAAATGTCTGGAGCCGAGTGTCCGCCCCAGGTCAAGATATGGTGTGGTGGCAGATAAGGTGCGGTATTCTGCAGATTCTTTAAAGTGGATCCAGCAGGCCCATATCTTATGGAATTTTGTCGGGGAGTCTCTTGCTTGTTGTATTAGGTCTTCCATTTCTGCAATTCTCCTGACCATTTGTAACCATTCAGAAATGCAGGAGGGGGAACTCCCCCCCCAATGTACAGGTATATAGTGTTTGGCTGCGTTAATGAGATGTAGTGTGAGAGATCGTTTGTAGGCCGATTGGGGCAAAGACGTGTGGTGAAGTAAGAATTGGGCAGGAGTGAAATCTGGTGTGTAGGTCGTTATGTGAGAAATAAGGCGGTGTACTTC
Source organism: Aquarana catesbeiana (assembly GCF_042186555.1). Lineage (NCBI taxonomy): Eukaryota > Metazoa > Chordata > Amphibia > Anura > Ranidae > Aquarana > Aquarana catesbeiana. The sequence goes on along the minus strand of NC_133327.1, from coordinate 292,717,135 downwards.
CCTCCAAAAAGGCTGTATCCCGGGGGCAGTTCCACCATATGTGGAAAAGCATTCCTCGGGATGCTTCACAATGCCAGCAAAAAGGGGAGATACTGTGGTGAAATTTATGTATTCTGTCTGGGGTCCTATACCACCTGGAGTATATTTTAACCACTTGACAACTGGGCACATAAACCCCCTTCCTTACCAGACCAATTTTCAGCTTTCGGTGCTCTCACATTTTGAATGACATTTACTCTAGTCATACAATACTGTACCCATATGAAATTTTTGTGCTTTTTTCCACACAAATAGAGCTTTCTTTTGGTGGTATTTAATCAACGTTAGGTTTTTTATTTTTTGCTCTATAAAAGAAAAAAGACTGAAAATTCTGTAAAGAAATTTAATTTTTCTTTGTTTCTGTTATAAAATTTAGCAAATTCGTAATTTTTCTTCGTAAATTTTGGCCAAAATTTATACTGCTACATATCTGTGGTAAAAATAAGTACAAATTGGTGTATATTATTTGGTCTTTGTGAAAGTTATAGAGTCCAAAGGCTGTGGTGCCAATATCTGATACACAGACCAGCGCAAAAACTAAAAAGAGGTGATCAAATACCACCAAAAGAAGACTCTATTTGTGGGGAAAAAAAGGACGTCAAATTTTGTTTGGGTGCAGCGGTGCACGACGGCGCAATTGTCAATTAAAACGACGCAGTGCCGGATCGCAAAAAGTGCTCCGGTCAGGAAGGGCGTAAAATCTTCCGAGGCTGAAGCGGTTAAAGGAACCACCATGGGATTTACTCTGAACACATTGTGGCATTAGGTGTGGCATGGGTGTATGAAGATCCCTATTCCCCATTCCATAAGGAAGAGAAAGATTGAAGCTTACCAGCACACAGAGTTTGTTTGGCCGCTTGCCGACCGGCGCATGCCGATGTGCGTCGGCAGAATTGCACTGGCAGGAAAAAGGGCGTACAGTGATCGGGTGACACAGGTGGAAATTAGGTGGTGAAGGGGACACCAACCGCTTGGATCATCGGATCATCTACATGCTCATTACCCCTGCAGGGGTTGGGCACTCTGGTGAGTGGGGGCACTAGAGGGGACTCCACACGGGACAACATATACTCATTGGGACAGACCTATCCACAACCTTTGAAGATATATCAGCTGGCTGCATAAGAACTGTTTTTTATTCACGGATATAATAACTTTTTATATATTTTTTAATAATTGATCTGGTTGCTTGGACTCTCATTTTCTTTTTGGTTTTTTCACCTTTTTGTTTTTTGTGCACTTAGATTGTCTGCACATCACATGCCGATTATTATACATATTTCCACATTTTTTATATATATTCTTACATTTTTTCACATATAAATTTTCCAACACGATTCAGCTTTACCAGTACACATATTTATTTCCAGTGGGCAACACGGTGTTTTGCCCTCTTTTTTAGGTATATCCACTCATATCTTTCATTGCACACATACATTTTTTTTTTTTTTTTTTTTTTTATATACACCTGATTGATCATTCACCTTTGTTAATGCTTGGTGTTTTATTTACCAATTTTATTTTGTGATAACAACTTTTGCAACTTAGGTATTCTGCACATCCTTTGACCATTCTTAGCACATATATCCATTTTTTAACAATTATTTACATTGTGTTACACGTTTTATCCACCCAACATTGAGGGGTTATGTTTTCCTTTTGTTAGCAGTTTGTATAGTTTATTGATTTATTCATTATCATTCTCTATCAGTGAACAGCGCCAATCCCCTATTTCTTTAGACTACAATATCTGAAAATTGATCACACCTGAAGTACTGACGGCCTATCTAATTTCTTAAGACCCTAACATGCCAAAAAAGTACAAATACCCCCCAAATGACCCCTTTTTGGAAAGAAGACATTCCAAGGTATTTAGAAAGATGCATGGTGAGTTTTTTGAAGTTGTAATTTTTTTCCACAATTCTTTGCAAAAGATTTTTTTTTTTTCTTCACAAAATTGTCATATTAGCAGGTTATTTCTCACACACAGCAAATGCATACCACAAATTACACCCCAAAACACATTCTGCTATTACTCCCGAGTATGGCAATACCACATGTGTGAGACTTTTACACAGCGTGGCCACATAGGGAGGCCCAACATGCAGGGAGCGCCTTCAGGCGTTCTGGAGCACCCAGGCCAATTCTGACATTTCTCTCCTACATGTAAAAATCATCATTTATTTTCTAGAAAATTAAATAGAACCCCAAAACATTACATATGCTTTTTTAGCAAAGACCCTAGAGAATACAATAATGGTTGTTGCAACTTTTTATCTCGCACGGTATTTGCGCAGCAATTTTTTGAACACTTTTTTAGGGAAATAAAACTGTTTTGTGCTTTAAAAAAAACAAAACAGTAAAGTTAGCCCAATATGTTTGCATAATGTGAAAGATTAAGTTACACCGAGTAAATAGATACCTAACATGTCACCCTTCAAAATTGCACATGCTCGTGGAATGGCACCAAACTTCACTACTTAAAAATCCCCATAGGCGACGCTTTAAAATTTTTTACTGGTTACATGTTTTGAGTTACAGAGAAGGGCTGGGGCCAAAATTATTGCTCTCGCTCTAACATTCACAGTGATACCTCACATGTGTGGTTTGAACACTGTTTTCATATGTAGGCGGGACTTACATGTGCGTTCACTTCTGCATGCGAGCACACGGACAGGGGCGCTTTAAAAAAAATATATATATTTTTATTGTTCATTTTACCTTATCTATTTTAGTTTGACATGTTTTTCCAAAAAAAAAAATGTTTTTGATCACTTTTATTCCTATTACAAGGAATGTAAACATCCCTTGTAATAGGAATATGGCATGACAGGTCCTCTTTACAGTGAGATATGGGATCAATAAGACCCCACATCTCACCTCTAGGCTGGGAATCCTGAAATAAAAAGAAAAAAATTATCCTAGCTTCGGTCATAGCGGTGAGTCGGTAGGCGGCGGGAAGGGGGGGCATCCCCTCTTGCCTCCCGTAAGAACGATCAAGCAGTGGAACAGCTGCTATGATCATTCTTATGGTGTAGGGAATCGCTGTCTGAAAAAGCTGATATCTGAATGATGCCTGGCCTGTAGCTGCAGGCATCATTCAGATATCCCCGCACAAAGTCAAGGACGTCGTATGATGGCCGGCGGTCGGGAAGTGGTTAAAACATATTTTTTTTAACACAAAGTTGTCAATTTATACAATATTTATAACACATAGCATGTACATACCAAAAATGACACACCAAAATAGATTCTCCTACTCCTCCTGAGTACGGTGATACCACAGGTGTGAGACTTCCACAGCCTGGCCACATACAGAGGCCGAGTACAGCTGAGTATGGCTGAGCATGCAGAGCATGGCTGAGTATAGCTCAGCATGGCAGGGTATTGCAGGGTATAGCCGAGTATGACTGGGTATGGCTGGGTATGGCTGGGTATCACCGAGTATTGCAGAGTATGGCTGGGTATGGCAGAGTATGGCAGGGTATTGCAGGGTATTGCAGAGTATTGCAGAGTATTGTGGGGTATTGCGGAGTATTGCAGAGTATTGCACAGTATTGCTGGGTATTGCAGGGTATTGCAGAGTATTGCAGAGTATTGTGGGGTATTGCAGGGTATTGCAGAGTATTGTGGGGTATTGCAGAGTATTTCAGGGTATTGCGGGGTATTGCAGAGTATTGCAAAGTATTGTGGGGTATTGCAGAGTATTGCGGAGTATTGCAGAATAGTGCAGAGTATTGCAGGGTATTGCAGAGTATTGCATGGTATTGCACGGTATTGCAGAGTATTGCACGGTATTGCAGAGTATTGCACAGTATTGCAGAGTAGTGCAGGGTATTGCACGGTATTGCAGGGTGTTGCAGAGTAGTGCAGAGTATTGCAGAGTAGTGCAGAGTAGTGCAGGGTATTGCACAGTAGTGCAGGGTATTGCAGGGTATTGCAGAGTATTGCAGAGTATTGCAGATTATTGCTGGGTATTACAGAGTATTGCAGAGTATTGCGGGTATTGTGGGGTATTGCAGAGTATTGCGAAGTATTGCAGAGTATTGCGAAGTATTGCAGAGTATTGCGGAGTATTGCAGAGTAGTGCAGAGTATTGCAGGGTAGTGCAGAGTATTGCAGGGTATTACATGGTATTGCAGAGTATTACACGGTATTGCAGGGTATTGCAGGGTATTGCAGGGTATTGCATGGTATTGCAGAGTATTGCACGGTATTGCAGAGTATTGCACAGTATTGCAGAGTAGTGCAGGGTATTGCAGGGTATTGCAGGGTGTTGCAGAGTAGGGCAGAGTAGTGCAGGGTATTGCAAAGTAGTTCAGGGTATTGCAGAGTATTGCAGAGTATTGCAGAGTATTGCAGGGTATTGCAGAGTATTGCAGAATATTGCTGTGTATTGCAGAGTATTGCAGGGTATTGCAGAGTATTGCAGAGTATTGCTGGGTATTGCAGAGTATTGCTGGGTATTGCAGAGTAGTGCAGGGCATTAGAGTATGGAGGGATGGCTGAGTATGGATGGATGGATGTGACTGTATTTGTCACAGAGCAGCGCTGTGGGCACTACAGATCCAGCCCACAGTGCTGCTGCCATCCGTTCTCTCCCCCTCTCCTCCCACACTGTACCGATTGGTACACAGAGGGGGGAGAGAGGAACCGGCGTCGTGATATGACGCCGGTTTGTTTACATGTGATCGCTCCGTCATTTGATGGAGCAATCACATGGTAAACAGCCACGATCAGCGGCCGTTTACCGTGATGCGCTGGGTCCTCTGGACACGGCGGTCACGGATGTTCTCGGGTGCGCGCCCCAGGGGGTGCACGAGAGCGGGATTCTGGGACGATGTCCATGGACGCCCACCCAGAATAAGCCGACGTGCTGTAGCAGTCTTTCGGGTATGGCCCGGTCGGTAAGTGGTTGAAGCCGTTCTCTTGTGTTGAGACATTCAAGGAGCCTTTGTGAATATGGGTAAATATTTGACCCCAATCTTCTTGTGAGAGATCAGTATCAATTTCCCTTTCCCATTTTTGACTAGTCGTGTCATCTTTGGGGTTAATATCTGCAAACAATAAGTAATACATGACCGAGACCAGGTGTTTTTGAGGTTCTGACCTGGTGCAGATAGCTTCAAAGGGTGTCTGGTCTCTGTACCAAATAGAGGGTGGGTTGGGGCTGTTACAGAAATGTCTAATCTGCAGGTATTTGAAAAAGGCGATAACCCTGTTGGGGTGTTGGGAAATCAGAGTTTGGAAGGGAAGGAGTTTTCCTTTGTCAAAAAAGGCTGCTGCCCTAAGTGAGGGTACCACCGGAGTGCCGGTTTTGTCGGATCCCATGATCCCTGGGGGGAAATCCGGGTTGCGGTCAATTGGGGTTAAGGACCCGGGAGACGAGGCTATCTTCAGTCTGTTACAGATTGTACAAAAGATCTGTAAAGTAGGGCCAATAAGGGGGTGGGCCTTGTATTCTCTTGGAATCCAGTGTGGACTGATCCACGGTAGATGGTGTAGCGGTAGGGGAGAAAACGCTTCATCAAGTTTGACGGGAGTTCCACTGTGAACCAAACGGTGGGGTGTTCGGCCCATCTCTATTGACTGCAGATGGCCATCGTTCCAATTTTAAAACAAATCTACAGAAGTTTGCAGGCTCTAAATGAGTCCATACCTCTAGTCCTATGCAATTTTCCCATCTTAAATCCAACTTTGCTTTTTGATAGGCACATAAACTCATCACTTACCTAGGTACAAAGCTCACCCTCTTAGTATCCAACATTTTTTAAGCAAACGTCCCACCTTTAGTACTTACCATCAAGCGCAACTTGCAGAAATGGACCATAAACACTTACAGTACATATATTGGTTTGGCAGAAACTCAAAAGGGGGAGATTTCCTAAAGCTGGTGCTCTCAGAATCTGGTGCAGCTGTGCACAGTAACCAAACAGATTCTAACATCAGCTTGTTTAATTAAGCTTTGACAATAAAAACCGGAAGCTAATTGGTTTGTATGCTGAGCTGCACCAGATTTTGCACACTCCAGTTAAATAACTCCCAATATGTAGATTCTCTCACAACTGCTCTATCTTTTCCAGACCCTAACTATTAAAATCCCACCTCCATTTATCTTGTTGGTCCATAGAGAATTTACTAAATTCCTTTGGGCAAATATACATCACAGTATTCTACACCAGCTTCTAACAATTCAAAAGTTATATGGGGGTATAGAACTTCCCGAACCAAAGAGACTAAACTATTGGTGGAAATTAAGCAAACTATTTCCCAATTCTCCCTATAATATATCTCCTGGCTGAACCCTATGCATGTTAAACATTCCAATACTTATCGCACCATTCGACACAGCTGCAGCTGTTTCCCATATACTCCCACAAACTATAAAGTCATGGATATGACCCCAGTAATTGGTAATCCCACATTTGAACCCAGTATGCACAATGCTCAACTGCTCTCATTAAAAAAAATACTGAATAGAGTATAGAGTGCTGACCCTTCTAAATAAACTATATAAATATGTACCTGACCTTTTTGGAGATATAAACAAAAGAAGGGGACTCTCTTACACGTTTTTTGGCTGTGTGCCAAACTGGACTATTTCTGGAGTCAAGTAAAAGAGATTTTTTATAAGCTTAACAATATTGATCTTGGAGACAATCTGAACACCATTTTGCTTCACCTGAACCATGTATTTAAAAAGCACTAGAAATGATCTCTACTGATTCACCTAGTAAGTGCAGCAAGAGCACGTATAACTCTGGTCTGGAGACAGGGATCACTTCCTACCATCCAACTGTGGCTTTCTAAAATTGCAGAAATCCATCGTATGGTGGATTTAACAGCAACATTACACCATAGAGATGAAATGTTTCATAAAGCTTGGTACTACTTGAAGGAATTTGTAGACTCCCAGGAATATGAGCAGCTCTTTAACCACTTAAGGACCAAGCCTCTTTCTGAGATTTGTTGTTTACAAGTTAAAAACAGTTTTTTTTTTGCTAGAAAATTACTCAGAAACCCCAAACATTATACATTTTTTTCTAACACCCTAGAGAATAAAATGGCGGTCATTGCAGTACTTTCTGTCACACCATATTTGCGCAACGGTCTTACAAACTTTTTTGGAAAAAATACACTTTTTTGAATTAAAAAATAAGACAACAGTAAAGTTAGCCCAATTTTTTTTATATTGTGAAAGATAATGTTACGCCGAGTAAATTGATACCCAACATGTCACGTTTCAAAATTGCTCCCGCTCGTGGAATGGCGATAAACATTTACCCTTAAAAATCTCCATAGGTGACGTTTAAAAAATTCTACAGGTTGCATGTTTTAAGTTACAGAGGAGGTCTAGGGCTAGAATTATTGCTCTCACTCTACCGATCATGGCGATACCTCACATGTAAATTAAAAAGTGTACTAAAGCACTGATATGAACTAGTAAATAAATAAATAAGTGACAAATACTAGAAGATGACCAAATAATATAGCTGCAATTATTGTGTATGTGAACTGATATCACACAAAAAGTGTTGTATATATTCAGAATGTATAATGCGCTAAAATTAACCTCCCAATATAACACGGTGTGATCTCTTAATGATTAATCAGTGAATCATGTGCAAAATAATCAAATGGAGCCTATTATAAATAACATAACATCCTTCATCATAACAAAATCCTATAACTAAATATCAATGTGATAATAAATTATTGAACACAATTAAGAAGAGAAAAATAAATATGAGATATTAATGTGATGAACCACAGTGCACAGGCATCTCAATAGAACAGCATACTGCTGTGAAAAAATATAATGTCTTTGGTGATTTGATGAATATAGACAGGTTTTAATGAGTAATCCCCAGTGATAGCTGGCTTGCTCATATATTCAGCTGCTCATTAGCATGGGCTGGCTTCTGGCTTTCAAAAAACTTCCGCAGTATGAAACAACAAAAAAAGAAAGACCATTGTGCAGTCAGTGTGATATGTAATCCCTATAAACTAAGGGTAAAAATTCACTCACACTTTTCAGCAGAATAAATCGCATATGGTAAGGTCAGTTGCATACAGCTAACAGCTGGGATCTCCTCACATGCCAACAGTGTACAAAGGCCAATGTTTCAAAGGCCTTTGAAAAAGTCACGTGTCTAGTGATGAAACCAGGAGGAGCCAGTGACGAGCAGTGCTGTGTGTACACTGTTGGTGTGTGAGGAGATCCCAGCTGTTAGCTGTATGCAACTGACCTTACCATATGAGATTTATTCTGCTGAAAGTGTGAGTGAACCAGTGCACTGTGGTTCATCACATTAATATATCTCATCTTTATTTTTCTCTTTTTAATTGTGTTCAATAATTTATTATCACATTGATATTTAGTTATAGCATTTTGTTATGGTGAAGTATGTTATGTTATTTATAATAGGCTTCATTTGATTATTTTGCACATGATTCACTTACTAATCATTAAGAGATCACACCGTGTTATAGTGGGAGGTTAATATTAGCGCATTATACATTCCGAATAGATACCTCACATGTGTGGTTTGAACACCGTTTTCATATGCGTGCGCTACTCACATATGCGTTTGCTTCTGCACGCGAGCTCATTGGGACAGGGCGCGTTTAAATTTTTTTTTTATTATTATCTATTTTACCTTTTATTTTTTATTTTTACACTTTTTTTTTTAAATTGTCACTTTTATTCCTATTACAAGGAATGTAAACATCCCTTGTAATAGAAAAAAGCATGACAAGACCTCAAAAAAGACCTCAGATCTCATATTTAGACTAAAATGTAATAAAAAAAAAATTGTAATTTAAAAAAATGATTTAAAAAAAATGGCCCTTTAAGAGCTGTGGGCGGAAGTAATGTTTTGACGTCGCTTCCACCCATCAATTGTATGGAGATGGGTGGGGGCCATCTTCCCCTCACTTGTCTCCATACCTGACAGGAGAACAGACGCGTTCGCCTCCGCCACTGCCGGCGGCTCCGGATCGCGGCGGAGGGCACTGGATCGCAGTGGGAGGGGGGCCCCTCTCCCGCCACTGATAAAAGTGATCTAGCGGCGAATCCGCCGCAGAGACCACTTTTATCTTATAGCGGACCGCCCACTGAAGACGGGGATACTGGGGTTATGGCAGCTAGCTGCTGCCATAACAACGATATCCTCCTTCAAACAGCCACCGTATAATGACGGCGGGCGGTCCGTAAGTGGTTAAAGGCATCTACTGAATGCACCTCACAAGAAGCGACTGCAGCAACTGTGTTTACCTTTACCCTTACCCTTCCATTTTACCCCCATACTTTTTTCTTCCACCTCCCTCCCTTCTCCCTGGGACTCTTGCCTTTGTCACTCTTCTCTTCCACCCTACCTCATTATAGATATTTCCTCTTGACTATTTTTCAGAAAAGTGTTAAACTCGATGGAAAACTGTATTAGAGACGGTCGCCGAGGTAATACACTTATCTTTTTTGCTATTCTTTGTATGGAATAGCTATACACCTGGCTTGCAACTAGCTTTCAAGGTTTATACTACCATTATGCCATATATGTATTGGTGTATGAACAGAAAGTTCATTCATTGCAGTTTATGTACTGTATCTATGAAATGCTCTTCATACTGAAGAATAAAGAATTTACAAAAAAATAAATAAAAAAAACAAAGTAAGCTTTGCAATATTAATACAAATATGCAATCACTGGAAACACACACTTCTTGAAACTGATTCAGTTTTTAATGTAATGGCTATTAGATTTATTAATAACTTATATTAATATGGTATCTTATGGTTAATATGAGCAATACTCTTACACCTTATGCTGTTTTTTTAGGTTGAGTTGCAGATGTTTACATCAATTTAATAAACTAGACTTTTCAAAATCCTTGTCTGTGAAATACAGTACTGCCTTCTTGAAATATCATCTTATCATCTTAAAACAAGGGCTTTTTTTGCTCACTAGCTTGATTGTAGTACTATGTGGCTGGGGTCAGATCAGGGCAGAGGCATTTTATGTAAGGCAAAACATTCTTTTTTTTTTTTCCCTGAACAACAGACTATAATAATTTGGAGTCACTGTTATTTTTTATTCTTTAACTGTTGTTTTCAGTTTGTTTTTACTATTTATAATCTTTGTTTTAAAAATAAACATTTAATGCATGTCATTTTTTTTTTTTAATCAAATGTGTTTTTCTTCTTCTGGCTGTAATAAATAAAGCTATTTTTGTACAAAACCACTATACTTTCCTTAAAAAGAAAGTGTTCATTTAGAAACAAAGATATAAAACACAGATACTACCTGAATGTAGAGCCACTTAGCCAACTTGCAAGCAGCTTGGAGGAGTGGTAAATTATGCATAGCCACTATTTTAGGAAAGCACAGCCGGACATAATATTTTAATGGAGGATGTATTATTATTATTATTATTATTATTTATTATTATACAGTATTTATATAGCGCCAACAGTTTACGTAGCGCTTTACAACTTGAGGGTAGACAGTACAAATACAATACAATTTGATACAGTAGGAATCAGAGGGCCCTGCTCCTTAGAGCTTACAATCTAAGAGGGGAGGTCAAGAGATACAAGAGGTAATAACTGTGGGTGATGTGCTGATTGAGAAGATAAATGTACAGTTGTTAGGTGGGGGCCAGATAGGCTTCTCTGAAGAGATGAGTTTTCAGGGATCGTCTGAAAGTGGATAAAGTAGGAGAAAAATGGACGGATTGGGGTAGAGCATTCCAGAGGATGGGGGAGGCTCTGGAGAAGTCCTGAAGGCGAGCATGGGATGAGGTGACAAGGGTGTTCGAGAGCAGGAGGTCTTGGGAGGAGCGAAGAGAACGATTAGGTTGGTATTTTGTGACTAGGTTAGAGATGTAGCTAGGGGCCAAGTTGTGGATGGCTTTGTAAGTTATAGTTAGTATCTTGAATTTAATTCGGTGACTGAGTGGCAGCCAATGGAGGGATTGGCAGAGGGGTGTAGCAGACGCTGAGCGGTTTGTGTGGTGGATGAGTCTGGCCGCAGCGTTCATGATGGACTGAAGTGGGGATAGCCTATTTAGAGGTAAACCAATGAGGAGGGAGTTGCAGTAGTCAAGGCGGGAGATGACCAGGGAGTGGATTAGAAGCTTTGTGGTGTCGATGGTTAGGAAGGGGCGTATCTTGGAGATGTTGCGAAGACAGAGGCGGCAAGCTTTGGATAGTGATAGAATGTGGGGTCGAAAGGTTAGTTCAGAGTCCAGGATTACACCTAGGACCTTGGCGTGGGGAGATGGGTTGATAGTTGAGCCGTTGATCTTGACAGGGAGATCAGGGGAAGTGGCACCTGAGGGAGGAAATATCATGAGCTCGGTTTTGGATAGGTTGAGTTTGAGAAAGTGATGTGACATCCAGGCTGATATGTCTGCTAATAAGTTGGTAATGCGTGAGGAGACAGGTGGAGAGAGCTGGGGGGTGGAGAGATAGATTTGGGTGTCATCAGCGTAGAGATGATATTTAAAGCCGTGGGAGGCAATCAACTGACCCAAGGAGGTGGTGTAGATTGAGAAAAGGAGAGGTCCGAGAACAGAACCTTGGGGGACCCCAACGGAAAAAGGAAGAGGAGAGGAGGAAGTAGAGTTGTAAGTGACACTGAAGGAGCGGTGGGATAGGTAGGATGAGAACCAGCGAAGAGTACAGTCACGGAGACCAAAGGAGTGGAGTTTTTCGAGGAGGAGGGGGTGGTCCACTGTGTCAAAGGCAGCAGAGAGATCCAGGAGAAGTAGTACAGAATAGTGTCCGTTGGCTTTAGCCATTAGTAGGTCATTTGAGAGTTTAAGGAGAGCAGTTTCCGTGGAGTGTTGAGGGCGAAAACCGGACTGAAGGGGATCAAGAAGTTTATTCATGGTCAGATGGTCACTTAATCGGTTGTAGACCAGTCTTTCAAGAAGTTTGGAGGAGAAGGAGAGTAAGGAGATGGGACGTAAGTTGTTGAGATTGGTGGGATCCAGTGAGGGCTTTTTTAGTATGGGGGTGACTAGCGCATGTTTTAGAGAGTTTGGGAAGATGCCACAAGAGAGGGAGAGGTTGAAAATGTGAGTTAGAGAGCGTAGAATTGAGTCAGAGGGTGAGCATAGCATTTGCGAGGGAACAGGATCCAGGGGGCAAGTGGTTAGATGAGTGCTAGATAAAAGTTTAGCAACCTCAGTAGTAGTAGCAGGGTTGAATGAGGGAAGTAATGACTGTATCTGTGGACATGGGGTGTTGCATGGGGGAGGTTTTTGCGCATTGGCGATCTCCTCATGAATTGTATCAATCTTAGTTTTGAAGTGATTGGCAATCTCCTGGGCAGTGATTGAGTTGGTGGGTGGAGGCAGTGGAGGACAGAGTAGAGTGTTGAAGGTAGAGAAGAGTTGACGTGGACTGGATGAGAAGGTGTTGATGAGTGTGATAAAGTAGGTCTGTTTGGCAGTGTGAAGGCAGGAGTAGTATTTTAGGAGGGCAGATTTATATTGTGTGAAGTCTTCCTGGGTCTTAGTCTTATGCCACAGGCGCTCAAGAGCGCGGCTACGTTTTCTGAGACTTCTGGTGTCATCTGTTTGCCAGGGTTGTAGCAGTCGGGGCCTAATTCTGCGTGTAGTGAGGGGGGCCAGCTTGTCTAGGGAGGAGGACAGTGAGCTGTTGTAAATGAAAGTAGCTAGGTTGGGGCAGGACAGGGGGGAGATTTTGTCATAGAGGTGATCAGTAGCAGAGTAGAGAAGAGAAGGGTTGAGGTGGCGAAGGTTTCTGCGTGTAACTGTTGGGCGGTTGGAGGGAGAAGAGGTGGAAGACAAGGAGAGAGCAAAACTAATAAGGTGGTGATCAGAGAGTGGGAGTGGATTGTTGGAAAGGTTGCACGGAGTGCACAGATAGGAGAAGGCAAGGTCAAGGGTGTTGCCGTTGGAGTGGGTAGGAGCCTGTATCCATTGCTTCAGGTCAAGCGATGAGGTTAGACTGAGAAGTTTAGAAGTAATAGTAGTGTTAGTGTTGACAGGGATGTTGAAGTCCCCAAGAATAATTGTGGGGATTTCAGAAGAGAGAAAGTAGGGTAGCCAGGCAGAGAAGTCATCAAGAAAGGCTGATACCGGTCCAGGGGGCCGGTAGATGACAGCAATTCTTAGAGAAATGGGAGAGAAAAGACGAATGCAATGTGCCTCAAAAGAGGAGAGTGTCAGAGAGGGAGGTGGGTGAAGAACCTGATAGGTGCTGCATGGGGCTAGAAGGATTCCCACTCCACCTCCCTTCCGTCCACTTGGTCTGGGGGAGTGAGTCCAGAGAAGGCCCCCATGGGAGATGGAAGCAGGAGAAATAGTGTCCGATTCATGAAGCCAGGTTTCAGTAATGGCAAGAAGGTTAAAGGAATTTGTGATGAAGAGGTCGTGGAGGGCGGTGAGTTTGTTGCAGACAGAACGTGCATTCCACAGGGCACAGGAAAAGGGGGGGCTGGTTTTGGAAAGAGGAATATGGACCAAGTTCTGTGGGTTGCGGCTCCTGCCAGAGGGTGTAGGGGGATGGGAGCGTTGGGCAAAGACAGATGATGGTGGCCCAGGGTTTGGGGATATGTCACCAGAGATTAGGAGAAGCAGGAGGGTGAGGGAGGTAATGTGGGACTGTGATTTATGTGAAGGGGCATGTCTCAGAATACTGGAGGTTTTATCAGTGTATGGATGTAGAATGAGCGAGAGTTGGTAAGAGCAGTAGTAGGGGGAAGACAGAAGGCAGGGTGATATGTATAAGCAGGTGGGTGGAGAGGGGGGGTGAAGGTAAGAGAGTTTGAGGAGAGAGGACAGGAGTGTCAGGAGCAGTGGTAGAGAGTGCATGTTACAGAGTGGAAGGAGAGCTTAATAGAGAGACAGGTCACCTGCAGTCTGTTAGCTGCTTTCCAGTGCAGATTGCTGTATTTGTTTGCTTCGTGCAATCGCTGAAGTGCAGAGAATGAAGTGCATAACACTTGTAGAAAGAAACACTTAGAGGAAGAAGCCTTAAGGATAGAAGCCCCTGCAATGTGCTCCCCAGCAATGTGCTACCCCCTTAAGGATGCTCAAATATATACTGTTATAAGGGTGGGGTTGAAGTTCGTTAATTAATCATGAGTGACTATAAGAGTGCCTAGCAATCAAAGTGAACTTTTTGCTTCAAAAGTCAGAATAGCAAGAGGCCAAGACAAGATCAACACATAAAACTTAGGTAAGACAGTTCAGAAAAACAAATAATGTCATGGTTGTTCGCACAGGGCAACAGATAGAGAAGGCCACATACCAGAGAGACACACACACACAGAGACAGCAAGCAGATCCCAATTGCAGTTAACGGTGGAAGATGTGGATGAGCTGACACATACCAGAGAGACACACACACACAGAGACAGCAAGCAGATCCCAATTGCAGTTAACGGTGGAAGATGTGGATGAGCTGACACATACCTGTAAAGAGACAGAAGGAATGATCAGGTGAGGCAGAACTTAGTGCAGAGAATGAAGTGCATAACACTTGTAGAAAGAAACACTTAGAGGAAGAAGCCTTAAGGATAGAAGCCCCTGCAATGTGCTCCCCAGCAATGTGCTACCCCCTTAAGGATGCTCAAATATATACTGTTATAAGGGTGGGGTTGAAGTTCGTTAATTAATCATGAGTGACTATAAGAGTGCCTAGCAATCAAAGTGAACTTTTTGCTTCAAAAGTCAGAATAGCAAGAGGCCAAGACAAGATCAACACATAAAACTTAGGTAAGACAGTTCAGAAAAACAAATAATGTCATGGTTGTTCGCACAGGGCAACAGATAGAGAAGGCCACATACCAGAGAGACACACACACACAGAGACAGCAAGCAGATCCCAATTGCAGTTAACGGTGGAAGATGTGGATGAGCTGACACATACCTGTAAAGAGACAGAAGGAATGATCAGGTGAGGCAGAACTTAGTGCAGAGAATGAAGTGCATAACACTTGTAGAAAGAAACACTTAGAGGAAGAAGCCTTAAGGATAGAAGCCCCTGCAATGTGCTCCCCAGCAATGTGCTACCCCCTTAAGGATGCTCAAATATATACTGTTATAAGGGTGGGGTTGAAGTTCGTTAATTAATCATGAGTGACTATAAGAGTGCCTAGCAATCAAAGTGAACTTTTTGCTTCAAAAGTCAGAATAGCAAGAGGCCAAGACAAGATCAACACATAAAACTTAGGTAAGACAGTTCAGAAAAACAAATAATGTCATGGTTGTTCGCACAGGGCAACAGATAGAGAAGGCCACATACCAGAGAGACACACACACACAGAGACAGCAAGCAGATCCCAATTGCAGTTAACGGTGGAAGATGTGGATGAGCTGACACATACCAGAGAGACACACACACACAGAGACAGCAAGCAGATCCCAATTGCAGTTAACGGTGGAAGATGTGGATGAGCTGACACATACCTGTAAAGAGACAGAAGGAATGATCAGGTGAGGCAGAACTTAGTGCAGAGAATGAAGTGCATAACACTTGTAGAAAGAAACACTTAGAGGAAGAAGCCTTAAGGATAGAAGCCCCTGCAATGTGCTCCCCAGCAATGTGCTACCCCCTTAAGGATGCTCAAATATATACTGTTATAAGGGTGGGGTTGAAGTTCGTTAATTAATCATGAGTGACTATAAGAGTGCCTAGCAATCAAAGTGAACTTTTTGCTTCAAAAGTCAGAATAGCAAGAGGCCAAGACAAGATCAACACATAAAACTTAGGTAAGACAGTTCAGAAAAACAAATAATGTCATGGTTGTTCGCACAGGGCAACAGATAGAGAAGGCCACATACCAGAGAGACACACACACACAGAGACAGCAAGCAGATCCCAATTGCAGTTAACGGTGGAAGATGTGGATGAGCTGACACATACCAGAGAGACACACACACACAGAGACAGCAAGCAGATCCCAATTGCAGTTAACGGTGGAAGATGTGGATGAGCTGACACATACCTGTAAAGAGACAGAAGGAATGATCAGGTGAGGCAGAACTTAGTGCAGAGAATGAAGTGCATAACACTTGTAGAAAGAAACACTTAGAGGAAGAAGCCTTAAGGATAGAAGCCCCTGCAATGTGCTCCCCAGCAATGTGCTACCCCCTTAAGGATGCTCAAATATATACTGTTATAAGGGTGGGGTTGAAGTTCGTTAATTAATCATGAGTGACTATAAGAGTGCCTAGCAATCAAAGTGAACTTTTTGCTTCAAAAGTCAGAATAGCAAGAGGCCAAGACAAGATCAACACATAAAACTTAGGTAAGACAGTTCAGAAAAACAAATAATGTCATGGTTGTTCGCACAGGGCAACAGATAGAGAAGGCCACATACCAGAGAGACACACACACACAGAGACAGCAAGCAGATCCCAATTGCAGTTAACGGTGGAAGATGTGGATGAGCTGACACATACCAGAGAGACACACACACACAGAGACAGCAAGCAGATCCCAATTGCAGTTAACGGTGGAAGATGTGGATGAGCTGACACATACCTGTAAAGAGACAGAAGGAATGATCAGGTGAGGCAGAACTTAGTGCAGAGAATGAAGTGCATAACACTTGTAGAAAGAAACACTTAGAGGAAGAAGCCTTAAGGATAGAAGCCCCTGCAATGTGCTCCCCAGCAATGTGCTACCCCCTTAAGGATGCTCAAATATATACTGTTATAAGGGTGGGGTTGAAGTTCGTTAATTAATCATGAGTGACTATAAGAGTGCCTAGCAATCAAAGTGAACTTTTTGCTTCAAAAGTCAGAATAGCAAGAGGCCAAGACAAGATCAACACATAAAACTTAGGTAAGACAGTTCAGAAAAACAAATAATGTCATGGTTGTTCGCACAGGGCAACAGATAGAGAAGGCCACATACCAGAGAGACACACACACACAGAGACAGCAAGCAGATCCCAATTGCAGTTAACGGTGGAAGATGTGGATGAGCTGACACATACCAGAGAGACACACACACACAGAGACAGCAAGCAGATCCCAATTGCAGTTAACGGTGGAAGATGTGGATGAGCTGACACATACCTGTAAAGAGACAGAAGGAATGATCAGGTGAGGCAGAACTTAGTGCAGAGAATGAAGTGCATAACACTTGTAGAAAGAAACACTTAGAGGAAGAAGCCTTAAGGATAGAAGCCCCTGCAATGTGCTCCCCAGCAATGTGCTACCCCCTTAAGGATGCTCAAATATATACTGTTATAAGGGTGGGGTTGAAGTTCGTTAATTAATCATGAGTGACTATAAGAGTGCCTAGCAATCAAAGTGAACTTTTTGCTTCAAAAGTCAGAATAGCAAGAGGCCAAGACAAGATCAACACATAAAACTTAGGTAAGACAGTTCAGAAAAACAAATAATGTCATGGTTGTTCGCACAGGGCAACAGATAGAGAAGGCCACATACCAGAGAGACACACACACACAGAGACAGCAAGCAGATCCCAATTGCAGTTAACGGTGGAAGATGTGGATGAGCTGACACATACCAGAGAGACACACACACACAGAGACAGCAAGCAGATCCCAATTGCAGTTAACGGTGGAAGATGTGGATGAGCTGACACATACCTGTAAAGAGACAGAAGGAATGATCAGGTGAGGCAGAACTTAGTGCAGAGAATGAAGTGCATAACACTTGTAGAAAGAAACACTTAGAGGAAGAAGCCTTAAGGATAGAAGCCCCTGCAATGTGCTCCCCAGCAATGTGCTACCCCCTTAAGGATGCTCAAATATATACTGTTATAAGGGTGGGGTTGAAGTTCGTTAATTAATCATGAGTGACTATAAGAGTGCCTAGCAATCAAAGTGAACTTTTTGCTTCAAAAGTCAGAATAGCAAGAGGCCAAGACAAGATCAACACATAAAACTTAGGTAAGACAGTTCAGAAAAACAAATAATGTCATGGTTGTTCGCACAGGGCAACAGATAGAGAAGGCCACATACCAGAGAGACACACACACACAGAGACAGCAAGCAGATCCCAATTGCAGTTAACGGTGGAAGATGTGGATGAGCTGACACATACCAGAGAGACACACACACACAGAGACAGCAAGCAGATCCCAATTGCAGTTAACGGTGGAAGATGTGGATGAGCTGACACATACCTGTAAAGAGACAGAAGGAATGATCAGGTGAGGCAGAACTTAGTGCAGAGAATGAAGTGCATAACACTTGTAGAAAGAAACACTTAGAGGAAGAAGCCTTAAGGATAGAAGCCCCTGCAATGTGCTCCCCAGCAATGTGCTACCCCCTTAAGGATGCTCAAATATATACTGTTATAAGGGTGGGGTTGAAGTTCGTTAATTAATCATGAGTGACTATAAGAGTGCCTAGCAATCAAAGTGAACTTTTTGCTTCAAAAGTCAGAATAGCAAGAGGCCAAGACAAGATCAACACATAAAACTTAGGTAAGACAGTTCAGAAAAACAAATAATGTCATGGTTGTTCGCACAGGGCAACAGATAGAGAAGGCCACATACCAGAGAGACACACACACACAGAGACAGCAAGCAGATCCCAATTGCAGTTAACGGTGGAAGATGTGGATGAGCTGACACATACCAGAGAGACACACACACACAGAGACAGCAAGCAGATCCCAATTGCAGTTAACGGTGGAAGATGTGGATGAGCTGACACATACCTGTAAAGAGACAGAAGGAATGATCAGGTGAGGCAGAACTTAGTGCAGAGAATGAAGTGCATAACACTTGTAGAAAGAAACACTTAGAGGAAGAAGCCTTAAGGATAGAAGCCCCTGCAATGTGCTCCCCAGCAATGTGCTACCCCCTTAAGGATGCTCAAATATATACTGTTATAAGGGTGGGGTTGAAGTTCGTTAATTAATCATGAGTGACTATAAGAGTGCCTAGCAATCAAAGTGAACTTTTTGCTTCAAAAGTCAGAATAGCAAGAGGCCAAGACAAGATCAACACATAAAACTTAGGTAAGACAGTTCAGAAAAACAAATAATGTCATGGTTGTTCGCACAGGGCAACAGATAGAGAAGGCCACATACCAGAGAGACACACACACACAGAGACAGCAAGCAGATCCCAATTGCAGTTAACGGTGGAAGATGTGGATGAGCTGACACATACCAGAGAGACACACACACACAGAGACAGCAAGCAGATCCCAATTGCAGTTAACGGTGGAAGATGTGGATGAGCTGACACATACCTGTAAAGAGACAGAAGGAATGATCAGGTGAGGCAGAACTTAGTGCAGAGAATGAAGTGCATAACACTTGTAGAAAGAAACACTTAGAGGAAGAAGCCTTAAGGATAGAAGCCCCTGCAATGTGCTCCCCAGCAATGTGCTACCCCCTTAAGGATGCTCAAATATATACTGTTATAAGGGTGGGGTTGAAGTTCGTTAATTAATCATGAGTGACTATAAGAGTGCCTAGCAATCAAAGTGAACTTTTTGCTTCAAAAGTCAGAATAGCAAGAGGCCAAGACAAGATCAACACATAAAACTTAGGTAAGACAGTTCAGAAAAACAAATAATGTCATGGTTGTTCGCACAGGGCAACAGATAGAGAAGGCCACGTACCAGAGAGACACACACACACAGAGACAGCAAGCAGATCCCAATTGCAGTTAACGGTGGAAGATGTGGATGAGCTGACACATACCAGAGAGACACACACACACAGAGACAGCAAGCAGATCCCAATTGCAGTTAACGGTGGAAGATGTGGATGAGCTGACACATACCTGTAAAGAGACAGAAGGAATGATCAGGTGAGGCAGAACTTAGTGCAGAGAATGAAGTGCATAACACTTGTAGAAAGAAACACTTAGAGGAAGAAGCCTTAAGGATAGAAGCCCCTGCAATGTGCTCCCCAGCAATGTGCTACCCCCTTAAGGATGCTCAAATATATACTGTTATAAGGGTGGGGTTGAAGTTCGTTAATTAATCATGAGTGACTATAAGAGTGCCTAGCAATCAAAGTGAACTTTTTGCTTCAAAAGTCAGAATAGCAAGAGGCCAAGACAAGATCAACACATAAAACTTAGGTAAGACAGTTCAGAAAAACAAATAATGTCATGGTTGTTTGCACAGGGCAACAGATAGAGAAGGCCACATACCAGAGAGACACACACACACAGAGACAGCAAGCAGATCCCAATTGCAGTTAACGGTGGAAGATGTGGATGAGCTGACACATACCAGAGAGACACACACACACAGAGACAGCAAGCAGATCCCAATTGCAGTTAACGGTGGAAGATGTGGATGAGCTGACACATACCTGTAAAGAGACAGAAGGAATGATCAGGTGAGGCAGAACTTAGTGCAGAGAATGAAGTGCATAACACTTGTAGAAAGAAACACTTAGAGGAAGAAGCCTTAAGGATAGAAGCCCCTGCAATGTGCTCCCCAGCAATGTATTATATATTCTTAAATTTAGATCAGCTTGTCATAGCCTTAATCAAAAGGAGAATGTGGGCTCTTAAAAAGTGGGATGCCAACACTGCAATTAACCATTTCAGCCCCGGAAGGATTTGCCCCCTTAATGACCAGGCCATTTTTTGCGATACGGCACTGCGTCAGTTTAACTGACAATTGCATGGTCATGCGACTTTGTACCCAAGCAAATTTATTGTCCTTTTTTTCCCACAAATAGGGCTTTCTTTTGCTGGTATTTGATCACCTCTGCGGTTTTTATTTTTTGTGCTATAGACAAAGAACGACAATTTGGAAAGAAAAACTTTTTTTTTACTTTTTGCTATAGTACATATACAAAAAAAATATATAAAAAACGAATTTATTCATCAGTTCAGGCCGATAAATATTTTTCGATATATTTTTGGTAAAAAAAATCTCAATAGGCGTATATTGATTGGTTTGCGCAAAAGTTATAGCATCTACAAAATAGGGGATAGATTTATGGCATTTAATTTTTTTTAATTTTTTTTACTAGTAATGGCAGCGATCTGCGATTTTAAGTGGGACTGCGACATTGCGGCGGACAGATTGGACATATTTGACACTTTTTTGGGACCATTGACATTTATACAGCGATCAGTGCTATAGGCGGTGGCCTTAAACTCCATGTCACAACCTAGAGCGATGACTCCGGACCTGCTCTCAGCTTTCATAACAGTCCCACCAAAACCAGGTAAGGACCCATCAGACTGTGCCAGTTATCGACCCATATCTTTGCTTATCCTAGATTTAAAGATCCTTTCGAAGATACTTGCCAACAGATTGAGACCCTACCTACAAAAGCTGACCGGCCCTGAACAAATGGGATTTATGCCGGGCCATGAGGCCAAAGACAGTGTCATTAAATCCCTGCTGCTGATCCACAAGGCTAGATCAAACGATATTGAGGGCCTTCTCCTATCTACGGATGCGGAGAAGGCCTTCGATCCAGTGGCTTGGGATTACATGTTGGCCACATGTGGACACGTAGGTCTGGGCTCCAGGATGTTGATATGGATCTCAGCTCTCTATCAAAATCCCACGGCAAGATTAAAAATAAATGGCACACTATCTGAGAAGGTCCACAACGCAAATGGTACGAGACAAGGTTGCCCATTATCTCCTCTCTTGTTCATTCTCACCCTGGAACCATTTATCAGAATGATCAATGCAGACTCTTCCATTAGTGGTTTCAGGGTAGCAGACCGGGAGTTCAAGGTAGCTGCCTACGCAGATGACCTATTATTCTTCTTGACTAAACCACATGTCACTCTCCCCAATTTAACAAAAGCATTTACACACTATGGATATGTGTCCAATTTAAAGATAAATCATTCTAAGTCAGAAGCCATGAACGTGACCCTATCAGAACATACCCTTAATCTCACTAGGGCGAACTCCCACTTCAAATGGGATCCTAAGTCCCTGAACTACCTGGGAGTTAAATTAACTCCTCAGATCTCATCAATTTATGAACAAAACTTCCCCCCACTACTTAAAAATATCAACGGCACCCAGGAACTTTTTCATGGTTCGGCCGCGCGGCCATCAATAAAATGACCATCCTTCCCAGGCTTCTTTATTTACTACGCACACTACCGATTAAAATACCATGATGTATGTTTAACGCCTTGCGCTCAATGCTCCTGGGGTTCATCTGGGCCTGTAAAAAACCTAGAATCAAGTATGAAACTTTACTCAGAATAAAGGAACATGGGGGAATGGGGCTACCCAACTTCAGGGACTACTACTTGGCCTCTCATCTTGTCAAGATCATAGACTGGCATTGTCACTGAGACATCAAAGATTGGGTGAACTTAGAAAGCGACCTCAACTCTACCCCTCTGCAATTTGCCCCATGGATATCGTAGCCTTCATATCCAGAGGAACTAAAACAGCACCCACTGACAGGGTCCACACTAAAGTTGATTCATGGGCTTTCCAAAGAAACAGAGATTACTTCCTCACTTGGCACACTAACCCCGCTGAAGGATAACCCAGATTTCATACCGAGCATAGGCAACCCCCTTCTTAAGCCATCTTGCAACAATAAACCTGTTTTGACGAGGGATTGCTATGATCAGTCCAAAATTAAAGATTTCCCCGATATGAAAAGAGAGAAATAATATAAGCAATCTACCTTTTTGGGCATACTTACAAATTATAAGCTACCTGCACAGCAAGGGAAAGTTAGGCGACTTTACCAGACCCTTGACAGATTTTGAGTCGATGTGTCACACAGGTGAACAGGTTGGCAGGACAACCTCAATTATCTATGCCTGGTTGCAGGAGGCAAAAAGGCCACTGGATGACAGACTCAGGAGGAGGTGGTCAGATACATTGCAGGTAACCATAACACCCAAACAATGGAAGAATACATGCAATCTATCACAAAAGTGCTCTATCAGCACTAAAATGCAAGAAACAGCCTATAAGTTGTTGACACAATGGTACCTAACACCAGAGAAACTAAACAAATGGAATCCACAAGCTTCCGATCGTTGTTGGAGATGCATGGACGACGTCGGATCTTTATTACATATATGGTGGCAATGTCCCCTAATCACTCCTTTTTACAGACACCACTTTTGTACTTGATGTAGCATGCTGCTTACTGCATATATCAAATTGGACCTTAAAGAAATACAAACACTCACTTACAAAACACCTGTTAAATGCAACTAAATCTCTTATCCCTATTCACTGGAACTCCCCCCGGATTCCATCTATAGCAGATTGGCTCCACAAAGTCGCAGAAATTTATGAAATGGTGGACACTCTAGCACAATCAAATGAACAGGTCGGTAGATTCCATGAGACATGGCAACCCTGGACAATTTTCAAACACTCTGAGGCCTTCACAGACATCTTAGCTGCGCAAGATGCTGGACCTGGTGTAGACTAAGTTGCCTGTCAATGGTAGGATACGATATGACATGAAATCACTGAGTGATGTGGTTGTTCCTTTTCCTGTTTGCCCCTTTCTTTTTTCCTCCCTTCCTCCTTTTTTTTTACTCTTTATTTTCTATTGATATGTTAAGCAAATCAGGAGATTACATTTGCCAACCTACATATGCTGCTACCCAGATCAGACAGGTTGAGGCATGACAGATCAGATTTAGCAGCTTCAGGGGGCAATAACTTGACTGTCTCATACATTCCGGCAGAAATTTCTTTATGTTAAAAAAAAGTTTTAAGATGATTATATATAATCTTGAGTTTCATTTATTGTACTTATGTTTGGTTAGTCGATTCTAATGTGGCTTTCTTGATTTGTATTGAACTTCTCCAGTAATAAACCCTTTAATGACTAAAAAAATGGCAAAATTTAAATGCTTGGTGTTCAGGCAATGTTTGCAAGAGTTGGAGTCAAAGTGTATGCATCTACAATCAGTAATACATTTCATCAATGTAACAAAGAATAAAAAATATTACTGTACAGATGATAATAATAAGTGAAATAAAGCTGCTTGCAATATCAACAGAACCAATTGTGTAAAAACATACAAAATAAAAAATTGCTGCGCTAAATAATATTCAAAATTGAAGTGCTTTGAACACTGAATCAAAAAAAGTCAATCAAAATAAAAACCAAAGAAAAGTGATGGTTTAGATAAATATCCACCAGGTGATAATTAATAGAATGTAGACCAGATCTCTAGACTCCACGTTATAGGCATCTAGACAAGTGTTTGGACAGTAATCCAGCAATCAAAACCAAATCCCTCAGTGGGTAGACTGGAAAGGGTGGTAATATGGCTAGTCGAATGATCCCCAGTATTCCTCAGACATGACCAAGTAAGAAAGAAAAAAGGGCCCACATAGTGTAAAACCGTAAAGCACTTTATTATGAACAAAGGTTGTTAAACACTTCAATCCAGTAAAAAGTCAGCAGTTAAACTAGTAGTTCCCAGGCTAAAAATGGCTTGTATACAAGCTTGGATGGCGTGGTTAGTTCAGACATAGATTCCACCCTACATGTTTCGTCAGAAGTGACATCATGCCCCCGATGTGATTGGTTGTTTTTTGTAAAGTAAAGCTTTATCTCATTTACTAAGCTCTGGGGCAACTGCACTTGCAGAGTGCAACTGCACTTTTAAAAGTGCACAGTCTATTTGCCTTTAGTAAATCAACCCCGTTGAGTCAGCTATGAATTCTGCATCATATCAAAGTACTTAATGAGAATGTTAGGCCATTTGTCTAAAAGTTGATGTTGAAATTTGGAGGGGGAGGTTGAAATGGGCAGAGCATGCAAGGAAACTCACAAACATCTTGCAAATAAAGACATTTTATGTGGGGAAATTTCCCAATGCCATAGATGGGTAAGCAGTTCTATAAAAAGACTATAAGATGTCAATTTTGTTAAAAGGGGAAAAAACAGCTTCTAATGCTAAGGTTGTACTTACTTTTACCCACTAAAGCCAACACTTTAAAAATAATATATACCATTTTTGGATACATATCTCTTTTTTATTTATGTTCTGAACTAGAATAATGTTATTTTTTTTCTTAATTTCTCTAAGTTTTTTTTTTCATTTAATTGATATTTTATATGTACAATCTCTAAGTGGAGCTGTGGCTCTTTTGACCTTATTTATCTGTCTAATCTTTGCTGTTTTGTATAGAGTAGGATATCTGAAGCCTACATACTTACACGTAAATGAGCACAAGATTTTAGTCACGTGTCCCAGTTCTATAAATCTCTGTAGTTTTAGCTGGATTCTGAAGAGAAAATCTATTGCTGGGCTCTGTCTTAAGAAAATCTATAGTGCTTCAGTCTACAAGTTGTCAGTGAAGGAGCAGGAGCACTCTGATAAGACCATATCTCTCCTCTCTCAGGAAGCTCTAAATGTTAAATGAATGCCTTATGCACTGCAATGGAGCATACTTGGCCTACAGCACTGACCCTCCTCTTCCTAGAATTCTGCTGTGCAGGCAGCTACAAGAGGCTAGTATCAAGAACAATTCAAGTGCTTTCGTCAGCTATAATATAAAAATACATTTAATAATGTTTCTGCAAGAAAGTGAAGATTGAACTTAACAAACTAACTAATGGAAAGAATTGCTGTTAAATTATGTTTTTAGAAAGTTGTATTTGCTTCATTTTTAAAGCAGCCTTTTTTTTAACCAGGGTGCCCAGGCACCCTGGGATACCTTCAGATATTTTCAGGGGTGTCTTGGCAAAATGCCTAAAAATGTCCCAAACACTGTATACAAGCCAGTAGGTGGATCAAGCCTGCCTTTTATTTACACAAAGCCACAGGTTTTCATTGTTCCTCATTACAATCTTCTAGCTGCCGCAAAACTAACAACCAATGATTAGGGATGAGCTTCGAGTTCCAGTCGAACTCATGTTCGACTTGAACATCGGCTGTTCGCCAGTTCGCTGAACAGCGAACAATTTGGCGTGTTCGCGGCAAATTTGAAAGCCGCGGAACACCCTTTAAAAGTCTATGGGAGAAATCCAAAGTGCTAATTTTAAAGGCTTATGTGCAAGTTATTGTCATAAAAAGTGTTTGGGGACCTGGGTCCTGCCCCAGGAGACATGGATCAATGCAAAAAAAGTTTTAAAAACGGCCGTTTTTTCAGGAGCAGTGATTTTAATAATGTTTAAAGTGAAACAATAAAAGTGTAATATTCCTTTAAATTTTGTACCTGGGGGGTGTCTATAGTATGCCTGTAAAGGGGCGCATGTTTCTCGTGTTTAGAACAGTCTGACAGCAAAATGACATTTGGAAGGAAAAAAAGTAATTTAAAAATACTCGTGGCTATTAATGAATTGCCGGTCCGACAATACACATAAAAGTTCATTGATAAAAACAGCATGGGAATTCTCCACAGGGGAACCCAGAACCAAAATTTAAAAAAAAATAACGTGGGGGGTCCCCCTAAATTCCATACCTGGCCCTTCAGGTCTGGTATGGATTTTAAGGGGAACCCTGCGCCAAAAGTTATAAAAAAATTGCGTGGGGTCTCCCCAAAAATCCATACCAGACCTTTATCTGAGCACGCAACCTGGCAGGCCGCAGGAAAAGAGGGGGAGGGGGGATGAGAGAGCAGCCCCCCTCCTGAACCATACCAGGCCACATGCCCTCAACATTGGGAGGGTGCTTTGGGGTTGCCCCCCAAAACACATTGTCCCCATGTTGATGGGGACAAGGGCCTGATCCCCACAACCCTTGCCCGGTGGTTGTGGGGGTCTGCGGACAGGGGGCTTATCGTAATCTGGAAGCCCCCTTTAACAAGGGGACCTCCAGATCCCGGCCCTCCCCCCTGTGTGAAATGGTAAGGGATACCCCTACCATTTCACAAAAAAGTGTCAAAAAATGTTAAAAATTACAAGAGACAGTTTTTGACAATTCCTTTATTTAAATGCTTCTTTTTCTTCTATCTTCTTTCTTCTATCTTCTATCTTCTATCTTCCTTCGGTTTCTTCCTCCATCTTCTTCTTCTTCTGGTTCTTCTGGTTCTTCCTCCGGTGTTCTCGTCCGGCATCTTCCTCCGCGGTGCCGGCATCTTCTTCCCTTCTTCTCGGACCGCTCCTTATCCATCATGATGGGAGGCTCCCGCTGTGTGACGCTTCTCCTCTCCTGACGGTTCTTAAATAACGGAGGGCCTCCCATGAACCTGCCCCCCTCTGACGTACGGGGACTTGACAGGGACTTCCCTATGGCATTCCCCATGACGTCAGAGGGGGGTGGACAGGGAAGTCACCGTGCGTCAGTGGGGGGCGGGGTCACTGGGTGGCCCCGCCCTCCGTTATTTAAGCACCATCAGAAGAGGAGAAGCGTCACACAGCAGGAGCCTCCCATCATGGCGGAATGCGGAGCGGCCCGAGAAGAAGGGAAGAAGA
Organism: Aquarana catesbeiana; assembly: GCF_042186555.1. NCBI lineage: Eukaryota > Metazoa > Chordata > Amphibia > Anura > Ranidae > Aquarana > Aquarana catesbeiana. The sequence goes on along the minus strand of NC_133327.1, from coordinate 292,689,772 downwards.
CGCCAGCACTGCGGTGGAAGACGCCGGACGGGAACACCGGAGGAAGAACCAGAAGAACCAGAAGAACCAGAAGAAGAAGAAGATGGAGGAAGAAACCGAAGGAAGATAGAAGATAGAAGATAGAAGAAAGAAGATAGAAGAAAGAAGAAGCATTTAAATAAAGGAATTGTCAAAAACTGTCTCTTGTAATTTTTAACGTTTTTGACACTTTTTTTGTGAAATGGTAGGGGTACTTTTGTACCCCCTTACCATTTCACACAGGGGGGGAGGGCTGGGTTCTGGGGGTCCCCTTGTTAAAGGGGGCTTCCAGATTCTGATAAGCCCCCCTGACAGCGGACCCCCACAACCACCGGGCAAGGGTTTTGGGGAGGAGGCCCTTCTCCCCATCAACATGGGGACAAGGTGCTTTGGGGGCTACCCCAAAGCACCCTCCTAATGTTGAGGGCATGTGGCCTGGTATGGTTCAGGAGGTGGGGCGCTCTCTCGTCCCCCCCTCTTTTCCTGTGGCCTGCCAGGTTGCATGCTCGGATAAGGGTCTGGTATGGATTTTTGGGGGGACCCCCACGCCATTTTTTTTTTAAATTTTGGCGCGGAGTTCCCCTTAAAATCCATACCAGACCTTAAGGGTCTGGTATAGATTTTGAGGGGGACCCCACGCCATTTTATTTTTAAATTTTGGCTGGGGTTCTCCTTAATATCCATACCAGACCTAAAGGGCCTGGTATGGAATTAAGGGGGACCCCCCACGTCATTTTTTTTTTAAATTTTGGTTCGGGTTTCCCCTGTGGGGAATTCCCATGCCGATTTTATCAATGAACTTTTATGTGTATTGTCGGACTGGCAATTCATTAATAGCCTTGAGTAGTTTTAAATGACTTTTTTCCTTTGAAATGTAATTTTGCTGTCAGACTGTTCTAAACAAGGGAGACATGCGCTCCTTTACAGGTATACTATAGACACCCCCAGGTATGAAATTTAAAGGAATATTACACTTTTATTGTTTCATTTTAAGCATTATTAAAATCACTGCTCCTGAAAAAACATCTGTTTTTAAAACTTTTTTTTGCATTGATCCATGTCCTCTGGGGCAGGATCCAGGTCCCCAAACACTTTTTTTGACAATAACTTGCATATAAGCTTTTAAAATTAGCACTTTTGATTATTTGTGTTCGTGTCCCATAGACTTTAACGGTGTTCGCGCGTTCGAACAAATTTTTTGCCTGTTCGCGTGTTCTGGTGCGAACCGAACAGGGGGGTGTTCGGCTCATCCCTACCAATGATGTCATTGACTGATAAGAAGTATGTCAGGTACGTGCAGAGCATCCTTTTTTCACCTCCCCATCAGTACTGAGGGTCACATTAGCTGAGTGAGGGAGAGAAATTGAGGTAGAAGAGAGACATTGTAATGTAACCAGTGTGCAAGAGTGTTGGGAGAATAAATTACCTTTAATGTTGGTTGTCCTACATGTGTGGATGTTGCTACATTGTGTTAAACTACCGTATTTATCAGCGTATAACACACACTTTTTCCCCCTTGTGTGCGTGTTATACGCCGATATAGGCTGCCACCAAGGGGAAGAAGGGACGAGCGCCACCGAAATAGACAGAGCCTGATCTCCTGTGTACTCGGCTCGGCTCGCAGTCACGCTTAGTCCCACCTCCTGGACGGCTCCTAGCATTGACGTCCCGGCATTGGACCGGTGTTATGTCCATCATAGGATCCGGGCCAAGGGGTGGGACTGGGCGTGACGCTGAGCCGAGTACACAGGAGATCCGGCTCTGTCTATTTCGGCAAGGCTTCAGATGGACACTGATCAGGCTGCAGTGAGGAGGATTGCTGCAGATGCGCACTGCTAGGCTGGCTGTTCTTTGCATTTCTTGTCTTCTCACCCCCTCTACCTCAACTCTGTGATGTCTCTAATACTTTCCTCGGGTAGATAGGCATATGTTCTTGCTTGCAGCAAAATGTCACTCAATAAATCACACCTATCTGAGCTATTTGTGCATACTGAGCCATAGCTTCTACAAGTAGGATCAGAAGGACAAAATACAGAATACATGCTGGTAATTATATCCCAACTAATACCGAATTCAGACAATAATATCTCTCTATGCTGCAGATGGGCACTAATCAGGCTGCAGTGAGGAGCAATGCTGCAGATGGGCACAGATCAGGCTGCATTGAGGCTGCAGATGGGCACTAATCAGACTGCATTGATACTCACTGACCATTATTTTGCTTCAAAGTGGTTTATTTAAAAAAAAGTTTTTTTTTCTGAAACGTCCCTCTTAAATTAGGGTGCGTGTTATACGTTGAAAAATACGGTATTTGTTTTTGTATTTTTTAAAATTTGAGAATGGCGTGCCTCAGAATTGTGCATAATTTTAACCAGTTCAATACTGGGCACTTTCACCCCCTTCCTGCCCAGGCCAATTTTCATATTTTTAGCACTGTCACAGTCTGAATGACACTTGCGCGTTCATGTAACACTGTACTCATATGACATTTTTATCATTTTTATTTTCACTTAAATAGAGTTTTCTTTTGGTGGCATTTAATCACCACTGGGATTTTTAATTTTTGGTAAACAACCTAAATAATACCAAAAATTTGAAAAAAAAAAAACAGTTTTTCTTAGTTACTATTAACATTTTTTGCAAATAAGTCATTTTTCTTCTTCACTGATGTGTGCTAATGAGGCTGCACTGATGGGTACTGATAGGTGGCACTAATAGGCACTGATCAGAGGCATTGCCAGGGGAGGTGCGGGGGGTGCGGTCCGCACCCGGGTGACACTCGCCAGAGGGGTGACACCCGCCAGAGGGGTGACACCCGTGGGTAGCGGCACCACTAATACTTCCCGCTGCCCTACACTAATCTGCTCCTCTCAGATCTCTCGTGTACCTCAGCGGAGCAGACTGAAGCCGCCTCCTCCTCCTCCTCCCACATCCACATAGGAGGAGGAGACCGAGGGACACCACTGTGTGTATCCGTCCAAACTGTTCTGAGGTCTGTACACTTTACTATGTGTAGTCTAGATCGACATGGGGGGGGCGCTATGGGAGGGCAGAGGGGGTGTCTATACTGATGGGGGGTCTGCATTGAGGGGAGTGTTTTAACTGAGGGGGGTCTGCATTGAGGGAGGATGTTTATACTAATGGAGGGGGTCTGAACTAAGATGGGGGTCTATACTGATGGGGGAGTCTGCACTGAGGGGTGGTGTCTATACTAATAGAGGGGGTCTGAACTAAGATGGGGGTGTATACTGATGGGGGGAGGTCTGCACTGAGATGGGGGTGTATATACTGATGGGGGAGGTCTCCACTAAGGGGGTCTATACTGATGGGAGGTCTGCACTGAGGGGGGTGTCTATATGATGAGGGGGTCTGCACTGAGGGGGGTGTCTATATTGATGGGGGGGTCTGTACTTAGTGAGGAGGATCTGTACTGAGGGGTGGGTCTATACTTATGAAGGAGGGTCAGGAACTGAGGGGGGTTTATACTGATGGAGGGGGGTCTGTACTGAGGGGGGTCTATACTGATGGAGGGGGGTCTGTACTGAGGGAGGGTCTATACTGATGGAAGGGGGTCTGTACTGAGGGAGGGTCTATACTGATGGAGGGGGGTCTGTACTAGGGGGAGGTCTATACTCACGGAGGGGGTTCTGTACTGATGGAGGGGGATCTATACTGCGGGAGGGAGATCTGTACTTAGTGGGGGGGGGCTCTATACTGAAGGAGGGGGGTCTGTACTGAGGGGTTGTCTATACTAATGGAGGGGGTCTGAACTAAGATGGGGGTCTATACTGATGGGGGAGTCTGCACTGAGGGGTGGTGTCTATACTAATAGAGGGGGTCTGAACTAAGATGGGGGTGTATACTGATGGGGGGAGGTCTGCACTGAGATGGGGGGTGTATATACTGATGGGGGAGGTCTCCACTAAGGGGGTCTATACTGATGGGAGGTCTGCACTGAGGGGGGTGTCTATATGATGAGGGGGTCTGCACTGAGGGGGGTGTCTATATTGATGGGGGGGTCTGTACTTAGTGAGGAGGATCTGTACTGAGGGGTGGGTCTATACTTATGAAGGAGGGTCAGGAACTGAGGGGGGTCTATACTGATGGAGGGGGGTCTGTACTGAGGGGGGTCTATACTGATGGAGGGGGGTCTGTACTGAGGGAGGGTCTATACTGATGGAAGGGGGTCTGTACTGAGGGAGGGTCTATACTGATGGAGGGGGGTCTGTACTAGAGGGAGGTCTATACTCACGGAGGGGGTTCTGTACTGATGGAGGGGGATCTATACTGCGGGAGGGAGATCTGTACTTAGTGGGGGGGCTCTATACTGAAGGAGGGGGGTCTGTACTGAGGGGGAGGTCTATACTCATGGAGGGGGGTCTGTACTTAGGGGGGTCTGTACTGAGGGCGGGGGATCTATACTGCAGGAGGAAGATCTGTGATTAGTGGGGGGGTCTATACTGATAGAGGGGATCTGTACTGAGGGGGGACTATAGTTGGTGGAGGGGGGTGACACCAATGTTTTCCACACTGGGTGACACCAATCCTAGTGATGCCACTGGTACTAATAGGCTGCACTGATAATCAGTGCACTGATGATCAGTACCCTGATTATAAGTGTAAACGATGTGCTGACTCTCCTTTCCTCCGACAAACACAGCGTGGGAGGAAAGGACTGCTGATAACCAGCAAGTCTGTTTACAAGTGATCAGCTTCATCAGGCATGCCCTGCATGGCTCTAGAATGTTGCACTGCTCTTTGATGTGATCATGCAATAAAAAATCAGTTTGGATGCTACCTTGTCAATCCAGTTGTGCTGGCAAATATCTTCATTATGACTTTCTGAACCAGTTTCCACCTGGTTTATTGCTGCACACCCAAATCTTTTAGAGCTTTATCCAAGAACGTGTGCGATGGGAATATGGAGTATCAGCTGTACTTGGACACAAGGGCGATCACATGGTAGAGGACCACTGTGATATTGGCCCTTTACCCCAATCTGTGGTCAGCTGTATCCGAAGGACATAGCCATCACAGAGCGTACCCAATGCACACAGCAGGGGGGCGCATGGGGGGGTGCATAAGGGGGCGGGGTTCTTGGAGAATGTCTATTGATGCCCTCCCAGAACTGGACGACTGTACTAAAGCTGTCTTTTGGCTATCGCGTGGTCAGCAAGTGGTTAGTGGGTGCTTTGATTGATGGAGGGTTGCGGTTGATTTACTAAAACTGGACAGTGAAAAATCTGGTGCAGCTCTCAATTGTAATCTATCAGCTTCTAACTTCAGCTTGTTCAATCAACCTGGAAGCTGACTGGTTTTATGCAGAGCTGCACTGGTTTTTGCACTCTCTGGATTTAGTAAATCAACCTCACTGTTTTAAAGTAATGTCAGTCTTTTAAAGGCAATCTTTTGGTGCAACAATTTGGCAGCATGTGTTTCCTGTACAAATCCCTTTTTTCAATTTTAACTGGATTTGTGTGACTCTAAGAACATAAAATGAGAGATCATATCCATATTTTCTATTTTTTGTAGTTTACACCATTTTAAGGGTTAGAAAGGATTACCAAAGTGTGCTTCCAATATCTTTTAATGAGACTACCCAAGAAGTCCAGATCAGAGAAAATGTCTTACCCAAGACTAAAACTGAATGATGTCATTTCTTTTCAGTTGTAAAAAGAAAGCCTAGATCTTTTGATATTAAAGTAAATTATAATAATGCCTACTTAAATAAACAGGATCATATTCATTATAACTTTCTATAAACACAATTGTCCATTAGTGAGTGAGATAATAAAATATTCATCTCTTTATCAGTAGGTGGCAGACTTGTCATATTCTTTGTTGTGCAGCATTCTCTCAGCAATATTTAATTTTTTAGATATTGTATTTTCTGTTGTCACCAACTTAATGAGCATTCACAGAATATATGAGTTGATCTGGTATTACACATACCAATTTAAAATTTCTGTCAAACACAAAGTCAAAGTATATCCTTTTTCTTTTACTGCTGGGGCTGATTTATAAAACCTTAACAAAAGAAAAGGATGTGCCTTATAGCAATCAGATTTCAGGATTTTATTTTCCCACATACACATTAGATAATAAAAGCTAAAACTGGCATTTGACAGGTTTCTATGAGTAGTTCAGAAATGTATTTTCATGTAAGTTCTTCAGACTTCATGCTGAATATAAAATTATGTTTATTGTGATTTTTTTTAAATTTGAAAAAAATATTATTGACCACAAATACACTTTAGTGCTTTATTCACGCTTTCACGGTTGTGTTAACATATTCCTTAATAATTGTAATGGCTCATGCACACTGCGTCTCAAAGGCGCTCAAAGAAGTGGCTCCTACAGGCTTTTGAGCTCTTTTGAGCTCTTATACATTCTGCCTAGAAAATCTCCTCTATGTTAGCCAATGTATCCATGCACCCCCCCCCCCCCCCCCCAAAAAAAAACACACTTAGAAAAGCTCAAAGGAGCTTGAAGGAGTTTAATAAAAACGTGCACAAGAGCACAAAAAAAGCACAAGCTTTTTTCAAGCTGAAAAAAAGCTCAAATACCTGTAAAAGCAGCTTTTTTGGGGGCTGCAGTGTGTATGAGCCCTTAAAAGCTTCAGCCCCGGATGATTTGCCACCTTAATGACCAGGCCATTTTTTGTGATTCGGCACTGTGTCATTTTAACTGACAATTGCGCGGGTGTGCAACTTTATACAAAAACAAAATTGATGTCCTTTTTTTCCTCACAAATAGAGCTTTCTTTTGGTGGTAATTGATCACCTCTGCATTTTTTATTTTTTGCGCTATAAACAAAAACAATTTTGAAAAAAAAAAAAATATTGTTTACTTTTTGCTATAAAAAATGTCCCCCAAAAATTATTTAAACAACAAATTTCTTCCTCGGTTTAGGCCAATATGTATACTTTTACATATTTTTGGTAAAAAAAATCGCAATAAGGGTATATTGAATGGTTTGCGCAAAAGTTGTAACGTCTACAAAATAGGGGCTATGTTTATGGAATTTTTATTATTATTATTTTTTTTTTACTAGTAATGGCGGTGATCTGCAATTTTTATCGGGCGTGTGACATTGTGGGGGACAGATCGGACACTTTTGACACTTTTTTTGGACCATTGACATTTATATAGCGATCAGTGCTATAAAAATGCACTGGTTACTGTATAAATGACACTGGCAGAGAAGGGGTTAACAGTAGGGGGCTATCAAGGGGGTTAACTGTGTGTCCTAGAGAGTGATTCTAACTGTGGGGGGATGGGACTGCCTGGGTGAGGAGACCGATCGTTGTTCATACTTAGTATGAACAACAGGTCTGTCTCCTCTCCCCTGACAGCACGGAGATCTGTCTGTTTACATTGACAGATCTCCATTCTGTCTCTGTGTGGAGCGATGGCGGGTGCCCAGCGGTCATCGCGACCGCCGGGCATGTGCATCGGCTCCGGCGGTGCTCATGCTCCCCCTAGTGGTCTGAAAGCGAGCTGACATATAGCTACAATGGTTTGCCCAGGGGAGCCAACCTGCCGCAGTATAACTGCTGCGGCTGGTCGGGAAGTGTGTAAAGTGTATATTTAGCTAAAACATTTTTGCTTACATTTTGGATTGAGAAGGGAAGGATTAGAACCCCTGAAAGGGCTTTATTGCTGCCTGTGTCCCCACCACTCGAAAGATTCAACTGCTATATTTTTCCTGGTGACCAAAATGATGGGAAATCCAAAATTTTACAGTTATCACTAGAATGAGATGTATAGGTAAATCTTCCAATGAGGACACCTATTCTGGTGACATCTGTTTAGGGGAATTTTCTCATTAACAGCTACAAATTTTCTCTCACTCCCTGTTGTATGTCAAGGAAAGAAAGCGAAGGGAAATATCCCCAATGGCACAGGGACATTGAAAGATAAAGTGACAGGAGTTTTAAAAAAATGTTTTGGCTATATATATGCATGGGCAGCCCATTTTTTTTTTTTTTTTGTAATTGACAATTTTTGAGATTTTATATTTTTTCAATACAAAAATAAAAAAGAATAAACACTAATATGCAGTTTAGTACATCCCCTAAACATGTTACATAAATCACAAGAGCAATCTGTCACCTCATACACACATTAATACTTTAAAGTGTCTTTAAGAGGCTTCAGATCTGGAGCCAAATTCAGCTAACATATGGTATATTAGCTACTATAAAATCAGGCAGATCAGATGTGAAAAAACATTATGGTAGGATCCTATGAAGGGTTTAGCATCGACTGCAGACCCTATGGAGTAAACCTGATGCTCACTGGATGCATAAAAATAAAATGATCCAACAACAAGAGAAAGAGAGAAGAAGAAATAGAAGAAAAGGGAGTGGAGCCCATTTTCTTTTATGCATGAAAAAACAGATCCGCATTACTTTTGGGCAACAACACAGCAACGCACCAAGTATTTATATGTATTTGCTTTGGCATGATATAGTGCTGGTTTACACAGAAAATGTTTATTGTGGTGTCATTCAGCATCAATGGCATTACATGGTAATATATAGCTCATTCAAACACATACAAAAATTTGCATCCAGCCTAAAGAACAAGTACTGTCAAATCTAGCCTAAAGTGATATTAAACCTTCATATATTTTTTTAAATAAAATATATACATGCCTATAAATACCTGCTCTGTGCATTGCTTTTGCAAAAAGCACTACCAATTCTCTTCTTCTGGGGTCCCCCACTGGTGTTCCAGGACCCTCCTCCTCATGGGTGCCCCCATGGAAAGCAGCTTTCCATGGAGGCACCCATGCATGCTCGCTCCCGAGCCCCACTGCTGCATCTATTGACACAGACAGTGGAACTCGGCCCAGCGCCCGCTCCCGCGACACAGCATTTGATTGACAGCAGCAGCCAATGGCTCCTGCTGCTGTCAATCTGCCCAATGAAGAGGGAGACAGCCGATGTTCTTGTGCATATCACGTAATCGGATCAGGCTCAGATAAGAAAAAGGGGGTGGGGGCTGGGGGGGGGGAGCTGCAGCCAGTGTTAATTTTGACATCAAATTTCGATTTAGTTTTACTTATAGTCTTTTGTCTAAAATGTCATTTTAGTTTTGGTCGTATTTTAGTAATTTGAATTGTTTTAGTTTTAGTCCTATTTTAGTCAACTAAAATAATATATATTTAGTCGATGAAAATTTTTTAGTTGACAAAATTAACACTGGCTGCAGCACAAATGGTTTTTCATATTTTTAACTAACAAGGTTGGTCTTTATTGAGAAAAAATGGTATTGCACATTACACATAATGCTCCAATTGGGGGAAAGTCCAGAACATGTGACTATAGGTGCTATCAGGGGATTGACAATGTGGACAATTCTGTGAACTCTGTGGGTATTTCCTATGCAGTCTTTGAGGCGTGTAATAAATTATGTGCAGGAACTTTGTTTGCAGCAACTTGTCCCTGAAAGAAATTGCCAACTTGGAACTATCCTCAAAGCTCTCCTGCCAGGTCCAGACTTGGGATATCAGTCCTCCACTGGGGGGGGGGACTGGGGGGGGGACCCATGCCGTTTTTTTCAATGAGTTTTATCTACTGTATATTGCCAAGACCCGACAATTACAGCCACGATCAGTTTTAAATGACTTTTTTCCTATAGAAATGTCATTTTGCTGTGGTACTGTTCTAAACACGGGCAAACTGTGCCACTTTACAGGCATACTGTAGACACCCCCCAGGCACCATATTTAAAGGAATATTTCATTTTTATTGTTTCACTTTAAGCATTATTAAAATCACTGCTCCGGAAAAAACGTCTATTTTTAAAACTTTTTTTTGCATTGATACATTTCCCCTTGGGCAGGACCCGAGTCCCCAGACACTTTTTATGACAATAACTTGCATATTAGCCTTTAAAATGAGCACTTTTGATTTTTCATGTTCGTGTTCCATATACTTTAACGGTGTTCACGTGTTCATCCAAATTTTTTGCCTGTTCACATGTTCTGGTGCAAACTGAATGGGGGGGGTGTCCAGCTCATCCTTATCCAGGAATAAACAGATATAGGCGAACTTACTTTGTCTTTGCTTGAGAAAGTCTTTGTAGCTAATGAATATTTGGAAAGGGTTTTGTACCTAGAGATTACTTGCTGAAAACTACAATTAACTACAATTAACCACTTGATCAACATGTGTAGGGAATCAGTTTCATTATATCTAAGATGTTTTGTGCAAAGCAATTAGACATTATGTATGTATCTGCTAATAAATAGGAAGCTGAATTGCAGACCTGGGGAGATAACCAGGAAACACCCTAGAAGAAATTTGATAAGTGGGAGCAAAGAGCGGCTACTAGAAGGATTTGTCAGCAAAGACTGGCATGCAGCCAACCACCCAAATACCTGGCTGGAAGATCCCACTGCAGAAAAGCCCCAGTACAAAGTTTGAGACTTATGCCCCGTACACACGGTCGGATTTTCCGACGGAAAATGTGTGATAGGACCTTGTTGTCGGAAATTCCGATCGTGTGTAGGCTCCATCACACATTTTCCATCAGATTTTCCGACACACAAAGTTTGAGAGCTTGCTATAAAATTTTCCGACAACAAAATCCGTTGTCGGAAATTCTGATCGTGTGTACACAAATCCGACGGACAAAGTGCCACGCATGCTCAGAATAAATAAAGAGATGAAAGCTATTGGCCACTGCCCCGTTTATAGTCCCGACGTACGTGTTTTACGTCACCGCGTTTAGAACGGTCGGATTTTCCGACAACTTTGTGTGACCGTGTGTATGCAAGACAAGTTTGAGCTAACATCCGTCGGAAAAAATCCTAGGATTTTGTTGTCGGAATGTCCGAACAAAGTCCGACCGTGTGTACGGGGCATTAGAGTAAAATGGTAAGTCCTGTTTAGATTTAATATGGGACACAGTTTTTTCATGTAGTTCAATGACAAAATTGCTAATGGTGTCACACAGTGTCATGCATTTCCATGGTGCAGGCAAGCCATTTGCCAGTACTATAACAACCAATGACTCCATGCAAGGGGCTTATAATGTGAAGGGGGACTCTAATGTGTAGGAGGATCAATAATGCAAAGGGGGAACTTTGTTAAACCTAGGAAACCTTTTAAATAAGTGGCCAAAGGTCTAAATCATTACAGAACAAATACATTTGAGTCTGACTAACTACTACTAGCTAATGTAGAAACAATTTAACCTTTTACATGCAAGCTGTTCTTTCTGAGGAACATTTTAAGCTTCTTAGCAAAATGCTGCAGAGCTCTGCTTGTTGAGGGCAGTGTTTTCCCCAGTGACACGTAGGACTTTTATACTTAAATACCTGCACAAGGTCCCCAGTGTTTGGAGCATCAAAAAAGAAGGACCACTATTGGGTGGCCATACTATTGGACCCTGAGGGTAAATTGATGATCTACTGCCATCATCCCAGAGGGAGACTGATGATGACAGGATCCTCTTTGATAACCTACGTGTCTCCAATACTCTGATCCCTGAATGGAGGAGCAGCAGTGGTGTTTTTTTTTTCTTTTTAGTTTATCCACAGAGGTCAGGGCCAGCCAAAGACAGAACTCACAGGCTGTACCTGAACCTTGTGATTGCTTGCTACATCGGATCCAGGGCTGATGCAGATTCTCCCAAAAGTAGAGACCTCATGGAATTTATGGTGTCAAGGTTGGACCTCTGGCCAGAAGTTGCACAATACAGTATGCACAGGAGCTTCTGGTCATTGAATCCAATGTGCTGAGAGGACCTTCAGCACAGCAGGTGGTTTTGTTACAGAGAGGCAAATCCAACCATCTGCTGATATTGTGGACTGGCTTACTTTCACTAAAATTAACCAGTCTTGGATTACTAATTAATACAAAACTTTTGTTGCTGATGCTACACACTAAACTTGAAATGAATCAGATTAGGGTGATGATGCTGTATTTAAGCCAAGCTAAATGTAAAAGGTACACAAATAATTACACATCTAAAATATGTAAATTTTGTTTATAAACGACCTGGAGGATGGGATAAACAGTTCAATCTCTGTATTTGCAGACGATACTAAGCTAAGCAGGGCAATAACTTCTCCGCAGGATGTGGAAACCTTGCAAAAAGACCTGAACAAATTAATGGGGTGGGCGACTACATGGCAAATGAGGTTCAATGTAGAAAAATGTAAAAGAATGCATGTGGGTGGCAAAAATATGAATGCAATCTATACACGGGGGGGAGAACCTCTGGGGGAATCTAGGATGGAAAAGGACCTGGGAGTCCTAGTAGATGATAGGCTCAGCAATGGCATGCAATGCCAAGCTGCTGCTAATAAAGCAAACAGAATATTGGCATGCATTAAAAGGGGGATCAACGCAAGAGATAAAACGATAATTCTCCCGCTCTACAAGGCTCTGGTCCGGCCGCACCTGGAGTATGCTGTCCAGTTCTGGGTACCAGTCCCCAGGAAGGATGTACTGGAAATGGAGCGAGTACAAAGAAGGGCAACAAAGCTAATAAAGGGTCTGGAGGATCTTGGTTATGAGGAAAGGTTGCAAGCACTGAACTTATTCTCTCTGGAGAAGAGACGCTTGAGAGGGGATATGATTTCAATTTACAAATACTGTACTGGTGACCCCACAATAGGGATAAAACTTTTTCGCAGAAGAGAGTTTAATAAGACTCGTGGCCACTCATTACAATTAGAAGAAAAGAGGTTTAACCTTAAACTACGTAGAGGGTTCTTTACTGTAAGAGCGGCAAGGATGTGGAATTCCCTTCCACAGGCGGTGGTCTCAGCGGGGAGCATTGACAGCTTCAAGAAACTATTAGATAATCACCTGAATGACCGCAACATACAGGGATATACAATGTAATACTGACACATAATCACACACATAGGTTGGACTTGATGGACTTGTGTCTTTTTTCAACCTCACCTACTATGTCAACTATGTCAATACTATGTAATGCAAGGATACAGTCATGCAAACGCTACCCAGCTTAAAGGCATTTCCCAGAATGTATTTTCAAGATTTGCTCCCCCACTATAAACAATTAGGTTTGATTTTAAAGTAGAAATCTAGCTTTACCTCCAGTTTTGCTCATTTGAACAGGCTCCTCTTCTGTATTAAGAATCGCTTAGTCTGCTTTCACTGCGCACAGTGAGTTTCTCATAGTTCGCATTAGAAGTTGCACTGTCAAATAGAGCCCACTTAATTTTCTGGATGAGGGATGTTCTGCATTATTTAGCTCTTTTCTGCTCAGCCTTCTTAGTCTGGCCTACTCTTTTTACTTAAAATTTCCGATTACCAGGGGATCATCATTAAATCTTGGAGGCCTAGCATCACATGCAAGAATTACCTAGAGCAGTCTACATGCAAATGTGACCAGAAGCGCTTTATTTAAAAATGTTATAATCATATTGATAAGGGGAAAAGGAGGAACCGGGGAAGGCAAAATATAAGAATATTAAACTTCTGCTTTAAGTTTGAATTTTTCTGACTTTTTGTAGAATTTAATGAACCCCCTGCTAACCCAGCCAAACATTTTGCTCATCTCTAGTCACTACCATCAGAACAGTGTCATTTTGCAAAGATGCAACAAAAAGACTTTACATAAAAAGATGAGAGCAAACAAGTAGTGCCATAAACACATTTTTATGAAGGCTTTAATAGCCTTTTATTGGATTTATGTTCAACTAAACAGTGAACAAATTAATTCCAAAAAATAAGACAATGGTTTACAGTGTTTGTTATATATAACCAATGCACAGCATGTGAATCTTAATGTTGTCTATAAAACAGAACTACAATAACCTTGTTATATTGTTTAATCAAAGGGATTAAATTAGAAGCATTTCCGAGATTGTAAATGTTTTTTTTCAAAAACCTGGGTTGTACCATACAAAAACCTCTCTCTTCTATCCCTACATGTCTTAACAATGTTCTAATGAGACCACACATACTGATGAGAGAGTAGCGAGTTCCTGCAACCATTTAATCTTTATCTAGTTTTCAGTATCTTTGGTGTGATTAGGATGCATGTTTATTGCAGAACTGTCAACCCTCTAGTATCTGAAGTTTGTCATGGACATCCCTAAGTGCTTTCTTGTCTTGTGTTGTAATTGTTTGCTCATTCAGCCTATCTTGTAACTGCAAAACACAAAGGACATCAATGATATACACAGTTATATTTATATCTAGACCCAACAAACTTTAGATGCCCATTACCATGAGATAAAATTTAAAAAGATACATTTAGATAAATACTATGATATGGTATACCATTATCAAAGGAAAAAGACTTTTGTAAATTATTTAAACAGGGAAGGGGGAATTTATTATCCAGTGTGCTACTGCTGGAGAGAAAAAGCACTCATTTAATTGTGATAGATTTATTAAGCACTGGTCTACTTGTCAGAAGTGATACAGCATCAATATAAAGCCTACGTCTTCTAATATTCGCATGCTGCATATGGAAAAATGTAATTGTCTTCCTGTGATTATAGGTACAGGGGTCAAACAAAGACTCAAATGATTGAAAATACCTTTATAAATAAGTTGAAGCCATTTGTAACCCATGCAAGCACTTGCTTGAAAAATAAGAGCTTATTTAAATACAACCGCTCTAATGTAGAAATGTTTTGTATTATACTGAATATATGGTTGTATACACTGGTTTTAAACATCATGCATGCAGCAATTTCTAAGCACTGAAGTCCTTAAAGTGTGAGTAAGCCCCCCTATAGTTTTCAGCCAAGGAAGCTGCCATTTTTGCCTCTGTTTAATCTACAACTGCCATGATGCTGCCCATGTGATCAGTTATGACACTAGCCATTGGATGGTTTGACAGTTTGGTTGAGAGCATAACCAATGTAAGTGCTACATTTCTGACACATGTCGGAAATTAAACTGCTTTATGGATTGGTTTACTTCTGCTTTAAGCATGGATCATAAAATGAATGACACTGCTTGTCAAGAAACACAAGTGTAAAATACATGTTAATAATGCATGCATTTTTAAACACAAATATCCACACAAGGGCTTACGTCTCTTGCCGTTGCAGATTAAGTTCCTATTATCTAGCAAATATTTGTTTGCCCAGTAAAAGGAATTGCCTGTTTTCTAACCTATTTGCAAACCCCAATTTATAATTTAGTTTACTTCACCAATCTGAAAGCTTAGTTTTGAATCAGAATGTTGCATTTTAACCCAATTTGCCCACCAACCGATACATTTATCCTCTTCTGCTCAAATTAAAAACTTAAAGGGTAACTCCACTTTTGTAGGGAAAAAAATAGGAAATAAAGAAAAAAATAATATAGCATATAAAATTGCAACACAAGTTATATTGTAATTGAATGTTATTAAAAATTACCTTTCCTTTTCAATCTGTAGTGGCTGTAATTTTCTGAAAATGCAATGCAATATGGCTACCTGGAGTTGTTCTGTTCACAGAATGTGTACTTACCACCCCCCTGAAACATCATTTCCTGCTTGTGTGATTGGCTCACTAATTTTCCCAGAAATCTGCCTAATGCCGCGTACACACCACCGGACTTTCCAGCAGAAAAGGTCAGACGGAATCATTCCGTCAGACATTCCGATCGTGTGTGGGCTTCATCTGACTTTTTCTTTCTAAAATTCTGACGGACCTTAGAAATAGAACATGTTTAAAATCTTTCCGACGGACTCAATTCCTATCTGGAAAACCGTTCGTCTGTATGCTAGTCCGACGGACCAAAAACGACGCAAGGGCAGCTATTGGCTACAGGCTATTGAACTTCCTTCTTTTTAGTCCCATCATACGTCATCACATTCTAAACAAACAGACTTTGGTGTGATCGTGTGTAGGCAAGTCCGTTTCAGCGGGACTCCATCGGAACTCCGTCGGAAAGACCGTCAGAGTCTACTCTCACAGAAAGTCCGGTCGTGTGTACGCGGCATTAGATACAAGTCAGATTTCAGGGATTTCCTGGAATAAAAATGTCATTTTTGGTGAGATACACCCAATAGGAACACTTCTAAATGGATGCAGGTCCAGCAGCTTTCCCCATTAGTGCTCTGCAGCTACCACAGCTGACTGATAATTATGAAACCACTCCCATTAGACTCACGTGGCACAGGGGCACAGAGGAACACACATTTCCTCAGAATAACAAAAGGTAGGAATCTGCAACAAAGGTTGTTATAATCCTTGCAATGTACATAGATCACCCAAAGGGGAATGTTTTTTCCTCAACAAAAGTGGAGTTACACTTTAAAGTATATTAAAAGCCAAAATTTTGACTTTTACTTTTTGATAAAGTGTTGTGGGGTTAGAATACCTTATATACATATTTGTGCATAAAGATAGATAGATGCAGTGACTAAGATGGCTCAGCACTCAGCACTCAGTCCTCAACCTGTGCCCAAACATTCATTGCTGCCACTGCTTGACTCGCCTGTAGTTCATTCCACACTTCTGATGCTCTGTAGTCACATCTCTAGTAGATAAAGGGATAAAGAAGTATCATCACATCTTTAAAATCCTTGTTAAATAAACATTTTAAAGATGTGATGTACTTGGTTTCATTCTCATCTGTGCTTTCCTTCTTAAGTTAGCACAGTGTGCCCTCCTCCCCTATGCTGCTCACAAGTAGGGATGAAATTGAGATTCAGACTGAACCTTGGCTGTTCAAGCTTTCAGATGATTGTCCAAACATTGACTCATTCTTTTTTAGCCAAATGTAATGTATAATAGTGGTATTACAAGCAATTTTATATATGACAGCTTCTCACTGTGAATAGTTGTTAAAGTGGGTGTAAATTCCCGTGCATGATTTTTACCTATAGGTAAGCCTATAATAAGGCTTACCTATAGGTACTGTATATATCTCCAAAATGTGCACCGTTTAGGAGATATTTACTTTAGATGCATCCGGTGACATCACCTGCACATGCGCTCTGAAGGAACAGCATACCTGTGCCGTTCCTTCAGAGTCTTGTGCCATAAACGTCATTGCGACTCCCGCCACTCACACAGCTGGAGTCCCAGAACCCAGAAGGAAGACCGAGTGAAGATGGAAGCACCTTCAGTGGTGACAGCATGCCCCTGGAGGGATTAGTTCAGAGGGAAGTTTCACATAACGTGTTAGTATGCCATGCATAGTAGCCAGGGCTGTTTTTCTCTGACAATAGGTGCAGGAACTCCCCTTTTCTGAGTCACCCCTTTTCCCTGCCCCTACCCACCTCCGAGCACCGTCCCTTGGTTCCATCCCCTACCCACCTCCCAGAACCGCCCATTTTAGAAAATACAGAACCAAGTATCATTTTGTGGTGCTAAGTAATTTGTATGGAATTTGGTAACGATATCAAGAAAAGCAGTAAAATAGATAACATTCAACCAACAATAGATCCCTCTAACAACAATGTACCGCCCACAACAAACCCCCCCCCCCCCCCCCCCAGCAACAATAGACTCTCTGCAGCATCAACAGATCTCCGCACAACCACCATTAACCAGTTGCCGACCGCCGCACGACTATATACGTCGACAGAGCGGCACGGGCAGGCAAAAGGACTTACAGGTACGTCCTTGCCTGCCCGCGGGTGGGGGGTCCGATCGGACCCCCCCCCGGTGCCAGCGGCGGTCGGATCGAGGTCAGGGTCGATCAAAGGTGAGGGGGAGGCCACTCATTCGTGGCCCCCCCCTCGCGATCGCTCCTGGCCAATGACAAGCTTCCTCGGCTTCTGTGAATGTAAACAGAAGCAGAGGAAGTGATGTAATCTCTCCTCGAGTCGGTCTTTTCGTCCGGCGCCGAGGAGAGAAGACATCCAAGTAAGTGCACCAACACTACACATACAGTAGAACACGCAGGCACACTTGTCACCCCCCTGTCACCCCCCGATCACCCCCTGATCACCCCCCTGTACCCCCTGTCACTCTGACACCAATAGCAGGTTTTTTTTTTTTCTGATTTATTGCATTGGTGTCAGTTTGTGTCAGTTACAAGTGTTAGGGCAGTTAGGTTAGCCCCCTTTAGGTCTAGGGTACCCCCCTTTAGGTCCAGGGTACCCCCCTAACCCCCCTAATAAAGTTTTAACCCCGTGATCACCCCCCGTCGCCAGTGTCAACAAGCGATCGTTTTTCTGATCGCTGTATTAGTGACACAGGTGACGCTAGTTAGGGAGGTAAGTATATAGGTTCGCTGTCAGTGTTTTATAGCAACAGGGACCCCCATATACTACCTTCTAAAGGTTTTAACCCCTTGATTGCCCCCTAGTTAACCCTTTCACCAGCGATCACCATATAATTGTTACAGGTGACGCTGGTTAGTTGGTTTGTTTTTTGTAGTTTATTGTAGTTTATTACAGTTTTAGGGCACCCGCCGTTTATTACCCTATAAAGGTTTAACCCCCTAATTGCCCGGCGGTGATAGAAGTTAAGTTTTTAGGGTCAGATAAGGTCTGCGTCGCCCCAGGCAGCGTCAGGTTAGCGCCAGTACCGCTAAAACCCACGCACGCAGCATACACCTCCCTTAGTGCTATAGTATCTGAACGGATCGATATCTGATCCGATCAGATCTATACTCCCCAGCAGTTTAGGGTCCCCCAAAAAAACGCAGTGTTAGCGGGATCAGCCCAGATACCTGCTAGCACCTGCGTTTTGCTCCTCGGCCCAGCCCAGCCCAGCCCACCCAAGTGCAGTATCGATCGATAACTGTCACAAAACACTAAGCACACATAACTGTAGCGTTCGCAGAGTCAGGCCTGATCCCTGCGATCGCTAACAGTTTTTTGGTAGCTGTTTGAATCAGTCGCTGACAGTCAGGAGCTTTTTTGCCTGTGAGTCTCACTAGTGTACCCCTAAATTTAGAGGCCAAAATGGCAAATCGAAGGTACACTAGTGAAGAGGCCTACACGTTTCTGAGTATGACAGATAGTGAAGAGGAAGTCACTCATCTGTCAAGTTCAGGCTCAGAATACGAACCTGTAGAGGACAGCGGCTCCATGACAGATAGCTCTGACGACGGAGTTGTGGTCCCTGCTAGGGTCAGGCGTACCAGACCCCGATCTTCTTCTTCTGTCCTTGAAGTGCAAGAACCGCAGGGCTCTCGTAGGGAGCAGAGAGGTACTAGTGCCGCTACTCCTTCTGGTGAACTGGCAAGCACCAGCGGCCTAGTACACCCTGGTCGTACATCCAGCACTGCAGTATCACGTGGTGACGTGGCGAGTCCCATAAGTGCAGTTCAAGCTGGCGAGGTGGCAAGCACAACTAGTGTCCCGCTGCCACCAATAAGACAAAGACAGGCCCGTCGTGCCCATAGTGCCCTTCCTGCTGCATTCGCCAATCCGAATTGGGTACCCACCACTTCTGCAGCACCCGTACTTCCCCCTTTCACTGGCCAACCCGGAATTCAGGTGGAAACAGTTGACTTTATGCCACTGGATTTTTATTCACTGTTTTTCACCGAAGATCTCTATAGATCTATTGTGGACCAAAGCAATTTGTACGCTGGTCAACACATCGCCGCTAATCCCCAGTCCTCCCTTGCCAGAGATTGGAGACCAATTACGGTCTCCGAATTTAAGATCTTTCTGGGCCTTTCCCTCAACATGGGCATAACCAAAAAGAGTGAGTTGCGGTCATATTGGTCCACTGACCCAATTCACCATATGCCCGTGTTCTCTGCCTCCATGACCAGGGCATGATACGAGCAGATTTTGCGGTTCATGCACTTCAACGACAATGAACTCTGTCGTCCTCGTGGAGACCCTGCATACGATCGGCTCTACAAAATTCGGCCCCTCGTAAACCACTTCAACCAACGTTTTGCAGACTTGTTTACCCCCCATCAAGTTGTCTGCGTTGATGAGTCCCTGATTAAGTTTTCTGGCCGCTTGTCCTTCAAACAGTACCTTCCCAGCAAGCGTGCCAGATACGGGGTCAAGATGTATAAGCTCTGTGACAGGGCCACAGGCTATACATGTAGATTTATGGTTTACGAGGGCAAAGATAGTCACGTAGAGCCGATCAACTGCCCTGACTACATAGGAAGCGCTGGCAAGATAGTGTGGGACTTGGTGTCACCCTTATTCGGAAAGGGGTACCACTTGTACGTGGACAATTATTATACGAGCGTGCCACTTTTTAGTCACTTGTTTGATCAGCAGATTGGAGCATGTGGCACCGTGCGACCTAATCGCCGGGGCTTTCCCCAGCGGCTTGTAGAGTCCCGTCTTAGGCTGGGGGAGAGAGCCTGCTTGAAGTATAATAATTTGCTCGCTATGAAGTGGAGGGATAAGAAGAATGTTTTCGTTCTCACCTCCCTTCATGCAGACACGACGACCCAAATTACTACGGCGACTGGTGTTGTGGAGAAACCCCTCTGTGTCCACGAATACAACCTTAATATGGGAGGGGTGGACCTCAACGACCAGTTGTTGGCGCCGTACCTAATTGCCCGTAAGGCCAGACGCTGGTACAAAAAAGTGTCTGTTTATTTATTTCAATTGGCTTTGCTGAACGCTCATGTGCTATACAGAGCTTCAGGACAGACTGGATCCTTCCTTAAATTCCAGGAAGAGATCGTCAGAGCCCTTCTGTTTCCAGACGGTGCTCCACCTCACCTTCCCAATCCAAATGCAGTAGGCCGGCTGCATGAGAGGCATTTTCCTTATGTCCTCGAGAGTACCCCTACCCAACGAGCCCCCCAAAGAAAATGTCGTGTCTGCAGAAAGCACGGATTTAGGCGTGACACCCGGTATTATTGTCCCTCCTGTCCTGGCAATCCTGGTCTTTGCATTGGTGAATGTTTTGAACGCTACCATACACTAGTTGAGTATTAGCGTAGGGTACAGCACTGCACAGACTAGGACACACTTCCACAGGGTCTCCCAAGATGCCATCGCATTTTGAGAGACCCAAACCTGGAACCGTTACAGTTTTAAAAGTTACAGTTATAAAAAAAAAAAAAGTAAAAAAAAATACACAAAAAAAATATAAAATAAAAAAACCAAAAATAGTTGTCGTTTTATTGTTCTCTCTCTCTCTATTTTCTCTCTATTGTTCTGCTCTTTTTTACTGTATTCTATTCTGCATTGTTTTATTGTTATGTTTTATCATGTTTGCTTTTCAGGTATGTAATTTTTTTATACTTTGTTTTTTTTATTGTTAACCACCTTTGTGTTTTCAGGTACGCCATTCAGCTGCAGCGCGGATTTATTTATCTTGACAGCAACAGCGTTTGCTCCCACGATACATAAAGCCGTGACTCCAGCGCTGTCGGAGGTGATTTCACCACCACAGTTACATACTTCAGCATATATGCCGAAGCGTGGGGGCAGAAGTGGGTGGAGGAGCGATTTGCTCCTGCCTTTTGCGGGAGGATGCCCCCATGCTTCGGCATATATATATATATTTTAGGTAGGCACAGGTTGCGTTAAATGTTTTATTTTTTACTATGGTTTTTTTTTGTATTTGCTTTGCAGGTATGGTAAGTATTACTGTTATACTCTAATGTTACTTTGTTTTTTGTTAACCATCATTTGCTTAGCAGGTACGCCATTCAGTTGCAGCGCGGATTTATTTATCTTGACAGCAACAGCGTTTGCTCCCACGATACATAAAGCCGTGACTCCAGCGCTGTCGGAGGTGATTTCACCACCACAGTTACATACTTCAGCATATATGCCGAAGCGTGGGGGCAGAAGTGGGTGGAGGAGCGATTTGCTCCTGCCTTTTGCGGGAGGATGCCCCCATGCTTCGGCATATATATATTTTAGGTAGGCACAGGTTGCGTTAAATGTTTTATTTTTTACTATGGTTTTTTTTTTGTATTTGCTTTGCAGGTATGGTAAGTATTACTGTTATACTGTAATGTTACTTTGTTTTTTGTTAACCATCATTTGCTTAGCAGGTACGCCATTCAGTTGCAGCGCGGATTTATTTATCTTGACAGCAACAGCGTTTGCTCTCACGATACATAAAGCCGTGACTCCAGCGCTGTCGGAGGTGATTTCACCACCACAGTTACATACTTCAGCATATATGCCGAAGCGTGGGGGCAGTGGGTGGAGGAGCAATTTGCTCCTGCCTTTTGCGGGAGGATGCCCTCATGCTTCGGCATATATAAATGGTGCATGTATGCCCATCATTAGAAGTGGGTGGATGAAGGGAGGTATTCTAATGGTGGGCATACCCACCGATCAATATCTTTTTTTCGTTCAGCCCACAGGCTGCATGAAAAAAAAGTTTACAATATATGCCCAACAAGGACCAGCAACGTACTGGTATGTTGCTGGACTTTGAGTGGTTATACCAGAATGATGCCTGCAGGTTTAGGTATCATCTTGGTATCATTCTTTTCAGCCAGCGGTCAGCTTTCATGTAAAAGCAATCCTAGCGGCTAATTAGCCTCTAGACTGCTTTTACAAGCAGTGGGAGGAAATGCCCCCCCCCCACCGTCTTCCATGTTTTTCTCTGGCTCTCCTGTCCCAACAGGGAACCTGAGAATGCAGCCAGTGATTCGGCCAGCTGACCATAGAGCTGATCAGAGACCAGAATGGCTCCAAACATCTCTATGGCCTAAGAATCCGGAAGCTACGAGCATTTCATGACTTAGATTTCGCCAGATGTAAACAGCGCCATTGGGAAATTGGGAAAGCATTTTATCACACCGATCTTGGTGTGGTCAGATGCTTTGAGGGCAGAGGAGAGATCTAGGGTCTAATAGACCCCAATTTTTTCAAAAAAGAGTACCTGTCACTACCTATTGCTATCATAGGGGATATTTACATTCCCTGAGATAACAATAAAAATGATTTAAAAAAAAATAAAAATGAAAGGAACAGTTTAAAAATAAGATAAAAAATCAAAAAATTAATTAAAAAAAAAAAAAAAAAAAAAAAAAAGCACCCCTGTCCCCCCCTGCTCTCGCGCAAAGGCGAACGCAAGCGTTGGTCTGGCGTCAAATGTAAACAGCAATTGCACCATGCATGTGAGGTATCACCACGAAGGTCAGATCGAGGGCAGTAATTTTAGCAGTAGACCTCCTCTGTAAATCTAAAGTGGTAACCTGTAAAGGCTTTTAAAGGCTTTTAAAAATGTATTTAGTTTGTCGCCACTGCATGTTTGTGCGCAATTTTAAAACATGTCATGTTTGGTATCCATGTACTCGGCCTAAGATCATCTTTTTTATTTCATCAAACATTTGGGCAATATAGTGTGTTTTAGTGCATTAAAATTTAAAAAACTGTGTTTTTTCCCCAAAAAATGCGTTTGAAAAATCGCTGCGGAAATACTGTGTGAAAAAAAAAAGTGAAACACCCACCATTTTAATCTGTAGGGCATTTGCTTTAAAAAAATATATAATGTTTGGGGGTTCAAAGTAATTTTCTTGCAAAAAAAAATAATTTTTTCATGTAAACAAAAAGTGTCAGAAAGGGCTTTGTCTTCCAGTGGTTAGAAGAGTGGGTGATGTGTGACATAAGCTTATAAATGTTGTGCATAAAATGCCAGGACAGTTCAAAACCCCCCCAAATGACCCCATTTTGGAAAGTAGACACCCCAAGCTATTTGCTGAGAGGCATGTCGAGTCCATGGAATATTTTATATTGTGACACAAGTTGCGGGAAAAAGACAAATTATTATTTTTTTTTTTTTTTTTTTGCACAAAGTTGTCACTAAATGATATATTGCTCAAACATGCCATGGGAATATGTGAAATTACACCCCAAAATACATTCTGTTGCCTCTCCTGAGTACGGGGATACCACATGTGTGAGACTTTTTGGGAGCCTATCCGCATAGGGGACCCCGAAAACCAAGCACCGCCTTCAGGCTTTCTAAGGGCGTAAATTTTCGATTTCACTCTTCACTGCCTATCACAGTTTCGGAGGCCATGTAATGCCCAGATGGCACAACCCCCCCCCAAATGACCCCATTTTGGAAAATAGACACCCAAAGCTATTTGCTGAGAGGTATAGTGAGTATTTTGCAGACCTCACTTTTTGTCACAAACTTTTGAAAATTGAAAAAAGAAAAAAAAAACTACGTTTTTCTTGTCTTTCTTCATTTTCAAAAACAAATGAGAGCTGCAAAATACTCACCATGCCTCTCAGCAAATAGCTTGGGGTGTCTACTTTCCAAAATGTGGTCATTTTGGGGCGGTTTTGTGCTATCTTGGCATTTTATGGCCTTCAAAACTGTGATGGGTAGTAAGGAGTGAAATCAAAAATTAACGCTCTTAGAAATCCTGAAGGCGGTGATTGGATTTCGGGGCCCCGTATGAAGCTAGGCTCCCAAAAAGTGCCACTCATGTGGTATCCCCGTACTCAGGAGAAGCAGCAGAATGTATTTTGGGGTGTAATTCCACATATGCCCATGGCATGTTTGAGCAATATATCATTTAGTGACAACTTTGTGCAAAAAAAATAAATAAATAAATAAAAAATTGTCACTTTCCCGCAACTTGTGTCAAAATATAAAATATTCCATGTACTCATCATGCCTCTCAGCAAATAGCTTGGGGTGTCTTCTTTCCAAAATGGGGTCATTTGGGGGGGTTTTGTGCCATCTGGGCATTTTATGGCCTTCAAAAATGTGATAGGTAGTGAGGAGTGAAATCACAACTTTACGCCCTTAGAAATCCTGAAGGCGGTGCTGGGTTTTCGGGGCCCCGTACGCGGCTAGGCTCCCAAAAAGTCCCACACATGTGGTATCCCCATACTCAGGAGAATCAGCAGAATGTATTTTGGGGTGCAATTACACATAAGCCCATAGCCTGTGTGAGCAATATATCATTTAGTGACAACTTTGTGCAAAAAAAAAAAAAAAATTGTCACTTTTCCGCAACTTGTGTCAAAAATTAAATATTCCATGGACTCAACATGCCTCTCAGCAAATAGCTTGGGGTGTCTACTTTCCAAAATGGGGTCATTTGGGGGGGGTTTGTGCCATCTTGGCATTTTATGGCCTTCAAAACTGTGATAGGTAGTGAGGAGTAAAATCAAAAATTTATGCCCTTAGAAATCCTGAAGGCGGTGCTTGGTTTTTGGGGCCCTGTACGCGGCTAGGCTCCCAAAAAGTCCCACACATGTGGTATCCCCGTACTCAGGAGAAGCAGCAGAATGTATTTTGGGGTGTAATTCCACATATGCCCATGGCATGTTTGAGCAGTATATCATTTAGTGACAACTTTGTGCAAAAAAAAAAAAAAAAAAAAAAAAAATTGTCACTTTCCTGCAACTTGTGTCCAAATATAAAATATTCCATGGACTCAACATGCCTCTCAGCAAATAGCTTGGGGTGTCTACTTTCCAAAATGGGGTCATTTGGGGGGGGTTTGTGCCATCTTGGCATTTTATGGCCTTCAAAACTGTGATAGGTAGTGAGGAGTAAAATCAAAAATGTATGCCCTTTGAAATCCTGAAGGCGGTGCTTGGTTTTCGGGGCCCCGTACGCGGCTAGGCTCCCAAAAAGTCCCACACATGTGGTATCCCCGTACTCAGGAGAAGCAGCAGAATGTATTTTGGGGTGTAATTCCACATATGCCCATGGCATGTTTGAGCAATATATCATTTAGTGACAACTTTGTGAAAAAAAAAAAAAAATTGTCACTTTCCCGCAACTTGTGTCCAAATATAAAATATTCCATGGACTTAACATGTCTCTCAGCAAATAGCTTGGGGTGTCTACTTTCCAAAATGGGGTCATTTGGGGGGGGTTTGTGCCATCCTGGCATTTTATGGCCTTCAAAACTGTGATAGGTAGTGAGGAGTAAAATCAAAAATGTATGCCCTTTGAAATCCTGAAGGCGGTGCTTGGTTTTCGGGGCCCCGTACGCGGCTGGGCTCCCAAAAAGTCCCACACATTTGGTATCCCCGTACTCAGGAGAAGCAGCTGAATGTATTTTGGGGTGCAATTCCACATATGCCCATGGCCTGTGTGAGCAATATATCATTTAGTGACAACTTTTTGTAATTTTTTTTTTTTTTTTTGTCATTATTCAATCACTTGGGACAAAAAAAAAAATATTCAATGGGTTCAACATGCCTCTCAGCAATTTCCTTGGGGTGTCTACTTTCCAAAATGGGGTCATTTGGGGGGGTTTTGTACTGCCCTGCCATTTTAGCACCTCATGAAATGACATAGACAGTCATAAACTAAAAGCTGTGTAAATTCCAGAAAATGTACCCTAGTTTGTAGGCGCTATAACTTTTGCGCAAACCAATAAATATACGCTTATTGACATTTTTTTTACCAAAGACATGTGGCCGAATACATTTTGGCCTAAATGTATGACTAAAATTGATTTTAATGGATTTTTTTATAACAAAAAGTAGAAAATATCATTTTTTTTCAAAATTTTCGGTCTTTTGCCGTTTATAGCGCAAAAAATAAAAGCGGCAGAGGTGATCAAATACCATCAAAATAAAGCTCTATTTGTGGGAAGAAAAGGACGCAAATTTCGTTTGGGTACAGCATTGCATGACCGCGCAATTAGCAGTTAAAGCGACGCAGTGCCAAATTGTAAAAAGTGCTCTGGTCAGGAAGGGGGTAAATCCTTCCGGGGCTGAAGTGGTTAATAGACACTCTGGCAGCCATCAAAAATGGACCCCCCAAACAGTAGATCTCCTTCAGCAAAAACTGATCCCCCAGCAACATAAGACCCACCCCTAGCAACAATAGGTCCCCCACCAGCAACAATAGATTTCCTTTAGCAACAGTAGACCCCCCTGCAAAAATAGATCCCCTCCAGCTAGAATAGATCCCCCAGCAGTGGGCATCAATACCCTGCAGCACACCCCAGCACCCCTTCACCCCTTGCCATTACATACAGTCAGTCCAGGAGGTGCCGGAACTGCGTTCCCCCACGTTCCCGCTGAAAAAAGCTCTGATAGTAGCACATTATGGCATTGCCATGCAGGTTTAAAAAGCCAGCGGTTTACTACTGCTTTAAGGACACTGGTGAGTGCAGGTACTGCCGAGTCCTTAACAACCAGTGATGTCACCGGTCCCATTCACTTACATAGCTGGGAATCCTTGGCCCTGTAAGCAACTGAGCCAGGATAGTTTAAAAAATGCATGAGGCCCCTCCCCAATTCATACTAGGTTCTTTTGATCTTATATAGATTTTAAAGGGAAACCCATGCAAACAAAAATCCACCATAAGGTTGCTTTCACACTGAGGCGCCTTACAGGCGCTATAGTGCTAAAAATAGCACCTGCTTAGTGCCTGTAAAGAGCCTCTCCTCTTACTCCAGTGTGAAAGCCCGAGGGCTTTCACACTGGAGCGGTGCGCTTGCAGGATGGTAAAAAAAGTCCTGCAAGCAGCATCTTTGCAGTGCTGTAGGAACGGTGTATACACCGCTCCTAAAGCTCCCCTGCCCATTGAAATCAATGGGCAGCGCTGCCGAACCGCTGGCAAAGCGCTGCTGCAGTGGCACTTTGCGGGTGGTTTTAACCTTTTTTCGGCTGTTAGCTGGGGTTAAAAGCCCCCCACTAGTAGCTGAACAGCGCCCTTAAAACAAAAGTAAAGCGCCGCTAAAAATAGCGGCTCTTTACTGCTGACACTCCCAACACCCCAGTGTGAAAGCAGCATAAATCACATAATCCAGCGATGCTCTGTAGATCCACACCAATCATGATGCCCAAGCCCACCAACCCAACAAGATAAAAATAAAAAAAGTCACCTGCTGAAACACGTATTTTCCCATTGCTTCACTCATGTAATTGACCACATAGCCCAGACTCTCCCGAAGAGGGGGTCAGATCTTCCATGGAAGCAATGGGAGCAAACTTTAGTTAAAGGGTGGCTTTTTTTTATGACAAGGCATAAACATTGATTGACATAGATCTACATCATTGCACAACATGATTGATGGTGGATGTACATCATGGGACTTGTCAAAACCGTGTTGTGCTTTTATTTACACTTTTTTCCTGAATGAGTAGAGATTCTAATATTGTTAAAGGAGACTTCCAGATTGTGATAAACCCCCCACCCCCAGATCCCCCATAACCATAGGGCCAAGGTTGTGGGGAAGAGGCTCTTGTCCTCAACATGTGGAAAAGATGCTTTGCCAGGGGGGCCCCTCCAATATTGAGGACATGTGGCTTGTTATGGCTGAGGAGGGGGGTACATGCTTGTTCCTAAGGGTCTAGTATACATTTTGGGTGGAATTCCCCCTTTTTTTTATTGATTTTTGCCTGGGGCTACCCCATAAAATCCATACTGGACAGAGGGAAAAGGCTGGGAGTTCAAATTTTGCCAGCAATTTAAACACACCTTTTTCTTTGTAAATTTCAGTTTTGCTATAATATGTTGTATACATTGCACAGATGTGCCATCTGCCCTTTGTATAACATTGCACCTCTGACCAGCTCCAGAGTGCTCCATTTTAAAGCTGTCAGAATATCTACACCAGTACGTGCCTTGGCCACACCTCCCAATGCAGTGTTTCATCACAGTAGGACTTTGTCTGGTCTAGACAAAGTCCTGTTGTGACAAAACAGTGCGTTGGGAGATGTGGCTGTGGCAGGTACTGTTATTGACATTCTGACACCCTTTAGATGAAGTGCTCTAGAGCCGAGCAGAGGTGCAATCTTATGTAGAGGTACTGGACAGATGGAGAGACACCTGAAACAACTGTGATACATTTGTTTGCAGTAACAGAGGCTGAATAAAATTACGGTAGGCTTGTCATATCGGTGCAGACTTTCACAACATAAAATGTGAGTGCATATTTTTAATAATATAATGCTTTTTGGAGCACTGCATATCTTTTTTTTACATGTTGCCTGGGTGCAGTGTGATGTGGAAGTTATGGCAGTGAATTGGAAGAAGAATCAAACTAATAGTAGGTTGATAGCCCACTAAAAGCTCATGAGACCTGAAATAGTAGTAAGGTCACATACTTCTGGTGTGTGGATAATTATACTCAGGTGGTGGACACACACAGTGTTGAAGTTTGGCACATTGTCAAGAGGCTGAAGATTATAGAAGTATGATTTATGAACACTGTTTAATCTAAGAGACTTTTCACAAATATATTTTTTCACTGTAAAAGTTTATTTTACTGTGTGGAGGGTTTATTAATATTAGAATATTTATTATCATAGGTTTACACAAGGGGTGTGCTGTTTGTGCCTGGGCACACCCTCATCCAGAGGTTCTGCAAACCATCATTTAAAATTTACCCGTCGATCATGGGCAGTTGACGGTTAAATCATGATCCTTCCTTGCTGAACCTGGACAGGAGGGGCGAAAAGGCTGGCATTTACTGGAAATGATTTGTATTTTCCTCCTGCAGCATCTGAAAGTAGGCTTCTTCTGCCACCGGCATTAAGCTTTCACAGGAGGAAAATACAGGGGATCAGTACCAGTATGTGCCATCCTTGCTGCCCCTCCTGTTCATGTTTCTCTTCTTTCTGCTGCCTTAGCCCCTTTGTGTGCTCTCCTGGCCCCCCTCCTGCAGCACTGCCAGGTTCCCCTCCCCTCCTCTCCTGTCGGCTGCTGCGGGGGGATCGTTTCAGGATGGATAGTGGGAAGGGGGCTGGTAAATATGTAAGTTCTGAATGAACGCAGTAAGTGATCGGTACTGATCATTCACTGTGTTAATTCATATTTGAAACATAGTAAACTGTGTTTACTATGTTTTAGTTTGTGAATGAACAGGAGGCTGCTCAGCACAGAACACTTCCCATTCATTCCCTGTCCAGTGAAGCTGAAGCTGCAGAGAGCAAGTGACTAGGGAATCTCTGTCCTCAGTCCCTTTCTCTGTCTCAAAACTGAAATATCAGGGGTCTGTTTGTACCCCTGATATTTGACCAAAGCCACTAACAGGGCTCCTAAAAAAAACTATAAATAAAATAATACAAAATAATATTGTAAAAAAATAATATGTAAATGGACAGACATCAGTATGTACACAATGTAAGAATCCTTAAAAGGGGATGGTGCCTAGTGCTGCCCAATTCAACAATCTCTCCCACTTACCTCCCATAAATTGAACTGCATCCTGGGATGGAGCTACATCACAGAAATAAAAACATGCTTTTATTGGACGAGGATAGGGAGGATTTTTTAATTCTTCTTTACCTTACCAGGAAATTCAACAGCTAAAAGGATTAATGCAGATTTAAATGAAAAGCTTTTCTCACAATACCACACAATACCAATAAGAGGTGACATATGCAGAAAGCAAGCATGCTCTTGTGTGAAAATATACAGTAGACCAATTTTTTATTGTATTTTTATCATTTTATTATGCCAAAAATAATGGGTGAGCACAATGCATACAAAATACAAAGCTGTTACAAACTAAGAAATTATGAAAATAGAGCACTGAAATTGTTAGGTTCAACTTTTAAATAAGTTTCTTTAAGTTTATATTGCTTTGTCAAATTATTGCTTCTATAAGAAAGATGACACGGAGTCAGGTATGTCTGTATGTCTGTATCACAGTTCTGAGCATAAAGGACTGCTCCCTTTACTTCTTTTATAGGCAGTTCTACAAGCAGTAATCTTATCGGCATTACCAAATGAGGTTAAGGTACAAAGAGTTTCTTATCAGCGAACATGTAATGATTATTCAGCAGTTCCAAATTCCATCTAGATACAGATTGATACGTACACAGAAGAGAAAAGAGCACAAACAATTTAAATAGAACAATTGATACGTACACAGGTAAGAAAAGGAGCACAAACAATTTAAATAGAACAATTGATACGTACACAGGTAAGAAAAAGCAGAAACAATTAAAGTGGAACTCTAAGTCATTATTTCAACCCTATCAATTTCCCCCTTTGACATCATCCTCTCCCTCCCCCTGGGTCCTCATGAATAAGTTCTAGTCAGTTTTTCCCCGGAGTCCTTTCCCTGACCGCGAGTTGTCAGAGGGGTAGAACCCATCCCCCTAGGTATTACCAACATCAACAAAATTCAAGAAGAGGAGTTTTATAGGAGTAGGGTGATGTCAATACACATTTATCGGTATGCCCTGTCTATTCTCCTAATTTTCCTATTTATTTTCCTGTATACACATATATTTGTGATTGTAAGTGATATTAATATTAGAATAATAATTACCATTGGACTTAACAACCAGTGAAAGGTATTGGTTGCTGTAGAAGACATTCCACTAAATATATCCCACCAATGTGGTGCAGTATCCTGTTGTATCTGTGAGGAAAGATGTACTAGTCTACCTTTGTCAATAATCATTTGCTACTTTAGGATCATCTATAGCCCATTCGAAAGTTGTTGTTTCCTCTACTTCAAGTACATTAATACCAGGAGTCCATGTATATATTTGTAAAACAACAATCTTCAACAAAAAATATGTAAGTAGATATTTCATCATGTTGTTTTCTCGGGTTGTTTCTTGCAATGTGATGCGTGTATCCAGGTAGGTTTTCCTTCCAGCTTTACTGAGGTGGCTGTGGTCAAGAGTACTTGGTAAGGACCTTCAAACCTGGGTTCCAATGTCTTTCTGGTGTGTTTCTTTACATATACATAATCCCCTGGTAGCAGCGTATGTGTACCTGTTATTGAATTAGGGTCTGGAAGAGAAGAATACACACTTTTGTGGATCTTAGTTAGACGTTGTTGTAATTGTATCACATATGCAGTCAAACTATCACATTGCAATTGCATACTCTGTGGAAAGTATAAACCTAATCTAGGTGCATTCCCAAAAAGTATTTCGTATGGGGATAATCCTGTTTTTCCTGTTGGAGTGTACCTTATAGAGAATAAAGCCAGAGGCAGACATTCTGGCCAAGGCTTGTTTAACTCTTGCACGGCTTTTTGTATTTTTAACTTTATTGTCCCATTTACTCTCTCCACTGATCCTGAACTCTGTGGGTGGTAAGGGGTGTGAAAACTTTGTTGAACCCCTAACGTGGTCATCACGTTCTGCATGATTTCTCCTGTAAAGTGTGTCCCCCTATCTGATTCTATGGTTTCAGGAAGACCAAACCTAGGTATTAACTCAGTGATCAGTTTCTTAGCTGTGGCTTTAGCTGTAGCTGATTTTACTGGATAACTTTCGGGCCAACCTGAGAATAAATCGATACACACGAGGACAAATTCAAAGGGGCCGCTCTTAGGCATTTGTATGTAATCAATTTGCAGTCTCTGGAAGGGGTATTGGGCCCGGACCTGGTGTTTTCCTGGGGTTTTCACTTTCTGTCCTGGGTTATTCAGGAGACAGATTTGGCAGGCTGCACAGTAGTTTCTTGCAGTGCTACTGAATCCAGGGGCGAGCCATCCTTGGTTCACAATCCTATACATGGAATTGGAACTGACGTGTGTGGGTAGGTGAACTGCAGCTGCCATTGCTGGGTACAGAGAGGCAGGTAGGCATATTTTGCCCCCTTCCCTCCATACATTGTCCAGGTCTGGTGCTGCTCCCATTCTGTCCCACTTATCTTTCTCGCTCTCCCCTGCTTGCTCCTGTAATTTACTCAGCTGGTGCCATGTTGGTTCTGGGATACTCACCTCTACCGCTGCTAAGGTCTCAGGGCTTCCTTCCCCTAGAGCTGCCTGTTTTGCAGTCAAATCTGCAAATGCATTTCCTTTTGCCTCAATTGTTTTTGCGCTCGTGTGTGCCGCTATCTTCATGATGGCTACTCGTTTAACCTTTTGAAGATTGTTCAGGACTCTCTTAATCCCTTCTCCATGTTTTACAGGTGTACCTGCTGCTGTCAGATAACCTCTAGCCCTCCATATGTGGCCATAATCGTGCGCTACACCATAAGAGTAGGCAGAGTCAGTGTAAATATTCCCTTCTCGTCCTTTTAAGTATTCTAAGGCTTGTTCTAAAGCTTTTAATTCTGCTTCCTGTGCTGACATGTGGGCTGGTAAGGCCTGTGCTTCAATTACCTGCGTATCGGTCACTACAGCATACCCTGTGTGATATTTACCTTTGTCATCAGCAAACCTACTACCATCTATATACAAGGTGTACTCAGCGTTTAAAATTGGTGTATCTGTAACGTGTGGGAATCCTATTGTCTCCTGTTCCATGAGCTGAAAAAAATCGTGCTGATCTACTTCTTTAAACAAAAGAGTGTCAGTGTCCTCATTTCTTTTCTCACTAGTACTATTAGTACTATCATTCCCCCTTGCCAAATCTGGTGACTGAAGAGGGAAAAAGGTGGCCAAATTTAAGGTTGTACAGCGCTGAAAAGTGACATTTGGAGGTAAGAGTAAAGTACACTGTAACCTTAATTGCCTAGCCATTGAAATGTGTTTGGGCTGTACCTGAGACAAGATTGCATGTATGTCATGTGTGGTATGCACTACGACTGGATTGTCTAGAACAATCTCTGATGACTTATCTATGATAATTGACACTGCAGCTACCGCCCGTACACAAGACGGTGAACCTCTAGATACTGGATCTAATGCTGCTGAAAAGTAAGCGACTGGTCTTTGTTTTACATGTGCCTGTGTCAGAACACCTGTGGCGTGTCCAGTGATCTCAGCAATGTACAGATTAAATATCTTGGTGTCATCTGGTATACCAATAGCCGGGGCAGAAATCAACAACTTTTTCAAAGTGATAAACGATTCATAAGCTACTTCTGTAAGCATATACGGTACAATTTTCAAACAATCGTATAATGGCTGCATCAAAGCGCTAGCATGTGGTATCCACTGTCTACAATATGACACGATACCTAAAAACATACGCAATTGTTTGAAATTCCGTGGGGGTAACATTCCCTTTATCACTTGAACCCTCTCCTCAGTGAGATGTCTTGTACCCTGTGATATACAATGTCCCAAAAAGATAACTTTTTCCTGACACACTTGTAACTTTTTCTTATTAACCTTGCAACCTTTTTCTGCCAAAAATCGCAACAAATTAAGGGTGGTGGCCAAACAAGTTTCCTTGTCAGGGCAGCATAACAATAAATCATCCACATATTGTAACAATACATGGGAATCTGGTGGTACCCATTCTCCCAACACCGTTTGCAATGCTTGCGAATACAAGGTAGTTGAATGCGCCATACCCTGAGGTAGGCGTGTCCAGGTTAGTTGCCGATTTTTGATTGAAAATGCGAACCAAAGTTGGCATTCTTCAGCAAGCGGGACGGAAAAAAAAGCATTCGCTAAATCTATAACCGTAAAGTACATACTGGTTGATGGTATTTGTGACAGTAATGTATGTGGATTGGGTACTAAAGGTGTCATCGGGGCTAGTATTTTGTTGACCGCTCTAAGGTCTTGGACCATTCTATACTTAACCGGACTACCGACTACTGATTTCTTTTTAACCGTGTACAAGGGAGTGTTTGCCGGTGATTTTACCTCTTTTAGAACTCCACTTTTTAAGAAGGATTGAACCTGCATTTCTATGGCCGTCTCTTGGGGTGCACTAAGTGGATACTGCTTTTGTTGGGGAAGCACTGCTCCTGGAATCAGCTGTAGGGTAACCGGAGGTATGGGCAAAAGTCCAACATCAGCTGGATGTTTTTCCCATAGTTCTCCTGGAAAGGACGACAAAATCTGATCTAAGTCTGAAGGAGGTGAGCCGGACAATTCCGATTCCTCCTCTAGGTATTGTATCAGGTTACACATCACCATGTGTTCTTGATTATCCCCTATAGCTAAGGTGACAGTGCCATCTGGGTGATAGGTAATGTTAGCTCCTATTTTCTGCAAAATGTCAGCTCCTAACAAATTAGTGGGGGCTCCTCTGGATACCAGAAAGCGTGAAAGGAACATGTGGTTTCCTACTTTAACTTTCAGAGGTTTCGTAAGCGGGGAGTCGGCTAAAATGCCATCATATCCAGTTATTAGTAAAGTGTCAGGTGATTTTTGGCCAGGGAGTAGTTCAGAATCAGAAAGTAACGAGCGTTAAGCTCCTGTATCGACTAAACAAGAGATTTTCTTATTACCAACCGTTATATTTGTCTTAAGCATTGTTGTTTTGGATTTTTCTAAAACCGGGGCGAGTCATGCTCGTGGACCATCTCCCTGCTGCCTGATATGACTATTTTTGTTGTCCCTGGGCTGGTTCCTTCTCTGATTAACTGGAGAATCAACACCTTCCTCTCCTTCATCCCTTATTCTTTTCCTACAGTTGCGTCTGATGTGACCAATCTTGTTACAGTAGTGACAGGTAAGGGGTTTGCGAAAGGAACCTCTACCTTGCTCTTGGGAACCCCCGAGTGCGTTGATAGCATGAGATTTCCTCCCTTTGGTTTCTGCTAAGTCCGCCTCTATGCCTTGCGCTTTTTGTAACAACGTCCCTCTATCTCTAGTTGCCCTCCACTCTGGTGTGCAGGCTTTCAGTCTCTCACTTATCTGTGGAATTAATCCCTCCATAAATTGTCTATTGAAGGCTCGGATTGTGACTGGCAGGGCCAAGTCCAATCCCTCATCTGCCATCATACTTTCCATAGATAAGTAAAATTCCGATACAGTCTTTCCTGGCATTTGCTTCATGGGTGATATGGACCCCCTCTCCTGTTGTTTTGCTTGACAAAAAGCTTCTAATCTAGCAATAAAAGGGACCCTTGAGTCTATATGTCTGACATGTCCTGCCTCCAGGTTGCTATCCCCATCAACTTGTCCTGCAGGTCTGTGTGAACCTATTTCTGTCATAAACTGGTTAAACAGGGTCAGAGTCATTTTGTGTCTGCATAGATCCTCCCCATCCTGCCAGGTCGCTTCATGTGTATTCATTAACTGTGTCACAAATCTACAAAAAGCAGCTGGCTTTTCTACCGGGTCTGGGGCGCTCTGTATTAATGCCATAAGGGTGTCTGCCGACCATGGTGCCCAAGTCCTTATTTGCATTCTACGAATGACAGTAGGCGGGGCATTTGGATGGGCTGCTTGTCCAAATTCTGGATTGTTTACCTGAACAATGCGTGTATCAGTGCGTACGGGAGCTACAGTTTCTGGATGAGGTTTTTGTGCCCCACAATGCACACATTCTACTGCCCATTCTGGGTTTTGTGCTCCACAATCCTGACAAACCCATCCTCTCCCCTCAAGTACAGGATATATCTTGTGTGGTTTACGTTCTATGTCAGTATATGGGGGTGGGATGGCTGAGCTAAGATTATTTAAAATTTCAACATTTTTTGTTCTTCTATCTTTCATATCCCAACCATCACAGTCTGGATTATATTTCCACCCCTCTTCTTTTGCTCTATTTGAAACCTTAATTAAGCATTGAACCTGACTCATCCATTGCTTCTCTAACACCTCTCCTTGTCTGTCCCTTTTTATTTCACTCCATACATCCGGGTCTAAGCCCGCTGCTCCTTTCACCTTAAATTTACGAAGGACATCCTTTAAGTCCCGTGCTTCGGTTTTCCCATAAATGTTCTTAATTATCTGTGGCACCGTATAGTGCGCCACAATTCCCTGACGGGGTTTTGTGTTCCTCTGGCCCATTCTAACAGTCCTGCCTAGGTAGCATGTGGGACACTTAGTGTACAATATAATGCGGCTACAACATACACAAGAATGAATAATTACTTTATATGCTAGCCCAATAACAAACCAGCTAAGTTACACTAGTTCCTCGTTGCCTTCCTCCTAGGGTGCTAGAATACTAAAAACCTCTTCCGGAATGAGATTTCTGAAACCAAATTACTTTATATGCTAGCCCAATAATAAATAATTACTTTATATGCTAGCCCAATAACAAACCAGAATGCGGCTACAACATATACAAAAATGCGGCTACAACATATACAAGCATTCCTTTAAGTGGCCAGGTATCCGACTAGATCTCCGGACTTTTGGAGATCTTATTCCCTCCCCGTATCTGGGAATCCCTCTCATACACTCTTATCCCTGCTTTATGGAGCAGACAGGGCTTATACTCTCAACTCGTCTATGGTTTATGAGTTAGATGTGAGGTTAAACATAAGCGTCAGACCCCCAAGCTCACAAGCCCTCAAGTTCCCAATCATGTGAGGTAAGGCGCATTCCGTTGCTTAGTTCGGCAATCCCCTTCTAACTCATACCATCCTTGACAAGGCTCATTCACTTTCTCAACGAGACAGACAAGACAGACACAGACAACAAAACAAA
Organism: Aquarana catesbeiana; assembly: GCF_042186555.1. NCBI lineage: Eukaryota > Metazoa > Chordata > Amphibia > Anura > Ranidae > Aquarana > Aquarana catesbeiana. Next base: position 292,652,707 of record NC_133327.1, on the reverse strand, counting down.
CAAATAATTCCAGCAATATAAACTAAAATATGCAGTAATTCTAGACTCACCACTACAGAGGCTGGTGTTTTAAAACCAGGAGAACCGTAACTGACAGAACGGATAGGCACAAATCAGGGGAGCACAGAATATAAGAAAAATAAAGCTTTTTCTTACCTGGCCAGGTTTTTTGATCTGTGGTTCCCGGAATGCCTGTCCTTTCGTTCCGTCAGCGTAGCTCAGCCACCTCTTGTAGCAACTTGGTGGGTCCCTGTTGTTCGGGCGCCAAAATGTTAGGTTCAACTTTTAAATAAGTTGCTTTAAGTTTATATTGCTTTGTCAAATTATTGCTTCTATAAGAAAGATGACACGGAGTCAGGTATGTCTGTATCACAGTTCTGAGCATAAAGGACTGCTCCCTTTACTTCTTTTATAGGCAGTTCTACAAGCAGTAATCTTATCGGCATTACCAAATGAGGTTAAGGTACAAAGAGTTTCTTATCAGCGAACATGTAATGATTATTCAGCAGTTCCAAATTCCATCTAGATACAGATTGATACGTACACAGAAGAGAAAAGAGCACAAACAATTTAAATAGAACAATTGATACGTACACAGGTAAGAAAAGGAGCACAAACAATTTAAATAGAACAATTGATACGTACACAGGTAAGAAAAAGCAGAAACAATTAAAGTGGAACTCTAAGTCATTATTTCAACCCTATCAGAAATCATCACCAGTTAAGTGATTGATGCAGATTGACAGTTAAACAATGAATATGCCTCCTGAGTTTGGTCGGCCTACTGATGTATGAAAGGAGTCAGGTAGAAGACGCCACTTCCTTCCACTGAGGGATGAAAGGCTGGTCATTTGTGGGCTAACTAATTTCCATCACCAGACACAAACTAGTAGCAGTATTCAAACTAACATAAATGCTTGTTGGTACAGTACACAAAATGAAAACATGCCCATTAGTGGTGGAATATAAACCCCTGCTCACAGAGACCAAGCTTGATTTCTGCTTGCAGCTCATTTGGATATGTGAGGGTCTGCGAAGCTGGAGACCTGTCTCTTTTTGAACAAAAGAGATTGCATAGACAGTTATTATGTTATTAAGTTAGCAAGGCTGATTCACTTTTGTGATGGCTGGTGTCAATGTCTCATCCAAGCCAGGCCGGAAATAATCATCAACAGAAATGACAGGGACAGCAGATGGTACACATGTGCATGAAACAGAGACAAAAAGCAGATATGGAGACAACGTGCTGCCGGCCAGTGAATGATATATATGAACAGGAAGAATGGTAAAATGTAAGGGAGGATAAGATTAGGGTGGGGGGCGTGGCTTGGAGCCGGAGCTGAATGGCCGCCTAGATCCCGAGCTCCCGTCCGCCAAGGCTAAACTTGTAAGCACTTCAGAGCCATCCTAGCTCAACCATGGGGAAAACGTCCAGGGAGCCATCCCCAGCCAGGTCCCGCTCCCCCAGGGGGTCCGGATCGCAAATCGGCCGCAATATCCCGGATATATTCCGGACCCAGGCACGCGAGGCCCCGGCTTCAAATCGGGCCTACCCGAACGCTGCACGCTCCTCCAGCCTCAGCCCCTCAGGGAGAAACCACACACAAACCCAGCCTCCAGCTGAAGCAGCATCTACCCCACAGCCCCTCTCCATGCAAGACCTGCGATCTGTGGCAGAAGATATTAAAGCTACACTCTCTGCAGCCATCACGGATCTCAGGAGAGATGTCCAGGTAATGACAATACGCCTGGATGATTTGGAGGAAGCAACCAACCGCCATGACACCTCCATTCAACACTTACAGACCTCTTCCCAGGCACAATCTTCACAGCTCAGAGACATTCAGAGGCATATGGAAGATTTAGACAACCGCGGCCGTCGCCACAATATACGGGTAAGAGGTATCCCTGAATCAGTTGAAAATGCGCAAATTACGAAAGCTACTATCGCCATATTTAACGATCTCTTGGGCAGACCTCCTGAAACACCCATTGAGTTTGAACGATTGCATAGAGCCCTGAGGCCCAGAGGCAGAGAATCTGAACATCCCAGAGACGTGATATGTTGTCTCATTAACTTTCAACTGAAGGAGGAAATTCTTCATAGGGCCAGGGATCGTCACTCCTTACTTTACCAAGGAGCCGATATAAAGCTGTTCCAAGACCTCTCGCCCATTACCCTTCAAAATAGGAGAGACTTACGCCCCCTTCTTGACCTGCTGCGCACCAAAGGCATTCAATACCGGTGGAAATTTCCCTTCTGCCTCTCTGCCTCATCCCAAGGTCGCACCGCAAACCTACGCCTACCAGAAGATTTGCCAGGTTTTTGTGAAGCACTAAATCTTCCACGCATCGACATCCCGGATTGGTACACCACTCTTCGCCCACCGCGCATGAGAAGGTCAGCCTCTACTGATGCCATTCCAGTCCGTGATGACTTCCACATAAGACGTCGCAGACACACCCCATCGAGGGAACCTACCATGCCAGATACCCGGAACGCTCCACCCAACAGCCCTACAGCCTCCCCGGCCCACAGAAGGGCCCGCCATGACAGATCCAACTGAACAACCTCATCCCTTCCAGCATATATCTCTCAAGACTGAATACGTCTTCTCAAGATGGGAACATGCCCGCAACACCCATCAACAACACCCAGGACAGCAAGCGCTTCCCAAAAACGGTTTCCACACAGATAACCTTTCTTTTTCCCTTTCAGTAACAATTATCCTGCATTGCTCCCGAGAACCCACCGTGAAAAGCGGATCTCCGAGCAAGTGGAACCACCCTCAGCAAAACTGTGAGTTGGACCTTCCCCCTGGGGAAACCCTTGCACAATGTCTGACCCCTCTAGAAGCTCTGACGGTATCCATGCTTTACAAAGGAGACTTTCACTTAAAATACCGTCCAGCTCCTCTCCCTATGCCCTTCCCCCACCCTCCTATATCCCTTTCCCTACCCAATTCCCCCCTTTCCCTCGCCACCCTCCCCAATCCCATTTGCCCTAGAAGGTATACTACAGGTGAGCCTCACAGTCCGCTCGGCTTACAATAATTTCTGGATCCAAAGCTCAATAATTTTTATGAATGAAGTTTCATACACTTTGTTCGGGTGACTTGTTGGGGGTGATGCCACACAGATGCCCACCTACCTTCCAGGTCAAGCAACAGACGTATTCCGCTTTGCTATCTCTCACCCCTCCTATAATGAGGGGAATCTAAATCTTCAATCGCCCCTAGAGTAGTCGACACCATTAGTTACTCTAATGAACCTCCGAAATATGGCATCTGTGGAGGCCTCGCCCTTCCTCCTGGCACCCTATGTGGGTAAAAAGTTATATGTATGTTTATGTTTAAAAATTACAATATGTTAGAAAGTACATGCTCTTTATTTAGGCGGTATCCTCAAATCCTAGATATCCAACCACAAGGGAATATCTCCATTACGATTCAAACATGTTCCGGTTACCTATATAACACCATTTCAGAGGGGGCAGGCGGTCTCACCTGTTCCCTCTGAGATATTAAATTCATATGAAGGTTGGAGAGGTCTACTTCCCAACTCAACTTAGAGGGTAATCTGTTAAAATACCGACCATAACCTGTAGACTGTCCGAACACACACACAAATGAAAAGGGTTATCTTCAGATGTTGAGTCAGCGGTAACCCGATGGTGTAGAATACTTCGGAAGAATATTATTATTAGCGTTGATATGTTTAACTGCTAGAGTCCCTCCTCATCCCCATCCCCTTAATGACACAATGGGGCATACTGTTACTTTTAAGTTTAGATGACCCCCATTAAGGTTCTGGTTTTAACACCATTCTACTTTGTTTACAATGTAGTACAAACGCTGTTTATACAATGTTGACTCATTATATTTGTTAAATGACCTGTCTAGTTTGTCGCATGTTTGACCCCCATGAGTTTAGACGCAAGGTTATCTTATTTAGCTCTTAAAACTCCGTTGGCTCCCACCTGCACTCATAGGCACGAGCCTCGGTGGACGGGTGATACTAAATCTCGACAGTCTCGACCCGACACTTTCCACCCCCCCACAAGACAGGAAAGTAGATATTCCTGTCAAAACAAACCGGACACTTTTCGATCCGTAGGGTAGGTTTTACATAACCTCCCTCACTCCGGAATACCATACATCTCACTTTTTTCTAAATCCCAGTTAACTTATCTCTCTCCTTTTCCATCTCTCTCTCCCGCTATCTCTCTCTTTCTCTCTCTCTCTCGCTTCCTTCCCGTCCCTCCCCTCTTCCTCTACTCGTCTTCCCCCCACCTCCCCCCCCCCCTTTTTTTTTTTCTTTTTTTTTTTTTTTGTTCTCTTCTTTCCCTCCTTTTCCTCCCTTGCAGTCTCCGCCACCTACACATCCCGGCTAAGGCAAAACTTGCAAACAGCCCTTTCCCCCGAACCCCTCTAAACTCCCACGGGAAAGTTGAGCTATTACCTGATTCTCGCTCACTCGCTAGCGTTCTGACTGAACAACAACCCACTATGACGCACATACGCTCCACCACAAAACCCTCTTTACTCAAAATAGTCTCGCTAAATGTAAAGGGATTAAACATCCCGGAGAAGCGTAGTCAAGTTCTTGATATGATGTCTAAACTAAAGGCTAACATAGTGTTCCTACAAGAGACACACTTTCACACAAACAAAATACCCAAACTCTTGAACCGTATGTTCCCAACAGTATACCATGCCACCAATTCCCTTGCGAAGTCCAAAGGGGTTTCAATCCTCTTATCCAAAAACCTAGACTGGCAACTCGAAGACTCACTCATAGATGCCGAAGGCAGATACCTCTTTTTGAAAGGACGACTTCAGGGACGACCAGTGACCCTGGCCAACATATATAGCCCCAATTCTGCACAAGTAAGTTTCTTTAGATCAATCTCACGACTACTCTCAGATTTCCACGCCGGACTGACCATTCTAGGGGGAGACTTCAATATCGCCCTTTCCCCAATCTTAGACACCTCCACAGGCACGACATCTCTACCATACAAAGCTATCCGACAAATTAAACTACAAATCCAAGACCTTCTTTTACATGATACGTGGCGTGCCCTTCACCCCGACGAGAAGGACTTTACTTTTTTCTCGGCCCCACATAACAAATATTCGAGAATCGACTATCTGTTCCTGTCCCAGAAAGATATTCCCTTTCTCTCGACTGCCACCATTGAACCAATGGTGTTGTCAGACCACCATCCAATCACAATGACCCTGACGTTCCCTGACAAACACATCCCCAAACAAAAAATTTGGCGCTTAGATGCGTCTCTGCTTACTTCGGAAGAAGTAACCAATGATATCAATAATTGCATACACACTTTTTTCTTAGAAAACGACACGCCAGACACTGCCCCTCTCACACAATGGGAAGCCCACAAGTGCGTAGTCAGAGGCAAACTCATTGCTCTTAAAGCCTCGCGTCAAAAGGCCCAACAACAGAAAATCACAGAGCTCCTTGATAAGATTAAAAGGCTTGAACTTGCCCACAAACATTCACAAGCACAGCAAACTTATCACAAACTCACCCAAATCAGGAAGATGCTACGAGAGGAACTAAACCGTAAGACGCAACGTAAATTTATGTTACATCAAAAGAGTTTTTATGAATTTGGCAATAAAGGTGGTAAATACCTTGCAAAAGCCCTCCAGACCAGGAAAGCACAGGCAACCATTCACACTATTAAAGACCACCAGGGTAAATCGCACATCACCTCGACAGACATAGCAGCCCAATTTGAGACCTACTATTCTAAATTATACAATCTCCCGAAACAAGATACAAGTCAGTATGGATCTGAGAACAGACGTAAGATAATCAAGTCGTTTCTCAGCAAATTTGCCCCCAAACCCATAGATAAAGAGGATGCAGCACACCTTGAAAATCCTATATCAGAAGAAGAACTTAAAGCAGCTATCAAGCAACTTAAAAATGGGAAAAGTCCAGGCCCAGACGGGCTTACAGCCACTTACTTCAAAACCTTCACAGACACACTGGCCCCACATTTAATTAGGACCTTTAACTCCTTAACTTCATCCACTCTCCCCTTCCATAGATTCCTTGAAGCACACATCACAGTGATCCCGAAAGATGAAAAAGACCCCACCTCAGTAAGTAATTATAGGCCGATATCCTTATTAAACGTTGACGTAAAACTTTATGCCAAGATTCTGGCCTCCCGTCTCTTGCCTCTCCTGCCTTCCCTGATAGGGAGAGATCAGGTGGGGTTCATCCCTGGAAGAGAGGCTAGAGACAACACAATCAAAGCGCTGAATATACATCACTGGATCACGAACCAAAAACACAAGGGATTCTTCCTGTCCCTGGATGCAGAGAAGGCGTTCGACAGGTTGGCATGGGACTACCTTGGAGCAGTCCTGAGACGCATTGGTATCCAAGATCGGATGTTTAATGCTATCATGTCCCTCTATACCACTCCAACCGCTAGGGTGCGTGTCAACGGCCACCTGTCGAACGCCTTCTCTATTAATAATGGAACAAGACAGAGATGTCCACTTTCCCCAATATTATTTGTCCTAACCCTAGAACCCTTTCTCCAATGTCTCAGATCCAACGACAACATCAAAGGTTTCTGCATTGCCGATCGCACCTACAAGATCGCTGCATTCGCTGATGACATATTACTATTCCTGAGAGAACCACATATATCGATCCCAAACCTCTTAAAAGAAGCAAATACCTTTCACACCATTTCCAATTTTAAAATCAACTTTACAAAATCCCAGGCCCTAAATATTTCCCTCCCACAGGAACAGGTAACACAATGCAAAAGCAATTTTCCCTTCCATTGGAGGCATGACCAGATTAAATACCTCGGGATACAACTAACGACAAAGCTTTCAGACCTATACTCCAAAAACTATCAACCCATCCTCAAAACCATTACGAACGACTTAAACAAATGGAATAATCCCCATTTTTCCTGGTTTGGTAGGGCAGCAATCCTAAAGATGAATATCCTTCCCCGCATCCTCTACATCTTACAAACTATACCTATTAAACTCCCCCCAACTTTCTTCCAACTTTACAAACGACTATGCACTAAATTTCTATGGAGACAGAAAAGACCTAGAATAGCTTACGACCAACTAACACACCCTAAGACAAAAGGGGGCATCGGCCTCCCGGATCTTAAGAAATATTATTGGGCTTGTCACCTCTCTAGAATTATAGATTGGTCAGTGCACGACAAATGTAAAGACTGGGTCACCCTTGAACATACATTCTCCCCACTTCCACTACGATCCTTGCCTTGGACTTTATCCAAACACACCCCGAGAATGCTAAATAGTCATCCTCTTATCGCCCCGACATTCCAATGCTTTAAGGAAGCCTGTCGGAAGCTACAAATATCCTCCAATCCGGGACCCCTCACTCCGGTAAAACACAACCCAGCATTCCCTCCCGGAATGTTCACTAACTTCCTGACGGGTACATGGCAACACTCAACGGTTCTAGCCCATCACTTCTTTCGATCGGATAGTCTTCTAGAGCGCTCCTCCCTACCGATTAATGCAAATAGTACTCCCCTCCCACTCTGGACATACTTCCAGATCAGACATTTTTTAAAAGAAATGAACAGGGTCTCTTCGGTCTCCCGTCCACTCACGACATTTGAACAACTATGTGCTCACTCTACACCCCAGCAACATATGATCTCAAACGTTTACAACTTGCTCTCCTCAGGAGGTTCAATGAAAACTATCAAAGCGTGCGTAAACTGGGAAAGAGACCTACAAACAGAATTAACAGAGGCACAATGGGAAAACATTTCTATGATAGCACATAAAGGCTCCCTTAATGTCTCGATTCAAGAGAATAATTATAAAATTTTAATGCGTTGGTACAGAACCCCCGCAATTATCCACAAATACTATCCTACCCTATCTGACAAATGCTGGAGATGCGCCAAAGAAGTGGGTACGCTAGAACACATATGGTGGTCCTGTCCCTTAATCCAGCCCTTTTGGACCCAAGTCAGGGAACTGACCTCACAAATATCCACATATACTCTAGAGCACACCTCAGCACAATGCCTCCTTCATCACTCGGACATTCCGGTACATCAATATCGCAAAACGCTAATACCACCCTTACTAAATGCAGCCAAGTTGTGTATCCCTCTCCACTGGGGAACAACAAACGCGCCCACTATCCCGGAATGGCTCAAACGAGTAGAAAAAATTGCGGAAATGGAGGAATTGATTGCCATAGCCAAAGATTGCCCAACCAAATTCTCATTCACATGGGCATGCTGGTCCCACTTCTGTACCACTGATCAATATAAACAGTTGACCAACCAAACTCACGCAGATCGCGATCCCTAAAACGCTGGCAACTATTATTAACTTCTTTATATCATTCAGAAGCTAAATATAATAAAGTCTGTGGTGGCCGACCTCCCCCACCTAAACAAGGGATGATTGGGGGAGGTCGCCTGACACGTTTTACACGTACCCACATAAAGACCTACCAGCTGGGCAATCCTCCCTGCGAGATTGCAAACCCTTAAATATGGTGGCGGAGACTGCAAGATGCTACTGACTCTATCCCCTCCCCCCCATTCCCTTTGCCCTCCCCCCCTCCACTTTCCGTCTTCTCTTCCCCCCTCGCTCCCTACCCCTCTCTATCTTTCTTTTCCTATAAATCTAGGTTTATACCATAAGCTAGGTCCCCTTCAGACAGAATCCTTTCCTTGTATACACTGATGTTCAATCATCCTTAGCTGATCAAATATTGAACGGAAATAGATACTTAACATTAGCCACTGTATTAAAACAATGTCTCGATTTTATTGAGGAAATACACCCAAACACCCGTAAACACCAGACAGAACTAATAGCAGTGGAACACATGCATATATATAAGTGACCTTTCACAACTATATCCCATTGTTTTTCTATAAGGGTACACCTTACCAAAGTCAGCGAAAGAAAGGTCCCCTTCTCGTTTATGTTTCTATCTTTATTACAAGAGTTATTGTCTGTTAACTTTGAATATCAGTGTTGCCGAATACTGTGTTTTGACTCACTTTCTGTAACCAAAAGCAATGTAAACCCTATTTTTATTCTACCAATAAAATATTATGGAAAAAAAAAAAAAAAATGTAAGGGAGACAATGGGTTTGATTTACTAAACAGGTAGACTGTTGACCACCATCAAAGTAAATACCCACTTTGCAAAATGAATCTTAGTGAATAAGGTAAAGCTGTGGTCAGTTTAAATTAAATCATATGCAACAAAAACTGAGTATTCACAGTAAACATAGTACTAGTTTGTTCACTAGCATTTGCTTTGTCTTGCCTAGTAAATATGTGCTTTGATAAGTGAAGATCTACCCTTTCAGTAAATCAACCCCATTGGGCTGCTTAGCAGCAGGTAATACATATATAGGCTATAACTATAGGCATGCGCAGGGGGTGGTCAGGTGTGCCCGGGCACACCCTAATCACTACATGCAGTGATGGTTCCGCTTACTGCTCGGACTTTCCTCATGTTGGCCCCCACACCCTGAAGTGCTGCTGGCTTCTCTCCTCTCCCTCCAGCTGCTGCGGGGGATTTTTCAGGATGGAGAGTGGGGGGGGGGGTAGTAAATATGGAATTTACCAGAGCCTTCCTTTTCTAAATGAACACACTCCCTCACCGTCTTCATTCATAACTGAAGCATAGTAAACTGTGTTGCTTTAGTTTGTGAATAAACAGGAAGACACTCAGCACAGAGCACTTCCCATTCATTCACTGTCCCCTGTGGCTGAGGCTGCAGGGAAAGGCATGTTTGTTTGAGCTTTGGTGTGCACACCCTAATGCAATAGGCTGCACACACCTATGGCTATAACAGGAAGATTACAGACATCCTAGTCATGTGAATGTTCATGACATTTAGGTTCCTTTCACATGGGATGGATCCGTGATGATCTGACCCATGAACATCGGCTTGCTCAGTGGGGATCGCTCCATTGATCCCCGCTGAGCCAACGGATGACAGGGCAGTCCCTGCACAATGTGCAGGGACTGCCCTGTCAGATCTCTGCTCTCCCCTATGGGGCATTGGATGAACACGGACTGTCTGTCCGTGTTCATCCGATCCGCTCTGCAGACGGATACAAAAATAGGATTTTCCTCCGTCTGCAGAATCGGACCATAGCGGGGATGGATGATATCGGGTGTCAGTGGATGTTCATCCGTTGACACCCGAAATACCATAGGGATGCATGTATGTCCGTATTTCATGCGAAAATGGATGGATGAAATACAGACATACTGTCCACACGTGTGAAAGGGGCCTTAGTGAAAAGAATTTTAAAAACAGCTCCAGGGACGATAATTATCATGAATGAAGAATGTCCAGTGTGCTGGAGGTTGTTCAGCCTCATGCACACTGGACGTTAAATAGCCGGCAGTAGCTTTAGCTGTAGAATGGCGTGTTACAAACTTGAGTTTTGCGGCATTTTTGCATTAGCGTTTTTAAGCGACTTCATTTTTTAGCTTTTTTTAAACAAAAATAACCCCCCCACAAAAGCTTATGGCTAAAAAACGCTCATAAATTCAGAATAGCCATGGTTTTCAGCATTTTTTAGGGTTTTTTAGCGTTAGAGCATTTTTCCAGCTGAAAAACTCACTAGTTCTCATTTTTTTTTTCCAGCCAGAAAACGCCCCTGCCAAAAAACGCTGATAAAAGCCTATGTGTGCATGGACACATAGGATAACATGCTGGGGAATTAACTGGCTGCAGAAAAAAAATATCCAAAGCCAAAAACAACAGCTGTAAAAATGTCCATTGTGCATGAGGCCTTAATCCTCAGTGCTCTGTACCCAGGATACCCCGGCATCCATGATCTTAATATGAATGGCTGCAGCTGTGACAAGCACTCATCAAGTGCCATCTATGCCCATCCCTTCCTCCCCCCAAGTTCCCACAATAAAAAACGCTCTATGAATGGAGGAGGCAAACCTTTCAATCATCAACCTGCTTCCATGTATAGAGCTCTTTTCATTTGAGAACCTATAGTATGGCTTCTATGAATGAAGGACGGGGTAGGCATAGTCAGCAACTGACAAGTGTCTGTCACAGCTGCTTATATTAACCCATGCAGCACCAGAACATAACTGCTGGGGGGGGCATCAGGGGGAAGAGGAAAGAGAACTTCAATCTAATACAGCATTCACCAGCACTTGGGGCACTCTTCATTCATGGTAAGTATCGTCCCTGGTGTTGTTTTTTAAAAAAAATATAATTTTTCACCAAACTTCAGCAATAAGTGACAGTAGAATTGTCCAAAGTCTTATTGTCTGTAGTTGAATAATCAGATACCAGTACAGTGAGCTTGAGGGGATGTTTGCACGAGCAGCCCCAAAAAGATCAGTTTTACTCAATTTGATTTACTAAACGCAAATAGACTGTTCACTTTATTAGGGAAGGGGTCATTTGCAAGGAAATTTTCCCCAAAGCATAGTGAAACCTTGCTGAATTCCATCATTGAATCATGTGCAAGCAAAAATTTGTTTGTTTCTCTCTTTTCCTTGTACTGTACATATTCAGGTATTCTTTACAAAATGAAATTTCACCTCAGTCGCTAAACTCTGGGGAAAATGTACTTGCAAAGTGCAACTTCCCTTGCAATGTGAACAGCCTATTTGCCTTTAGTAAATCAGTCTAACTGTCACAGAACTAGTGTGTGGCACATAAGTCAGGGAAATTACAACATAGCAGGTGATTTGCTTATTATCTTTAAAGCGTGACTCCACTTTTATTGCAAAAAAAAAATTCCCTCTGGGTGATCTATGTACATTGCAAGGATATTAACAACCTTTGTTGTAGATTCCTACCTTTTGTTAATCTGAAGAAATCCCTGTTTGTTCCTCTGTGCCTTTGGGCACAGTGTGTCTAATGGGAGTGGTTTCATAATTATCTATCAGCTGTGGAGCTGCAGGGCACTAATGAGCAAATCTGCTGGGGCCTATATCCCTTCAGACATGTTCCTATTGGGAGTATCTCACCAAAAATTAAATTTTTGTTGCAGGGGATGCCCGAAATCTGACTTGTATCATAGGCAGAGTTGTAGGAATATTGGTGAGCCAATCACACATGCAGGAAATTATGTTTCTGGGGGGTGGTCAGTCAGTTGAAAAGGAAACATAATTTTTAATAACATTTAATTACAATATGACTTGTGTCGCAATTGTATACGCTATATTATTTTTGCTATTTTTTTTCACACTAAAGTTGAGTTACCCTTCAAATTTACTGGTATGCCTTAAGCTGTTTCTCATACATATTTAAAAACATAGATTTAATAAAAAAACTACTTTTAGTTTAGGTAATTGAAGATCTAAAAGCTGTCATACTGGTCAGTTATGAGTGATTTACAAAATTAAAATGAATGATTTTATTTAGCGTGTCAGCCAGAAAATAAAAATAATCAAAAGCCATTAACTTGAAGTCTTGATTCTCTGATGTTTTAGGTAATCAGTATAAAATGTTATTGATTAAATGTAGACTTTATATTCTCTGGGTATACCAATGGTATATATTTGGCATGCTTTTTACTAAATTGTACGTTTCAATAACATTCCAGTTACCTCTCTTGCAGGTAACTGTTTTGAATATACATAAAATATACTTAAAGTACAGTATCAAATTTAATAAACTGCTATTTCCAGCATTGCTAAATACATACAATATATGACTAGGTGACTTCTTCAGGAATTCAACAGAATGCAGTATATCTGAAAAGACAGGTGCCATGAGTAAAGGGAAAGGTTCCATTAATAAAGGTACTGTATAGTGGTTTTGTACATATTTGTTTTCCTTTTTTATGGTTATGATTGAAAAAAAAAAGTTAGTTAAACATGAAATATTGCATAACAATATTGTACAGGCATACCCCACTTTTGAGTACACAATGTATACTCTTCTCCTGAACAAGCAGGTGGAGATTTAAATTTTGTTTCACATTTTCAGCAGATATAATTTTGTACGAAATCTGTAATTTATAGATCTTGATAGCTCAAATTGAAATTTACACACACATATGAATAAACAAGAGAAGTCACATAGCCCTTAAAGTGATAGTAAAGGCCATATTTTTTGTGTTTAAAATAAAAATGTAGTAATACTTACCTACTCTGTGCTGCGATATTGCACAGAAGGGTCTTTTATCTTTTCTTCTGGCAGTCCCCTGCTGGTGCTGTCAGCTTTTCCCTCTTTTGAGAGCAAGCCAGGTGCTAAGACGGCACCCCTGCATGCGCACTGTCAAGCCAGGCAGTGTGCATCCATAGGCACTCACAGCGCCAGTAAGCGATACCCCTGATCCCTCCTCTCAGGAGTTTGACTGACAGCGGCCAGTTCAACCCTCAAGTTCTACTCTGAAAGCAGGAAGCGAGGGGAGTGGTGCTGGAGCCAAGACAGTGCTGGACAGGAACCAGGTAAATGTTTAGAGATGGGGTGGGTAGGACAGGTAGTGGGGCGTTTTATACCTTGATGCAGAGAATGCATTACAGTAAAAAACATTTAGACTTTAGAGTCACTTTAACAGACAACTCTGACTAAGGTTTCAGCTTGAGAGACTGAGTCTGAACGATAATGATTACTTGTGTGCTGTCTGTTTGAAAAACCCATAATGCTCTGCAAATCAAGTTTTAAATGTTTATTAGTAAAACAAAGATTTAATATATAAGGTAAAAAATATGATGTTTATGTACATGTTACTCACTACTGACTGCTGCGCATGTACTGGAGGTTATTTCTGTGTCTGTGAGACTTGCTTGTACACAGTACTTAAAGGGGTTGTAAACCCTCGTGTTTTTTCACCTTAATGCATCCTACGCATTAAGGTGAAAAAACTTCTGACACTGACCAGCCCCCCCCGGTTTTATTCACCTGAGCCCTTCGTTCCCTCAGTGGAGACACGCCGTACCTGGGGTTCTCGGCTCTTGATTGGATAGATTGATAGCAGCGCAGCCATTGGCTCCCACTGCTGTCAATCCAATTCAATGATGTGGGTGCCAGGGGGTGGGGCCGAGTCCGGCACTCTGTGTCTATAGACCCCAGAAGACGATGATCGGGGCCATACTGAGCAAAATGAACTGCACAGTGGAGGTAAGTATGATATGTTTGTTATTTAAAAAAAAATCAAAAAAACGAGGGTTTACAAACCATTTAAGGTGTAGTTTACAGCTACAAGGACAGTGTATGCCATGAGAAAGTTCAGATTTTACAATTCAAGGTGGTTAATTAGTATTATTAAACTACTTATTAATAGTTCAATGGGTAGGCAGGTAAAAGCACTCCCTGTCTTGTGCTTGAATGTCCCTAGTCCAAGTTTAGTGTTTGCAGTTATGGTGGGAGTAAACTTACTTTGTTGATATTTATCTATAGGTAAGCGTATAAGTCTTACGTATCGGTACAGCACATATCTCCTAAGCGTGCTCCGTTTAGGTGATATTTATTTTAGAAGCAGCCGGTGACATCACTGGCGCATGCGCTCTGAAGGAAAGACTTACCCATGCCATTCCTTCAGAGCCCTGTGCCGTAAACAGTGACTCCAGCTCGCATGCGTGGGAATGACATCATTGCAGCTTGGCCATTCATATGGCCAAAGCCCATGAACCCAGAAGGAAGACTGTATGAAGGTGGGAGTACCTAAGAGCAGTGACAGCATGCCAATGGAGGGCTTTGTTTTAAGGTAAGTGTGTCATAATGTGGTGCATACTAGCACATTATGACTTAAACTGCCCCGGGCCCCAATTTCTTTTGCTGCGGTTTACTACTGCTTTAAGCTGTAGCCAGTTGAGCATTGGCTATGTTATCTGAGTTTTTCCTAAGCCCAAGGACATTGTTTGCATCTGCCAGCTACTGTTGAGTGTTCTCATGCTAAAAATTACAACCAGAGGTCCTAACCTATTGATGAGCGAGTTCTTTTAACTGTTTTTCTGTTGTGTAAGTTGCCATTTGTATTTAATTCCAATATACAGTTTATAATATATTTAAGTTGCACCCCTCCTTTCTCTATCTGTTTACCCAGAGACACTTCAGTCTCTAAGGAGATGCTGCATCAAGTGTCTGAGGCAGTGACGGTTGGGTCCATAAGGGCGCACGGGCGCCGCCCCCTCTCTCCAGCCACCCCCTCTATCACCAAAAGATAGATCATTTATTGCATGGATCTATCCATGGCCGCCGCTGCCACCCCCTCTTCAGGTGCCCGGCCCCTTTTCGGGTGCCTGAATTACAGCGGCAGGGATGTTTTTGAAGCACCTGATTAGAGCTATAGGCTCTAATGGGCGTCAAAAAAGGTAAACAGGTAAAAAGGTAAACAGAGAGCACCATGCTTGGTGCTTGCAGTTCACCCAGCTGTGTTAGAAAAGCGAATTAATATTCGCTTTCCTAACACTGAACCGCCTCTCCGCCAATCAGGTGCTCGGATCTGTTACCCGTCACCTGATTGGCTGAAACGACAGGCACTGTGACTGGATGCCTATCAGATGGGAGAAGAAGACATCAAGGACATCTCTTGCCGCCTGCCGCCGCCACCCGCTGCCCCACCAAGACAGGGTAAGTGCTGGGCAGATGGCGGGTGGGGGGGCACAGTGGCAGCATTTGATGGGCACAGTGGGAGCATTTGATGGCACAGTGGGAGCATTTGATGGCACAGTGGCAGTGTTTGATGGGCACAGTGGCAGCGTTTGATGGGCACAGTGGCGGCATTTGATGGGCACAGTGGTGGCATTTGACGGGCACAGTGGCGGCATTTGATGGGCACAGTGGCAGTGTTTGATGGCACAGTGGCTGCGTTTGATGGGCACAGTGGCGGCATTTGATGGGCACAGTGGCAGCATTTGATGGGCACAGTGGTTACGTTTGATGGCACAGTGACCGTGTTTGATGGTACAGTGGCTGCATTTGATGGCACAGTGTCTGCGTTTGATGGGAACAGTGAAGCTGCAATTGATGTTTTTTTTTCAGAATTTTTCAGTTTGTTTGTGCCCCCCCCAAAATTTTAAGCACCAGCTGCCACTGGTCTGAGGCCAGCAAAAAGCCACCTTGGATGTTCCAACTGAACTTATGGACATTTTGCTGTACTCATATCATCAGTATACACACGACACCCACTGCACCATATACCCCCTGTTTTCTATTTCATAAATTTGCCTTCTCTTTGACCCCAGTAACCAACTCAAAATTATCTTGTAAAAGGCCTAGATGCTAGACCTGACCTTTAACCTGTCATTCATTTTGAATTTTTGCAGCCTTTTTTCCCTTTTTTACATACTCTGTTATATTCTTTATAACTTTTGTGGTTCAATAATTTTTATTGAGAGGAAACATAAAGTAACAAGTACATTTCGGTTTTACATAGACATGTACAAAAACAAATAGACATTACGGGGGAGATTTACCAAGGTTGGTGCACTTAGAATCTGGTGCAGCTGTGCATGGTAGCCAATCAGGTTCTAACTTCAGCTTGTTCAATTAAGCTTTGGCAATTAGGCCCGGTTCAAACTGGTGCGACATAAGCTCCAACTTTGGGAGCACATGTCACATGACGTGTATAAATGAATAGTTCAGCCCATTGGTTTGAATGTAAGTTGCATCCAGGTCGATTCATCATCCTAACTGATCCAACTGGCATGCGACTTGTGCTCTGAGGAGCTTTGGTCTAGTATGGATTTTAAGAAAAAACCCCACACCAAAAAAACAAAAAAAAGTGTGCCCACCCCCTCTAAATCCCTACCAGACCCTTATCTGAGCACGCAGCCCAGCAGGTCAGGAAAGGGGGGAGATGAGTGCCCTCCTGGACCATACTAGGCCACATGCCCTCAAAAAGGGGATGTGGATGCTTTGAGGTGGGGGGAGCATCAAGGGGGCCATCAGATCCCAACCCCCCCATGTAAATGAGTATGGGGTACACTGCACTCCTACTCATTCACCCAAAAATATGTAAACATAAATTAAAACAGTACAGGCATACCCCACCTTTAAGTACGCAATGGGGTTTATTTACTAAAGCTGGAAAGTGCAAAATCAAGTTCCCTTCTGCATAGAAACCAATGAGCTTCTAACCCTAGATTGTTCAATTAAGCTTTGGTAATAAAACCTGGAAGCTCATTGGTTTCTATGCAGAAGTGAGCCTGATTTTACACTTTCCAGCTATAGTAAATAAACCCCATTGTGTTCTTAAAAGTGGGGTATGCCTGTACACCGGTTTTTGACAAAGTCCTTCATTAAAAATGAAGAATGTCCCGCGTCGTAGCTCCAATGTGTCTTCTCCCTCTGATTCTTCTCCTTGTGTTTCTTCATCCTCCGGATCATATCTCTCCGGTTCTTCTCCCTCCGCTGATGTCTTCTTCCTCTGGTTTTTCTGCCAGTTCTCCCTCCACAGATGACTTTGTCCGGGGCATGATGGGATGGTGATGTCACAAGGGGGCGGTGTCTTCAGATGATGGATGAGAAGTTATCAGCGGAGGAAGAAGAACTTACAAAAGAACCAGAGGAAGAAGGCATCAGTGAAGGGAGAAGAATGTTGGAGCTACGACGGGGGACATTCTTCATATTTTATATATATATATATATATATATATATATATATATATATATATATATATATATATATATATATATATATAAATATATATAATATATATAAAGGACTTCATCAAAAACTGGTGTTCTGTTTTTATTTATTTTTGACACTTTTTTGGGTGAATGGATAGGGGATAAATGTACCCCATACTCATTCACATTAGGGGGGCAGGATCTGGGGGCCCCCATGTTAAAGGGGGCTTACAGATTCCGATAAGCTCCCTGCCCTCAGACCTCCACAACCACCGCCCAGGGTTGTCGGGAAGAGACCCATGTTGATGGCTTGTGGCCTGGTATGGCGCTTGCTCATCCACCCCCTTTCCTGATCTGCTGGGCTGCGTGCTCGGATAAGGGTCTAGTATGGATTTTGGTGGGACCCCAAGCCGTTTTTTTTATTTTGGCTTGGGGGTTCCTCTTAAAAATCATACCAGACCAAAGAGTCTGGTCTGGTCTTGGGGAGACCCCATGCCATTTTGTTTTTATTTTGGCGTGGGGTTCCCCCCTTAAGATTCATACCAGACTCAAAGGGCCTGGTGTGGTCGGATCAAAGTCGGGTCCCATTCATTGAAGTCACGTGGAAGTTGGACATGAAGCCTAAAACCTGGTAGCTGACTGGTTTCTATCCAGAGTTGCACCCGATTTTAAACTCTACTATTTTAGTAAATAACTGCCTATTTTGTCATAGGAGAGGTAATAAACTGTAACAAAAAAGACAATACTTGTAAATTATATAAAAATACAAATACTTTTAAATGTGATAACAAGAGTGAGGCGAGAGAGGAAGAGAAGAAAGAAGGATATGGAAAGGGGAAAGAAAAGGGGATGTGATCTAGCTAAATGTCTAATCCTGACAGAGGGATAGTGATAGGGTGGGTGGACAGTCAGAGCTGTGGTCATAGTCCAATAAGAGTCCAAGTAGCTCCTCCTCTCTCTGCCTGGAAGACATTGGGTGGCTTTACTAAAGGCAAATAGATTGTGCACTCTGTTAATGCTGTTGCACTAATTTTCCCCAGAGCTTAGTACATGTAATAAAGCTACACTGATTCCCATAATCTGCAAGCAGAAATGTTTTTTTTTCATATTTTCCTGATTGGGTATTCTTTACAAAGCTTTACTGCATTTAAGAGCAATAACAGGGTGGTTGGGATTATAGTGGTGCCTAAAACAAGGCAAGATACATAGATATCAAAAAATATAGAAATGTTATTACATAGAAACAATACAAATAGGGTTCAATAAAATTGTTAGCAGAGCATATTTACAAATAGTTTTGCTGGTCATTAATATCCCTATACATAAGGTGGTCAGTGATGGATGTCATATCCCTACATGTTTCGCCAACAATGGCTTCTTCAGGGTATTTTTACAAACCACCTGTTTCCATACATCTCTAGTAACAATAAAGTCATATACAGGTTTACAATTTGATAAATACAATAATGCATGAAAATATCATATAACATGGTTCAAGATGCCCCCTTTCCCACCAAACTCACCAAGGGAGCCTCAGGGAACACACACCAGGCCAATCTGCAGACTACAGAGGGGGAGGTTCTGTGTGACCATAGGGGATATATAGGGACCAGGCTACAAAAGGGTATACAAGCATAAAAATAATAATAATAATATCCATTTACTACATTTACTAAGGAAAATGAGGGCAACTGCACTTGCAAAGTGCACAGTCTATTTGCCTTTAGTAAATCCACCCCATTGTGTAAACTAAGGGTGTCAAATAGCTCTGTATCTATCCATTTTGTCAGTTAGCTTCACTTCTACTTTTTCATGGAGCATTGTCTGTGTTACCCATGCATGACCTAACTTCCCTATAGAAATGCTAGGAGATTTCTAGACCTTAGAGAGCATTTGTTTTGCTGCAATGAGAACAAGTTCAATGAGTTAAAGTTGAACTTTAAAAAGGCTTGGTGGCTTGCTGCAAAGATGAGCAATTTTGAATATGATTTTTTTTGTTGGGGGGGGGGTGTGCTGGGGGGATTTGGGGAGAAAGAGGATTTGAGCTGGGAGGGAGATGGGGGTGCAAAGATTTGTGCTGGGGGGGTTAAGCGGGGGGTGTACTTGTCCTGGAAGGAGGGGGATTTATGCTTATGGGTAAGCATGCAGATTAGTGGTCAAATTTGTTTTTGGGGGGTTTTGCTAACACATAATATTCATGCATCTTGGGGGGGGGGGGCACAGTTTGGCATGTTTGCCCTGGGCTCTAGATGGCTTTGTCCCGGCACTGAGCGTAATTCAGAAGTTGAGTGGAGGTAGGAGAGTACAATATAAGATATACAATAAAAGCAATATCAGGCCAGTGGCACGTGTGCCATCTTTGCATTGTTGTTCTCTTTTATAACTTTTGTATGTTGATAGTGTTTTTGCATTTTGGTGATTCCATACCTACCCTCATTCCTGCATGCAAGACATTTACCTGGGTTGTACATGGAAGCAAGTACATAGATTATTGATCAGGTTGTTTTGCAAGAAATTCTGCAATCCACTTATACTTGCCATGCCTGTGCTTCGCATAAGTATAATGACTGTTTATCATTTACCACTATCAAGGTGCAATGGATCGGAGTCGACTACAGGGGAAATTTGCTGTAATTTTGCCTAATTTAGCAAAGTTTCCAATTCTGTTTTGCTAAAAATCACTTAGTTCATCCCTAATCATCATACATCATAGCTTTAAAGTGGACGCTCAGCAAAAACTTACATTTTGGATATAATGGTTAAGAAATAACAAACTCTGCTTATTTTTTTTTTGTATGTGCTGCTGAGGTTTCAACTCACACTCTGTTGCCTCTGGACAGAAAGTGAAGGAAATATCCCCATATAGAACATAAAGAGCAATAATAGCCTGATAATGTTTTACACTCTTCTGCATCCACAAATGGTGTATACCTGTCCACATAGCTCCCAACTGTCCCTGATTTGGAGCAATGTCCCTCTGTCCCTTTTTCCTCCTCATTTGTCCCTCATTTTGTCTGATCTATATAGTTGTATATAAAATGCATTTTTTATCTTTTAAAAAGTGTTTCCCAGTGCTAAAACTTTCATCCAAATTCTAAATTACTGTATTTTTCAATGTTAAAATCCAATATAAAGGAATAGTAGTGGTAAAAAAAAGCACAAGGATTTAATTAACCTTTTTTTGGTTATTTCCCCTTTAAGGGGGTGTGGCAGGGGGCGTGTCCTATGCCTACATACGTTTGCTAGTAGGTGTCCCTCATTCCCATCTCAAGATGTTGGGAGGTATGTGTCCATTATTCTTTTAGAAAGATTATACTCCATTTGCGCAGTCAAAATAAAATCATTTAGGGATTGTGGTTTTCAATCCTACAACTTTAAATCTGTAAAAACAGTTATTTTTGCGTTTCTCAAGCAGTAAAGTGGCTTGTATCCAGCCTGAAGAAAACTCACTCTGCTACATTTTTGCACAGTGCAGATAACATTTTAATTTAGGACCTACAAGAGTACTTGTAAAAACATTTGTCATTGTTCACTCAGGAAAAAAATAAATAAAAAACACAAACGTTCCCCAAGTTCCCAGGTAATTAGTGCAAATAGCAATTGTTAGCATTTGTGTCCTTCAGCTCTGTGAATATATGGATGTTGTCACACATATAACAGTTTATTATTTCCTGGAGCTGCAGAATAAAACAACAGTTCCCAGTGTAAACAGCTCAGCACTTAGGACTGAAAGTAATCACCAAGCTATTAAATATGATGCCTAACAGAAACAGTAGCTGTCCCGGGACTGACCCACTGCTAGTCCTGGAAGTCTCTGATTACTTGGAGGATGTTCTGCTCTTTGTACATGGCTCACATAAATATTTCGAGTCAACTTTACACCTTCAAGATATGGCGGGGATAATTAATGGCTAAACCACAGGCTTTGTAGGAGGAGTGTGTTGTAAAGCTTTAATGATAAATGATGCAATAAATAAAACATTTACACACCACCACACATGTTATACCTCCTCTGTATTTATAATATTGTTTTAATTGAATAATTATACAGGGTAGACTGACTTATTGATCCTCCTTTTGAGAAGACCTGTGATTCTATGAGGATCAGTAATGATAAGGTCAGTCACAGCAGTATTGTGGAGTGCTCTTACACTCTTGGAGATTAAAGCCTGCAAAGCAAATCTCAAAAGCGCCTGACTTGGTCCTACAGATTACATTACGTGCTCTTATAGTCACCTGTAATCAAGGCTTAGGCAACACATTCTCCCCAAGGAAAACACCTGAGAAAGGCTTAAGCCAGAGGTCTGGGAGCTTTGTCACATAAACAGCATGCACTGCTTACATACAATACGCAGCACAGGCAACTATTGTACCTAGTCACACTGCAAAAACACCACATGACATCAAGGTAACATTTCTAGTCACTCTGTGACTTGCTTAGAACTAAACCCTATTGGCTGGCAAACTCTTTAAAAACAATTATTCCTAAATTTTTATCTAGAGCAAGGGTTCCTAAAGTTTTTAATGCCCGAATAAGAATATTGTTATCATTCTTGGACCCAAAAGGAAATGTTTTGACAAAATATCTTTAAAATCAAGCAATGACAAAACCCAGTGGCCATTTAACACACATTGAGCACAGTTCGCTATTCCTGTGAACTTTAGTTAAGCCAAGATAAATACATTTTTTGTTACTTTTTAACTTTTTTTTGTATATATTTTTTATACCAAATCGTTTTTATTGAAATGTTTTTTTGATTTACATACATATATTCCATACATACAGCATAACAGCATAATATCATAACATACCCCCCTCCCCCCTTCCCACACATAGATTGGTATATCACTCTCTTACCCATATTAGTAAACCAATTAGACCGTTTTGCCAGATAAACACAATTTATATTAATTTCTTATTTTCACATGTAGCACTATCCCTCAGAGTAGCCGCTCGAATATATTTGGTTCTGTACTCGGCCTCTCAACCCCAAGAACAGTCTCAGCCCCTCTGGCACACCTGGCAATAATGTTAGTGCAAACACCACCAATGAAAAACACACGTTATAGTAAAACACAGGAATAAAAAACAAAATAGGTGTGACAGCGCTGTAAAAGTGAAATAAACAATTATGGTGATAAACACTGATATTGGAATAATATGAAAAAAGTCCAAAAACATAAAATGAATGAATCCACGTTGTGCAAAAAAACCCCAAAAAAAACAAAAACAAGCTTGTGTGATATCTTCAGACAACCTCCATGCACGGAGTGCTCCAGCCACCTCATGCAATGCTCTCTCACCTCCTTTAAACAACCCTGCAAGGGGTCAAACACGCCTTGCACCCTGTGCAAACATTCCCTCCCAGGGATCGTCAGAAAATCTTGGTGGCTCAAAGGATGAAAGTAATCAAAAGCAGGTAGGTACTCCTTCCACTGTGCTGCTTCAAACTTTAAATCCACAATGACTACCGATAAGTTCAGCAACACATGAAAAAAAATGAGAGAAAGTGCCTCCTATAGTACAGTATCCGAGGGGTTAAAAATGAAACCACTCCAGCCCAGCTAGCATTGAACTCACATTTAATGAAATTTTAAAAGCATTAAAAATGACATGACAGTCTCACTCAGTAGTAGTAGTCCACCGCCAGGCTCCACCTCTACTAGTTTCACCACCTCCCATGTGGCTTCATCTGGAGGAATGAGCCCTGCGGCTATCATTTTTAACCCCTCGGATACTGCACTATAGGAACAGGGAGAGTGGGGCCGTGGGGGGCACCCGCTACACACATTTTAAAACTATTCTAACACTCTCTTCACCACCCACTCATTAGCGGTCAATCCCATAGTATCTACCCACGGTTCTCCTATTTTCTCAAATTCTTTCCTTTTCATGTAGACAAACTTTTCACTTCTTACAGTATTTTTTAATATTTTACCCCTTTTATACTTTTTGGAGGTTCTGATGCCAGCCATCTCTGTGCAATGAGCTTCTGAGCCTGAAATAAACACCTAAGGGGGGCGTGGCCAGCAGCTGGAGCTAATGGCTGCTTAAGAGGAGAGCTCCCTGTTAACCATCAGCATCCAGCTCCATCCAGCGACACAGGCAGCTTCCAGGTGCTCTGCACTCAGGTGACAATCCTGATTGCCATGGGCAAGCGAAAAAAGGAGAAAGGGCCGAGAAAACTGACGACTTCTATCCGCCGACAAGCACTCCTAGGCTGCAAGATGGCGCCGGGGCCTCGGGATTGCGGCGCAGCCTGCAGCATGGCAGTGACCGCTTGGGCTCAGCTCCTAACCCAGGGAGCTCATCGCTTCACAGCAGCAGCGAGGATCCACACCAAGGGCTTCTCCCATCAACAGCCCACAAAAATCAGCCCAGAAGAGGTCCTCTGAGCATAAATATGCAGGTGAGCCTGAGGATTACAGTGTACCACAAAACAGCACCAAAGATTTTGTTGAACAGATTAATGAATTCCCCACCACAGGGCAACCTCTAAGAAACACTGTGATGAGGGACATGTTAGTAACCCTCCGGGGATCACTACATAGAGACATGATGCACTGTATTTCATAACTCAAAATGGAGGTTTCCTCTATGGGGACAGGGTCAGCCACATAGAAGACAAGATGGGGGAATTCACGGTCACCCATAACAAATTAGTGGACACACATAATGACACTGAAGGGGACATGCAAGCTATGAAAGACAAATCGCAGACTTGGAAGACAGGTCGTGAAGGAACAATATCAAACTGTGGGGGGTGGAAGAATCAGTGACCCCTGCTGAGCTCAAGCATTACGTACAACAATTCATAATGGACATTTTACCTGACACCCCTGACAGGGACGTAATAGTGGATAGAGCCCACCGCTTCCAAAACCGAAGTTACTGCCTGAAAAGGTCCCAAGGGAGGTTATCGCTCGCGTCTACTTCTTCCACGTTAAAGACGAAGTCATGCATTCCACTAGAGGGAGTCAACCCCTCCCAGGCCCCTACTCTGGCATATCTGTATTTGCAGACCTGTCCCAACACACCATGATGGCGTGCAAAAAACTGACCACAGTCACAAAATTGCTCCAAAACCATAAAATCCCCTACTCATGGGACTTCCCCACAAAAATCCTCATTACAAAAGACATGTCATCATGACAATTGAAGATGGGTTGGCTCTAACAAGGAGATGGAGTCTGCTACCAGAAGATACCGACGATCATCTATCTAAATCATAGCAGCACAGGCTGTCCCCAGAATGGCAAACAGCATAATAAAAGTGCTATTATCAATGCACTCCAGCCGCCTATATAAAAACTGCTTTGGTTTTTCTTTTGCTGGCAGGATGTCTGTTCTAGGTTATTGGGAGCTCATTCCCCCCCTTAAATCATTGCAAAGGTTTTCACACTCAGTGTATTTTTCCCCTTTTTATGTTTTTGCTTTTGTTTCTGAATTTATTTGATTTTAATAATGTAGTCAACAAAAATATGGACTGTTCTCACCTTAATCCTACTAATAGATATGAGCTACAACCTCTCTTAACTGAAAAAGAACCGTATGACACATGGAGATGTGTACACTCCTCTGAATGAGACTCTACCTACTACTCATTCCCTCATTGGGCCTACTCAAAAATTGACCTTATCCTTTGAGACCTCAAACTACTACAGAGAACTCTTATCAGTCATGATCAATTCGATAACGTGGTCGGACCATGCTCCAGTCTCCACAGTTTTAAAAGAGCAACATTCGGTCTCTCCTCCTGCTTACCTCTGGAGGAACAATACTGAACTGCTTTACAATCCCAAGCATGTTACCAAATTGAACCAGCAACTTACTGAATTTTTTCATATCAATAACAATGCGTACACTAGTATAGCATCTTTGTGGTGCGCCCTCCAGGCATTCAGCAGTGGTTTACTTATTCAGGAGGCTGCAAGGGAAAAAAGGAGGAAGGCAAGGCTGTTGAATACCCTACTTAAGGACCTCAAAAACCTAGAAAAACAATATAAACACAGTCCCTCCCCTAAGATAGAAACTGGTTAGTTTAATTGTAGACAAAAAAGTTTATCACTTATCTCAACCCATCAGAGATATCTGAGATGAACAAAAGCAATGTACTATGCACAAGGGAACAAAGAAGGTAAATAACTGGCTAATTATATCACAAAAAGACAGCAACGTACAAAGCTGAATAATATTAGAGACCCATACACAGGGAAAGTAGAACATCATCCATCATTAATAGCTAACGCATTCATTAAATATTATCGAGACCTATACAATCTCAATCTAGACAGTGAAACCCCACAGCCATCAGAACAGACTATTAACTCCTTTCTCAGTACAGTAACCCTACCTACTCTGAATGAGGAAAATGTAACTGCACTCAATGCACCAATTTTAGATAAATAAATTCTATATACCATCCACACCCTACCAAAAAATAAGTCACCTGGCACAGATGTTTTTTCTTCAGAATACAATAAAGCCTTCTCTCAAACTTTAATCCCTCACTTGGGTATATTGTTCAACAGCGTTGCCTTGTCAGCCACATTCCCTGAAGAATCGTTACAAGCAACTATTGTCACCCTGCCAAAGCCAAGTAAGAAGCCGGACACTCCACAAAATTTTAGGCCTATCTCTCTGTTGAACAAAGACTTAACAATTTACACCAAAATCCTAGCTAACAGACTAGCCAAAAACACCCCTTCCTTTGTAAAAGCAGACCAGGTGGGTTTTGTCAAAGGGAGGCAGGCCCCCGATGGAACAAGGAGATTATTTAACCTCCTACAAATTGCAGAAACTAGGAAAACACCAACGGCAATTCTGGCATTGGATGCAGAAAGTTGGGTACATTGGGGATACCTTAAAGTGGATGTAAACCCAAATTTTTTTTTATCATACTGTAGAGAATAAGATTTGCTATCATTTGAGCCCAGTCTTGCCACACAGAGTTAATCCATCTCTGAGCAATCCCCTTTTATTGTTCAGTGAGACAATTCTTGACAAACTGACAAAAACTTTGTCAAATCCTCCCCCTTGCTGTGAGTGACAGGTGATTTACATCTCGTGCACTAGCCTAAGAGACATGCAGTATTTTTTAATTCCCTCCCCCACTCCTTTCTTCAGCAGCTCTGCAAGGATTGGCTGTTCCACACCTCAGCATGATTTGGCATGCTGAAGTCATGTAGTTACTTTCCTGTCTTTTCACTGGATGTTAAAGATCATAGCAGACGTTCAGCAGAAGTTCAGTGTTAGAAATAAACAGGAGAAAATGCATGTTGACAAGGAGAGTGTAAAGGTGGGCGGGGAGTCTACTGACATCACAACTCCACCCACCGAGCTCCATACAACAGACCCACCCACAGAATATGCAGTTTTTCGGGTCTAATAACAGACAGAGGGGAGACATTTGACAGGTAAGGATACATGCAGAAGTCATGTATATCCTTATAGATAACCCCTGTGGCAGTAGTTTAGAAAGGATGACATTGGGTTTACATCCACTTTAAGGCAACCCTACAAAAATTTGGTCTCCAGGGACCCATGCTCTCTGCTATTTCTGCATTATAAACTAAACCTTCTGCCAGGGTTTTCTCGTCCAATGCCATCTCCGAAAAATTCTATATAACTAATAGAACCCGCCAAGGCTGTCTCCTATCATATTTACTCTAATGATGGAGCCCTTGGCGGAGGCAATCAGAAAATATAGCAATATATCAAGGATCAGTGTTGCAGGGCACAATCATAAGATTGGGCTCTTCGAAGACGATATGGTCCTAACACTCAGCCAGCCTTCTTCCCTGGCTAGGGTGCAAACAGTACTGCAAGAATATGGTGCAGCCTCATACTACAAACGTAATATCACTAAATCTTGTATACTGCCTGTGAATATTCCTAAAAAACAAATATCCCGTTTTAAAGACCAGTTCCCCTTCCAATGGATGTCTAAAACAATCCCCTACCTAGCAATCAAATTAGCTTCCCCAACTTTGTCCACATACGAAGCAAACTTCCCTGCCCTACTAGACACTAGGGATGGGCCGAACACCCCCCCTGTCCAGTTCGCATCCAGAACATGCAAACAGGCAAAAATGTGTTTGAACACGCAAACACCATTAAAGTCTATGGGACACAAACATGAAAAATCAAAAGTGCTAATTTTATAGGTTAATATGCAAGTTATTGTCATAAAAAGTGTTTGGGGACCTGGGTTCTGCTCCAGGGGACATGTATCAATGCAAAAAAAGGTTTAGAACCGGCCGTTTTTTTGGGAGCAGTGATTTTAATAATGCTTAAAGTGAAACAATAAAAGTGAAATATTACTTTAAATTTCATACCTGGGGGGTGTCTATAGTATGCCTGTAAAGTAGCGCATGTTTCTCGTGTTTAGAACAGTCCGAGAGCAAAATGACATTTCTAAAGGAAAAAAAAGTCATTTAAAAGTGCTAGCGTCATTGAAAGTCATTGATAAATTTTAAAAAATGCGTGGGTGTCCCCCAAAATTCCATTACCAGGCCCTTCAGGTCTGATATGGATACTAAGAGGAACTCCGGGCCAAAATTTTAAAAAAATGGCGTGGGGTTCCCCCAAAAATCCACACCAGACCCTTATCCGACCACGCAACGTGACAGGTCGCAGGAAAAGCGGGTGGCACGAGAGAGTGCCCCCTCCTCCTGAACAGTACCAGGCCACATGCCCTCAACATGGGAAGGATGTCCCCATGTTGATGGGGACAAGGGCCTCATCCCCACAACCCTTGCCCGGTGGTTGTGGGGGTCTGCGGGCAGGTGGCTTATCGGAATCTGGAAGCCCCCTTTAACAAAGGGGACACCCAGATCCTGGCCCCCCCATGTGAATTGGTAAGGGGTACATTGTACCCCTACCATTTCACAAAAAGAAAGTGTCAGAATGTTAAAAAACCACAGACAAGTCCTTTATTAAAAATAAAAAAATAAAAAAGAGATTCCAGCGATGTAATCCAATAAATCCATGCTCCTGCTCCAGCGATGTAATCCAATTCTCGATCTCCAGCGATGATTGCTCTCCAGCGACTCCAGCGAGGAACACGCACAGGATCCTGCCTCCACCGGAGGCAACCAGACAATGACGCGGCGCTAGCTTGACAGCTCTTATGTAGCTGAGGGCGGGGCCACCCATCATGTGACCCCGCCCCCTCTGACAAGGGGAAATGCCGGGGTTGCCCAGTGACATGTACGGGTGATCCTGCCCCCCTCTGATGCAATGCAGGATTCCCGAGGCAGGATCCTGTGTGTGTTCCTCGCTGGAGTCTCTGGAGATCATCCATCGCTGGAGATCGGGAATTGGATTACATCACTGGAGTAGGAGCATGGATTTATTGGTTTACATTGCTGCAATCTCTTTTTTATTTTTTTATTTTTAATAAAGGACTTGTCCCAAGCCATTTCCTGTGGTTTTTTTAACATTTCAACACTTTCTTTTTGTGAAATGGTAGGGGTACAATGTACCCTTACCATTTTCACATGGGGGGGCCGGGATCTGGGTGTCCCCTTTGTTAAAGGGGGCTTACAGATTCCGATAAGCCCCCCCAACCGCAGACCCCCACAACCACCGGGCAAGGGTTGTGGGGATGAGGCCCTTGTCCCCATCAACATGGGGACATTCTCCCCATGTTGAGGGCATGTGGCCTGGCATCCCCCCCTCTTTTCCTGCGGCCTGCCAGGTTGCGTGCTCGGATAAGGGTCTGGTGTGGATTTTTGGGGGAACCCCACGCCATTTTTTTTATTTTGGCGCAGGGTTCCCCTTAAAATCCGTACCAGACATGAAGGGTCTAGTATGGATTTTTGGGGGGAACCCACGCCATTTTTAAAAAAAATTTGGAGTGGAGTTTCCTTTAATATCCATTCCAGACGTGAAGGGCCTGGTAATGGAACTTTGGGCAACCCCCACGCATTTTTTTTTTATTTTTCAATGACTTTCAATGACTTTTATTGACAATTTATTAATAGCCGGCACTTTCCTTCAGAAATGTCATTTTGCTCTCGGACTGTTATAAACACGGGAAACATGCGTTACTTTACAGGCATACTATAGACACCCCCCAGGTACGAAATTTAAAGGAATATTTCACTTTTATTGTTTCACTTTAAGCATTATTGAAATCACTGCTCCAGAAAAAAACGTCCGTTTTTAAAACTTTTTTTTGCATTGATACATGTCCCCTGGGTCAGGACCCAGGTCCCCAAACACTTTTTATGACAATAACTTGCATATTAACCTTTAAATTAGCACTTTAGATTTCTCCCATAGAATTTTAAAGGGTGTTCCGCGGCTTTTCGAATTTGTCGTGAACACCCCAAATTGTTCGCTGTTCGGCGAACAGACGAACAGCCAATGTTCGAACAGATAGCCCATCCCTACTAGACACTATCAAAAGTGACTTAAACCACATCTCCTCCTACAAACTCTCCTGGTGAGGAAGAATAGCAGCCCTAAAGATGTTTCTCCTACCCAAACTCATTTATTACTTCAGAACTATCCCCATTTGTTTGCCAAATGGCAGTCCTTTTTCAACCTCTCAGATAAGCTTTTCAGACAATTCATATGGAAAAGTAAAATGGCTAAAATACCATATTCCATAATCCAAAGACATAGATTTACAGGAGGAGCTAGCTTCCCAGTCATCCGTAACTATTATCGAGCAGCAATACTGGACCAAATGAAAGCCTGGTTTGAACTAGAATATGCTAAACTTTGAAAGCAAATGGAAAAGTCCATTCTAAACATTAGGGACTTACCCTCCCTAGTTTTAGATAAACTAACATACAATTAAATTGCCCTCATTTCCCTTCAATAGCTGCAACCCTTTCTGCATGTGAAAATATACATACTTACATTGACCATACCACTAAAATACGTCAAGAAGTAACACATCTCCAAATATTTGAATACTTAATCCCAAATTTTAGGATTCACCCCTGGTTACAGAAACACATACTCACATATAAAGAATTACTCTCTTAATGGCCGATATCACATGCATATGCCCTGATCCAACTACAGCATTTCCATGCTACCCACTCAGCAATATTCTATGAAATACACAAAGACGTATGTCAGTACCCTTATGACCAATTACGACAAGCCTAAAGAGTTGTCTTGGTTCTATGCCCTCCTGCAAAACAAGCATAACTTTACCAAAACTTCCAATATGACTAATTGGGAAAAGGAACTGGGCACAACACATTCACATACAGAATGGAGAGATGCGATTCAAACTTGCTACCGGTATTTCCGATGTACTTATCACTGGGACCTAATGCTAAAAATCCTTCACAGATCTTATCTCACCCCAGTAAGAATGTCTTTAATCTTCCCTTCGGAACCCAACTCCTGTTGGAGACAATGTTATGCAAAGGGCAGCATTATTCACATATTATGGGAATGTAAAAATATTCGCAGCTTTTGGCATGCAGTCTTTAAACTAATTTCCTCCATAAGTGGCTTTATCATTAAACCAAATCCTCAATTAGTCATTCTTAACAGCTACTTGGTAAACTACCTTAGCCCCTAACACAGACAAAGTTGTACAAAGGGTTAAAACACAACATTTTCATGAAAGACACTTTGCTATTCAATCTAACACTTTAAAAGTCTTTAATGCACATTGGCCACCATGGACCTCTAGGTTCCCAGATGATGCTTGACCTTATAAATGGATGCCTTACAACCAATCAATATGTGATCAATCCTCTTATTCTAAGGTACAGTTGTATTTGTTTTGGTTTTTATTTTCCTTATACTTTATACCTTTTTCCTTGTTCACTATATAGACACTCAGGTATGTCATTAATTACTGTGTTATATCAATTTTGTCTATTATACTATGCAATGCTACTATTGTAATTTTTCTTATCGAAATGTAATAAAAAGAATTGAAAAGAAATAAACACCTAAGCACCACCTTTTGTGTATTATATGACAAGGTCCCCTCATCCATATAGCCCAATATACACAACTTAGGGTCCAGTCCCAAGGACACCCCAAACACAGCATTTATGCTATCAAGAATATTTAACTGTAATAGAGGTGTGGGTGGAACAGGACACACGTGTAGATCAAGAGGGATTTTAGGGCTCCTGACCAAGGGGTTCTTTATTTAGGAGGGTTAAAAAACAGGGAGTAAGATAAGGGGAAGGGAAAAAAAATATATATATATATGTATATATATATATATATATATATATATATATATATATATAGGAACGACAGTATGGTGACCTGAAATTATGGGAGGAGCCCGGGGGGGTATTTAAGCAGACCACCCACACTGGTCTTTGTCGGTTCCAGTGCGCTGTACTACATGTCACCAGACTGACTCTTCCAGCTCACTTCATGTTCGTGAGTCTGTGCATTCGATCACAAGTGCGTTGCGGCTTCTCCATTCATGGTCTTCATCTGCGGTTCCTGCTCACTGTTGCAGGTAGGATTCGAACCTTTTCATAACATGTGCAATCTTGCGATTAGTTATTTTTCTTACCCCACATCCCGTTCATTAAAAAACCTGCCGCTGAGCTTTGTAATCGCTCATGTCCCGACATCATTTGGCACAGGCGTAGTACGTTCGTAGGTTCTTCTGCCTTGTTTGTCATCCCATCTGCAAACATATTATTCATTTGTAGATCCAAGCCTCTGAGCCGCTGTCGGTCGTTGTCTGATATCACTCGACATAGGCTTCACTGCTTATAGGATTCATTGTCCATGGGGTTGCCATCTCATCCATTTGGAGATGAGCATGTATTGCTTGTACGGGTTCTGTGGCTGAATGAGTTGGTAATTAGACTCACCTGGTGTCTCGCCTGCACATTGATTAGCCTAGGAGGTTGGGTGGTTGGTAGTGTTTGGTTTCAGAGCTAGGGGTAGCATACACTCTACAGCCAATTTGCATCAGATCCATTTAATACTACTTACTACCGATTTGTATCGGATTCACTTCATACATTTATAACCAATTCATATCGGAGACATCTCTCTTTACAAACTGATTTGTAGCAGATATCATTGCATACGTTCAAACCATTGTTCTATCATGTTCCCTATTCGTAAAACTGTCGTCAAAAGTTCCTTGCCTTATCCCCACTGCCTTCATTTAACTTACCGCATCATTTGCATGTATTCGCACCTAGTCGTAAAATATTCTACTCCCCATGCGAGTCCAGTCGCACCGGTGTCATAACGACTCGTGTCAGCCCACTGCTCAGGCCGATTTGTATCATGTCACGTCTGCGGCATGAACGATTCGAATCCACGCCACTTACTCAGACTTCAGTCAGTTCCAAATCTTGTCGCACCAGCGACTTAATGACCCAAATCCTCGGCTCTACATACCACACCATTTCAGCCTGATCTGAATCTAGTCGCATCGCGTGACATCGTGGCGGCACAACGATTCAGATCTTTGGCTCTACACTCAACACTATTTACCCACTCTTCAGCCCGATCCGAGTCTAGTCGCATCAGCAGGACAACGATTCGGATCCTCACTACAAACCCCACCATTACTCACCCCAACAGCCCGATCCGAGTCTACATAGTCAGGTTGAAAAAAGACACAAGTCCATCCAGTTCAACCATAAAAAAATAAATAAATAAATAAAATAAAAAATATATCGTACAATCCAGTATACCCAATTCTATGCCCACAGTTGGTCCAGAGGAAGGCAAAAAACCCCAGCAGAGCATGCTCCAATTTGCTACAGCAGGGGAAAAAAATCCTTCCTGATCCCCCAAGAGGCAATCGGATTTTCCCTGGATCAACTTTACCTATAAATGTTAGTACCCAGTTATATTATGTGCATTTAGGAAAGTATCCAGGCCTTTCTTAAAAGCAATCTAATGAGCTGGCCAGAATCACCTCTGGCGGGAGTCTATTCCACATTTTCACAGCTCTTGCTGTTAAGAAACCTTTCCGTATTTCCGTATTTGGAGATGAAATCTCTTTTCCTCTAGACGTAAAAAGTGTCCTCTGTGTTGACCGTAAAGAGAATAACTCAACACCAAGTTCACTATATGGACCCCTTATATATTTGAACATGTTGATCATATCCCCCCTATTCTCCTCTTCTCAAGAGTGAATAAATTCAGTTCCTCTTATCTTTCCTCATAGCTGAGCTCCTCCATGCCTCTTATCAGTTTGGTTGCCCTTCTCTGCACTTTCTCCAGTTCCCAGATATCCTTTTTGAGAACTGGTGCCCAAAACTGAACTGTATATTCCAGATGAGGTCTTACTAATGATTTGAACAGGGGCAAAATTATATCTCTAGTTGCATCATCGGCCCAACGATTCAGATCCTCTGCACTACAAACCCCACAGTTACTCACACCAACAGCCCGATCCATGTCTAGTCACATCATCGGCATCATCGGATCCTCTGCACTACAAACTCCACCATTACTCACACTCTCTTCAGCCTGATCCTAATTTAGTCGCATCAGCGTGACATCGCGGCGGCACAACGATTCAGATCTTCGGCTCTACACTCAACACTATTTACTCACTCTGCAGCCCGATCTGAATCTAGTTGCTTCGGCGTGACATCGCGGCGGCACAACGATTCAGATCCTCGGCTTTACATTACTCTTATCAAGCATAAATATACACATCTCACTCCATCTACTTGTATGTTGTTGTGGTCAGTCATTCCTACATGCTCAAATTCCGCTATCTTTTGTTTTCGCCTTCCTGATAAGGCTGCTTACTTGGAATCATTGCAAGCATCTCTGCAAGTGGCTCAAATCACCCACTCTTTGTCTCCAGTGGCAAATCGGCCACTCACCTATTCTCTGTCCCTTCCCCCTTTAGGTCAGTAGAGTTCGAGTTGGTCCATCCTGCATCAGGTTTGGACAGTATTCCCTCAAAAAAAACAAAAAACCCCCACAAACTGATGACAGGGCTCGCACCTTCACCAGGCGGCTAGCCATGCCCCAAACAGCTCTTTGCAACCCCCCCTTTTTAATCAATTTCCCATGTCACCTTACTACAGGTTCCCGGTCGACCCAGTTCTCAACCCCAACCAATCAGGTGCATAGTACAAGGGATCCTCCCTTGCATTTCCCTTAAGCACTCTTTCACGACATATTTTACTTCACATACATGATTCGAGTTGCTCCTGAGGCGTTAGTAACTGTCATACTTCTGTGAACTTCACTCTGTTTTCAAAGCGAGATCCTTCACCATGCAGACAAGGTCGCTCAATGTCAAGCTTGCTGGCAGTGCAAACGTTAGCAAGCCGAACATACGTCAATAAGCTACAGATTGCAACATTCCTACTTAGAATACCAGACTGCAGCTCTCCACCCCAGTACACCCTAGGGGCTCTGGTTCACAGGTTTGTGCCGAGCACAGGCGGGCACCCGAGCTATTGGTTACCTGGCCAGCCACCTCCTGGCTCACCTCAGTTGCCACTCATTCTTTTGAGTTTTCTAAATTTCTACTCAACAGCGCTCGTACACAAACAGCCTTCTTCACTATGCCTGTTGTTCCTTTTCTGCCTTTCTCGTTTTTCTCCTTTTTTTCCCATCTTTACCTCCCCAAAGCATCTGTCCCCTCCTTCCATTTCAGCTTATCTTAACATATGCACTTCCCCTCTCCTTGTCTTTTAGCCGAAGCCATTTTCACGGGCCAACAGCAAAGACTTCGCCTTTGCCCCTCCATCACCCTCTGTGGGTTCAGAAAGCGGCGGCACTCAACCTCTCAGATCTTGGACCATCCCCAAGCTCACAGCAGAGCTGTGGCACAGGGGTATTTCCTACCCTGCCACAGCCACGAAAGCCTCACTACTGTAAGCTCCTTCCTGTTTGCTTCTCATGCCATAAAGCACATCCCAAAGTCACGGGCAGCATTAAGCAGCTAAATACATCATGATTAGGCTGCATGCATGTTGGGTGGCTTGGGTTCTACCTATCCTCCCACCCGACCCCCTCCCTGGCCGCCTTCCTCATGCAGGGATGCACCTCAGGATTCCACACCGACCTCATCACGCTGCCCCACACGACCGCAAGAACCTACTCTCAGCTGCCACCGAGTCTGGACTGGGGGTATGTGATCCCCCCTTTTCCAAGTCACCTTTCACCGCCTGGATAGTCAGCCCTATTGGAGTTGCCGAGGGCATGTATTCCAATAAGCTTCGTTAGTGTAAGATTTGTCCGCACCTCATTGTTCTCACATCCCAAGTTTGAACTCCCTAATACCCTCAGAAGAATTTTTCCTTAAGCATTTGTCAGTCGACCTAGTCATTCAAGCCATCATTAGTATAGGAGTAGGCACTTGGCGGACCAAAGCGGACATCTCAGAAGCTTTCAAATTACTACCCATCGAGCCATCCCTCTAGCGATGGCATAGGGATCAAATGGAAAGGCTTATATTATTTTGCCAAATTGTCATTTGGTACTAGAAAAAAAAACACAGCCCATGGTTGTTCGATACTTTTGCCCGGTCCCTTTCCTGGACCCTGTCGCATCAGGCACGTTGCCAGAAAGTCATCCACTATCTGGATGACTTCCTGTGGATCAAAATATCCGGTGAGCCCCCAGTAGCTTAAGAGGGGTATTTGGTGATTTAATGTGCCCATAGCAGAGAATAAAGTGGAATGCCCAGCACAGTCCATCACCTTCTTGGGTGTCACGCTCGACGCACGGTCCATGCAGGCCAGCCTTGCCTCCGGACAAGTTGACCCGTATCAGGTCGGTCGTTCACACCTTTACCCTTACTCAAGGGTGTACCAAGAAACAGCTACAATCCTTGCCGGGAATGCTCAATTTCGCCATGAGGATCATTCCTCAGGGACGGTCCTTTATCTCACGCCTCTTATTTTCCTCTCGCAGGCGCAAGATCCCGACCAAATTCCTAGGCTAGACACAGCAGCAATAGCGTATTTGTCAATGTGGGATGAATTTCTCACGAACTGGAATGGCATATCAATGTTCATTCCGTCAGCATCCTCTTTGTCACCTCGAGTAGCCACAGACGCCACAGCCTCTACAGGCTTCACAGCAATTTTTTGGCCATCATTTCTTGCAGGGCCATGGCAACCAGAAATCCTCCTGATCCTCGGGTTCAGTCAGTCCTTCTCATTATTCAAACTCTACCCCATTGTGGCTGCAGCTCAAGTCTAGGGCAGCACCTTGGCAGGGCAAACAGTAACGTTTGCCGCAGACATTCAGGCTACAGCTAATATCATATCAAAAATAGGCAGGTCCAAATCGCTAGCCATCATGTCCTTCCGGGGCAGGCTGGTGCAACTATCCCTGCAGCATCAATTCAAAGTGCACTGAATCTATATCCCGGGCAAGTGCAAAGACTCAGCCGATGCAGATCTCGCTTTAACTTTGCATCATTCTTCTCGTAGGAACATGGAACCGACCCATCCACATCTCTTATCCCACCTTGGTCACAGCTGACATTGGATTAAAGCGACACCTACGCGATGCGACCCGCCTTGTAAATCAGTCATTATCCCACAACACCCTGTAGGCCTATCATACAGCCTGGAATTCCTACGGCAAGTTCCTAGCCCCAAACCCTGGGGCAGTGTCGGGAGATCTTAAACACATCCTGGCTTTCATATCATACTGCCACACGCAGCTGGCTCTATCACATAATACCATCAGACTCTACTTAGCTGGCATCCAGCATTTCGTTTCCTTACAGGACCCTACCAAGCCATCCTTGTTCTCTGCCCATGCAGTCAAAACCACCCTATGCGGTATCGATAGGCAGCAACCCAAAAACTAGTAGCAAGCGCTTACTTGGCACTAGCGTCATCTTCAGAGACATGTCTACCATCCTGTCACGTTCCCCTTTTGGGTTACTGCCCAGCCTGGTCCTCCAAGCAGCCATCTACCTGGCCTTTTATGGCTTCTTACGTCCGAGCGAGTTCACCGTCACCGGCCCCGGCTGTCAGGTACTACGCATACGCCATCTGACACGCCATCAGAATCACATCATCCTACACCTCGTAGTGTCCAAAAATGCAACAGTCTGGTCCCAGGCTAGATATCAAGCTTTTCCAGACTCACAATGCCTAGTGCCCAGTGGCTATTCTAGACCAGTCGTTATCTTATCTGCCCAACCTGTCGGAATCTAGCCCATTGCTACCTAGAATAGGAACCTCAAAAAATTGGGATTTTTAAGGCAACAAAAAACAAAAGTATTTAAAAAATTGAATAAATTTATTGGTACAAAAATAGTATTAAAACGTGAATTAAACACATGGACATATACATTTGAAGAAAAAACAATATAATATATTACAGATGTGGCAAAAAATCCAACGCGTTTCAAAATAATTAAATTTCTTCTTCAGGGATAAATTTTGCCATAATCTGAAAGGCATAAAGGTAACATAAGTATACATACATACATATCTACAATACCAGAAAAAATAATGCATAAAGAAAGCTTACAGTAATCATGATTGACCCAACGAATTCTCAGTATAACGTTCCAAAAATTTCCCCATCCGGTTAGTGAACAGTCTTTTATCGTGCAGAAGAGCCCCCAGATATCGAAATCCAAGAAGAGACGCCAAATTACCCCAAGCGAAAGAACAACGCTTGGGGAGAAGGGGGGTGCATACAATCTGAAAAGATATATATATATGTATATTTATATATCCTCTGTGTGGAAAATATCATATCTGCGGAGATCAAAACCAACCTTGTATCAAAAATATGAATTGAGTGTGTCTTCGAGTATAAGAAGATTATTTTCGGTATGTAATGAAGAAGGAAAATTTTCCTTCCTATAAAAAAGAAAATATAAAAAAAATATAAAAAATATACAAGTTATGAAAAAAAAAAAAAAAAAAAAAAATTACTCTAAACAGAAGTAAATGAATGAAAAATATGAGGGCTGGCAGGGCCAATAATTAAACAGTGTGTGGGCACAAAGGCCTGAAAGATACAATAAAGCAGCGGAGATAATGCCAAAAGGAGATAGTCATTCCACTCTTCAATGATAGAAAATTCTATAAAATAAATGAAAAACCCCTGTTGACCATATATTTATGGCCAAGTAGAGATAACCCCAAGTAGTGTCCACAATATGGGAAAAGAATCCAAGAGAGAAATGGTAAGGAGGTAGAATGTATCATTCAAGGAGAAAAAATGCGGTAATGATTAAGGCTTACCGAATATAGAATCCGCACACAGGTCCAGAAGGGACAGAGATCCGTCCTGAATCAGAGCACCGGCCCAAGGACTGTCCGTTCTCCTCAATAGGTAACAGAGAAATGACGCTGGCGGCTCAGGGGCTCCCGGCTTTCTCCTTATGAGTCAGTGCTCTTGTTACGTTTAACACACGTGGGACAATGACGTCACTCCGTTAAACGGAAGTGGCGTCACTTCCCTCGCTTCATTATTGGTTAAGAAAATGTGTCCATATTGTCGGGACGTAGGAAAGAACAAGCCAATCCTCCACCCCGCCCCCCCCGGGGGGCGTCAATGGCCGGAAGGGCGCTGTGGAAGAGACATGCATTGCGGACACTGAGAAAAGAGCGCTCACGTGTCCGGAAGTAGAGACAGGCCGGCACTCTGCTCCGCCCACCCCTCAACCTCCATGGTCATAGACACATGTAAGGACAGGGGCTGACAGTACTGCTGCAAAGGACAGCCGCAGCAGATTCCGGAGGATGCAGAGACATCCTCAGCCAGATCTACATGTGCATGGGAACATGTCAAAAGACAGTTTCCAACCCATTGTAGATCGAGAAGAAAGGTTTATTGTAAAATATGTAGCTTAGTCTCAAATAAAAATAAATATAAATAATAAATAGAAAATCAATCAATGAAGGATTGTCATATATGGCTGGACAAGTGGGAAAAGAATTACCACATGTCCAGTATTAAAGCAGAGACTCATTTGTGGGAGGAAAAGAAAACCTCAAAAGGGGAAATAAATCCTCCGAAGGAGAACAAAAAGCCCCCGACACAGAAAAATCCATTGTGAGCCAGCAAATGGCATCCAAGAGGCGCCACTAGATGGCAATGGAAGAAGGGGGCCCTTAAACCGAAGTTTGGGCCCCCCCACTGTGCCGGGTGCATGATATGACCACAAATCCAAATGGGGGGGATTGGACCGCCATCTAAGAAAGACTGTCCTATCACGAGAGCTGAAGCAAAAATTTTTTTGTACATACAATTAAATGAATGAATAAATCATGAAAAATAGTATCAAGGACGGGAAGGGGAGAACAGGGCAAAAAGTTCTCCCCACCAGCCCATGAACTACCAATTGTAAAGAACAGCAATGGAAAATTCATAAATCATACATATACATTAAAAATTAAAAAGTACCCCAATAGACATTATCATTTCACATATTAATCCATAGGCTGTATAAGTGTGGAAATATATGGATAGGAAGTGGGGAAATGAGGAAAAGAGAAGGGAGAAAATAGAGAAAATAAAAGAGAGGAGAGGTTCAAGCCATGAAAATACAAGAGAGGCAGGGAAGGTTAAATTCAGTCTGTTTTGCCAGAGCTAAAGCCTTCAAGAAAAGGTCTAAAACTTTCTGCCTCGTTTAGGCCTGGCGGGGTGGTGGCATCAAGATGTCTAATCCAACGCATTTCGCGTTGCAGAAGAGTCTTATTCCAGTCACCCCCTCGCAGGGGAACATGGACACGATCAACCACCGTGAAATTCACAGATGGCATCCTGTATCCATGTCCCCTGGCTACATGTCTACCGAGGGGAAGATACAGGTTTCCAATCTGCATACTCAGCAGGTGTTTGCTGACGCGCTGTCTGAATTCTTGGCGGGTTTTGCCAATGTAAAAGGCCCCGCATTGACATTGTACCATGTAAACAACCCCTCGGGTCTGGCAATTGGCAAAGTGTTTTAATTGGAAATGCTCACCATTGGGTAGCGAAAAAGAGGTCCTCTTCCCTATCACACTGCAAAAAGAGCAGTTGCCACACGGAAAAGTCCCCCATGTTTTACAGGGGTCCCTTCTTTGGTTCCCCTTATATTCGCTTTGAGTGAGTAGATCAGCTAGAGAACCTGCCTTCCGGAAG
Organism: Aquarana catesbeiana; assembly: GCF_042186555.1. Lineage (NCBI taxonomy): Eukaryota > Metazoa > Chordata > Amphibia > Anura > Ranidae > Aquarana > Aquarana catesbeiana. The sequence goes on along the minus strand of NC_133327.1, from coordinate 292,612,052 downwards.
GTAATTTGTGGTTTTGAAGTTAACAGACTTCCTAGGATTGGGTCATCGGTCAAAATTGGCCAGTATTTCGTGAGAATTTTTCTTATGGTGCTGTGCTCGTTGGAGTAGCGTAGGATAATCCTTGTGGTGTCATCAGATTCACGGATTTTGGTCCCAAAGATTAAATTGTGTCTCTCTAAAATTTTGACACAGACAGCGCGTCAGCAAACACCTGCTGAGTATGCAGATTGGAAACCTGTATCTTCCCCTCGGTAGACATGTAGCCAGGGGACATGGATACAGGATTGCGGATGCCATCTGTGAATTTCACGGTGGTTGATCGTGTCCATGTTCCCCTGCGAGGGGGTGACTGGAATAAGACTCTTCTGCAACGCGAAATGCGTTGGATTAGACATCTTGATGCCACCACCCCGCCAGGCCTAAACGAGGCAGAAAGTTTTAGACCTTTTCTTGAAGGCTTTAGCTCTGGCAAAACAGACTGAATTTAATCTTCCCTGCCTCTCTTGTATTTTCATGGCTTGAACCTCTCCTCTCTTTTATTTTCTCTATTTTCTCCCTTCTCTTTTCCCCATTTCCCCACTTCCTATCCATATATTTCCACACTTATGCAGCCTATGGATTAATATGTGAAATGATAATGTCTATTGGGGTACTTTTTAATTTTTAATGTATATGTATGATTTATGAATTTTCCATTGCTGTTCTTTACAATTGGTAGTTCATGGGCTGGTGGGGAGAACTTTTTGCCCTGTTCTCCCCTTCCCGTCCTTGATACTATTTTTCATGATTTATTCATTCATTTAATTGTATGTACAAAAAAATTTTTGCTTCAGCTCTCGTGATAGGACAGTCTTTCTTAGATGGCGGTCCAATCCCCCCCATTTGAATTTGTGGTCATATCGTGCACCCGACACAGTGGGGGGGCCCAAACTTCGGTTTAAGGGCCCCCTTCTTCCATTGCCATCTAGTGGCGCCTCTTGGATGCCATTTGCTGGCTCACAATGGATTTTTCTGTGTCGGGGGCTTTTTGTTCTCCTTCGGAGGATTTATTTCCCCTTTTGAGGTTTTCTTTTCCTCCCACAAATGAGTCTCTGCTTTAATACTGGACATGTGGTAATTCTTTTCCCACTTGTCCAGCCATATATGACAATCCTTCATTGATTGATTTTCTATTTATTATTTATATTTATTTTTATTTGAGACTAGGCTACATATTTTACAATAAACCTTTCTTCTCGATCTACAATGGGTTGGAAACTGTCTTTTGACATGTTCCCATGCACATGTAGATCTGGCTGAGGATGTCTCTGCATCCTCCGGAATCTGCTGCGGATGTCCTTTGCAGCAGTACTGTCAGCCCCTGTCCTTACATGTGTCTATGACCATGGAGGTTGAGGGGTGGGCGGAGCAGAGTGCCGGCCTGTCTCTACTTCCGGACACGTGAGCGCTCTTTTCTCAGTGTCCGCAATGCATGTCTCTTCCACAGCGCCCTTCCGGCCATTGACGCCCCCCGGGGGGGCGGGGTGGAGGATCGGCTTGTTCTTTCCTACGTCCCGACAATATGGACACATTTTCTTAACCAATAATGAAGCGAGGGAAGTGACGCCACTTCCGTTTAACGGAGTGACGTCATTGTCCCACGTGTGTTAAACGTAACAAGAGCACTGACTCATAAGGAGAAAGCCGGGAGCCCCTGAGCCGCCAGCGTCATTTCTCTGTTACCTATTGAGGAGAACGGACAGTCCTTGGGCCGGTGCTCTGATTCAGGACAGATCTCTGTCCCTTCTGGACCTGTGTGCGGATTCTATATTCGGTAAGCCTTAATCATTACCGCATTTTTTCTCCTTGAATGATACATTCTACCTCCTTACCATTTCTCTCTTGGATTCTTTTCCCATATTGTGGACACTACTTGGGGTTATCTCTACTTGGCCATAAATATATGGTCAACAGGGGTTTTTCATTTATTTTATAGAATTTTCTATCATTGAAGAGTGGAATGACTATCTCCTTTTGGCATTATCTCCGCTGCTTTATTGTATCTTTCAGGCCTTTGTGCCCACACACTGTTTAATTATTGGCCCTGCCAGCCCTCATATTTTTCATTCATTTACTTCTGTTTTGAGTAATTTTTTTTTTTTTTTTTTTTTTTTTTTCATAACTTGTATATTTTTTATATTTTTTTTATATTTTCTTTTTTATAGGAAGGAAAATTTTCCTTCTTCATTACATACCGAAAATAATCTTCTTATACTCGAAGACACACTCAATTCATATTTTTGATACAAGGTTGGTTTTGATCTCCGCAGATATGCTATTTTCCACACAGAGGATATATAAATATACATATATATATATCTTTTCAGATTGTATACACCCCCTTCTCCCCAAGCGTTGTTCTTTCGCTTGGGGTAATTTGGCGTCTCTTCTTGGATTTCGATATCTGGGGGCTCTTCTGCACGATAAAAGACTGTTCACTAACCGGATGGGGAAATTTTTGGAACGTTATACTGAGAATTCGTTGGGTCAATCATGATTACTGTAAGCTTTCTTTATACATTATTTTTTCTGGTATTGTAGATATGTATGTATGTATACTTATGTTACCTTTATGCCTTTCAGATTATGGCAAAATTTATCCCTGAAGAAGAAATTTAATTATTTTGAAACGCGTTGGATTTTTTGCCACATCTGTAATATATTATATTGTTTTTTCTTCAAATGTATATGTCCATGTGTTTAATTCACGTTTTAATACTATTTTTGTACCAATAAATTTATTCAATTTTTTAAATACTTTTGTTTTTTGTTGCCTTAAAAATCCCAATTTTTTGAGGTTCCTATTCTATGTTGTTTAGGGATGATGGCAACTCCTTCACAACTAATCTCCGAGAAGTCTATATCAGCCCATTGCTACCTTTCCTTACCAACCTCTGAGTGGTAGCCAGTTCACCAGTCACATTAGGATCCTCTCACTTAACTAAGGCCTTGACCCCGGCCGATAATGTGGATATTCCTTCCGGATCAGAGCAGCCCCAGCAGCATCACAACACGGGGTAGCGGACCATGTCATCAAGAGAATGGGCAGGTGGAAATTCCGCTTGCTTTGCACGATACATTTCGAATCCGCAAGCAGAAATGTTACAAGCCTTCAGAAAGCTTGCCCAGTAGTACGTTATCAGCTCAAATAAATAATTACCTCCCTAACCAAGTGTTTTGCCCCCTTCTCTTGGCATACCATCCAGCAGACCGGGGCACACTTCATGTCTACTTTATGTTGTTAGTCTTGTGACGTGTATATGTTTATAGAGGTGCCCGGGGGGGGTATTTAAGCAGACCACCCACACTGGTCTTTATTGGTTCCAGTGCGTGGTACCCACCCACCCATTCCCCTTCTTAGGGCACTTCTCTTAAAACACTTTCTCTACAAATCCATCCACTTACTTATCTTGGGTATGCCCCCTTCTCTTGGCATACCGTCCAGCAGACCAGGGCACACTTCAGGTCTAATTTATGTTGTTAGTCTATATATATATACAGTATTTCACACAAGGGAGTACTCCCCTCACATTTTTGCAAATATTTTATTATATATTTTCATATGACAACACTGAAGAAATGACACTTTGTTACAATGTAAAGTAGTGAGTGTACAGTATAACAGTGTAAATTTGCTGTCCCCTCAAAATAACTCAACACACAGCCATTCATGTCTAAACCGCTGGCAACAAAAGTGAGTACACTCCTAAGTGAAAATGTCCAAATTGGGCCCAAAGTGTCAATATTTTGTGCGACCACCATTATTTTCCAGCACTGCCTTAACCCTCTTGGGCATGGAATTCACCAGAGCTTCACAGGTTGCCACTGGAGTCCTCTTTCACTCCTTCACTCACATCACTGAGCTGGTGGATGTTAGAGACCTTGCGCTCCTCCACCTTCCATTTGAGGATGCCCCACAGATGCGCAATAGGGTTTAGGTCTGGAGACATACTTGACCAGTCCATCACTTTTACCCTCAGCTTCTTTAGCAAGGCAGTGGTCATCTTGGAGGTGTGTTGGGATCATTATCACGTTGGAATACTGCCATGTGGCCCAGTCTCCGAAGGGAGGGGATCATGCTCTGCTTCAGTATGTCACAGTACATGTTGGCATCCATGGTTCCCTCAATGAACTGTAGCTCCTCGGTGCTGGCAGCACTCATGCAGCCCCAGACCATGACACTCCCACCACCATGCTTGACTGTAGGCAAGACAAACTTATCTTTGTACTCCTCACCTGGTTGCCTCCACACACGCTTGACACCATCTGAACCAAATACATTTATCTTGGTCTCATCAGACCACAGGACATGGTTCCAGTAATCCATGTCCTTAGTCTGCTTGTCTTCAGCAAACTGTATGTGGGCTTTCTTGTGCATCATCTTTAGAAGAGGCTTCCTTCTGGGACAACAGCCATCCAGACCAATTTGATGCAGTGTGTGGTGTATGGTCTGAGCACTGACAGGCTGGCACCCCACCCCAACCTGGCAGAACTCATACATCTATTTCCCAGAGACAACCTCCGGATATGACGCTGAGCATGTGCACTCAACTTCTTTGGTCGACCATGGCGAGTCCTGTTCTGAGTGCAACCTGAGTTAAACCGCTGTATGGTCTTGGCCACCGTGGTGCAGCTCAGTTTCAGGGTCTTGGCAATATTCTTAAAGCCTAGGCCATCAATTCGAGCAACAATTCTTTTTTTAAGATCCTCAGAGAGTTCTTTGACATGAAGTGCCATGTTGAACTTCCAGTGACCAGTATGAGAGAGTGAGAGCGATAACACCAAATCTAACATACCTGGTCCCCATTCACACCTGAGACCTTTTAACACTAACGAGTCACATGACACCCGGGAGGGGAAATAGCTTATTGGGCCCAATTTGGACATTTACACTTAGGGGTGTACTCACTTCTGTTGCCAGCAGTTTAGACATTAATGGCTGTGTGTTGAGTAGGGATGAGCTTTGTGTTCGAGTCGAACCCATGTTCAACTCGAACATCGTATGTTCGGTCGTTCGCCAAATTACGAACGATATGGGCCGTTCACTCCAAATTTGAGTGGCGCTTCACGGCCCATAATTCACTGCAGCATCGCAGTGCATTGCTGGCTGATGATTGGCCAAGCATGCACTATAACCCGCATGCTTGGCCAATCACAGCGCCGTCTGAACAGAGAGCCGTAATTGGCCAAAGCCAAAGAGGCTTTGGCCAATTATGGCTCAGGGGTTTAGTACATGCCCCACACTATATAAGGCCGCCTGCACGGTGGCCCTGTGTAGTGTGTTCCGGCGTTCAGAGATAGAGAGAGAGACAGACAGTGTCATTTGATTTAAGTTAGATAGAGTAGGCAGGTCGAGTCAGTTAGCTACAGTGTATTTTGTATATATATATGCATCCCAGGTGTTATATATATATATATATATATATATATATATATACACTGTATTCAGTTTAGCTAGATCCTGTTGTTCTCTTCCTAATATACTGACAGGCAGGCAGGTGTTTTTACTGTATTTCCAGCTACTGTACTGTGTACCCTGCACAGTCTGATCTACAGTATAGCAACCTGCAGCCAGGTGCTTGTGTAGGCTCATTGAAGTATTTCCAGCTACTGTACTGTGTACCCTGCACAGTCTGACCTACAGTATAGCAACCTGCAGCCAGGTGCTTGTGTAGGCTCATTGAAGTATTTCCAGCTACTTTACTGTGTACCCTGCACAGTCTCACCTACAGTATAGCAACCTGCAGCCAGGTGCTTGTGTAGGCTCATTGAAGTATTTCCAGCTACTGTAGTGTGTACCCTACACAGTCTGACCTACAGTTTAGCAACCTGCAGCCAAGTGCTTGTGTAGGTTCATTGAAGTATTTCCAGCTACTTTACTGTGTACCTTGCACAGTCTGACCTACAGTATAGCAACCTGCATCCAGGTGCTTGCGTAGGCTCATTGAAGTATTTCCAGCTACTTTACTGTGTACCCTGCACAGTCTGACCTACAGTATAGCAACCTGCAGCCAGGTGCTTGTGTAGGCTCATTGAAGTATTTCCAGCTACTGTACTGTGTACCCTGCACAGTCTGACCTACAGTATAGCAACCTGCAACCAGGTGCTTGTGTTGGCTCATTGAAGTATTTCCAGCTACTTTACTGTGTGCCCTGCACAATCTCACCTACAGTATAGGTGCTTGTGTAGGCTCATTGAAGTATTTCCAGTTACTTTACTGTGTACCCTGCACAGTCTGACCTACAGTATAGCAACCTGCAGCCAGGTGCTTGTGTAGACTCATTGAAGTATTTCCAGCTACTTTACTGTGTATCCTGCACAGTCTGATCTACAGTATAGCAACCTGCGGCCAGGTGCTTGTGTAGGCTCATTGAATTATTTCCAGCTACTTTACTGTGTACCCTGCACAGTCTGACCTACATTATAGCAACCTGCAGCCAGGTGCTTGTGTAGGCTCATTGAAGTATTTCCAGCTACTGTACTGTGTACCCTGCACAGTCTCACCTACAGTATAGCAACCTGCAGCCAGGTGCTTGTGTAGGCTCATTGAAGTATTTCCAGCTACTTTACTGCGTGCCCTGCACAGTCTCACCTACAGTATAGCCACCTGCAGCCAGGTGCTTGTGTAGGCTCACTGAAGTATATAAAAAAAATATATATATATATATATATATATATCCCAGTTTTGTGCAGCTCAGAGCAGGCCAATAGTATGTCTGGAAGGCCAACAAGGAGAGGCAGACAGTCACAAGCCAATAAAAGAGGGCAAGCAGGCTCTGTGTCTAGAGGCAACAGTGCTGGTCGTGGACACGGTGCATCCTCATCAGCACGTGGCCGTGGGACACGCTTGGCCTTTTTTTCGGCAGCTGGCCGTGTTGAGCCGCAACATGCGGAAGACTTGGTCGAGTGGATGACCAAGCCGTCCTCGTCCTCCTCATCCTCTCTCACCCAGGCTCAGGGTACTTTGTCTGGCAAAGCAGCTGCCAACGCGGCCTCTTCCCTCAGCTCAATGGCATCAGTGACTCCTTCCCTAGCCCCACCATGTCCTCCTGTGGAGTCCCTTGAACTGTTTGACCACAGTGTTGGGTACATGCTCCAGGAGGATGCCCAGCGTTTTGAAGGCTCTGATGATGATACTGAGCTAGATGAAGGCAGTAACGTGAGCACGGGGTTCCCAAGAAGGACAGTAATCTGGCAGTCATGTTCCCCCTGCTGCAGCATACTGCCAGGTTTGCTCCAGTGATGAGGAGGGAGGGGATGATGAGGTCACTGACTCAACGTGGGTGCCTGATAGGAGAGAGGAGGAGGAGGCGGCACATCACCAACGAGGCAGGATGCCCTCCAGGGGCCAGCCTAAGGGCAGCACACTGACTGCATCACACCTCAGAGCTCCGCATGTGCAGGGCGCTGCTGTCTCTGTGCATTATTCCAAAAGTTCTTTGGTGTGGGCCTTTTTTGAGACGAGTGCATCAGATCGCACCGCTGCTATTTGCAACATATTTCTCAAGCGTATCTCGCGTGGCCAAAACATCTCCCGCTTGGGCACCACATGCTTGACCAGACATATGTTGACCTGCCATGCAGTTCGTTGGCAAGCGTACCTAAAAGACCCAAACCAAAGAACAAAGAGGACCTCTCCTTGCTCCTCATCAGCTGGGATCTCCAACCCCACTAAACCTTCAGTCCTCTCTGAGACCTGCACTGAGAGGAATGAAGGTGTAGAATTAAGTGTGTCACAGCCAAGTACTTGCGGGCAATCTGCTATCGGTACACCGACGTCAGATTGTACCAGGCAAATTTCCCCACCCCAGCTGCTGCACCGCAGAAAGAAGTTCGCTCCCAGCCATCCACATGCCCAGCGGTTGAATGCTAGCTTGGCAAAATTGCTAGCACTTCAACTGCTACCTTTTCAGTTGGTAGACTCTGCCCCCTTCCGTGAGTTTGTGGAATGTGCGGTTCCTCAGTGGCAGGTTCCCAAATGCCACTTTTTCTCACGGAAGGCAATTCCTGCTCTCTACCGGCATGTGGAAGGCAATGTCTTGGCCTCGATGGACAGGGCGGTCAGCGGTAAGGTGCATATTACCGCTGACTCATGGTCCAGCAAGCATGGACAGGGATGTTACCTAAGTTTCACGGCACATTGGGTGACTCTGCTGGCAGCTGGGAAGGATGCAGGACAAGGTGCAGTAGTGTTGGAGGTTGGTCCGCCACCACGCCTCCAAAATGCCACTACTGGTGATTCTGACACACCTCTCTCCTCCACCCCCTCCTCTTCTTCTTCCTCCATGGCCTCTTCCTGTGCTTTGTCCTCGGAACCAGCGGTGCTCTGTAGACGTTCAAGGGGCTACGCAAGTATGCAGGCCAAAAGATGCCATGCGGTGCTTGAGCTGGTGTGCTTGGGGGACAGGAGCCACACTGGGGCAGAGGTTCTGTCAGCTCTGCAGGGGCAGGTTCAGAGGTGGTTGATGCCACGCCAACTTAAGGCAGGAATGGTGGTTTGCGACAATGGCACCAACCTCCTCTCTGCCCTCCGACAGGGACAAATGACGTATGTGCCCTGTCTGGCTCACCTCCTTAACTTGGTGGTGCAGCGGTTCTTGGGCAGGTACCTGGGCTTACAGGATGTCCTGAGGCAGTCCAGGAAAGTCTGTGTGCATTTCCGCCGGTCATATAATGCCAGTGTTCGGCTGGAAGATCTCCAAAAGGAATTTAGCCTGCATAAGAACCGCCTAATCTGTGACATGCCCACCAGGTGGAACTCAACATTGGCCATGCTGCAGCGGCTGCACACGCAGCAGAGGGCCATCAATGAGTACCTGTGCAACTATGGCACTAGGACAGGGTCAGGGGAGCTTGTTTTTTTTTCCAAGCCAGTGGGCCATGATCAGGGATGCATGCACTGTCCTGTCACCATTTGAGGAGGCCACGAGGATGGTGAGCAGTGACAGTGCATGCATCAGTGACACTGTCCCCCTTGTCCACCTGTTGGAGCACACGCTGCGTGGAATAATGGACAGGGCACTTGAGGCAGAACAGAGGCAGGAAGAGGAGGACTTCCTTAGCTCTCAAGGCCCCCTTTATGCAGACAGTGTTCCTGCATGCCCTCCGATCACACAGGAAGAGGAGGATTGTGTCAGCATGGAGGTGGAGCCTGCCACTCAGCATCAGCAGCAGTCTTTAAGGGATCATTTACAGTTCCAAGAAACCCATGGACTTGTACGTGGCTGGGAGGAGGTGGCTGCAGATCATGTCATCCTTAGTGACCCAGAGGACTCCGGACCGAATGCCTCAGCAAACCTACGCTGCATGGCCTCCCTGATCCTGCAAAGCCTGCGGAAGGATCCTCGTATTCGTGGTATCAAGGAGAGGGATCAATACTGGCTGGCAACCCTCCTTGATCCACATTACAAGGGTAAGGTTGCGGACCTTATCTTGCCGTCGCAGAGGGAGCAGAGTATGAGGCCTTGCAGAAAGGTCTGTGCAACGCGTTCTCATAGACTGGGAGGTTACAAACTCCTGTTCCTGGACAACGTGTTGCTGAGGCTTCGGTCAGTCAAAGAAGGAGCGGTGGAGAAGGTGGCCGTCTGACCAATGTGTTCAGACAATTTTTTAGTCCGCAGCCCCAAGGTATGATCGGTTCCAGCAACCATCGCCAGAGTCTGTTTTACATGGTGCAGGAATACCTAGGGGCTAGATCTGACTTGGACACCTTTCCCACCGAAAATCCTCTGGGTTACTGGGTCTTGAGGATGGATCACTGGCCAGAGCTTGCACAGTATGCAATTGAGCTATTGGCCTGTCCTGCATCCAGCGTTTCGGAATGCACATTCAGTGCTGCTGGAGGCTTTGTAACTGATCACAGGGTGCGTCTGTCCACCGACTTGGTCAATCGACTGACCTTCATAAAAATGAATCAGTCTTGGATCATCACCAGCTACCAAGCACCTGATGCTGATGTATCCGAATAATTTTTTTTTAAATGTCAGATCCCTTCAAAGACTGCCTATGCTGATGCTGAGTGACTATCCTGTTATGGTGAGTAATTATCCTCTTCCTCCTCAATGATCATGCTGATAGCTTGTAAGAACATTTTTGGTTCTGGGCGCCGCCACCAGTGCCTAAGGCCCAATTTTTCAGCCCCTGTTTAACAGGGGCATGTAATTACAATTTTTGATGCAATTCTTTGCAGCAGTGCTAGTTTCTGCGCCCCAACTAGAGTATCTGTGAGGGGTTGCAGTTTTGTGGCACCAGCACCAGTGCCTAAGGCCTAATTTTTCTGCCCCTGTTCAACAGGGACATGTAATTAGAATTCTTGATCTAATATTTCACAGCAGGGCCCGTTCCAGTGCCCACCATGAGTAACTGTGAGGACTTACAGTGTTGTGGCACCAGCACCACCACCACCATCACCAAAGGCCCAATTTTTCTGCCCCTGTTCAATAGGGGCATGTAATTACAATTCTTGATCTAATATTTCATAGCAGGGCCCTGTGAGGGCTTACAGTGTTGTGGCAACACCAACACCTAAGGCCCAAATTTTTGCAGAAGGAGACAACAGGAAGTGAGATGAAATCTACCCCTAGGAAGGGAAATTCTCTCCTGTAAGAGTTAATATGGGAAAAAATTTCTCCTTTCCACTGATGCTTTATCACCAATCCTTGTTTCACTAAAAACCCCAAATTTTCAAAAAACATTTGTCATTGGGACAAAAAGTTAGGTGAAATCTTCTGAAGAGGGGCACAGACAACAAAACAAATGTCACAGGGGTGATAACCCTTCCCTATGTTTTCCAAAAAGTTTAAAATAGATTTTTTGGCTGGAGCTAAACATGTTAAAAATGTACCAGTTCAAAATTACAAACAGATTCTACCTAACAACAAACCTACAGTCCCTCTCTTGTTTTCACCACCTGTATACTCCTGTTCAGAGTATATAGGGCCTGGTGGCCCCACACCTTTCCTTTTTTTAATTTGGGTGCGGGGTTCCCCTTAATATCCATACAAGACCCAAAGGGCCTGGTAATGGACTGGGGGGTACCCATGCCATTTGTCTCACTGATTTTCATCCATATTGCCAGGACCCAACATTACATTAAAGCCGCAAGCACTTTTAAATGACTTGTATTCCTTTAAAAATGTCATTTTGTACAGGGACTGTTCTAAGCACGGGAAACATGTGCCACTTTACAGGCATACTATAGACACCCCCCAGGTATGATATTTAAAGGAATATTTCACTTTTTTTTTTACTTTAAGCATCATTAAAATCACTGTTTCTGAAAAAATGGCCCTTTTTAAAACTTTTTTTGCATTGATATATGTCCCCTGGGGCAGGACCGGGTCCCCAAACCCCTTTTAGGACAATACCATGCAAATTAGCATTTAAAATTAGCACTTTTGATTTCGAACGTTCGAGTCCCATAGACGTCAATGGGGTTCTAATATTCGTGCGAATTTTCGGTCCGTTCGCAGGTTCTGGTGCGAATCGAACTGGGGGGTGTTCGGCTCATCCCTAGTTTGAGTTATTTTGAGGGGACAGCAAATTTACACTGTTATACAAGCTGTACACTCGCTACTTTACATTGTAGCAAAGTGTCATTTCTTCAGTGTCATCATATGAAAAGATATAATAAAATATTTACAAAAATGTGAGGGGAGTACTCACTTGTGTGAGATACTGTATATATATATATATATATATATATATATATATATAAATTTTTTTTAGAGCAAATGTGGTTTATAATTTATTTCAGTTCACTTTTTAATTACTTTTTGATTTTTCATATAATTTAATTTCTATGTTGAGGGGCCCCCAAAATTGAAGTGCCCCGGGCCCCCCCAAGGTCTAAATCCAGCATTGGGTATACTACCCTTATTTTCTTACTCCTTCTTTACATTTGAGTCTATTAATGTTAGGTTCATTGCACCACTTTTGGTGCCTATCTCTCCTAGGACCTATGTCCAGGTAGGTGCATACAGGGTAATGGGGCATATATCTCTGTTTGCTGTATAACATAAAAGGAGATCCTGTCATTTAACTGCTCCTCCCTCATCACAGAAAGTAATGCATTGTGGGACAATAATAGTTACAAATTCCCTGAAGGGGTTAGTGAGTGGTGCTACTTTTCTCTGTAGCAGTGGCTGCTGTCAACTCTAATGCCACGTACACACGGTCGGACTTTCCAACGGGAAATGTTGGATGTGAGCTTGTTGGCTGAAAGTCCGACCGTGTGTATGCTCCATCGAACATTTGTTGTCTGACTTTCCGCCAACAAATGTTGACTAGCAGGTCCTCAAATTTTCTGCAAACAAAACTTTGTTGACGGACTTTCCAATCGTGTGTACACAAGTCAAACAAAAGTTCATATATGCTCGGAATCAAGTACGAGCCAGAAGCGCTCGGTCTTGTAAAACTAGCATTTGTAATAGAGATATCACATTCGTCACACGGCAAATTATGATATCTCTCAATGCAGCGCATGCACTACTTCTTTATAATGGTATAATAATGAAGATGCTTTGCTGCTGATATTCACAGAGTTCTGACAAACGTATTTATTTCTAGTGATCTCCTGAATAATATTTGTTTTTGTTGTTTTTTTTTCTCGTGATCTCCAGAAAAATCTTTTTTTTTTTCTAATGATCTCCAGAATACTCTTTTTTTTTTTTTTCGTGATCTCCAGAATAATCATTTTTTTTCTTTTTTTTTTCTAGTGATCTCCATAATTTAAATTTTTGTTTTGTGTGTCAAGTTTCCACAACACCATTATTATTTTGTATTTTTTAACCTCAAAGATACAATTATGTTGGTGTCCCTTGTTAATTTGACTTTGTATTTTTGAAATGTACCTGCCTACTCACAAACTGTCCTTTTTGAAGTAAAACACATAGCCAAGTATTTCTCCAAACAAAAATTTGAAATTTAATAGTACAAGGTCATAACAAAATAAAGAGGAAGGCAAACCTGAGCAGTCCATTTAATAGGGAGCACAATATGTCCAGGAATCTGAGAGATTGGGAGCAGCAGCAGATGACATATAGGTCCCGAGGCTGTGTTCTTACAACAGCCTGCATTTTTTGCCAGACTACACCAAACCCATTCCATCACTCTCAACACTTCCTTCCACGCTTCCTTCCATACTGCTGTGGTGGGTTGGGTGGCTGTGGTGTTGGTGGTGTTGCTGGAGGTGGTGGAGGAGTATGGTCCAACTCACACAGGTGGGTTTGAGTTGTGAGTTCGCCCCTCAACTCCTTGTTTAGGGCCTCCAGAATAATTTCTTCACAGATCGTGCGTTGGCCCTCCTCCATGTGTTCTAGTTTGCTTGCAGTGACACATCCAAATGCCTCGTGGCCACCAGGGGTTGTGTTAAGTGCCGCATTAGCCTGTTTCAAGAAAGCAGTCGTGGACTCTTCAAGATTACTTGCCTTCCTAGTCCTTTTGGTTGGAGGGTGGAGGTTAGGAACCTGGGATTCCATCAGGCTGCTTGCCATGGCCACCTCCTGGCTGAGACTTTCCTGTGTATGAAAATGGTACATAGTTTGAGGTTTTTGGTCATCAATTACACACAATTTTGAGCTTATGACCGGTGCAAATTGAATGTTAACAAATAGAAAAGACTATCGTTCTGACCCCAGCATTTTTCATTCTTGTCCCAATCATTTTTAGCTACTACTGTCTTTTGATATGGAAGCCAATTTGTTAAATCTGAAATTAGTGATCAATAACATCTAGTTAACATCATTCAATTTTTGACAAGAAATACGTTGAAGGATGCTATACCTGGCTCAAGCTGGGCTCCTCCACATCTTCTTCCTGGGTGGAAGGCCCAGGTTGGACTTCAGGAGCCTCAGCTGATGTGGAAGGAAGTGTTGAAGGAAGTGTTAATAGCGATGACCTGGGTTCTGTCTGGTCAGACAAAAACTGCAGGCTGTCGTAGTACCACAGCCTAGGGACATATATACATCATCTGCTGCTGCTCTGGATCTCATGGAATCCTGGACCTTCCTGGAATCCTGGACCAATTTTGGCCTTCAAATAGTTGATGTCTGCCATGGGATACACAGGCTTCACCAATTCCAACAGTTTATACAGCGCTGCCTTCCTCTTTTGCTTGTTCGAATAGTCCCTGCATTGGACTTGCCAGAGACATGGCAGCTCCCTGTACTTGTCTATGAAGTTGGGCAGGAAGTCAGGGGCTGTGAACTTGTCAACCATTTTATCTGCGAGACACAACACAAGACAAACCCTAATGTCAGGCTAAACTCTCCAAATCAACTAACTCAAACTATACGCAGTATAGGCCACTAACTACTGATGCCCCAAGTTACAATTGTACCTTCGTGTGAACGATTGGTGCTAACGATCCTTTGTCCTCCACTCACAGATCCTACGTACTTCACCCACGTGTTCTGCTTTATATACACTGCGCGTGCGTGAAACTCCGCCCCTGTCCTCCTTTCTAGAGTATTCCCTGTCTTTTCTCTTTCGGGCAGAGGGAAAGCACATGGTGGAGACACAGCAGGTGCCTGCAGAGAGCAGCAACAACGAGGAAAGCCCGGAGCAAGGCAGTTCCAGATCCAGGAGGAGATATAAGGCCTCAAATATGTCCTTTGAAGAGATGGAGGACATCTTGAAGAGGACAGACTATGAGGGGAATCATGGACAGTACAGAAACCCAAATGTGAGAAAGTCCAAGATCATGACTAAAGTTGTGAGAAGTCTGAACAGGACTTTTGGGGTACAATGATCCAAGGAGCAATTGAGGAAACGCTGGTCAGACCTGAAATTGAGGAAGCAGGATCAGTATAGAAGGATCAGGAAAGTACTGCAAAAAGTATTTGTCGTGTTCCTATTATTATTATTACTTTCGTGCTGGTCCATGTGCTTTTCTTTACTGTTGTACAGTTTAAAATGCCAAGTTTGAGGTTCGTGGGCACAGTAATCATGAGGTTCATGGGCGCAGTAATCATGAGGTTTGTGGACACAGTATTCGTTCGTATTAAACATCGTTCGTTCAACCACTAATACGACGTTTTTGGCAGATGCAGGTTAACTACATTTGTTCATGCCTATTTTGATTAAAAGAAGTTTATTACATTGTTGTCTAGATGTGTTTGAAACTATAATAAAATGACAACTTGATTCTCTTTAAGGAAAAGACACTCAGCAGCTGTTTACACATCTGGACGCAGGAGCACTAATGTGGGACCTTTTTAGGGTGTCCCACGCCGGTGCTCCAGAGGATACTAGGTGTCTCTCCATGTGTGAAACTTGCACAAAACAGGTAAGTATTCCAGCTTTTGAAAGGGAAAAATACATGTCTTCAGCTTGGAACTCTGCCAAAACAGACAATTGGACGACACTTCAAAGCAATGTTTCATATTACTATTTTTAGCCTAAAATATCTGTCTGCTAAGTATACTTTTTTTGTATTCACATGGGGAAGAAAAGAATCGTGACATTTAAGGACACCAGTAACCCCACACTTCCTGAAGAAGGGGAACTCAGCACACAACCTGAGGATGTGGATGCAGAACTTGAGCATGTGGATGCAGAACCTGAGGATGTAGATGCAGAGGTTCAGGAATTGGTCAAAATGGTGTCGACAACAGGTCAGTGTCTGAGACCACAGCTTCAGGTAATAGATGGGTGCTTGCATGTTTATAATACATGGTGTGTTTTTTATTTTTAGGTGATGTGGGTGTTTTGGAAGAAGAAACTCACTTCAACAGTGCAAGTGCACAACTCATCAGTGAGATCATGGTGTGCAATCAGGATTTGAAAAAGCTCAAGCAAAATATCAATGATGTTCAAAAAAGAGTGATCAACATCATTGATTTTTTAGGCAAAATCTAAACCCTACAAAAATGTAAATTTTGTTGTTATTGTACATTTTTAAAAGTTTTAAAGTAATTGCAAAGCCAAATTTTGAAGATGCACAGAGTGTGTCAACATGTGCTATCTGCCATCGTGGGATATCAATGTACACGTTTCGTGGGTACAACCCCTTCCTCCAAACTAAAGTAGGTGAGAGGAAGGGGTTTCTCCCCCGAAAAACCATTTTGCACTATTAGTGCAATGCAAGTCCACTTGTCATGGTCGTCCGACTCTTAGACCTGCAACAGGGCTCAGGCACACCCCAGTCAACAGGCTTCCAGCAGCGCACAGATGTGCACCAATGCACATGCGCTGATCACGGAGATCGTGCACGAGTGCACAGTAACGCAGCTTTGGAGCCCAGTGGCCTTTAAAAGGGGCTCCTACCATTCAGTTCTTGCTGTCTGATCTGCAGCACCCGATCTCATACTACCCGGCTCTCTGACCTCGCTGCTGTCTCCAGTCCTGACCTTTGGCTTCCCTTGACCCTGCTCTGTTTATCTGCTTGCCTGATCCTCCATTGTCAGAACCAGCCTGAACTCTGACCATAGATGTGTAGAAATACACACATTTTAGGCATGGGATCACAAAGGAAATCCAAATTTGGAGCCACAATTTGTGTGCATCTTCAAAATTTGGCTTTTACAAGGGTGAGATCACCCCATCTGATGAAGGCAAAATCAACACAGTTTTGACATACTAATGTCTCATTAATGGCCTTCACTTTAGCAAAGTTGAACTTTGTAAGTTCCTGTCCTGAGTTGGGGATGTGTATGTTATGGTTTTAAACATGCCTGTTTAGACACAGAAAACGCTATATACTGTCAAACATACATGTTATACACCAAGATGTTGGTTTGTTAAAAAACCCTTTTATAACGCACATGTGAATATGCTTGGAGTAAAATGTTTTATACTGAACAATGTGTGGCTTCTTCTTTCAATGCTCAATACCAGTTTTTTTATTAAGTTGGTGTAGTTACAGTGATAATGGGGGGTATTTACTAAAGGCAAATCCACTTTGCACAACAAGTGCACTTGCAGTGCACTTTCAAGTGCACTTGCAGTGCACTTGTAGTGCAAAGAGGATTTGCCTTTAGTAAATAACCCCCACTGTGCTGTAAAAATTGCCAAAATCAGGCCATTATAGGGACTCCAAGCAATTAATTCATGGAGTTCATTACATACATTAACAACAAAAACATTGTATGTTTGTAGCAGACCCACAGCACAACATAATAGTTAGCTGAAGAAGAGATTGTCACCTCATGTATCAAATAAGTTATGTTTGCACTATTGAAGAAAATGGCCGAAAATAAAAGGCCATTGAAGAACCTAGGAGACAGATAAGAAACACAAGCAGTAAATCAAATGAAATCTGAGTTTAGTTTTTCCAAAAAAATTATTTTAAACAGCTTCCAGATCTTCTGGGAAATCAATTGCCCCCCTACCCATGAAGTACTCCACATAGCTTTGCCATACTTTGCGGGTGATTTGGGGGGGCAAGCCAGGATGGCCACTTTCAAGCACCATCATTGTTTGTGACGGTGAAAAGTCAGCCTCATTGGCAACTGAGGTCAGATAGTTGGCTACATTCTTCCGCAGGAAATTATGAAGAATGCAGCAGCTTAAAATTATGTGGTTGAGTTTGTACTCGGCCATGTTGATGGTCGTTTGGAGAAGCCGGAACAGACTGGCCATTATGCCAAAGGCATTCTTGACCTCTCTTCTGGCATGGGCCAGCCAGTAATTAAAAACCATCTGCTCCGGGGTCAGGGTCCTCATGGGGAACGGGCTCATTAGATGGTCCCCCATCGCAAAGACCTCATCCGCCACAAAAAAAAACTGAAGGCCCGCCACATTATTCGCTGGAGGTGGCAACCCCAAGCTGCCATTCTGGAGACGCTGGTAAAATTCTGTCTATGCGATCACTCCTCCATCAGACATACGGCCATTCCTCCCCTATGTCCAGATATAAGAACTCGTAATTTGCCGTCACCACCGCCAACAACACAATACTTCTGTACTCCTTATAGTTAAAGTAGTATGACCCCGAGTTGGGTGGTGGGACGATCCAGACGTGCTTCCCATCTATTGCACCACAGCAGTTGGGAAAGTCCCACTGCTGGTGGAAATGGGAGGCCACACTCTGCCATTCTTGTGGGTTGTAAGGAAACTGTGGAGTCAAACAAGAAAAAAAAATTGTACTTTTGCACATAACATTGCAAGCAGATTAGACACAAACATTCTTGGCCAACATAAGTGTTACTTTGGCCAGCCCCTCGTTACTTACACTATTGGCAGCCCACTGGACAGGTAAGAAGTGTCATAATCCAAAAATATGAATACAGACTGTTCAAATTGAAGCACATTTTTACATTCTGCAATTACCTATCAAGATAATAGGAGAACAAAACTTTAAAAAGTACCATTTGAAAATATTCAATCTGTATATATAAATAAATCTGACCACAAAAGAGGTAGGTATAGTGTGTATGGGTTTGGCAAAGTCAGCAGGTTGGGGGGAGGGAGGGTTCCAAATGAGTTTTGGCCCCCCCAAAAAAGCCTCTTGCACTGAATTTAAGGACAACAATAACATTTGAACACATTTTAGGGGGTGTTTAGGGTAAGCACTACAATGGAGCTGACAAAATACATTGTTAAGTGACTAGGCTAGGTGTGTATGGGCCAAGGATAGCATGCTGGGGAGGTTAGTGAAGGCAAATATGCATGAAGGACAAAAAAGGAGCATTTAAAGTGTATAGCATGCATGAGGACAAAGAGGACATTCACAGCATATTACAATCATGGTAATTATGGTATGATGAAATAAATACAATACATTAGCAAACATTAAATACATAGAATGTGATGTTAAAGGATAAAACTTACCTTAATATAGACCTTCTGCAGGACCTGAATTATAGTAGAACAGGTCTCTGGAATAATGATTCCTAGAGCCTGGGGGGAGATCCTAGTCGTGAACTTCAAGTCCTGGAGACTTCTCCCCATTGCCAAGTACCGCAAGGTGGCAATGAGCCTTTGCTCAAGAGTGATGGCTTGCCGCATGCAGGTGTTCTGTTTTGTAATATAAGGGATGAGCAAAGCCAAGAGATGGTGAAAGACGGGGTCCGTCATCCGGAGATAATTCCTGAAATCATCCGGATTATTCTCCTGGAGCTCCCGCAGCAAAGGCATATGACAGAATCGGTCACGATTAGGCAACCAATTCTTGCTCCAAGAACTCCTCCTCCCCCTGTTCATGGTCTGGACTTTGGTCAAAGCAATAACTCCAACACCAAGCCCAACAACAGCATGAACTCTATGATGAGTACATAACTGCAACATGGCTAATAAACGAACGGCTGCTCAAAACGAACTGACAGAACGCACTGAAAATCAGAAAGAACCTGAGAACGAGCTGAAAATCAGAAACGAGTGGACAAGAATGCACTGAAAATCAGAAGTGAACTATAAATAGAACGCACTGAAAGACAGGAATGAACTGACAACATGCACTGAAGAACAGATACGAACCGACAAGCACAAACTGAAAAGCAGAAACTAACTGAAAAGCACGAGGCTGAAAAGCACGAATCATTTCTCACCAAAATTCTACTAACACAAGATAAACACGAAATTAGCAGAAGGAGCCTAAAGGGTGGTGCACTGGCTATTGAACTTACATTTTATCAGCTCGTCATACGTCTTGTATGTCACTACGTTCCCACGTTCGTAATTGTTGGCCAACATTTGTGTGACCGTGTGTATGCAAGACAAGTTGGAGCCAACAAAAATCGCGTTTTTTTTGTTGGAAAGTCTGATCGTGTGTACGGGAAATTACAGTACCAGACGAAAGCCGCTCAGGGCAACATCTAGTGGCTATGAAGGAGGAAATGCAGGGATCGCTTTGAGCAGAAACAGCAACTTGCAAATAGTGAAATATACACCATTACAAATAACTAATATTTATGGTGCTGTTCCAGCCCTCCCCCCCCCAAAAAAAAACAAACTTTAGCTTTAACAGATCCTCAATGAAAATTGTTAGTGTCCTTGATGATGGCAGTTCCTGTTATTCTAAATGTCTACTCATTGCATGTACAGTACTATTACAATTACCCCCCCTTCCCATTTTAGGATTGTAGGTTTGATATGTATTATATTAACATTCTCACACTTCGTACTGTGCCACCGCACTATTTCCTCTCATCTTGAGATGCAGAAACTGGATTTGGACAATGTGCAAATAGGGTCACAGATCTACAAATCCTGTTTTATCCATTTTTTTTCATCTTAGATATATTTGTCTAACTGGATGGATCCTGTTTCCTACACTTGTATCTGGTTCTATGGAAGAGTCATCTTCCAAATATATGAGGAAATCTGTCGTACCCAACTTTCATGTATTTGTGCTGTATTGAACTGCATTAGGTTGTTATTGTTCTGTAGTATGCTGACATTAGGTGGCAATTTTGAGCCTCTGCTACTTGTTTACTAATGTGATTCTGGTATATTCTTCTGTCCTCCCCTGCTGTTTAGTGCTAGTCCTAGCTAGTTCCTTCCCTCTTATTCTATGTTTCCTTAGTCAGTGTTAGTTTTTCACACAGACAGGACTCAGGAAAGTCATTGTCTTCTTACACTTCAAAATACTGGCAAAACATCCCCTGTACTGCAATTAGCAAGTAAAATTGTGTTGGATATAACCTCTGTGTCTTACAAGCCGACAACCCATTTTCGACAGCTCTCGAAAGTCCGTTTTCAACAGCTCTCTCCATAGGAATCAGCAGTGCTCTGACAGGCCCCTCCCTAAGAGAAGACCTCTCATCCGCCGGCCCAGCAGAGATCAACGGATCGATCTCCTGCTGACCTGGCGGACTCCGCTAAACAGATCTGCCTCATGTGAATGAGGCCTAAAAGTCATGGTAAAATCAGAAGGTTTTTTTTATCTTAATGCATTCTATGCATTTAAGATAAAAAGCCTTCTGTGTGAAGCATTCCCCCTCGCCCCCCCCCTATACTTACCTGAAACCCATCTCTCTCCAGCGACGTCCATGATTGCTTCATCCAGGATTGGCTGAGACAAAGCAGCAGCGCCATTGGCTCCCACTGCTGTCAATCAAACTCAGTTAGCGGGACTGAAGCACTGCTCCGTGTGTGAATGGATGTATGGGGCTGCAGCTCGACTCGGGTGCCCCCATAGCAAGGGCACTCAACAGGAGGGAGGGACTGGGAGAGCCAGCCAGTGGCCCGAGAAGAGAAGGATCTGCACTGCTCTGTGCAAAACCATTGCACAGTGGAGGTAAGTATAACATGTTTGTTATTTTAAGAGAAAAAAAATAGACTTTACAATCACTTTAAGCTACTTGTGGATGGTGCCAAGTGAGTAGGGGTCTATACTGTCTGGACAGACTGGGTCTAAGAAGGTTTGTCAATGTATAAAGTGGCATTTGAAACTTAACAAAGTCTCTATACGAGTCAGTCTTTTAAGCTGACTCCCACTGAACTTTAATGGAATGTGCAAACGCCTTATTTTTCTGTTAAGAATTGAAAACTCTACTTGTCACTAATTACCTCCTTGCACTAATCAGCACTGGCAATCTCATAGTGTCTACATTATTTCTATGCAGGACTTTTATTCTTCTTGTTTAATTTTCACATCCATTGGATCCCTCAGTGGCTTTTGCCCACCCCTCACTTTGACTGCCTTTGGACACTCCAATTGTCTCAGAATAACTGAATCCAATGTCCTTTAATGAACGAGAAAGACAAAAGGAGTTTTGTACTTGCCGTAAAAATCAATTTCCTGGAGTTCAAAAAAGGACACTGGTCTCACTCCTGAAGCATAATGATTGGAGGAACAGTTATAAGCGGTTCACCTTCAAGGGTTTTTACTGTTTTTCAGTGTCCACCTTCTAAAAGCAGCAGTATAAACCAGTTGTCTCCAAGTAACTAAATCCTGTATCCCTTAATAAAGTCCAAGAATCTGATTTAACAGAAAGTACAAAAATCCTGTTTTGCTTGTTCTCCAACTCCCATTCTAAGCACGGTAAATCACACAGTGATTACAGAATGTAAAGACAGATCCTGCCTGTCAGGTAGACTTGCATATAAGAGACATTCAGTCTCCCAGAAAAAAAAAATTCTCTGTAAGCAGCAATAGCTCATGTGGAAAAAGACACACCCACCGCTCCAGGTGAGACCAGGAAGCCTAATGATCCAGTAGTTGCTCACCTCGGCTCGCCTCCACACACAATGAATTTAGAAGAAATGGCTGCACACCACCGTAGATCAAAATCCTTTTTATTTGGACATCCCAAATACTACAGGAATCAGAATGCTGGGTAGACGCGTTTCGCACACTTCACGTGCACTTAGTCATTACAAAGATATGTTAGAAAAACAGTTCTTATATAGTCCCACCTATAACAAATGTCACCATATACTAATTGCAGACGTCCTGTTACATAGACTACACATGTGAAAAAGAGACCCATGAATATATAATTATATATAATACATATAAACAAAAGAAACAAATAACCAAAAATGTATTTGTGCTCTAACAAGACAAAGTGTTCTATAAAGACTAAATATAAAAGATATATAAAAACATTATCATAAAACAGCAGAAAAAGCTCTCCCGCTAATATATAACCCTAATACCTAGTTATAATACAAGAAAAAACACTCGTTACACAATAAACCTGACATCTGTTGAAAAAATCTGAGGTTTAGGGTTGCGCATCTAATTTCTGTGGTTCTAGTAGCTGCTAGCCTACATTTGTAATGTGTTCCAACTTCCCACACCCCAAGCAAATTTCATATATATATATATATAGAGAGAGAGAGAGAGAGAGAGAGACAGACAGACAGACAGAGAGAGAGAGAGAGAGAGAGAGAGAGAGAGAGAGAGAGATACTGCTACCTCAAAAACGACATTAAATCTATATGGGAAAAAAAACTAATTTGAGTGTGCTGGCTATTTTGTGCAATCTTCCTGTGCACTGTGATGATGCAACTTCAAACAACTAAAAAAATACACATGGCCATGGTAGTGTAGGTACAAATACAGTGCTGCAGTCCCAATATTGTGTATAGAAATATTAAAACAACCAATAACACAGTCCCATATAACTGTCTCATAGGGGATGGGCGAACTGTTCAGCATGAGTTCGGTTTAGGCACTGGCTGTTCGCCCATTCTATGAACAACCAAATTATAGGGTCATTTGACCTTTTGTTAGGCCCGCCGAATGACCACAATGCTCCCCAGCACAGTGCATTGAAAGCCCTGATTGGCTGAAGCAATAAAAGCTTTGCCCAATGAAGGCACAGAGGACTGTCAGAGCCATGATTGGACACTGTAATGATGACTCTATCCAATCATGGCTCATTGCTATTAGTTCCGCCCCACACTATAAAAGTATTCTTTCAATAGCGGCCATTTTCAGTGTGATATCGGTGTGGAGAGAGATAGAACAGGGCACTGTTCAGTGCTTTTAGACAGTTATGCCCCGTACACACGGTCGGATTTTCCGATGGAAAATGTCCGATCGAGCGTGTTGTCGGAAATTCTGACCGTGTGTGGGCTCCATCGGACATTTTCCATCGGATTTTCCGACACACAAAGTTGGACAGCAGGAGATAAAATTTTCCGACAACAAAATCCGATCGTGTCAATTCCGACCGTGTGTGGCCTGTTCCGACGCACAAAGTGCCACGCATGCTCAGAAGAAATTCCGAGACGGGACAGCTCGTTCTGGTAAACTTAGCGTTCGCAATGGATACAGCACTTTCGTCACGCTGCAATGTTCAAAATGGTTTAATACAGCGCACTCTCTTCTTCTTTATAATGTGACAAGAATTAAGTAGTTTTGCTGCTCATATTCACACACACTTCTCACAAACTTATTTTGTTACTATTTATCGGGATTCCCTCAATATATTTTGATTTCTCACATCTGACAACATATTTTTTGTATATATATATTTTTTTTTTTTGGCTTTAATGTAGATTCTTTTTTTGTGTTTCAATTTTTTTTTTTTTCGCGATTTTGATTTGTACTCCCGAAAATGTTTGTGTGCGTTTTTTGTGACAAGTTCCCACAACACCATTGATATGTTGTTATATTTAATCTGTAGGAGATTGTTTGGTGTTGTTGTCCCTTGCTAATTTCACATTGTACTTTAGAAATGTACCTGAATCGTCACCAACAAACTGTCCTTTTTGGATGAAAACACACACAGGAGAGTATAATTTACCTAAAAAATTTTATTAAGGGCTCACAACTAAACAAAGAGGGAGGCAAAGCTGAAGAAACTGCAGAAGTGGGTGAAGCCTTGGACCCCCAGGGCAGACATCAACTATTTAAAAGCAAAATTGGTGGCCTGAGGAGTCCTTATCTAAGGGAGGGCAGTGTGGTCCAGAAGTCCCAGAGATCCGGAAAGCAGCAGATGACATCTGTGTCCCCAGGCTGTGGTCATACGAGAGACTGCATCTTCTGTCAGACCAGACTGAACCCAGGGTCATCACTCTTTGGTCTTCTTTCCACGCTTCCTTCCACGCTGTGGCTGTGGTGGTGGAGTTGTGGCAGCAGGAGGAGGAGGAGGAGGATCGTCGATCTCAATGACATCCGTCTTGGGTGTTAGTTCCCCACTCAACCCCTTACGTAGGACTTTATAAATCAGGTCCTCAGAGAGCTTGCGTTGACCCTCCTGCATGCCCTGCAATTTGGTGGCAGCCATGCAGGCAAAGGCCTCTTCAGGACTGGGGAAGGCTCGTAGGGACGCAGAAGCCTCCTGGATCAGCCTGTACGCTGAATCCTGCACGGGACTCGGAGTGGCCTTCCTGGCCCTTTTGTATGGAAGGCGGAGGGGAGGGACCTGAGACTCAGTCAGGCTGCGACTGGTCCCAGGCTTCTCTTGGCTGACACTTAGCCCCGCCTCCTCCTGGCTGCCACTAATCCCCGCCTCCTCCTGGCTGCCACTAATCCCCGCCTCCTCCTGACTGCCACATTCCACAACCTCCTCCTGGCTGAGGTCTTCCTGTGTATGAAAAAGGGACATAGTTTTAGTATTGTTTTCATCAATCACACACAATTTTCACCTCCTGACTGCTGCAAATTGAATGTTAACAAATATAACAGACTATCCTTCTGAGCCCAGCATTTTTCATTTTTGTCCCAATTTTGGGTGCCCTCTACTGTCTATTGATATGTAAAACACTTTTTTCAATCAGCAATTAGTGATCAATAATAAAATCTAGTAAACATCATTTATTTATTGTCCTGAAATCTGTAGAAGAATGCTATACCTGGCTCCAGCTGGGCTCCTCCACTTCTTCCTGGCTGGAAGGCCCAGGTTGGATATCGGAAGCCTCAGCTGGGGTGGAAGGAAGAGTGGAAGGAAGAGTGGAGAGGGATTCCCTGACTTCAGTGTGGTCTGACAGAAATCGCAGTCTCTCATAGTACTACAGCCTGGGGACATAAACGTCATCTGCTCCAGCTCCTGATCTCTGGGAATCCGTGACCTTATTGCGCTCCCTAAGATAAGTGCTCCTCAGGCCACCAATTTTAGCTTTTAAATAGGGGATGGTTGCTGTGGGGACCACCGGCTTCACCAACTCCAGCAGTTTCTCCAGCGCTGCCTGCCTCTTCTGTTTGTGGTTATAGTGGGGGTGTCTGACCTGCCACAGACAGGGCAGCTCCCTGTACTTGTCTATGAACAGGGGCAGGAAATTGTGGTCGTTGAACCCATCCATTTTCTCTGCAAGACACAACACAAGACAAACCCTAATGTCAGGCAAAACTCCCCTAATCTTGTTACAATATAGGCTTCCATTTCGAAGCAGTATAGGCGAAAGTTTAGATCTTACCTTCGTTATCACGATCGGCGTCTCCGATGCTCCCTCCTCCGCTCACAGATCGTACGTAAGACGCACGTGTGTTACGCTTTATACACACTGTGCATGCGTATAACTCTGCCCGCCCCTGACGTTCTTTCTAGTCTATTCCCCGTCCCTTTTCATTCGGCGCAGTGGGGGAAGAGCACATGGCGGATAGACAGCATGATCGTGATAATTGGAGCAACGAGGAGGAGGAGGAGAGGCCGGAGCCTGAAGGAGATTTAAGGACTCAAATATGTCCTTTGGGGAGATGTTGGAAATGGTGGACATCCTGAAGAAGTCTGACTATGATGGAAAGTATGGGCCTTACCCCAACCCCAATGTCCGAAAGGCCAAGATCATGGCGAAAGTGGTCAGAAGTCTGCACCGGAAATTCAGGGTATGACGATCGAAAGATCAGCTCAGGAAGTCGGACCTGAAATTACGAGAACATGAGCAGTACCGAAAGATCCGGAGAGTGCTGCAAAAAAGTAAGTAGTTGTGCTGCGTTCCTATTCTTTTGTGTTTATTACGTTTGTGCTGCTCCATGTGCTTTTAGGAACTGTTGTACAGTTTAAAATGGCAACTTTCATGTTCATGGGCACATTATTCGTTTGGATCAAACATTTTTCGTTCCAAATATAAAATACTTTAGCCCATATGCATTTGGCCACCATTTTGACGCCCTATACTTGTCTTAAAAGAATTGGGTTGTGTAGATGGCTTTGTTACTAGAATGAAATGCAAACTAGATTCTGTGTAAGGAGAGGACACTCAGCAGCTGTTTTCACATCTGGACACTGGAGCACTAGTGTGGGACAAAAGAACACCATTTTAATTAGGGGGGCCACACAGGTGCTCCAGTGTATACTATAGGGGGGTCTCCATCTGTGAAGCTTGTACTAAACAGGTAAAGTATTGCAGGTTGACAAAGGGCATTAAAAAAATTACATCTTGGAACTCTGCTAAAATAGATAATTGTACCCCACTTCCAAGCAATGTTTCATCTTTATAGTTCTGACATTAAATATCTGTGTGCTAATTATACCATTTTTGTTTGACATAGGGGAGAAAAGACTCGGAGGACACCCCTCATCTGAGGAGACCAGAGCCCCCCCCTCTGGAAGAAGGTGAAATCCCCCCAACACAAGCTGAGCAGGAGGATGAAGACGTGGTGGAACTAGTCACCACAACAGGTGAGTGTCTGCGACCACAGGCTCAGATAAGAGATGGATGGTGGCATTTTTTTTAAACCAAATTTATTTTGGGGTTCCTCTCTTTTTAGGTGATCGTGAGGTTGTGGATGAAGATCCTTTCACATCCGAAAGTGCCCAGATCCTGATCGGGAAGATCATGGGGTGTAATTTACAATTGGAAATCATCAAGCAAAACATCAATGATGTTATTCCAAAATATAAAAACATCATTGATGTTTTGAGTTTAAAACCCCTCCAAATCACTTTCTTCTTTTGTGTGCTACAATGTGCTAAATGTTTTTGTGATTTTTCCGAAAGCCAAATTTGGAGGATGCACACAGTGTGTCAACATGTGCTATCTGCCATCACGGGAGATCAATGGACGCGTTTTGGGGGTGCAACCCCTTCCTCAATAATAAAGTAGCGGTGAGGAAGGGCTTGCTCCCCCAAAACACATCCCTTGATCCCCCGTGATGGCAGGTAGCACATGTTGACATTGGGAAATTCGTGTGCATCTTCCAAATTTGGCTTTTCCTGGGGTGACTTCCCCCCATCTGAACGCTATATCAAACACAGTTCCTAAATACTCATGTCTGATATTGCCTTCAGGTTCTACCAAATGTGAACTTTGTAAGATCAAGATTTGTGTCTTTCTTGTTGGTTTTACACAGGCCTGTTTTCTATAAAATGGACATTTTGATTTGGGATAATGCCACCACAAAAATTGTTATACAACAAACACGTTGGTTTGTCAGCAAAACCTTTCGTAAATGCACATGTGATTGTGCAGGTATTAAAAAGATTGTTAATCAAGAATGTGTGGATTATTGTCTCAACGCTACAACACTTTTGGGGTGATGTAATTGTTGTTTTATGAGAAAATGGGGGTTATTTCCTAAGGGCAAATCCACTTTGCACTACAAGTGCAGTTTCAGTGCAGTTGCAAGTGGACTTGTAGTGAAATGTGTTTTTGCATTTAGTAAATAACAGCCAACAGTGCTTTGTATAAGGTTACACAATCACGACATTTTCTGGACTCCACACATTTCTGTCAGGGTCAGCTCAAACAAACACAAGCAGTAAATGTCCACAAAGATTTTTTTTTTTTTTTATTTGAAAAAGGCTTCACATATTGTCTGGCATATTGATAGCCCCCCTACCCGCAAAGAACTCCAGGTAGCGTAACCGGACATCACGGGCACTCAGGGAGGGCAAGCCAGGACGGACACTTTCAAGCGCCGTCAGTGTGGTTTGATGTAGGATTCCAGCCTCAGGCCCAACCGAGCCAGCATAGTTGGCCGAATGTTTCCGTAAAAAGTTATGGAGAACACAGCACGCAAGTATTATATGGTTCAGTTTATACTCCGCCATATGGATAGGTGTCAGAAATAGGCGGAACTGGCTGGCCAGGATTCCAAATGTGTTCTCCACCACTCTTCGGGCTCTGGCCAGCCAGTAATTAAAAACCCTCTGTTCCGGGGTGAGGGTCCTCATAGGGAATGGCCGCATCAGGTGGTCCCCCAGCGCAAATGCTTCATCAGCAACGAACACAAATGGGAGTCCTTCAACATTGTCCTCTGGAGCTGGCAAGTCCAAGCTGCCATTCTGGAGACGCCTGTAGAACTCCGTCTGGGCGATGACTCCACCATCAGACATCCGGCCATTCTTCCCCACGTCCACATACAAGAAGTCGTAATTAGCCGACACCACCGCCAACATCACTATACTATTAAACCCCTTGTAATTATAATAGTATGACCCCGAGTTGGGTGGTGGGACGATGTGGACGTGTTTCCCATCAATTGCCCCTCCGCAGTTAGGAAAGTCCCACCGCTCGGCAAAGTGGGAGGCCACAGTCTGCCATTCCTGTGGCGTGGAAGGAAACTGTTGAGGAAAAAACAATAAACATTACTATTTTTACTCTGAAACATGGCAAGCAGATTAGACACAAACATTATGGGGCAACCTCCAGATAGCGTTTATTAAGGGGAATTTAACAAGGCCAAAGTATAAGGTACACCTATCATATTCCCCCTCCCCCCCTCTCATGGGCCATTTCTAACATTATGGGGTGTGTGGAAATCTTGGACAGGTAACCCTCTTCACTTCATTGAGAGATGAATGCCTAAATAATGGGTATTACTTTGAACAGCCCCTCCTTAGTTACACTATTGGCAGACCACTGGACAGGTAAGAAGTGTCTGAATACAAAGATATAAATACACACTGTACACATTTGAGGACATTTGGACATTCTGCTATTACCTATCAAGATAATAATAGGATACAAAAACTTTAAACAGTACCATTGGAAAGTATACAGGCAGGCCCTTGCACTACATGCTTTGGGGAATTCATCCATATAAATCTGACCAGTAAAGAGGTGGGTATAGTGTGTATGGGTTTGGCAAAGTCAGCAGATAGATGATTGAGGATAGAGAATTGGAATCAGCTGACTTAGCAGTTGGGGGGAGGGAGGGTTACTAAAAATTATTTGATGACACCACAAAAAAAAGCCTCTGGCACTCTGCCTGAATTTAAATCAAAAATAACATTACCAAACATTTTAGGGGGTGTTTGGGGTAAAGCACTACTATGGAGCAGATAAAATACATTGTTAAGTGACTACATGAGGTGAATATAGGGCAGGAGATACCATGCTGGGGAGGTTATTGAAGGGCAAATATGTATGAAGGACCTTAAATAATAATTACATACAAATCCAGCATGCATGAGGACAAAGGGGACATTCACAGCATATTACAAGCATGGTAATTAGGGAATGAGGAAAGAAATACAATATATTATCAAACATTAAAGACAATAAAATGTGATATAAAAGGATAAAAATCTTACCTTCATATACTCCTTCTGCAGGACCTGGATGATGGCAGAACAGGTCTCTGGGATAATGATCCCCAGAGCCTGGGGGGAGATGCCTGTTGAGAACTTGAGGTCCTGCAGGCTTCTCCCTGTGGCCAAATACCGCAGGGTAGCGACCAACCTCTGCTCCGGAGTGATGGCTTGCCTCATGCAGGTATCCTGCCTGCTGATATAGGGGGTCAGCGAAGCCAACAAACGGTGAAACACGGGGTCCGTCATCCTGAGAAAGTTCCTGAAATCATCAGGATTATTCTCACGGATCTCACGGAGCAAAAGCATATGAGAGAACTGGTCACGCTGAAGCAACCAATTCTTGGTCCATGAACTCCTCCCCACCCTGTTCATGGACTGGACTTGTGTCAAGGTCAGGACCCCAACACCAAGCCCCCGCACAGCACGAACTCTACGAGGAGTACGCATACGAAACATGGCTAGAAAACGGTCGGCTGCTCAGAACGAAGTAACAGAACGCACTGAAGAACAGCAAGGCCTGTGAAGAGCGACCTGAAAAACAGCAACGAGCAGGCAAGATCACACAGAAAACTCTGATACGAACTGACTGCACGCACTGAAGAGCAGATACAAACCCACAAGCACAAACTGAACGGCAGAAAACGATCTGAAAGCCACGAGTCTGAAAAAGCGCGAATCGTCTCTCACCAAACTTTTACTAACACAAGATTAGCAAAAGGAGCCCAAAGGGTGCCGCGCTTGGTTCTGAACCGGCCTTTTGTAGTCTCGTCGTACGTGGTGTACGTGACCGCGTGGTTGGCGATCGGAAATTCCGACAATTTTGTGCGACCGTGTGTAGGCAAAACAAGTTTGAGCCAACATCCGTTGGAAAAAATCCTAGGATTTTGTTGTCGGAATGTCCGAACAAAGTCCGACCGTGTGTACGCCCTATTAGTGTGCTATAGTGTGCTATTCTGATTCTATTATCAGTGCAGAATATCAGTTTATTGTGAATCTAGGGATAGTTCAGTGTGAGTGTAGTGCGACTATTCATCTTTACATTAGTGTGAATGTAGGGATAGTTCAGTCAGTGTGATTGTAGTGCGACCATCATTCATCTTTACATTAGTGTGAATGTAGGGATAGTTCAGTCAGTGTGATTGTAGGGCTACCATTCATCTTTACATTAGTGTGAATATAAGGATAGTTCAGTCAGTGTGAGTGTTGTGCGACCATTATTTATCTTTACTTGAGTGTGATTGTAGGGATAGTTCAGTCAGTGTAAGTGTAGTGACCATTTAACACAGTATATTTCATTGTGTTACTGCAAGTTTAACTCTGTATATTTCAGTGCGTTACGTGCCGTTTAACACAGTATATTTCTGTGCGTTAGTGCAAGCTTAACGCAGTATATTTCAGTGCGTTACTGCAAGTTTAACACCATATATTTCAGTGCGTTATCTTCCGTTTAATGCAGTACAGTTCAGTGTGTTACTGCAAGTTTAAGGCTGTATATTTCAGTTCGTTATCTTCCGTTAAACACTGTATAGTTCAGTGCGTTACTGCAAGTTTAAGGCTGTATATTTCAGTTTGTTATCTTCCGTTAAACGCTGTATAGTTCAGTGCGTTAATGCAAGTTTAACGCACTACGTTTCTGTGCGTTAGTGCACGCTTGAGGCAGAATATTTCAGTGCTTTACTGTAAGTTTAATGCTGTATATTTCAGTGCATTATCTTCCATTTAATGCAGTACAGTTCAGTGCATTACTGCAAGTTTAACGCTGTATACTTCAGTGCGTTACGTGCCGTTTAACGCAGTACATTTCTGGGCATTAGTTCACACTTAACACAGTATATTTCAGTGCATTGTCTTCCGTTTAATGCTGTATAGTTCAGTGCATTACTGCAAGTTTAACGCCATATATTGCAGTGCGTTAACTTCCATTTAATGCAGTATATTTCTCTGCGTTAGTTCACACTTGAGGCAGTATATTTCAGTGTGTTACTGCCACGACACTACCAGCCTGGAGTTTGTATGTCCTCCCTGTGCCTGCGTGGGTTTCCTCCGGGTACTCCGGTTTCCTCCCACACTCCAAAGACGTAGGTTAATTGGATCCTGTCTAAATTGTCCCTAGTATGTATGAATGAGTTAGGGACCTTAGATTGTAAGCTCCTTGAGGGTAGGGACTGATGTGAATGTACAATATATATGTAAAGCGCTGCGTAAATTGATGGCGCTATATAAGTACCTGAAATAAATAAATAAAATAAATAATTTTAATGCTGTATTTTTCAGTGCATTATCTTCCATTTAACGCAGTAAAGTTCAGTGTGTTACTGCAAGTTTAACGCCGTATATTTCAGTGCATTGCGTACACACGACCACACCAAAGTCCGACCGTCAAGAACGCGGTGACGTACGACGGAACTAGAAAAAGGAAGTTCAATAGCCAGTAGCCAATAGCTTCCGTCTCGTACTTGCTTCAGAGCATGCGTCGTTTTTGGTCCGTCGGAACAGCATACAGACGAGCGGTTTTCCCGATAGGAATTGGTTCCGTCGGAAATATTTAGAACATGTTCTATTTCTAGATCCGTCAGAGTTTTCGAAAAAAAAAAGTCCGATGAGGCATACACACGATTGGAATATACGATGAAAAGCTTCCGTCTGACTTTTTCTGTCGGACATTCCGCTCGTGTGTACGCGGCATTAAAGTCCTTCTTAGATTTGTAAATAACGGCTTCTTAAAGTCTGTATCCCAATGTGCAACTAAGGAAGCCACCATGTACAATGATAAATACAATCTATAAAAAAACAAGGTTTTTAATAAAGTAACACACATGAAGGTCTAATGTACACGGGATGCTGAGGCAACCTCTTCTGAACGATTTTTTTGACAACTTGAAACTGGCTTTTAAAAACGCCCGTGTAGCTGCGTTTGCATGCCGCGTTTAGTTGCTTTTAGCTGTGTTTTGCCGCTTTCGCGTCTAGGAGCATTTATTTAAGATAACATCATAAGACCCTCCCAAAGCATAAAAAGCAGTATTATTTAACTATTTCAGCCATTCTGTGAGATCATAGTGAGTAGCAGCAGCTGAGAGAGCAGCAATGTACTTGTATCTACCTCAATTTTGGTGCTTTTACTATGGATCCCATAATGAGCATATGTGAGGAAATTAAAAAAGCCAGATATTAAATTTCATGCAACTATGTTTGATCAAGTTGGGGGTCAAGCGCAATGGTGGGGTCATCTGGTTCAAATCTAACAGCATATAGGTCAAATTCCAATTCCACTTTGGCTAACAGCAATGCTAGTGGTGTATTGGATTGGATCATGGGCTCATTAGGGGTATATAAATGGTCTATGAAGCATTGCAAGCAATTACAAGTTTTTAAAATATTTGTTTAGTGGTTTTTTATTTGCTATCATTTTTTGTTTTGTAATGTAAAAAATAAGACACCTTTAAAAACGCTTCTAAACGCGGTACCGGCGTTTTGCCGCGTATAGACAAGTTTAGTGTATGAAACGCTGGAAACTTCGGCGTCTGGACTCATTTTTTTGCCTTCAAAGAAAAGCCTCTAAACGCAACTGCCTAAAAACAACATTAAATGAACCCGTGTACATTTACACATAAGATAACATTGAATGAGTTCAGGGGCAGCTAAAAAACGCAGCCAACTGCCTCTGAACATCCGTTTACCAGCAGTGGTGTACATGAGGCCGAACATGTTACACTTCAAGGTTTTCTTTTAATTAAATTTAAAAAATACAATTACACATTAAAGCGGTGTTAAACCCAAAACCAAAAATGTAATATATTGCAGCTTACCAATCAATCAAGTGATGGCTGCATACATTTTCTTTTTTTAGGCTTTTTTCCCTCTACCTGGTGATCTGGTCAGTAACATACCCCTGTATTCAAATTGCCTCCACTCTGGATGAAGGAGCACAGGGGGCACCTTTGGATAGCAGCATTGTCAATCTGGGAGGAGAGGAGTATTAAATTTACTAGCAGGTTTAAATACACTAACAAATTGAAGCCAAGATCCAACTTACACTTTATGATCAGTTAAAAAAACAGTTTTTTTCCTTTAAGGATAAAGGTTTTACATTAATAAAAGCTGATCATTGTAAGCACCCCGTCAATGTTAAATGGTTGGTCTCGTCTCTGTGAACTGATACATCTGGAAGAGAGCTCGGTCTTTTAAAAAATAACAGACTTACAGCCTGGATCACCAGATTAAAATAGAAGAAAGAACGCCTAAAAGAGAAAACGAATGCCATCACATCTAAGGGTTGGTAAGCTGCAATATAATGAATGTTTGCTTTTGGGTTTAATACTGATTTAAGAGATTTTCTAAACATTTCAGTTGTTCTTGGCTGCTATAGTGCTGGAATGCAGAGAGATGGCCCTGTATTCATTTTCCCAGGAAACTTCCTGCATGTCAGTCTCCCTGCACTCTTCTGCTATCTCCTTACCATATCTGTATACCCAAAGGGGCCTTGTCTAGTAAAAGTGAGGGGCTGAACACACATAATACCACTGCAATTCATCTATCTGTCCCATTCTATTAGAGAAATAGTTCCTCAGAAACACACTTTCATAAGCTAGGTCCTCTATCCTCCAGTCTCAGCAATAGGAGAGCTATGGAACTAGTAAATACTTCAGCATCATGTTTTTCTCCTTGACTGAAATGAAGAACTAATCCTTGCAATGTTGCCCAAAATACTAGTTTCCCAATAAATAACTATTTACTTTTTATCCTCAGAAATTAAAGTAAACCAAAATGCAAAAAAAAAAAAAAAATGGCGGAAAAGGGTCACCCTGAGCTAACAGCAACAAGTTGGGCAGATGCAGAAGTTGATGATAGTTGTGACACAGAATACCTTGGACACAATTGCATGACAATATGACCATATATGGGAAGGGCCAGCTGTACATAGAATAGACAAGCTGGTGCATTTTAAGGTGATGCCTTTGATCTCTGCCGACAGCAGGAATTAAGAAGGCCTCCAGCAGATTTGCAGATTGATAGAAACTATTCAGCTACCAGTGGAAGATTTTGAAACTCTCTAAGAAATAACCTTAAAGCGATTGTAAAGGTTCAAAGTTTTTTACCTTCGTGCATTCTATGCAACCTCAGCCATTGGCTCCCGCTATTGTCAATCACAGCCAGTGAGCCAATGAGGAGAGAGTGGGGGTGGGGCCAAGCCACGCTCTATGTGTGAATGGACACATGGATCAGCTGCTTGGGAGTGAGCCTGTTTGGGTGCAAGCTGCTTGCTGTCGAGGCACTAGGCAGGAGGGAGGGACCAGGAGTGCCGGCGTGGAACCCGAAAAGAGGAGGAAACCATTGCACAGAGCAGGTAAGTATGACATGTTTATTATATAAGAAAAAAAAAAAAAAACCTTTAATATCACTTTAAAGTACATCTAAAGCTAAAACTTTTGCCTTTGGTTTTGGATATTGTAGGAAATAATGAACGCCCTATTAGCTTAGTAGAGCGTGACAGAGATTTTTCTTCATTTCCTGTCCCAGAAACACAACAGGGCGGAAGAGGAAATCCATCTGACACCGGAACTAAACTCTCTCAATCAACATTAATTATTTAAAGCCTTATGTAGCTAGATAGATAGGAAGATATATTATATTTACTTGTTTTAAACTTTTTTTAATTTCTTCAATTGCTTCTTGGTTTCTGGCCTAGGCCAAAATTATGTAATACATTGCAGGAGTCTTCATGAAAAATTTTTGTTCTTTCATCTGGAGAAGGGGAGGAGGGGATTTCTCAGTTAAGCACACCCGCCTGCCTGCATGCCTAAGCTAAGGGCAGATGCATTCCAGAAAGGAAATGCTACATTAATCATCTGTTCTTACTCAAGATAGCCACATCTAGAAATGCCTAGGAGGTATTTTTCAAAGTGATCTTTTAAAAAAATAAAATTTGAAAAGTTTTGAAGGGTTTTGTGAGTTTTCTTTGAATATTAAAACACAAATTAAAGTGATTGTAAAGTCTAATTTAAAAAAAAATATAGCAAACATGTTATACTTACCTCCTCTGTGCAGTTGGTTTTGCACAGATCAGCCCTGATCCTCCTCTTCTCAGGTCCCTCTTTGCTGCTCCTGGTCCCTGAGTCAGAGCTCTTTGTATCCATTCAGACATGGAGCCCCAACCCGGCCTTGCCCACTCTTTTGCTCCTGATTGGCTGACTGAGTTTGATTGACAGCCGTGGGAGCCAATGGTGCCACTGTTGTGTCTCATCCAATCAGCAGGAGTTTCCTGGATGGCTTAGACATTTGTGGACATCGCTGGAGAGAGAAGGGGCTCAGGTAAGTAATTAGGGGGTGCTGCCACACACAAAAGGTTTTTTATCTTAATGCATAGAATGCATTAAGATAAAAAACCTTCTGCCTTTACAATTCCTTTAAATAGTGTTTTCAGTTTGTGGTGCTCAGATACAGTTACTTTCCTCTTTAAGCTGACCATACACTATATAAATTTTGTCTGAACTGGAAGAAATTCACTTAGTGGGTGGCCCTGTCAGCCCCTTATTGCCCAACATCCTTCAATTCAAATTTTGAAGGAGAAGGGAAGAAACTTGTCAGGCGCACAGCAGCTGCAGCCAATCAGATGCAACCACTTTTTGGGTATTCTAACAGCTGGCAGGGCCGGCCTTCAAATTGCAATACTAGATGATGGAGATCCATCCAAACTGTATAATGTCGATGAGGCTATTGGTTAGATGTGTTTCATTCAGCCCGTAGGCTGAACGAAAAAAAATCTATCAGCCTGTAGGCAGGTTGAAATGTATATGTGTAGCAGCCAGTCCAGGCTGGGGAAGGAACATTTTCATGTCAGTTCCTGGACTTCTGGTTTTGGCGGACCCACCTGTGATATAAATAGGGGGACAGTCAAGATCAAGCACAGACTGGGACTAGGGTTGGAAATTGGAACAAAGACACCTGTGAGTGCAAGCGGTGCTGATGTTCCTGGGAGCTACAGACAACGTTCATGTCATGGACAATGCCTACATGGACTTGCACCTCATGGAGGTATGCCTGGGCCACTACGCTATGTTAGTTAGGATCAGGGACAGTACGTTATTCATTTTGTATCACCATGCCGCATTTCAACAGTAAAAGTTACATCAACCATTATGAACCTGGTCTGAAGTTATTCATAGGGGTGCATGTTGCTTCTGGCATATTCCAAAAGAACCTGAGTCTGTAACGCACTACGGGGTATGAAGTAACACTGCTACGAAAGGTTAACTCAGCAAGTTAAGAGGAAGCTACTATGGGTAATCAAGTACAAGAACAAGCTACAAGCAACCAGTCGTTAACTGAGGTACCTGGTAAAGGTGTCAGGTCCCCCAGGAGTGAGAAGGGTTAATGTTCTGGCTCCCTCCCTAGTAGTCCATCTGCCATGGTAACCGGGTGCAGAGTAGCGCTATGGAGATCTATGGCCTGGTCACCTTGTAAGGGAAGGAAAGAGTTATGTGAGAGCATGAGGTCCATGCTAGGTGCTCGGGGGGTCCCCATCCTGTTACTGGGAATGAGATAACAGAGGTTGGACTGGTGGAGTGGGCACAGGCTCAGCGCGTCCCTCCTAATGCAACATATAAGTACAGTGTGTAGTGACATAGGACAAGTTGCTTTTAAGAGGAATTACCCCATGTGCACAGGCGCAAATGACCCCGCCCAAAAGTGTATGCCCAACCTTAAACAGTTGTCGCCAAAGCAGGTGTCCTCATTGGAAGTTTGTCTTCTACTTCTATTCAGGTGACAACTGTAAAATTTTGGATCTCACATCACTTTCTATCCAGGTGACAACTATCAGGACAAGTAAAGAGGATACCTCTAGCCAGCTAACAGTGATTTTGGCTTCTCCACGTTCTATCAAGGATTGAAAAATGTCTTTGGATGCATTTTGACCACTGCTGACTGAGAGTCCTAATAATGAACTTCTCTACTTTGCTCTCTTTTTGTCTGTTAAAAGTATTGGTATTATAAGTGTGGAAATACCTGTTGATTTTACCAGAATTCTTGTGAGCTGATAACTTTCTGTGCTCTCTCCCTAAGCAAAAGAAAGGTTTATGGAGATGAGGAGGGGGCATTGTGTTATTTGTGACCTATCAGAAATTAAATAGGCAGGGCTTTTGTTTACTTTATAGTTTTAAGACTTCCTCATCCTCTTTATAAATATGTACAGAGGATCTACACATATGTATCATTTGTATCACTGCTCTGTTTCAAATGTACTATACTACTGTACTTACTTCACATGCTTAAAGCGGGGGTCCACCTATCTATGCTTTTTTTTTTTTTTTGAGTTCATTCACAAACTTTTCTTCTCAGCATTACATACTCACATATTGTGTGTAATATGTCCGCCTGTGTCAGATTTCGTCGGAAAGAATAACTTATATTATTCACTGCAGGCGGTTTCCATCTTCATTGTGGGCATTTGAAGCCCACAAGCATTTATTTCCTGGATGTGGTGAATGCTGTGCTCCCAGCATTCACCGCTTGTTCCCGCACATGCTCAGTAGCATCCTGGGAAGCCTGAGACTAGCTCCCAGGAGTCTGGGAGAGGCTAGAAACACGCCTACTCCCACGGGAGGAGAACCAGGAAGTGCAAAGAAGAATAGAAAAATAAAAGGTAATTACGGCGATTTAAATTTTTTTAAACGGCATGTCAGAATCTAGGCAAGGAAGAGAATACATACAGATATTGTTCAAAATTTGGGTGGAACTCCGCTTTAAAGTGGAGTTCCACCCAAAAATGGAACTTCCACTTTAAGTGCTGGTGACCCCCTGACATGCCACATTTGGCATGTCATTTTTCTTTTCGGGGGGGGGGGGAGCAGGTACCCAGTTTTTACAGGCACCCAGCTCCCACTTCCTCCCCTGGTGTTGCGGCGCCAGAAGGAAGTTCACCTATCCCCCCTCCCTTCAATTGCCCGGCCATTCACAGCGTGCAGCGCGGTTTGTACATGTGCAGTACGTGCCTGGCTGTGAAGCCACAGCCAGGCGCCCACAGTTAGAATGCCGGAGCCGTGGAGAGGAGGAGAAGAGGAGCGAGGCTTTGTGCGCCTGCTTCGCTGGACCGTGGGACAGGTGAGTGTCTGATTATTAAAAGTCAGCAGCTACAATTTTTGTAGCTGCTGACTTTTAAATGGGTGGAACTCCTCTTTAATAAACAATATTGACTTAAAAAAATAAAACATTAAGTAGGCAGGGCTGATTCTATGTGCTTTGGAAATTAGAGCTGTGTTGTCATGTCAAAAACGAAGGTAGGAGTATATATATTTCTGGCACATCAACATCTTTTCTGTACTTGCAGTGTGAGTAAAGAGATACAATATGGGGAAATGTGCATGTACTTCAGAAATGTGCTAAGTATATATAGAGTATATTTATAAATTTTTCATTGACATACGCTTTAAGTAATACGCTTGGAGTATACAGTGAAGAGGTATACAGGCTTTTCTGGAAAAACATACAACTCCTTCAGTCCTTAAATAAAGAGTTGAAAAAAAAGTAGATGTCAACTCGTGCCAAATGACACTTACTTGGCTAAAACACTATGGGGTGGATTTACTAAAGCTGGCCATAGACGGTTCGAATCTGGGCTGGTTCAGCAGGAACCCAGATTCAAACCATGTACAGTATTGGTAAGCTGAATGTACACAGGCCGCTAGCAATAATCACTGTGTTCTCCCAGCGAGGACAGCTTTAAGGGCAATATTAAAATGCAAAATTCCTTTAAATCACAAGCATGTGTGATGCCTTTAACTTGCCTGTGAAGTGGTGCATCTGTATGATGTTAAGGGGGGACCACCACACAAGAAAAAAGGTGTGCAGATCCCCCTAAAAATACACAACAAACCCTTATCATTGATGAGGGTCTGGTAAGAATTTTAAGGAGGAACCCCACACAAGGAACAAGAACAAAGTGGGGTTCTCCAAAAAATGCATACCAGACCCTTATACAAGCATGCAGTCTGACCAGGCCAGGAAACAGGGAAGGTTACTTTCCCCCTAATCACACCAGGTCACATGACCCCAACATGGTAAAGTCCATGTTTATCCGGATAAAGTCCTCTTCCCTACAACCCTGGCCTGGTGGTTGTGGGGTCTGAAGGCAGGGGGCCAATTAAAATTTGGAAGCCCCCATTAACAATAAGGTGGCCCCCAGATTCTGTCCCCCATGTGAATTATTAGGGATATGTAATACTTCTGCTCATACACAGAATAAAAAGTTTTAAGTGTAAATAAATGTGCATGTTTTATTAAAAAAAAAAAAAAGAATAAAAAAAAAAGGTCACATATATCCATACATCCATCATCAATCACATTGTCCAGCAATGTAGGTTTACAGCAATGATGATGAACAATGTTCTATGCTTGCCGACAATAAAATCCCTGCTAATTGACAGACATGACTGGTCCTGATGCTCATTTCTTGGGCCGCACTACTAAAAGGTAATAAAGGGGTGGGGTCTTCTAGGTGATTTCATTGACCAATTTTGGCCATGCCCAAGTATGGTCATATTTGTAGAATAATGTCTGAGCTATTGCTGCCCTTTTAAAAACATGGCTGGGTATTTCAGACCAGTAAATAAATGGCACTGGGTGATGTAATTGGTTGCTAAGGGTGTGGTGGGTGCCAGCACATACAGCTTCCTTAGCAATCATTGACAGGAAACTCCCACCAAACAGGTAAAAAGTCCAGTGTCCAGATGAATGCCTGAAGAGCCAAAGTTCAATCTGAACTGTACTTTAAAATCAGCCCTACTAGATAGCTGCGAGAGGCCCCTAGAGTAGTGAGAAGGGTATGACCATAGATAGTGAGGTAGTGCCTACCTTGCCAGTGTGGGACTTGAGAGAGAGAGAGAGAGAGAGAGAGAGAGAGATGGTGCCCCTGTGCTCCTTCTTCCAGAGTGGGAACATTCGAATACAGGAGCTATTTTACTTGCCAGAAAAGCCTAAAAAAGAAATCGAATGCAGCCACTGGATCTAATGATTGGTAAGCTGGAATATATTACATAATAAATAAATATGTAATTAACTAAGCTTTAGTAAACTTTTAAAATGCTTCCACTGTGTTGGCTCTTCTTTCTCCCGACATGAAAGATATGAAAGTTGAGCTCTCTGCTGCACTAAGGCCTGAAGCAGGTATGGGATAAATTACTGGTTGAGCTGGTTAGGCCAGGCGAGTGTCTCCCAGGGGTGCTAACTTATTGGCTAGTCCCAATGGGTACGTAGGGGAAAATACCATGGATAGAGCACTGGTGATTCAGAGAAGACCTATCTATGGGTACATACGCCCCCACTGCTTGGTTAGTTGTAATAATTTGAACCATATGCAGCCAAGGACATGGCCGGATGGTGACAACAGTGGATTGTGTCTATGTAATATATGTTGAAATGGCATCTTGTAGTCTGCATCAGAAGCTGTGTGACATAGTCACAACACAGAAACACAATATGGAGACAGGGAGATTGTTGTTACTCCATTGTTACTCCATAGGGGGAAATGCTTGAACGAGTACTTTCCTGGCAGGATAATTGTCACTAAAGTTTTAACAATAGTGAAAATTACTTTTGCAATTGCATTCACTTGTTGAAGTGTACATAAGGTAGGGTTTACATATGCTTTAACATATTTTACAGTACAACTTAACCCATATCTGAGCACCACAAATCTTCAATGCTATTTAATTTATTTTAATATTCAGAGCAATCTCCCTCATCAATCTATGTCTCCATACTCCATACTTTACTTTGTTGAGAAATCACTTTGAAAAACACCCCATAGCGTTTCGAGCCGTGGTCATCTTGAGTAAGGGCAGATGATTCATGTAGCATTTACTTCCAGAAATCCCTCTGTTCTTAGATTAGGCATGCAGGCAGAAGGATGTGCTTATCTGAGAAAACTCCTCCTCCATTTTTCTATTTTTGCAAAAGGTAATGCTGGAGGCAGCACAGTGAGTTAGTGGTTAGCACTTCTGCCTTGTGCACTAGGCACACTAGCCACAATGCTATTTGCATGCTCTTCCTGTGCCTTTGTGGGTTTCCTTCAAAGATATGCCTGTAGGTCAAAGTGGATCTTCACCTTTTAAAAATATCTTTTCCCTCCTGATTGCTCCCTCTTTCATGTTTCCAGATTGTCCCCTCACTTCTACAAAGTTTTTTTAGCATTTCAGAGCTGTGGCCCAGGCCTTCCTCATTTTTCACCTAGTCAAGAATGAAGTTCACCGCTTGCTGTCCTCTGGGATGCATATGTCACATATCCAAGGGGGCAGTGTGCCGAAGAGCTCCTGCACACCACTTAATGCTGAAATGTATGAGGTATTGGAAATGGTGGGGGACTCAGCAGCATATCTGCACAAGTACAGCTGCATTTCTGTGCATGAGTGCACAAGGCTTAACCTGCACAAAGAGTTATTGCACATGTGCGAGAACCCCCTGTGCATGCACAGATGTGTCATGTCATGTAACAGGTCATACATTATGCCATGGCAAGACTGAGCACAGCAAGAAGACACAAGGTAGATATACTGCATCAGGTCTGTCGCAGGCAATGATTTCAAAGCACACTGGGGTTTCAAGATGTGCTGTTCTAGCTCTTTTTGGAGAAACACAAACAAATAGGCAAAATTAAGAACCGTAGATGCAGTGGTCAGCCAAGGAACCGTAGATGCAGCAGATGAAAGACAAATCATGCTGACTTCCCTTCCACATAGGAAGATGTCCAGAGATGCTATCAACACAGAACTGGCAGAAACCAGTGGGAACCAGGTACATCCATCTACTGTTTGGAGAAGTACGGCCATACGTGATCTTTATCACGTATGGCCGTACGTACTGCCCGCCCACAATGTACTGCGGACGGGCGACCCGTACAGGCAAAGCGACGTACTGGTATGTCGATACACATGCTCCCTAAACAGACATCATTAGTAAAAACAGCACACATTACACATTGTTAGGCACACATTTAACCCCTTGATTACCTGAGATGTTAACCCCTTCCTAGCAAGTTTCATTAGTACAGTGACAGTGAATCGTATTGTTATTGATCACTGTATAAGTGTCACTAGTGATGTCAGTGGCAGTTAGTCAGTTCCCACTCAGTGGCAGTTAGTGTCAGATTACCCGCCGCACTACCCGCTGCACTATCGCAGTCCAATTACAAGTTGCACAAAATTCCAGTATATATATATATATATATATATATATATATATATATATATATATATACACACACCATAGATTGTAGACACTATACACCAACCAATATACACTTATTGTGATTTATTAAATTTTTTTACCTAAGACATGTAGCAGAATACATTTTGCCTTAAATTTATGAAGAGATTTGACTTAAAAAAAAAAAAATTAAAAATGATTGGATATGTATTAACTACTTCCCACTTGGCCACTGCACATAAACGGCCGGGTGGTTCTTACCTCGTTCTGAGTGGACGTTCAGGGACATCCCTCAGAACAAGTGCTCGCAGCGTGGCCATGCGGCGCGATGCGGCTCCATCCTGTGATCATTCTGATCACAGGATTCAGCTGAGCAGAGATCGGGATATGGGCGCTCTGATGGGCCCTGTAATTGGCCCTCCCAATCACCTGTCGGCAGTGTCCAATCACAGCCGTCACAATGTAAACAGAGACGTGTGTCTCTGTGACAGGTATCCCTGCGCGCGAGCTCAGTGAGAGCTCAGTGGGGGGGGAGGGGGAATCTGCAGATCTGTGACAGCTCTCTGTGTGAGCATGATTTCACACAGAGAGCTGTTACAGATCACCCCACAAAGTACACCAAGCACCACTGATATACCCTTGTCCCTATACACATTTCAGTGTCAAAAAAAAAAAATCTGTCAGTCCCCCATCACTGCCAACACCAAATAGACACTGATTTGGGTTATTTTTACCAAAGAAATATATAGCAGCATCATTTTTGGTCAAAATTTAAAAGAGAAATTACTTATTTGCAAAATTTTATAACAAAAACTAAGAAAAATGCATTTTTTGGAACATTTTCAGACTTTTTTTATTGGTAGCCTAAAAAATAAAAACCCCAGCGGAGATTAAATACCACCAAAAATAAGCTCTATTTGTGTGAAAAAAAATGATAAAAAGTCATTTGGGTACAGTGTTACATGACCGCGCCATTGTCATTGTCAAGTGTGACAGCGCTGAAAGCTGAAAATTGGTCTGGGAAGGAAGGGGGTGAAAGTGTCCTGTATTGAAGTGGTTAAAGAAGAAAGTAAAAATATAGTTTTTTTTTTTCAAAATTATCGGTCTTTTTTAGTTTATAGCACAAAAAATAAAAAACCCAGTGGTGATCAAATATCACCAAAACAAGCTCTATTTGGGTGAAAAAAATGATATACATTTAGTTTGGGTACAGTGTTGTATAACTAATTACCAGTTA
This sequence comes from Aquarana catesbeiana, assembly GCF_042186555.1. Lineage (NCBI taxonomy): Eukaryota > Metazoa > Chordata > Amphibia > Anura > Ranidae > Aquarana > Aquarana catesbeiana. Next base: position 292,567,766 of record NC_133327.1, on the reverse strand, counting down.
TGCCCTGTACACACGGTCGGACTTTGTTCGGACATTCCGACAACAAAATCCTAGGATTTTTTCCGACGGATGTTGGCTCAAACTTGTCTTGCATACACATGGTCCGATGGAAAATGTGTGATGGAGACTACACACGGTCAGAATTTCCAACAACAGGGTCCCATCACACATTTTCCATGGAAAAATCCGACCGCGTGTACGGGGCATAAGAGTAGCGCAGCGCTAGATAGCATAAAATGGCCTTGTCATGGTAGTAAAAGCTTCCGGAGCTGAAGTGGTTAAGGAAGAATTACGGCCAAAAAAGCTGACGTGGAAAAAACTCTAATGCCCCGTACACACGGTCGGACTTTGTTCGGACATTCCGACAACAAAATCCTAGGATTTTTTCCGACGGATGTTGGCTCAAACTTGTCTTGCATACACACGGTCACACAAAGTTGTCGGAAAATCCGATAGTTCTAAACGTGGTGACGTAAAACACGTACGTCGGGACTATAAATGGGGCAGTGGCCAATAGCTTTCATCTCTTTATTTATTCTGAGCATGCGTGGCACTTTGTCTGTCGGATTTGTGTACACACGATCAGAATTTCCGACAACGGATTTTGTTGTCGGAAAATTTTATCTCCTGCTCTCAAACTTTGTGTGTCAGAAAATCCGATGGAAAATGTCCGATGGAGCCCACACATGGTCGGAATTTCCGACAACACACTCCGATCGGACATTTTCCATCAGAAAATCCGACCGTGTGTACGAGGCATTAGTGACAAAACTATGCACGAAAACATAGGAAATGGGGTGCAGAAAAATGGCAGCAGGTGCTCTGGACTGATGAGTCAAAATTTGCAATATCTAGCTGTAACAGGAGGCAGTTTGTTTGCTGAAGAGCTGGAGAACGGTACAATAATGAGTGTCTGCAGGCAACAGTGAAGCATGGTGGAGGTTCCTTGCAAATTTGGGGTCGCATTTCTGTAGATGGAGCTGGAGATTTGGTCAAGTTCAATAGTGTCCTCAATGCTGAGAAATACAGGCAAATACTTATCCATCATGCCATACCATCAGTGAGACATGTGATTGGCGCCATTTTTATTTTGCAGCAGGACAACGACTCCAAACATACAGCTAATATCATTAAGAACTATCTTCACCATAAAGAAGAACAAGGAGCACTGGAAGTGATGATTTGTTCCCCACAGAGCTCTGAGCTCAACATCATCAAGTCTGTCTGGGATTACATGAAGAGAAAGAAGGATTTGAGGCAGCCTATATCCACAGATCTGTAGTTAGTTATGTTTGGAACAACCTACCTGCCGAGTTCTTTCATAAACTGTGTGCAAGTGTACCTTGAAGAATTGAAGAATCGATGTTGTTTTGCCTCCGACCGTGTGTACGAGGCATTAGTGACAAAACTATGCACGAAAACATAGGAAATGGGGTGCAGAAAAATGGCAGCAGGTGCTCTGGACTGATGAATCAAAATTTGCAATATCAAGCTGTAACAGGAGGCAGTTTGTTTGCTGAAGAGCTGGAGAACGGTACAATAATGAGTGTCTGCAGGCAACAGTGAAGCATGGTGGAGGTTCCTTGCAAATTTGGGGTCGCATTTCTGTAGATGGAGCTGGAGATTTGGTCAAGTTCAATAGTGTCCTCAATGCTGAGAAATACAGGCAAATACTTATCCATCATGCCATACCATCAGTGAGACATGTGATTGGCGCCATTTTTATTTTGCAGCAGGACAACGACTCCAAACATACAGCTAATATCATTAAGAACTATCTTCACCATAAAGAAGAACAAGGAACACTGGAAGTGATGATTTGTTCCCCACAGAGCTCTGAGCTCAACATCATCAAGTCTGTCTGGGATTACATGAAGAGAAAGAAGGATTTGAGGCAGCCTATATCCACAGATCTGTAGTTAGTTATGTTTGGAACAACCTACCTGCCGAGTTCTTTCATAAACTGTGTGCAAGTGTACCTTGAAGAATTGAAGAATCGATGTTGTTTTGAAGGTAAAGGGTGATCACACCAAATATTGATTTGATTTATATTTATCTTCTGTTCATTTCATTTCCATTTAATTAATTGATAAAAATAAACTATTAAAGTAAAACTATAAGCAAAACTTTTTTTTTTTTTTTGATAGAGCAAGGGAGGGTTTTAACCCCTGTCAGATTTTTTTTTTTGTCATCTGTGTCCCATTTTGGAGATTTCCCTTAACTTCCTGTCCCATAGCCAAACAGGAATTGAGAGGAAATTAAAGGAATCATTTGGACCCCCAGGTCACCAGAACTAGTGTCCCCATTGGAAGTTTTCCCCTCTACTACTTTTCTGGGGACAACCCACATTTTGTGATTTTCTTCTACTTTCACTTTCAAATGATGATATTAAACAGGACAAATAGAAAAGGTGAATCTCTTTAATGGGAACACAGACAGCAATAAAAACTAGTGTTCTAATCACTGTGTTCTAATCACTCTCCACTCTATCAACAAAAAAAAAGAGAAAAAGGTTTTTCCTTTAGTTATACTTTAACATTACTATTTCTGAAAGCATTCTTAAAGTGGTTGTTAACCCACTTCTATGAAATGATCATATGATCATATCCTCCCTGTACCTTAATAACACGTGTCCCTGTGCCTGTGTTCTGTAAAAAAATCGTCTGATCTGTACCAATATAAGCTCCGCTCGGGGAGCACAGCTGATTTCTCTCCTCCGGCTCACAGCTGCAGCAGGCCGGCGCCAAGCCATCCCACTGACGTCAGCCACAGAGGAGAGAGAGAGAGGAGAGATAGCCGACAATCAGCTGAGCGCCTGGAGCTGAGCTCATGCAAGGTACAGATCGGCTGATTTTTTTTTACATTAAACAGGCACAGGGACACATGTTATTAAGGTACAAAAGAGATAAGAAGATTTCATAGCAGAGGAGAAGAATCGGGGGGGGGGGGGCACTAGTACAAGCACGAAGGGGAGAGGAGGACAGGGGACACAGACACAGATAGCAGGCTGGGGCTGACAGCATCACTCAAATGGACCACGATGTCAGGGCTCAGCAGCCATAATTATTGTGGTCTGTTTGCAGAGGGGAGGTGTGGCAGTGGGACCCTGTGCTACCTGAAAGAATGCTGGTTTATGCCACATTTTGGAGAGATAGGCACACTGATTGCACAGCTGTGTGCTGGGCTATTTAGTTGTTACCTGACTATGGCTCAGAGCCCCACCCAACAAACAGGAAGTCTGTGCATGGGATTTAGGTGGACTCCCATTTCTCTGAGAGGAGTCAGAGGCTGCATTGGGCAGCCAGAGCATGCATGTCTGCAGGAGGCAGATATAGTTTGTGAACTTTCAATCCTCTCACCATTCACATGGTTGCACCTTCATGTATCAGCATGAAAATGCATGCCTTTTGATTTAAATTTTAAACTTTAATCTTTTTCATCAGATGGTTTAGCTCTGAACATTATACCAATATTATGTATGCATTTTTTTTCACATATATACCGTGGGGACGGAAAGTATTCAGACCCCCTTACATTTTTCACTCTTTGTTATATTGCAGCCATTTGCTAAAATCATTAAAGTTCATTTTTTTCCTCATTAATGTACACACAGCACCCCATAATGACAGAAAAACACAGAATTGTTGACATTTTTGCAGATTTATTAAAAAAGAAAAACTGAAATATCATATGGTCCTAAGTATTCAGACCCTTTGCTCAGTGTTAAGTAGAAGCACCCTTTTGATCTAATACAGCCATGAGTCTTTTTGGGAAAGATGCAACAAGTTTTTCACACCTGGATTTGGGGATCCTCTGCTATTCCTCCTTGCAGATCCTCTCTAGTTCTGTCAGTTTGGATGGTAAACGTTGGTGGACAGCCATTTTTAGATCTCCCCAGAGATGCTCAATTGGGTTTAAGTCAGGGCTCTGGCTGGGCCATTCAAGAACAGTCACGGAATTGTTGTGAAGCCACTCCTTCGTTATTTTAGCTGTGTGCTTAGGGTCATTGTCTTGTTGGAAGGTAAACCTTCGGCCCTGTCTGAGGTCCTGAGCACTCTGGAGAAGGTTTTCGTCCAGGATATCCCTGTACTTGGCTGCATTCATCTTTCCCTCGATTGCAACCAGTCATCCTGTCCCTGCAGCTGAAAAACACCCCCACAGCTTGATGCTGCCACCACCATGCTTCACTGTTGAGACTGTATTGGACAGGTGATGAGCAATGCCTGGTTTTCTCCACATATACCGCTTAGAATTAAGGCCAAAAAGTTCTATCTTGGTCTCATCAGACCAAAGAATCTTATTTCTCACCATCTTGGAGTCCTTCAGGTGTTTTTTAGCAAACTCCATGCAGGCTTTTATGTGTCTTGCACTGAGGAGAGGCTTCCGTCGGGCCACTCTGCCATAAAGCCCCGACTGGTGAAGAGCTGCAGTGATGGTTGACTTTCTACAACTTTCTCCCATCTCCCGACTGCATCTCTGGAGCTCAGCCACAGTGATCTTTGGTTTCTTCTTTACCTCTCTCACCAAGGCTCTTCTCCCCCGATAGCTCAGTTTGGCCGGACGGCCAGCCTTAGGAAGGGTTCTGGTTGTCCCAAACGTCTTCCTTTTAAGGATTATGGAGGCCACTGTGCTCTTAGGAACCTTAAGTGCAGCAGAAATTTTTTTGTAACCTTGGCCAGATCTGTGCCTTGCCACAATTCTGTCTCTGAGCTCTTCAGGCAGTTCCTTTGACCTGATGATTCTCATTTGCTCTGACATGCACTGTGAGCTGTAAGGTCTTATATAGACAGGTGTGTGGCTTTCCTAATCAAGTCCAATCAGTATAATTAAACACAGCTGGACTGAAATGAAGGTGTAGAACCATCTCAAGGATGATCAGAAGAAACGGACAGCACCTGAGTTAAATATATGAGTGTCACAGCAAAGAGTCTGCATACTTAGGACCATGTGATATTTCAGTTTTTCTTTTTTAATAAATGTGCAAAAATGTGCAAAAATGTCAACAATTCTGTGTTTTTCTGTCAATATGGGGTGCTGTGTGTACATTAATGAGGAAAGAAAAAGCTCTATTATTATATACAGTATCTCACAACATTGAAGAAATTACACTTTGCTACATTGTAAAGTAGTGAGTGTACAGCTTGTATATAGCGTAAATTTGATGTCCCCTCAAAATAACTCAACACACAGCCATTAATATCTAAACCACTGGCAACAAAAGTGAGTACACCCCTAAGTGAAAATGCCCACATTGGGCCCAAACTGTCAATATTTTGTGTGGCCACCATTATAATTCAGCACTGCCTTAACCCACTTGGGCATGGAGTTCACCGTAGCTTCACAGGTTGCCACTAGAGTCCTTTTCCACTCCTCCATGACAACATCATGGAGCTGGTGGATGTTAGAGACCTTGCGCTCCTCCACCTTCTGTTTGAGGATGCCCCACAGATGCTCAATAGGATTTAGGTCTGGAGACATGCTTAGCCAGTCCATCACCTTTACCCTCTGCTTCTTTAGCAAGGCAGTGGTCGTCTTGGAGGTGTTTTTGGGGTCATTATCATGTTGGAATACTGCCCTGCAGCCCAGTCTTCGAAGGGAGGGGATCATGCTCTGCTTCAGTATGTCACAGTACATGTTGGCATTCATGTTCATGGTTCCCTCAATGAACTGTAGCTCCCGAGTGCCGGAGGCACTCATACAGCCCCAGACCATCACACACCCAACACCATGCTTGACTGTAGGCAAGACACGCTGGTCTTTGTACTCCTCATCTGGTTGCCACCACACACGCTGGACACCATCTGAATGAAATAAGGTTATCTTGGTCTCATCAGACCACAGGGCATGGTTCCAATAACCCATATCCTTAGTCTGCTTGTCTTCAGCAAACTGTGGGCTTTCTTGTGCATCATCTTTAGAAGAGGCTTCCTTCTGGGACGGCAGCCATGCAAACCAAATTGATGCAGTGTTCGGCGTATGGTCTGAGCACTGACAGGCTGACCCCTTCAACCTCTGCAGTATTGCTGGCAGCACTCAAACATCTATTTCCCAAAGACAACCTCTGGATATGACGCTGAGCACGTGCACTCAACTTCTTTGGTCAACCATGGTGAGGCCTGTTCTGAGTGGAACCTGTCCTGGTAAACCGCTGTATGGTCTTGGTCACCATGCTGCAGCTCAGTTTCTGGGTCTTGGTAATCTTCTTATAGCCTAGGCCATCTTTATGTGGATCAAAAATTATTATTTTTTAAATCCTCAGAGAGTTCTTTGCCATCAGGTGCCATGCTGAACTCCCAGTGACCAGTATGAAAGAGTGAGAGCTAAAACACCAAATTTAGCACACCTGCTCCCCATTCACACCTGAGACCTTGTAACACTAATGAGTCACTTGACACCGGGTAGGGAAAATGGATTTGGACATTTTCACTTAGGGGTGTACTCACTTTTGTAGCAGTTTAGACATTAATGGCTGTGTGTTGAGTGTTTTTGAGGGGACAGCAAATTGATACTGTTACGCAAGCTGTTCACTCACTACTTTACATCGTAGCAAAGTGTCATTTCTTCAGTATTGTCACATGAAAAGATATAATAAAATATTTACAAAAATGTGAGGGGTGTACTCACTTTTGTGAGATACTGTATATATATATATATATATATATATATATCCATCCAGGAAAGTCACAACAGAGTATGATAACAATTAGGGATGCACCGATACCAGTTTTTTAAGACCGGGTATGAGTACTGATACTTTCTTTGTCGGGCATGTGAAGGGGTCCTGCATAGCTCCGAAATGTTGCACTATGTCTTCTGTGATGTGACCAGGGCCGCCATCAGGGGGATACAGGCATTACACATGTAAGGGGCCCGAGTGTCCCTAGGGGCCCGGCCGGTCAGGGCCCGCTCCCCCCCATCCAGAACCGCAGCAGCAGATAAACGTCCACAAGATGTGACATTTTCACTTTGCTTCCGACAGCCGCTCCCCCCCCCCCCCCCCCGGCGGGTTCATGTTAAGCAGCTTATCCGATTTGCAAACAGGTTCAGAAACTTCACGATAGCACAGACCCCCCCGCCCCCGCCGGCAGATATCAGATCTACAAACAGGAAAGGTTAAGCAGCTGATCAGAACTTGTATGCGTGCGGTTGCAGAGTAGACTTCAAGACACTGTAATCTTCTGCACACAGACACACAAAGCACAGGTTTACTTGAACTGTGATTGGTTGGGACAGGGGCAGGGGGAGTGGCCAGCTCGGTGCACATGGACACAGGACACAGCAATAACAGGTGTCATGATGCAGATAGATCCGAGAGTGCAGCATGGAGGGTATGTCTCAAATATGTATGACTCTGGGTGCATATGAGACTTACATTTTGGAGAGCCTCTTCACAGTTTAACTCTCATCCCCACCCAGAGTCATCTTCATCCATTTTCACAATGCAACTCAATCATCTTTATCTCCACCCAGCACCATCCATCTCTCCGGTTTCCACGATGCATCCCCATCCACGCCCTGCACCATCCATCCCTTCAGTCTCCACGACGCATCCCCATCCACGCCCTGCACCTTCCACGTCATGCACCATCCATCCCTCCAGTCTCCACGACGCGTCCCCATCCACGCCCTGCACCATCCATCCCTCCAGTCTCCACAATGCATCCCCATCCATGCCCTGCACCTTCCACATCATGCACCATCCATCCCTCCAGTCCTCACGACGCATCCCCATCCACGCCCTGCAATATCCACGTCCTGCACCATCCATCCACACACTGTTAGAACACACATTTAACCCCTTGATCGCCCCTAGTGTTAACCCCTTTTCTGCCAGTGATATTTACACAGTAATTAGTGCATTTTTATAGCACTAATCGCTATATAATTGTCAATGGTCCCAAGAGAGTGTCAAAAGATCTGTCCGTCGCAATGTTGTGAATCACCACCATTACTATAAAAAAAATGCCCTAAAAATGCCATAAATATTTCCCATAGTTTGTAGATGCTATAACTTTTGCACAAACCAAACAATATACACTTGCTTTTTTTTTTTTTTTACTAAAAATATGTAGAAGAATATATATTGGCCTAAACTGATGAAAAATTTGTTTATTTTTGAATTGTTTTTTTTGTTTATAGCGCAAAAAATAAAAACCGCATAGGTGATAGAATACCACCAAAAGAAAGCTCTATTTGTGGGGAAAAAAGGACGCAAATTTTGTTTCCGTACAGCGTTGCACGACCGTGCAATTGTCCGTTAGAGCGATGCAGAGCCAAATTGTAAAAAGTGCTCTGGTCAGGAAGGGGGTAAGGGCAGTGGGCAGGCCCTGGGGAATGTTCGGGTCGGGCCCTGGGGGGCCCAGGCCTAAAGCTGTGTAAGGGGCCCCAAAATTTCTGATGGCTGCCCTGGATGTGACCATTCTTCAATAAAAGAATTGGATGTAATTGACGATCCGTGGTGTGCTGGCAAATATGTACATTTGAACTGTGATGTTTCCAGTTCCAGCTGGTTGTTGCTACAGCACTGCTACTCCCAAAGCCTTATCCAGGAAAGCGTGCAATGGAAATATTGATATTTTTCAGTCCGATTCCGGTGTGATTTCTAATCTCATAACTACAATTCGCATTGGAATCACATCTGAACCACTGAACGAGATTGCACTGCAACCCAGAGCCCGCACATCTGTGAATCGAGTCTGAAGGTATCGGTTTTAGTATCAGAGCATTTGCACGAGTACAAGTCCTCATGCTCATTTAGTATCGGCACCAATACAGGTATTGGTATCTGCGCAACGCTAATAACAATTACAGAACAGTTTTGAGCGTCCCCACTCTTTGTCAGGTGTATGTGTCACACATGTACCTGACAAGGAGTGGGGATGCTCAAAATTGCTGTGTAGTTGTTTTCATACTCTGAATATATTCAACACATTGAGCAACACACTTTGGGATTTGGTGACTTTCCTGGTTGGAAATAGTATTGTGACAGTTTGGAACCTGTTTGCCTGCATCACAAGGAGAGGTGCACCTCACCTGCTTAGTTGATATACTATATATTTATATATATATATATATATATATATATATATATATATATATATATAAAACAGGAGATCCCTGCTCTACGCTGTTAGGGGAACTGTCTGCATCCCACAGTGAGAAGTAAAAGGGAAGAAAGTTGAAGTCAGCTGGAAGGGTTAATGGAGCTTTGCCTTCCTAGGCTCAGATTACAATGAGAAGCCTCTTCTTTCCCAGCAGGGTTTTTGCTTACATTGGTCTTTAGATCTCTGCAGAAGAGAGTTGTATATTTATGTGAGCACTACATGTAGGTGGAAAGAACAGATACAGCAAAGCTTTTGCATGGACTTTCATTCGTTTGTGGCTAAATTCTGCAGAATAATTCATCTGGAACTGTGTGTTCATGAGGTCCTCCTGCTTTTTCATTTGCCGATGGATGAAAGGAAACACATGGTAACGTTATCAAGACGCCTGTGCAGGACCTGAGCCTGTCTGAGAGCCAGTTCAAGGTGTCGGAGCTTGCTGAAACGTAGCATCTTGCTCAGGAAGCCTGCTCTTCTACTGGTTAACATGGGGATGGCCAGCTCTGCTTCTCTTCAGGAATCGTATCTCCAGCAAGCAGGCGCTTTAAGAAAGTAGGACGACTTGGCTCATACCAGAGAGGCCACTGGTGGTGGTGGTGGTGACATCTCCACAACTTATCTCCAGAGATGCTCCATGGACTGATGACACAGTCCAGTTGACTGATCTAAAGTGCACTCAGCTTGAGAGATACTTACTACAAGGGATCAGTGTTGGAGTGTCAGCTCTTGGGATATGGATCTGCTTAGAGTCATAGTGACTTTGCTCTGGGGCTTTTGCTGCCTTGTACAAGGTTTAGGGGAAAGCCATGTCCATTCCAGTTTTATTTACAGAAGACTGAGGAATCACGAGCGAAAGGAGATCCAAAGAGAGATCCTCTCCATCCTAGGCTTGCCCCATAGACCCAGGCCATTCTCACCTGGCAAGCAGGCTTCTTCTGCACCTCTGTTCATGCTGGACCTCTACAATGTCATGGCTAATGAAGAAGAGCATGACATGTTGGGGTATACCTTGAGTGGATCTATGATGGAGAGCAGAGGACTGAGAAAGGGATACCCAACAGTAGCTAATGGTTATTCTCGGAAAGCCCAAGCTTATCGCACAGCCCCACTGACCACCCAAAGCCCACCTTTGGCAAGTCTACATGACACCAACTTCCTCAATGATGCTGATATGGTCATGAGCTTTGTCAATCTTGGTATGTATTACAAAACACAATTACTGTATTTGTCTACTTCTGTACCAACAACATATCTAAGGTTACCATACACTATATAATCTGGTTGTACAATCTCTGTATAAGATTGACCAAAAGACAAACCTAAACAGTCCATTTAATTAGTATCAATGAAGGCAAGCCCTGGTACTATATAGCTGAGGGTAGAGCTAAGGTTCCTTTTTACCAGATACAGTTTGGTGTGTTGTTTAAACAATATTCCAAATGTATGCTGCAGTAAAATCAATGTTTTCCAATCAACCTAGTTCACACCATTGCATTATGTTCCAGTGCTTTATATAAAAATAAATAAAAAAAGAACAGTAGAATACGTTTTATTTAACATGATTGTACAATCTCTGTTAAATCTCTTTCTGATTGAACAAAACTGTAATATGAAGACAAACTCAAACAGCCCATTTAATTAGTACCAAACCCTTGCACTACATAGTTGATGATATATCTAGGGATCCATAACACCAGATGCAATCGGTGCAATCTTTTAAATACATCCCCAAAGCATGCACAGTTATATGTTTTCTAATCACTCTAGTTCTCAACATTCTGTTGTGTTCCAGTACTTTGAATACAGGACAGCAGCATGCATTTTCTCTGCACCTAAACGTGCATAAGGAGGTGTAAACGCAATGGAACACTCTCATGGGGAATTTTTTTTTTTTTTTTCTATACCTAGAAATTGTCCTGTTCTTTTTTTTTCAGTGGTATACATGTATATGTACTTCCTCAGATGCAGATTTTAGGATTTTGTGTTAAAGATCTGCTTTTTTCAGGTGTTACACACCTGTGTGAATGTCGCCATTGAAAACAATGCAGCTGCGTTCAGATCCATAATAACAAAAAGGTTGTAAATACATTTTCTTTGGCTGTGTGAATGAGGCCTATATAAAAATAATGCAAATGTATTGCAAACGCATGTGAACGCGCATATGGAATTGCACACTGGAATGCAGTATATGAGCCTAAGGGCCCATTAACACTGTACTGTTGCAACACAAGAGCTGCAACACACTAAAACACGTGTGCATATAATTCTAATGGTAAAAAAATATGTGGCATTCACATCTCTTATATGTTGTGCAGCGCAATTTGCAAAATAGGACCCATCTGATTTTCTATTGGTTTTGCAGCATTATGAGGTGTGCAGAATAGTATAACTCATCATAACACTCCACAGAGTGAAGAAATGTCATCAGCACACCAAGAATTCCTCAAAAAAGTCCAAATCTTTATTTTCGTGGTCACATAGTACACAAATGGCAACGTTTCGGAGCCACTCAGGGCCCCTTCATCAGGCAAGTGATGCTTTACAGCACATGTTGAAGGTTGCAAATAAAATGCAGCTAAATTGCTGATGCACAGGTGCTAATGGGCCACTTTGGAGATTGTACAATCAGATTGTATAGTGTATGGTCATGGTTAGAATGTGATTATTGTTATTATTATACAGGATTTATATAGCGCCAACAGTTTGCACAGCGCTTTAGGGAGACAATACAGCAACAATACAAGAGGGTTAGGATGTGTAGAACAGTATTGCTAAAATAAACAAGATCATAAGGATCCCCAATGTATGTATAGAACATGGATTATGCTGAAGATGGTGACGATCATTTATCCTGGATATGTATTTGAATTATGTATTAATTATACCTGCTATATAGGAGGGACTCCTGACTAGGGCTGGTGTAAAATATCACAGCTTGACAGCATACTTACATAACCTAAAAAGACCCCCCCCCCCCCATCTGTCCAATGTTCTAAATACACCCTATACACCAGAGAGAGATAAATCATTCCATTAGTAAATACCTACACATATCTTTTTTTAGCATATTAACTGACAGATTATGTCTATTATCTTCGCAGATGATCAGCAATCCAATTTCTCAAACCTTTTGGTCCTGGTTTAGTTGTTCAGCAGAGGGGAAAACGTTTGACAGGTCACATCTTGTACTGATCAGTGCTGCTCTGTGGTTTATGTTGAATTCTTAACACAAACATGATGGAAGATATAAGTTCCCCATATGGTATAGTTACAGGAGATTGTTATTTCTTATTATATGCTTCATGGCTTTGTAACAAGTTTACAGAAGGTTCCCCCTCCTCCCCACCCCATCCTCCTTGGAGGGCACTTGGAACCTGCTCTATCATGGCGGCTCCCACTATAGGGGGGAAGAGGGGCTTAGTTAGAAGACCCAGTCTGGTGTTCTAGAACAATTAAGACAGGAATAAACAGAAGCAGTGTTTGGATCAGCGTGGGAACTTGTCGAATGAGGACAAGAAAATAAATACTACTGCTGACAGAATTAAACCATGCAATGCTATCAATAGGAGGTGTCATTGGACTGTTCTGGGGTAGGCTCCCCCCTTTTTATCATTAGTCTAGTCAGTGGATCTCAAGGCAGGTGTGGAACTACAAGTCTCAACAAGCAAACACCAAGCATCATTTTATATTATATAGCTTGGATTGTGATATTAGTCTTTTTCCCAGCAGGTCATTCATGTGACACCCCTGAACCTTGTCTGTATATGTATACCTCTCTGTACACGTTTGTATTGTTAAACTACAAATCCCAGCAAGCTAACCCTGAGCAAAATGTTTTCTTTTCATTAGTTTTGATTGTTGTATAGGTAATTTCTCAGCAGTTCAATAATATGTATCACTATTGCACCTTATCTATACATAAACTACAAATCCAGTCAAGTCAACCGTGTGCAGAATGTTTCATTTTTTTTTGTGTTTATTATATGAGTAATTTCTCAGCAGGTTATTAATATATATCACTACTGCACCTTATCTATACATAAACTACAAATCCCAGCAAGTCAACCGTGAGCAGAATTTTTCATTTTTTTCTCAGTCTTCATTATTATATACGTAATTTCTCAGTAGGTCATTATTATGTATCGCTACTGCTCCTTATCTATCTATCTATCTATCTATCTATCTATCTATCTATCTATCTATCTTATCATATATATATATATATATATATATATATATATATATATATATATATATATATATATATATACAAATCCCAGCAAGAAAACCCTGAGCAGAATTTTCCATTTTCTTCGTCTTTTAGTTTTCATTATTATATAAGTAATTATAAGTAATTTCTCAGTCGGTCATTATTATGTATCGCTACTGCACCTTATCTATCTATCTATCTATCTATCTATCTATCTATCTATCTATCTATCTATCTATCTATCTATGTATAAACTACAAATCCAAGCAAGCCAACCCTGAGCAAAATTTTTCTTTTTTTTTTTTTGTTTAATAATATATGTCATTTCTCAGCAGGTCATTAATATGTATCACTGCTGCACATTTTTTTATTACTATTATTGTACGAGTAGTTTCTTAGCAGGTCGTTAAAATGTATCACTACTGCACCTTATCTATATATTTATTTGTAAATCAGGCAACCTCCTGCATTAATTGAAGTACACGTCTCAGCAAGCTCAGGCACAATTACTTATTTTTTTCTTATATTTCCTTATTTCTATATTTCCATGTAAACCAAACAGCCTCCTGTATTTATTAAATTTAAAAAAAAAACAGCAAGCCAAGCCGAGCAGAATTCTTAATTTTTTTAACTTCTGATTATTGTATAAGTAATTTTCCAGGTCATTCATGTGTCCCTACTGCACCTATACATTTCCTTGTACACCTGCAGGTAACCTCCTGTATTTATTGAACTACATGGCTCAGCACGCCAAGATTAGGCATAAACCTATTTTTTATATCTGTGATAATTTTTATTGTATGCAGTTAGTAATTTCCCAGCAGGAATTCCACTACATTTGTATCTCCGTACTTCCCTGTATCAGGTATTTTTCTTTTTGTATTTACTAAATTACATATTCCATCAAGCCAAGCTCGAGGAGAATTCTTCATTTTTTAGCTGTATGTAATTTCCCAGCAGGTCATTAATTTGTCACAAATGTACATTATCTATATATTTTCCTGTAACCCAGGCAACCTTCTGTATTTATAACTGCTAATCTCAGCAAGCCAAGCTCAGGCACAATCCATTTTTTTTACAGCTACAATTATTAATTATAATATACATAATTTCCCAGCAGATCATTAACACCACTGCACCTGTATACTTTCCCGTAAATCAGGCAATATCTTCTATGTATTGGAATGCAAATGCCAACAAGTCAACCCCAAGCAGAAATCTTTTTTTTTTTACTTTAATTATTGCATAAATAATATCCTATCAGGTCATTATTGTACCATTACTGCGCCTTATCTCTATATTTCCCCGAAAACTAGGCAACCTTCTCTATTACTTGAACTACAAGTCTCAGCAAGCAAGGCTTAGGGACAATTCCATTTTTTATCCTTGAGTATTGTGTAAGTAATTTCCAAGCAGGTATTTTTTTTATCCCCACAAAATCTTCTCGCTATATATATATATGTCCCTTAAGACCAGGCAACCCCCTCTATTACATGCACTACAAGGCTCAGACAATTCATTTTTTTAGCCTTGATTTATTGTATAAGCAAGTTCCTATCAGGTCATTATTGTATCACTACTATACCTTATCTCTATATTCCCCTAAACACCAGGCAACCCCCTCTAATACTCGAACTACAAGTCTCAGCAAACAGGTCATTAACAAATATGTATCGCTACTGCACCTTATCTATGTATAAACTACAAATCCCAGCAAGCCAACCCTGAGCAAAGCTCAGACACAATTCATTTTAGTTTAGCCTTGATTATTGTAGCAGTAATTTCCCAGCAGATCATTATTGTGTCACTGCTATAACTTATCTCCAGTTGCCTTGGCAGAAAAAAATATACAGAGTATAGGAGCGTTTAAGAGGGCTTAGCGTTTTTTTTTTTTTCTGTCAGTAAGCTCCAATCAAAAACACAAACCAGAAGGGGCCTCTAAACGCTGAGCTCAAAATCGTCCGTGCATGGATACATAGGAAAGTTCCTGTAGAGGCAGCGATTGTTAAGCCAGTGTGCATGGAGCCTGAAAACATGGCAATCTCCTCTATTGAACTACAAGCCTCGGCAGGCAGGTCATTAATTAATAGCTATCACTATTGCACCTTATCTATATATAAACTACAAATCCCAGCAAGCCAACCCCGAGCAAAGTTCAGACACAATTTGATTTTTTTTTTAGCCTTGATTGCTGTATAAGTAATTTCCGAGCAGGTCATTATTGTATCACTACTATACCTTATCTCTATATATCCCTGAAAGCCAGACAACTTCCTCTATTATTTAAACTACAAGTCTCAGCCAGCAGGGCATTAATTAATATATATCACTACTGCGCCTTATCTATGTATATAAACTACAAATCCCAGCAAGCAAAGCTCAGACACAATTCATTTTATTTAGCCTTGATGATTGTAAAGTATAAGTAATTTCCCAGCAGGTCATTATTGTATCACTACTATATTTTGGGGTTGATTTACTAAAACTGGAGTACAATCTGATGCACACGGTAGCCAATCAGCTTTTAACTTCAGCTTGTTCAATTAAACTTTGACAAAAAAAACTGGAAGCTGAATGGTTTCTATGCAGAGCTGCACCAAGCTTTGCACTCTCCAATTTTAGTAAATCAAACCCCTTATCTCTATATTTCCCTGAAATATAGCGATATACAATTACATTTTTAGCCTTGATTGTTCGATAAGTTATTTCCTATCAGGTCATTATTGTATCACTACTATACCTTATCTCTATATTTCCCTGAAAACCAGGCAACCTCCACTATTACTTGAATTACAAGTCTCAGAAAGCAGGTCATTAAGTAATATCTATCACTACTGCACCGCATCTCTATAGAAACTACAAATCCCAGCAAGCCAACACTGGGCAAAGCGCAGACACAATCATTTTTTTCAGCCTTGATTGTTGTACTGTATAAGTCATTTCCCAGCAGGTTATAATTGTATCACTACTATACCTTATCTCTATATTTCCCTGAAATATAGTGATACACAATTATTTTTTTAGCCTTGATTGTTGTATAAGTAATTTCCTATCAGGTCATTATTGTATCACTACTATACCTTATCTCTATATTTCCCTGAAAACCAGGCAACCTCCTCTATAAATTACAAGTCTCAGCAAGCAAGGCTCAGACACAATTCCATTTTTTTTTTATCCTTGAGTATTGTGTAAGTAATTTGCAAGCAGGTATTTTTTTTATCTCCCAAAAATCTTCTCTCTCTCTATATATATTTCCCTTAAAACCAGGCAACCTCCTTTATTACGTGCACTACAAGTCTCAGACAATTCATTTTTTTAGCCTTATTGTATAAGTAATTTCCTATCAGGTCATTATTGTATCACTACTATACCTTATCTCTATATTTCCCTAAACACCAGGCAACCCCCTCTATTACTGAACTACAAGTCTCAGCAAACAGGTAATTAACTAATAGGTATCACTACTGCACCTTATCTATGTATAAACTACAAATCCCAGCAAGCCAACACTGAGCAAAGCTCAGACACAATTCCTTTTGTTTTTTTTTTTTTTGTTTTTTTTTTTAGCCTTGACTGTTTTATAAATAATTTCCCTGCATGTTATTACTTAGCTACTACTGCATCTTATCTTTTTGTGAACAGGCAATCTTTAGCAGACCTCAAACTACATATTATAACTACACAATACAATAATAGGGCTACACAAAATGAGGAACTTACAGGTCCCTAGCTTTGCATTACCATAGAAGACTGTACTAAATGTATTGCAAAGTATTGTCAAACTTTATTTTATTCGAAATGCATAAAATCACATATCACTTGGAAAATGTAACTGGTAAGAAAAAAATATAAATAAATAAGTATGTATATATATATATATATATATATATATATATACACACATATATATGCATATCTATATATAAGTAAGAAAATAAATGAATAGATAAATATATATACTCCGATGATGTTTTTAGGTGCTGCCTCTTCACCATTGGGCAATGTGATTGCCTTGAAATGTAGTGTGGATGTGTGTATTGGTAGTGATGGTGTGTCTGGCCGGTCTTGCCCTGTAGTAAGACTGCTCTCCGTGTGATTGAGGAAGGAAATGATTAGTAAAGCGCCGTGCCCCCGAACAAGCGTGTACTGGGCACGGACTGACAAAGCAATTCAGTGCTAATAATATTATGACATAAGACAACAGAGAACTTAAACAGAACCAGATATTCCGAACAAAAGCTCCGATTGTATTTCGCCTTTTTTTTTTTTATAAACCTCCCAGTGAAAATCATGTTTGAACTTCTCACCTCTAAAAAACACATTAACTGGCTCTATGATTCCAATAAAGCGAGCCCACTTTAAAGCTGAGCAGACACAATTGAACATATTCATTGCTTGTATAAACAGCTCAGGGAGACTTGCTAACTTCCAGGCTGAAACCAACTAACTTGGTGGCTTCTTACAATAATATCTCAATGAATGATGTATACTGAATAAGCTGAAAAGCTTATACATGTATGTGCTTGTGTGATTATCATTTGTGTCTGGCACCGAAGGTCAGTGCCAACAATACAAAACCACTATGCATTAGTATGAAGTACATGTATGCAAATCTAATTTTTCCATAAAAAAGAAAAAAGAACCACACACAGTAGTCAACTCACTAAAAATGGAGTAGTTGTGCATAGTAACCAATCAGCTTCTAGCTTCATTTAATTCCGTTAAGCTTTGAAATGAAAAGCTACAGACTAATTGGTTACCTTGTACAGTTGCTCCCGTGTCCCAGCACTGTCGCTTTTAGTTGCTATCTGTCATACATGTTTCTTTGCCATAGGCAAATGTGTTAATTTTGCTATCATACTCTGTTCCCCAGCTGCTTTCACCACATTAGGTCCAGGTAAATGCACTCTATTCCTATAGTGGGTGGCATCATTTCCTGCCACTTTAAACGATCTCCTGGTCAGACTTAACTTGGGAAGAAAACAGAAACAGAGTTTATGGCCAAAAAAATGCGAGGATATAAATCACAGGTAGAAGGAAAAGCAAATGATTTAGCATATGCCGAGTGATGAATTCCATTTATTAATATTATTTCCACTGGCTGATGGGGCTTTTCCAAAGCCAGGCTTTGCTGACACCAATAGTTATTTAACGACTCAAGTTACTGAAAGTGTTTTCTTTTATCATTATTTAATGTGTGCGATAGAGGGATGGAGATGGGAGTTTAGCTGAATGTCAATAGCAACTCAAGTTCAATATATATATATATATATATATATATATATATATATATATATATATATATATATGTTTGTGTGTATGTGTCACTGTGTGTCTAACTGCTATACTGTTATAACAGATAACATTGTATATAACTATAGTATATGCAGTAGATATATGTGTGTGTGTGTGCATGAGCCAGACTGTTATAGATAACATAGTATATAACTATAGTATATGCAGTTATTGTAGTTTATCCAGTAAATGTATGTGTAGACATAGAGACATAACACTAATATATATATATATATATATATATATATATATATATATATATATATATATATATATATATATATATATATATATAGTCTACTGTGACATCTTTGTATGTATGCATGCTCCAGACTTTTATTTAACATTATATGTGTGTGTGTGTGTATATATATATATATATATGTAATAAATAGTCATCTAGGGGTAAGAAATATAAGGACTACACCCATATATATATATATATATATATATATATATATATATATATATATATATATCTATATAGATATAGATATATATAGATAGATAGATATAGATATAGATATATATAGATTTATCTATCTATATCTATCTATCTATATATATCTATATCTATCTATCTATCTATCTATCTATCTATCTATCTATCTATATATATATATATATATATATATATATATATATATATATTAATTTCTTCTTTCTTAACCCACAATGCTTCAAGGGTGACTGTACTATAGACGAGCACAGGTCGTCCCCTGTGATACAACTCCCAATGAGTACATGACTGTAGTGCAGGTACCTCTAAGAGCCATGCTAAATTCTTCGGCAATTGCAGGGTTACCAAAAGAAATTTTTACAGGAGATCAAACACAGGATAAATGAGAACAACGCCCTAGTAATAACGCTTTGTTATATTGGGGGGGGGGGGGCTCATCCAAGTCCTTGCAAAGCACTTGCCGGCAGTGAAAGGGTTTTCAGGATTATGAAGAGGCAGGAGATGAAAGGCCTGTACAGATCAAACTTAATTCATGCCATCACTAAATGTTTGTGAAGGTCTTGGCTGGTAACAAGGACAACAAGGCAGCAGATGACAGGGGCAGGAAGGACTTTGGAAGGGGCCAGGGAGGGGGGACCTTGGAGGACTTTCTATGCTCTGTACCTCCAAGCAGTTTGATGTCATTTATCAGCCACCGCCTAGTCCTGGAGCTAATAGGGCCACTCAGTGAGGTCAGGCCGAGCGCATTCCTCTCCTCTTGCAATCCTTACATGGCTTTCCCCTCAAGGCTGACTCATGGTTAAATCAATTGGTTCCGCTTTTAATTTATACATCAAGGCTTAGATGAAGGTCTGAACATTTGAAAATGATCAGTTTATGAAGTGCCAATTGCAGCCTCCCTGTACACTAACCATCCCCAGGGTTCCCTAGGGTTGGGTCTCTTTCAATCATTGGAATGGTTTCCCACACTCCTGTTCTTTCCCAATCTTCTTTCCCCTTCGTGGCCTTTGTTCTTTCTTCTAAAGTCAACCTCTTTCATTACAAGTCAATTTTATCTGGCCAAAGGCAAGTAAACTGGCCAGCCAGGCAGGTGAAGGGCACAGTCCACAGCTTTCATCCTCCTAATACAAAGGGATAGGCAACCTTTCCTAGTCTTCACTAGTATGCTAAGGTAGGGAATCAGTGCCTCATCCCAACTCATTCCTTTACATAGAGTTATTGATTTGCCAAATTAGGTGAGAATGCTCACACAATGCATGGTGTATATATTCACTTTAAGTACCCAATTTTGTTTTTTGTTTTTTAAATGTTCCTCTAACATGATTGGGCAGATCCAACATAGTAAAACCGCTTTGCTAAAGGAGTTGTGGTTGTTCTCACGATAAATGATGTGCATATTCACTTAAATTATGTCCTAAAAATCCTATTTTTTTTAATGTCCCTCCAACATGCTTGGGTGTTTAAGGGGGAGACCCAGAATCTGGTGCAGCTGTGCATGGTAGCCAATCAGCTTCTAACTTCAGTTTGTTCATTAACCTTGACAGTAAAACCTGGAAGCTGATTGTTGTAGCAGAGCTGCACCAGATTTTGTACAGCAAATCTCCCCCTTAGTGACCAGAGCCTCGCCTTATTCATTAACTGCAAATTCAACATAGGGAGACGGATTTACTAAAGGAGTTGAGAATGTTGACACAATAAATGATGTGTATATAATATCTAATCACGTACAGATAATTTTCTTTTCAGGACTGGATCATTGAAGCGAATATTTACTTATTTTATTATGTAAACTTGCTCAACTCCTTTAATAAATCGATTTTACTATGTTGTATTTAGAGAATACGGTAAAACTGTAGTTACTCTTGTGGGAGGAACATTAGAAAATAGGATTTTTTCTAGCACATGATTGGATGCTAAAAGTGAACATAGCTTCACTTTTTTTTTTTACTAACATTCACTTTGCAGAGTGAATTTTTACTTGGAAATCATCCCCATTCTAACATTCTTAATGCTTGATCCACAAAGCAAGGATGAGGATCTTCATTTTAGCCAAGTGACTGTAAATTTAACATCTCACTGGACTGGTAAATAACTCTTCCTTTTTCTGAAATAAGTATCCTTTTATCCTGGTGTATTGGCTTTGTGGATCGAGTCTTTTGTATTGCTGTAGGTGTATATTATGCACTCATTGCTTACATCTTACAGATATGCTAATAATCTACAACTGCCATACAATGACATTGTCATTTATGTTTTCTATGTAAATTATGACATCAACCATTTATTTAGCACTTTCTCAGGGTATTAAAAATGACCCTGTATAAAAGGTTTCTACTACAATCTATCAAGTACTGACAAAGCCATGACCTACTGCAGTGTATAGTCTTACATCAATCTGCTGTAGGTGACGTCATTAACATCCCTTGTTGCGCAATAAAACCTGTCTATAGGATGTAGTGGGTTTATCCACACTGCTACTCACGTTTGTCCTGGGTGCTCTGTGTTCACATCTTTCAAAAGGGTAGGAGCTTTGTCTAGTTCGGTGCTGAATATAAGCACCGAATCAAGCTAGAATGCAGTTCTTTTTTTTACTTCTACATTTACTTTCACCTAACCTTGCACAGGCTGAGAGTGTCCAAAGCTTGCTCAATCTTCAAAATGGGTCGTGAAAAGGGAGGTTTGGAGTCTAATCTGAGGTCAGAATTATATATACAGTATTACTAATAGTGTGCAAAAGGGGAACATCATTGTACAAGTAATCACTTTCTAGGAAACTCCATGGGTGCACATTGTAATGTTGGCTGTTCAAGTGCTTTTAACAGCAGATCCAGCTTGCCCTCCTGGCTGTGCCTTCCTTGACATAAATAATCTCGTTTAATATCAGTTGTATGGCTTTTAAAAGCTGACCAGGTTTGCCCTTTTGATTCTACCCTCCATGGTGTACATACATTTATTTCTAACCAGTCAGAATGGTGGTGTTGAGTAGCCTGAACTCCTGGTGGTGTCCTCCTTGATGTACATAATCATATTTAATACCAGTCCTAGCAGTGGCTTTTAGTAGCAGATAAAGCTTGTCCTTTTGGTTTTGCCCTCCATGGTGTACAACATTGTATTACAAAACAGTCATAGAGGTGACATTTTAGCAGCAAATGAAGCCTGTCCTGTCCTTGGGGTGTCCTTCTTGGAGTACATCATGTTAATTAATTAATACCAGCCATAGTGGTGGCATTAATCAGCAGATGAAGCCTGTCCTCCTGGCAGTGCCCTC